>NC_140595.1:615112420-615738420 GCF_964204655.1 Triturus cristatus
CGAGCGTGTGGTGGACGAGCGAGCGTGTGGTGGACGAGCGAGCGTGTGGTGGACGAGCGAGCGTGTGGTGGACGAGCGAGCGTGTGGTGGACGAGCGAGCGTGTGGTGGACGAGCGAGCGTGTGGTGGACGAGCGAGCGTGTGGTGGACGAGCGAGCGTGTGGTGGACGAGCGAGTGTGTGGTGGACGAGCGAGTGTGTGGTGGACGAGCGAGTGTGTGGTGGACGAGCGAGTGTGTGGTGGACGAGCGAGTGTGTGGTGGACGAGCGAGTGTGTGGTGGACGAGCGAGTGTGTGGTGGACGAGCGAGTGTGTGGTGGACGAGCGAGTGTGTGGTGGACGAGCGAGTGTGTGGTGGACGAGCGAGTGTGTGGTGGACGAGCGAGTGTGTGGTGGACGAGCGAGTGTGTGGTGGACGAGCGAGTGTGGTGGACGAGCGAGTGTGTGGTGGACGAGCGAGTGTGTGGTGGACGAGCGAGTGTGTGGTGGACGAGCGAGTGTGTGTTGGACGAGCGAGTGTGTGGTGGACGAGCGAGTGTGTGGTGGACGAGCGAGTGTGTGGTGGACGAGCGAGTGTGTGGTGGACGAGCGAGTGTGTGGTAGACGAGCGAGTATGCGAGTGGCTGTATTGCACAGTCAGTGCCTATGTGAGTGGCTCTGTAGGAGAGCGAGTGGGTGGAGTGCTTGTATGGCTGTCTGAATGTGTATGTAAGTGATTGTGTGGGTGAGTGAGTGGGTGTGTGAGTGGCAGTATGGATGAGTGAGTGGGTGCATGAGTTGCTGTATGGGTGAGTGAGTGACTACCTATATGGATGAGTGAGTGGCTCTGTGAGTGGCAATATGGGTGGGTGAGTGGCTGTATGGATGACAGAATGGCTATGTGGGTAAGTGAGTGTATGGGTGAGTGAGCATCTATTTGAGTGGATGATTGGGTAAGTGAGTGGGTGTGTGATTAGCTGTATTGGAGAGTGCATGTCCCTGTGAGTGGTTGTATGGATGAGTAGGCGATCTGTGAGTGGTTTTATGAAGGTGTGAATGGGAATGCAAGTGGTTGTGTGGGTGAATGAATGAGTGAGTGGCTGTATGGTTATTGGTTTGCTCAGTTAGTGGCTGTATGTGTGAGTGACTGGCTGTGTAAACAGCTTTATGGGTGAGTGATCGGATGTGAGAGTGACTGGGTGAGTAGGTGTGTGCAAGGGGTCTGTGAATGGGTGTGTGAGTGGTTGTATGTGATGTTGTTTGGGGGTATGAGTGGGTGTGTGAGTGGTTCTTTTGATGATGTCATCAGTGATTTCATTTGAGAGGTCATCAGTGATGTCACTGACCATGTAATGAGTGATATAATATGTGAGGTCATAAGCAGTGCATTGCGGGGGGTGTAAGTTATATTTAGCTTAGGTAACTGCTAAATTTCACTGGTTTTGTAGGAGTGAAATTGGAGCTTAACTGTAACATCCCTGTAACCTTTGTTTTTTTACAGAGAAAGTTTTTTTAAATTCTATTTCTTAACTATAATGCTTCTGTCACCATTGTTCTTTTTCTGAATTTCTATGGTTTTGTAATGTTATTTACTAAATATAACGTCCCTGTAACCTTTGGCCTTTTTAGTGAATTTCTAAGGTTCTTCAATATTGTATTTCCTGTGACATGCAACCTTTAAGAGGGAGTGTGTGCATGGCTGTATAGGTCTGCGAGTGGGTGTGTGAGTGGCTGTATGGGTGTGTGAGTGGGTGAGATTGTCTGTGTGAATTTGCGACTGTGAGCGAGTGGGTGTGTGAATGAGTGTACGAGTGTCTCTCCCAATGTGTGCGTGAGTGGGTGCACGAGTCTGAGTCATTCTTGGAGTGGGTACGAGTGTGTCTGAGTGGGTTTCTGAGTGCCTGTATAAGTGTTAGTCAGTAGGTGCGTGAGTCTGATGGGGAGGAAAGGAAAGGGTGTGCGAGTCTGTGTGTGTCTGTCTGTGTGGGTCTGTGAGTGAGTCGACATGCGATTCTCCAAGTAGGTCTGTGAGTGGGTGTGAGAGAGTATGAGTGGCTCTGTGAGTGGTGCATGAGTGGCTGTGAGAGAGTGGTTCTGCAAATTGGTGCATGTGTGTCTGAGTGGGGTTATGAGTAGGTGTGAGAGTATCTGAGTACATCTGAGAGTGGGTGCCTGAGTGGGTCTATGAGGGAGTGTGAGTGTTTGAATCAGTCTGTGAGTGGATGTATCAGTGTCTGGTAGGGCTGTCAGAAGATGTGTGATTGAATATTTAAGTTTCTGTGTGGGTGTCAGTAACTGTGCGAGTGATTGGGCCACAATAGAACTAAGGGTGGGCGTAGTGGGGCTACGTGAAGCAGCACGTAGTGTGCCCGAATCTACGCACACTACGCGCTTCGCGTAGCCCCACTACGCGCCACCCGCCACCCACCCACCCTACTTTTAAAAGCTAAAATTAATTTGTAATAAAGCAAATTAAAGGCACTTACCTGACGCGCGGCGTCTCCCGGGGCTCCCTCTTCCTGGTTTTCAATTTTCCTGACAAATGCGCATGCGTGAAAGCCCGCGCATGCGCGGGCCTTCACGCATGCGCATTTGTCAGGAAAATTGAAAACCAGGAAGAGGGAGCCCCGGGAGACGCCGCGCGTCAGGTAAGTGCCTTTAATTTGCTATATTACAAATTAATTTTAGCTTTTAAAAGTAGGGCGGGCGGGAGGCGGGTGGTGGGCGGCAGGCAGCTACGCTTCGCCCTTGCGTGTGCGTAGGCGCTGCCTGCTTCGCCTACTTCGAAAACTGCGAAGCAGGCAGCGCTACGTACCCTACGTGGGCGAAGCGTAGTGTCACGCCCAGGGTTAAATAGAGCCATACCTACCCCTTTATCCAAGTGTCGACAGTTTTGCACAAAATATCGACCCAAGTGGAGTACTTTCTACTGGTTAATTACTAAGTGCTACCTTGCTTGGCAAATATCCAGTTTACATTCAACACTACATCTGTTTTCCTGCCCACTTGACTGCGGGCAGCAAAACAGATGAAAAGTTTGTTCCCAGAGAGTGAGCACAGTTTTCCTGCTCCCACTAGCTGGGAGTGGACTTACTGTTTGCTCACTTGGTGGGAGCTGTCAAAGTTGCCTCTACGTGAGAGCAAACAGCAATGGCCCAGGGGTGGGTACCCCAGGATAGAGGGAGTTGGCCAGTGGGGGTGGCGGTCCGAGGGCCAGTAATGACTCCAGGAGGGGGCCATGCTGCCCCCTTTTTTTGGGCCATCCCTGGGGAGTTGGTAGTCCCCGGGGTCAAGAACTGGCGGGGAGGCAGGCTGCATGGCCTACTACTTCTTAAAATGTAACCAAGCTCCTGCCTACCCACTGGGACCTCCTCACCACGCAAGACACCATCTCTGTCATGAACTCCGTGCACTCTGGAGCACACGAGTATCCCTGCCCCCACCACGTCTTTAACCTCAGATGCAAGACAATCGGCTAAAAGCTCAGGAAGGTCCTGAACCCCTTCATTATTGCAGGCTCCTTCACGGAGGACTGGAAACACGCAAAAGTGAGGCCCCTCCTGAAGAAACCATCCGCAATCAGCCGAACTGAAGAACTATGGCCCATCTTGCTGCTCCTCTACCCTGCTAAAGTCCTCAAGAAAGTGATCAACCAGCAATGCACTCAACACTTAGACTACCATAACCTCCTAGACCGCTCCAAATCTGGATTCAGAACTAACCACAGCACACACAGTCCTGATTGCAGCCACCGATGACACCAGAGCCCTCCTGGAACGCAGAGAAACAGGAACCCTCATCTTCTTGGACCTGTCTGCAGGGTTCAAGCACATTCAGATGAACTGACTCCCCCACACTGGGATCGAGGTAGATGCCCTCAAATGGATCACCTCGTACCTCACAAGCAGAACCCAGAAAAACCATCTTCCACCATTCACCTCACAGCCTAAGAAGATAATCTGCAGAGTCTCCCAAGGTTTGTCCCTCAGTCCCACCCCCTTCAACACCTACAGGACCCCTTTGGCTGACATAGTCAGATCATACGGACTCAACATCTCCTGCACAGTGGACACCTAGCTCATCCTCTCACTGTCCGCAGACCCCCTCCACTACCAAATCCAACTTCCACAGATGCTGGATGAAGGATAACCATCTCAAACTCAACACAGAAAAGATGGAAACCCTTATCTTTGAAACAACTCCTCACCATGGAACGGCACGTGGTAGCCCTTGGAACTTGGTTAACTCCCTGCCCCAACAGAACACACCCGCAACCTCAACAGCATTCTGGATAGGAAGCTATCCATGAAGAAACAAGTCAACGCAATCTCATGTGCCTGCTTCGTACCCTCCACATGCTCTGCAAGATCTTCAGGTGGCTCCCAGTTAACACCAGAAAGACCATCATGCAGGCACAAAATTCAGTGGCAAGACTCATACTCTACCTCCCCAGAAGCGATGAATGTTAAAGATGGTAACATGTCCATAAGGCACTGCACAAAGTACCAGCATACATCAATGCCTGACCTTCCACCAACTGACCAGACACCTACGATTTGCCTCACTTTCCCTCACACACACCCCACAGATACGCTGAGCCAGCAGCAGAGGTCCTTCTCGCATTTGGCTGCCAAGACATTGTTAGACCCGGCCTCGTAGCATGGCTCTTCCTGTCCTCGCACTACCTAACCTGGTACCTGGGACCCCAAGCACACGGCCCAGCCGATCCGTCCCACCAGAACACACACACGTGACCCGGGCATCCCCGTCCATGGCCTCTCTCCTTTCAGCCACCCCGGGCACGCGTGCCCACTTCATGCACCAAGATGGCCGCCCGGCCCCAGCACAACCCGGGCCTAGAGGCGCCACTCCGGCTGGAGGACATCACGCTTCCAGGGGATGAGAGAGGGAGGAGCAGTTTCTATCGCACCTCTGAACTCCCCTGGGACAATGGGTTTCGATCGGCCCTCCGGCCTCCCTGAGGGCTGGCTCCACGCCTGCTGGGTGTCTGGGACTCCTCCCGACCCGGCCCTGAAAGGATCAAAAGACAATGGCAGGAAACCTCGACAAGCGACCCCCAGGTGACAAGACCCCTGCCTGCACAGACTCCGGACATCAAAGAGGGGTCGACCTATAACAAGGGGTGCTCTGGAACTGTCCGGCAGATTTGCCTTGGAACATCTGAGCCCTGCTGAGTGACTCGCAGCTCCCTTTAGATCGTAAGACCTCCGAACTTGTGCCTGAGCCTGCTGAGTGACTCGCGGCTCCCTGAAGATCGTACGACCTCCGAACTTGTGCTTGAGCCCTGCTGAGGGACTCGCGGCTCCCTGAAGATCGTAAGACCTCCGAACTCATGCTTGAGCCTGCTGAGTGACTCGCGGCTCCCCCAGACTCTCTTTGGTCCCGCCGGACCCCACGTCGACAAGCGTATCCCCCGGCTCGAGGATTGTGAGCTGTGCGCCGGGTACGCTCCTGCATTTGATCCATATCCCCCCAAAGACTGTCCCGCTACCTCCTACCCCCGCCAAGACTCTGCGAGCCCACACTCTGCTTGTAAATATCTGCCTTGCTGATCATAAAGATCCTACCACTTCGATTTGATAAAGCTTGAATCCTAAGAATCCTCGGTGTGGTGTCTCTTTGTCGTGTGGTGCCGAGTGTACGATCCTAGATACGAGATTCTTCCCCTGCGGAGTCTCCCGCCAGTGCCCGGCTACGATACTTTGAGGGTGGGTCTCAGGACAGTCAGGGCCCCCTCCGGGCCCCTCTGAGGTCCCCTTCTAACATTGGTGGCAGCGGTGGGATTCGGGCCCATAACCTAGAGATCGTACCTTGAACGACTGACGCACTACCGACAAAGATGGCAGAAGGAAGCGCCATGAGCCCCGCAGAAACCAACACCAACAGGGTGTTCCAGGTGGAACAACTAGAAGAATACACGCACAAAGAACTGAAGCAATTCTGCAAAGAACTTAAAATCGCTACCACCGGTCTCAACACCAAAGAAGAAGATTTGCAGAAAGCACTGAAAGCTTGGGTGGATACCGGGGCCTCCCGCCCAGAAGGCATGGGGGAGCGACACGACGAAGCAGAACCCCCCAAGGCGAAAGCAGCAGCAATCAGGTGCGAGGCTTGGTGCCAGACGGGGGCCTTTCCCCGGAAGAACTCGCGGACAGAGAGAGAAGACGCAATCACGAACTCGAGTTAGCCAAACTCAAAATCGAAGGCGAATTGAAATTAGCGGAAAAAAAGCTAGCAGTAGAACAAATGCGCATACAAGGCGAATTGGAAGAGAAGAAGCTCCAACGGGAGCACGAAGGAAGGAAGCTCCAACTAGAGCACGAACGCAGCTTGAAGGAGATCGAGCTCAAAGCCAGAAACGAGGAAGGGAGGCCCCCGGGGAACCGAGAGGCGGCCTCCCCGGCGGAACAGAAGGTCCACATCCCCAAGGACATGGTCAAAGAATATTATAAAAATGATGACATTCAACAATGGTTCAGGGCCTACGAGGTCGCCATGACCTCTCATCGGGTCCCGCAGAAGGACTGGGGGGCAGGGCTGTGGGGACTGTTTCTGAGCGAAGGAAGGGACACCCTGCTCGACCTACCCCTCTCCCTGCAGACCTCCTACAGCCACATGAAAGAGGCTCTCCTCACCAGGTACGGCCTCACCCCAGAGATGTACCGTCAGCGATTCCGGGACTGCAGGAAGATCCCGGGCACCACCTGGGTGGAGTATGTAAACTTTTTCAGTCGGGCCTTCGATGGGTGGATCAAGGGCAGCAAGGTCACCACCCTCGAGGAACTCACCAACCTCATGTTGTGGGAACACCTGGCTGCGAACTGCTTTGTGGAACTACGCCAGCATCTGCTCGACAGCAAACTCACCGATCCCCGGAAGCTGGCTGTGGAAGCAGACCGCTGGACCAACACCCGGGTCCCCCGGAGCATTGTAGGAGAATACCCCCGAGCCAGTCAGGGACCACCCCGCCAGAGAGGGGGAGGGAACCAGGGAGGGCAGAGAGAGTCCCAGTCGAATCCCCCGAAGGCCCAACCTCCACCGTTCCCGGCGCCCCCCCCACCAGTCTCCGGACCCCCCGGGAGACGGGGGCACTGGGTAACCATCACTTGTTTCCGTTGTCAGAGGCCCGGGCACTACGCCAATGACCCGGAGTGCCCCATGGCCCCCCAGGTCCCCCCTGCTGCAAACCCTGCTAGACAGATAGCCAACGTAGCCCTGGGGGAGGAGGTTGAGGACACCGGGGAGTGGGAACCCGCAGCTATGGCCCTAGTATCCCTGGGAGATAGAGAGATGGTCCCTGGTAGCCTCCTGCCCTCCAACACGAAGAAGTACGGGCAGCTCGTCAAGATCAATGGCCACCAAATAGAAGCCCTGCGAGACACCGGGGCCAGCATCACCGGTGTCCTCAGGCACTTAGTCCCCGAGGAGCAGATCCTACCCAACGTCTTTTGCCCCGTAATTTCCGCAGATAATAGAGAGAGTATGTGTCAGGTAGCCCTGGTGCCGTTTGAGTGGGGAGGGGTGATAGGTAAACTGAGGGTTGCCGTAAGAACCTCCCAGCCGGTCGACTGCCTCTTAGGGAACGACCTGGAGAGTTCTCCCTGGAAGTACGTCGAGCGCAAGGCCCACCTAGGAATGATGGGACTCCCCGAGTGGGTGTGCGCCACCACCCGATCTATGTCCGCCCGACTCACCCCCTGGGGGAAGTCGAGGACACCCCGACCGAGGGAGTCAGAGCAGTCCCCGCCGAGGGTCCTCCCGTCCCCCCATCGGGAGGGTCAGTCGCCAGCGACGAACCCTCACCGTCCGACACCACCCCGGTCCCCGAGTTAGGCGATCTGGCCGAATTGGCCCCGTGGCGCCACGAGGGCGGGCCCACCCGGGAGGAGTTCTGCCGGGAGCAAGCCACCTGTCCTTCCCTGGTCGGACTGCGGCACCAGGCCGAGGGCCAAGCCGCAGGCGACCAAACCGGAACGCACCGAGTTTATTGGGAGAATAACCTCTTGTACAGTGAGCAGAAGTCGGTGGAGCTAGGATCCGGCCGGGTGCTGGTGGTACCCCTACGCTTCCGAGACTTCCTCCTGGACTTGGCCCACGACGTCCCCCTCGCCGGCCACCTGGGTCAAGACAAAACCTACAGCCGTCTCGTGACTCACTTTTACTGGCCTAGGATGAAAGCAGCTGTAGAAGCCCACTGCAAGTCCTGTCCCACGTGCCAGGCTAGTGGGAAGAGTGGGGGGAAGCGCAAGGCTCCCCTCCAACCCTTCCCGGTCGTCAGTACCCCATTCGAACGAGTCGGGATCGACATCGTGGGGCCCCTGGATCCCCCCACCTCCCAAGGTCACCGTTTCATCCTGGTCCTAGTGGATCACGCCACCCGATACCCTGAGGCGATCCCCCTACGCACCGTCACGGCTCCCGTGGTGGGCCGAGCCCTGATGGGGATCTTTTCCCGGGTGGGTTTTCCCCGCGAGGTCGTGAGCGATCGCGGCACTAATTTTATCTCAAAATACATGACGTCCCTGTGGCAACAATGTGGAGTGTCCTATAAGTTCACCACCCCGTACCATCCCCAAGGGAACGGCCTAGTAGAAAGGTTTAACCGGACTCTGAAAGGGAGGATCAACGGCCTAGAAGAACCCCTCCGGCTCAAGTGGGACGTCCTGCTCCCCTGCCTCCTGTTCGCTTACCGGGAAGTCCCACAGAAGTCCTTGGGGTTCAGCCCGTTTGAATTACTATATGGACACCCCGTCCGAGGTCCCCTCAGCTTGGTTAAGGAAGGGTGGGAGGCAGCACCCCAGACCACCCCACGAGATGTGTTCCAATACGTTCTGGCCCTCCGGAACCAGACCAGGAAGTTCCGAGAGCTGGCCGAGGCCAACCTGGAGGCAAGCCAAGAAGAGATGAAGCGCTGGTACGACCAGAATGCCACTCTGGTCGAGTTCCAGCCGGGCCAGCAGGTATGGGTCATGGCCCCCGTGAAGCCTGGCGCCCTCCAGGACAAGTGGACCGGGCCCTATAAAGTGATTGAGCGGAAGAGTCCAGTCACGTACTTGGTGGACGTCCAGTCGCCCCGGGATCCCCTGCGGGTCCTACACGTGAACCGCCTCAAGCCTCACTTCGTGCGGACAGAACTGAGCCTCCTGCTGGCCACCGATGACGGGGCCGAAGATGAGTCCGATCCCCTCCCGGACCTCCTGTGTGTCAAGGAGAAGGATGGCTCACAGAGGGAGCCAAGGAGCGGTCCGCCTTTTCCACCCCGGATGGGCATTATCGCTTCCGCGTAATGCCCTTCGGAATGAAAAATGCCCCGGCCACCTTCCAGCGACTGGTGAATAGGGTCCTGGCCGGGATGGAACAGTTCAGTGCGGCCTATCTAGACGACATCGCCGTTTTCAGTTCCGGATGGAGTGAGCACCTCCAGCACCTCCGGAGAGTGCTAACCGCCCTGCGCCAGGCAGGCCTCACAGTAAAAGCCAGCAAGTGCCAGATTGGGCAAGGATCAGTAGTCTACCTGGGGCACCAGGTCGGGAGCGGTCAGGTCGCCCCTCTACAGCCGAAGATCGACTCCATCCTAGCCTGGGAACCACCCACCACCCAAACGGAGGTCCGAGCCTTCCTGGGCCTCACTGGCTACTACCGAAGATTCATCCGGGGGTATGGCAGCCTGGTTGGCCCCCTCACCGAACTCACATCCAAAAAACAGCCCAAGAGGGTGCAGTGGACGACTGCCTGCCAGGAAGCGTTCGATGCCCTAAAGAAGGCCATGTGCACGGCCCCCGTCCTCCAGGCTCCCGACTACTCCAAGGAGTTTGTAGTCCAGACCGATGCCTCCGAGCATGGCATTGGAGCCGTCCTGTCCCAGGTGAATGACCAAGGCCTAGACCAGCCCATCGCCTTCCTCAGCCGGCGGCTGTTGCCCAGAGAACAGAGGTGGAGCACCCTTGAGCGCGAAGCATTTGCCGTAGTCTGGGCCCTCAAGAAGCTGCGCCCTTACCCGTTTGGCACCCATTTCAAAGTCCAAACCGACCATCGGCCCTTGCGATGGCTCATGCAGATGCGAGGAGAAAACCCCAAGCTACTGCGGTGGTCAATCTCCCTCCAGGGGATGGATTTCACCGTGGAACATCGCCCTGGTACGGACCACGCCAACGCTGACGGCCTCTCCCGGTTCTTCCGCCTCAGCGAAGAGAACCCCCCAAGATGATGGGTAGTTCTCTCCGGCTTTCAGCTGGGGGGGGACGCGTGTTAGACCCGGCCTCGTAGCATGGCTCTTCCTGTCCTCGCACTACCTAACCTGGTACCTGGGACCCCAAGCACACGGCCCAGCCGATCCGTCCCACCAGAACACACACACGTGACCCGGGCATCCCCGTCCATGGCCTCTCTCCTTTCGGCCACCCCGGGCACGCGTGCCCACTTCGTGCACCAAGATGGCCGCCCGGCCCCAGCACAACCCGGGCCTAGAGGCGCCACTCCGGCTGGAGGACATCACGCTTCCAGGGGATGAGAGAGGGAGGAGCAGTTTCTATCGCACCTCTGAACTCCCCTGGGACGATGGGTTTCGATCGGCCCTCCGGCCTCCCTGAGGGCTGGCTCCACGCCTGCTGGGTGTCTGGGACTCCTCCCGACCCGGCCCTGAAAGGATCAAAAGACAATGGCAGGAAACCGACAAGCGACCCCCAGGTGACAAGACCCCTGCCTGCACAGACTCCGGACATCAAAGAGGGGTCGACCTATAACAAGGGGTGCTCTGGAACTGTCCGGCAGATTCGCCTTGGAACATCTGAGCCCTGCTGAGTGACTCGCGGCTCCCTGAAGATCGTAAGACCTCCGAACTTGTGCTTGAGCCCTGCTGAGTGACTCGCGGCTCCCTGAAGATCGTAAGACCTCCGAACTTGTGCCTGAGCCTGCTGAGTGACTCGCGGCTCCCTGAAGATCGTAAGACCTCCGAACTCGTGCTTGAGCCTGCTGAGTGACTCGCGGCTCCCCCAGACTCTCTTTGGTCCCGCCGGACCCCACGTCGACAAGCGTATCCCCCGGCTCGAGGATTGTGAGCTGTGCGCCGGGTACGCTCCTGCATTTGATCCATATCCCCCCAAAGACTGTCCCGCTACCTCCTACCCCCGCCAAGACTCTGCGAGCCCACGCTCTGCTTGTAAATATCTGCCTTGCTGATCATAAAGATCCTACCACTTCGATTTGATAAAGCTTGAATCCTAAGAATCCTCAGTGTGGTGTCTCTTTGTCGTGTGGTGCCGAGTGTGCGATCCTAGATACGAGATTCCTCCCCTGCGGAGTCTCCCGCCAGTGCCCAGCTACGATACTTTGAGGGTGGGTCTCAGGACAGTCAGGGCCCCCTCCGGGCCCCTCTGAGGTCCACTTCTAACAGACATGGAACCACCTACCCCTGTACCTCAGGACTGCCAAGTAACTCCAGCAATTAAGGAAAGGACTCAAGACCTGGCTGTTTGAATGATCATTCCACCGCACAGCAGGCATCTCCAGTGCCTCAAGACCCTCACGGGTGATTTGCAGTTCTTTACAATAATTTGATTGAGCCCCGAGGAAGTACTGGTCTCCGGGGCTCTTAAGGGAAATCGAGGCAGTTTGATGCAGCCACCTCCAATTTTTCTGATAAAGCCCCAGGGAGGTTGTTGTCCCTGGGGATCTTAAAAGCATCAGGAGGGGGCCTGCCACCCCCTCCAGCTAAAATGATGCTGGACTGGTTGCAGTCTTTGGGGCAGAGATTGGCCTTGGGGAGGGGGCCGTGTGTGCCCCCAGGACCTGGACCATCCAGGGCTAATCATTAAACCAGAGTCGGGGCCCATGCTTTTTTCCCCCACAAATTTTCATAATGTCAGGGCGACCATTTTTTAGAAAACGCTTTTGTGCCCTGGAGGCAACCCTGTTGGACCCCAGCACCAAGTCTAGAGGATCAGGTTTGTCCTAAACTGCCTCGTTTTCTATATTTTTGGGGATTAGCTGAGTCCAAGTCCCAAAATGGCTGCCGACACTTCACGGTTGATGTCACGCAGCGGGCGCGCGAAAGGAAAGCCTGTCTGTGCATGTCTGCGCCTGGACCTTGCCCAGCGCCACGACCCCTGGCCCTCCAGGCCCCTACCGCTACACCAGCACCACTCTCCTCGCTCTCAAACCCAGCTACCTCCAGATCTGCATACAAGCTGCTCCTCATAACACTCAAGGAGCTTTCTCATGCGCGCACTGCCGTAGCACTTTCTCCTTGACCAACGTGGACACAGCCACACGCACTACCCCTCAAGCCGCCTCAGCCACCAACACCATCCACTGCAACCTCCTCAACGTCCGGTCCCTCCACTGACACGCCACTGAGATCTGGGACCTACTGGACACTCTCACTCCCGATGTCGCTTTTTTCACCGAGACATGGACAAACGCAAGCTCCGGACCGGACATCGCCACGGCTATACCTGAAGGCTACAAATTCAAGAGATTGGGCCGCCCAGGAGGAGGCATCGCCATCACGCACAAAACTGCCCTCAAACTCTCCACTCCCAACACCACTCTTCCCAACATAAAACACCTCCATTTCCAGATTCACACCAACCCCAGGACCACACTCTGAGGCACGCTCATCTACAGACCACCGGGACCTCGCACCCAACCCACCACCGCCATCACTGAACTTGCTGCATCCCATGCCATCACCTCCACGGACTACATCCCACTCGGAGATCTAAACTTCCATCTCGACAACCACCAAGACCCCGACTCAAACGCTCTACTGGAGAACCTCTCCAACCTGGGACTCAAGCAACTGGTAAAATCCCCCACTCACACGGCGGGTCACACTCTTGACTCCATTTTTGCCACAGGATCTAACATCCGGGTCACCCATACCTCCCAGCACGCCTGGACCGATCACCACTGTATCCATTTCACTTTCACGTCCGGCGCCGCACCCAGAATAGCTCCGCGCCCTCCTCGACGAAGCTGGAGCAAGATCTCCGCACAACTCATCAACTCCACCCTCCTTCAGGACCCCCGCCTCCTTCACTGACACTGAAGCAGCCGCAGCGGAACTCCACAGGTGGATCACCAGCTGCGCAGATAAACTAGCTCCCCTGAGACAAGCTACCCCCATATGCCCTCCAAAAAGCCGCCTGGTTCACAACGGAACTCCTCTAGTCCAGACTCACCTGTAGATGCCTCGAGAAATCGTGGAAGAACCAGAAGACCCCAGCAGCCCTCGCAGACTATAGAAGCGCCATGAGAAATTACCACCAGCTGATAAGAGACACCAAAAGAACTTTCATCAGCGAAAAGATCAACGCCAATGCAACGAATTGCAGCAAACTCTTCAAGATCACTCATCTCAACAAACCCACCTGCAAAGCCTCAGACATCACCCCCTCCCAAGATCTCTGCAACAAGCTACGCACTTTCTTCCACCATAAGATCATGGCCCTCTATGTCAACTTCAACGAACCAACGAATGCGTCCACTCTCACTACCACCATCTCCACTACGCCTACCATCACCACTTGGCCCCCCGCCTCCATCGATCTCATCACCACCACCATGAAGAAAACTCACTCAGGAGCCCCCCACGGACCCCTGCCCCCCCATATCTTCCACAGAGCCTCCGTGGCCATCGTGCCAGAGCTAGCCCACACCATCAACTCCTCCCTGTCCACAGGCACCTACCCCCCGGATTGGAAGCGTGCAGAAGTCAAGCCCCTCCTCAAAATACCATCGGCGGACCCGACTGACCTAAAGAACTACCGGCCCATCTCCCTCCTTCCCTTCGCGCCCAAAGTAGCAGAGAGACTCGTCAACACCCAACTGACCACTTTCGAATACAACTGCATCCTAGACACTTCCCAATCCGGCTTCCGGAGCAACCACAGCACCAAGACCGCCCTAATCGCCGCCACCGACGACATATGCATTCTGCTCGACCAGGGCCACACCGCGGCCCTCATTCTCCTGGACCTCTCCGCAGCTTTTGACACCGTATGGCACGGCATACTGACCACCAGACTCCACAACGCAGGGATCCAGGAAACCGCCCTCAACTGGATCCGCTCTTTCCTCTCCAACAGGAGTCAGAGTTAGGCTCCCTCCTTTTCTCTCCGAACCCACGGACATCATCTGCGTAGTCCCCCTTGGCTCCTCCCTGAGCCCCACCCTGTTCAACATCTACATGGCCCCCCTCGCCAACATAGTCAGACGACGCGGACTAAACATCGTATCCTATGCCGACGACACCCAACTAATCCTCTCCCTCACCAGAAACCCAGAAGATACCAGACTCTGCCTTCAAGAAGGAATGAAGAACGTCACCACCTGGATGGACAGCTGTCTTAAACTCAACTCCGAGAAGACTGAGGTTCTAATCTTCGGACCCCACCCCACCGCATGGAACAACTTATGGTGGCCAACTGCCCGCGGCCCCCCCCACCCCCATGGACCATGCACGTAACCTCGGCATAATCCTAGACTCCTCCCTCACCATGAACCGCCAAATCAATGCCATCTTATCCACCTGTTTCAACTGCCTACGGAAGACTTTCAAATGGATCATCTCCGACTGCAGAAAGACAGTCACCCACGCTCTCATCACAAGCAGGCTAGACTATGGAAACGCCCTCTACGCAGGAATCAACAAATCTCTACTACGCAAACTCCAAACGATCCAGAACGCAGCCGCCAGGCTCATCTTAGGGACACCGCGCCATGATCACATGACCCCCTCACCTGCGAGAACTCCCCTGGCTCCCCGTCGAGAAGAGGGTCACCTTCAAACTACTCACACACGCCTACAAAGCTCTCAACAACATTGGACCCAGCTACCGAAACGACAGAATGAGTTTCCACGCACCCACAAGGAACCTCCATTCAGTGGACCTCGCCCTGGCAGAGGTCCCCCACATCCGCCGAGCCAGATCAGGAGGAAGAGCTTTCTCCTACACTGCTGCCACAGCTTGGAACTCTCTCCCATTAGGAATATGGCGCTCTCCCAACCTGCACTCTTTCAGGCGAGATCTCAAGACCTGGCTCTTCGACTGACCTGGCGGTGCCCTACCCTCCCCTCCCCTCAACGCCTTGAGACCCTCAAGGGTGAGTAGCGCGTTTCACCAACCCCTGATTGATTGATTGATGTGCTGGCAGCCAATCAGATCTCAGCACACGATCATTAGTATTCACAAAGGTTATGCGCTTCTAGATATACAAATTTGTTTTTCTTTAATATCACGAAAACTACTGAACAGATTTTCACCAAATCACAAAAAGGTCTCCTTCTGGACCAAGAGCTAGCTTTCTTCGAAATTTGATGTCATTCTGTTCAGCAATTCCGGCTGCAGTCGTGTCTTCTTTAATCTCTATGGGAATTCGGGAAACAATTTTTTCACCCCCTCACCCTTTTCAGATTACCCCTAAACTTTACATGGAAGACTAGAACCATCTGAGCACTTTTTGGTGAACATGTTGTGAAGATTCGTCAAAAGGCACCAAAGATATAGGCGAGTCAAAAACGCCTTTCCTATGGAAACTATGTCCTATCTAACTACCTACTGCCAGGAGGAGAACCTATATAAATCACTGAAAGAAAAGCAAAGGTTACAGGGACTTTATAGTTAGGAAATAGAATTGAAAAAAATGTAAAAATTCACTGAAAAAAACAAAGGCTAAAGGGACGTTATAGTTAGGCTGACATTTCATTCGCACAATACCAGGGAAATTCAGCAATTATAGTTAGCTTTAGATGAGCTAACCATAACTCTGACCCTGCAATGCACTGCTGATTTCTCAGTGATGTAGTATTTCTCTGCTGGTAATGGGCCACTTGGCCATTATTTGTGTGCGGCTCCCCAAGAAATGTGGTTGTTTTGTCACTAAAATTGTCATAATATATTACTTAGTTCTTCCCTCTTACACCAGTTTAACTGTTGAAAATCTGATTATCATCAACTTTAATAATCATGTGCACAATTCTGCATAATTTTGGGCCTTGATATAAATCAACACCGATTTGGTCTCTTTTAAATCTATGAATAGCTCTGTGACAAGTTCATAGCATTTTCTTTATGTTTAGCACTTATGAAGCTATTTCTATGGTGGATGTGGAACGGTTTTTAAATGTGGCCGTGACGAAGACCTGTTGAGGTTGAAAACCCGTTGCCTGAAATATATCTTTATGAAAAAAGTATGCTGGGTGCAACCATCTTTGTGCCTCTTTGATCCGCGGGCGCCGCCTTTTTCATATACATATATCACTAATAAAAAGCAAAGGTTACAGGGACTTTATTGTTAGGATAAAGAATTTAAAAAACCTTAGAAATTCACTGGAAAAAAAACAAAGGCTACATGGACGTTATAGTTAGGCTGATATCTCACTCGCACAAAACCAGAGAAATTCAGCAGTTCTAGTTAGATTTAGTTGTGCTAACTATAACTTGTGACCCTGCAATGCACTGCTTATGACCTCACATATTACATCACTCATGATATGGTCAGTGATATCACCAATGACATCTCCAATGACATCCAGTGACTTTAAAAAATGTTTGTAGTATTTGACAGACATCCATTGATATACTAGGAACATTTCTACATTTCTTTCCAACGCAAAGTTTAAAACACAAAACAGGTACTTTACAAGGATTGGAAGGAGGTTAAACAGCATACAAATATGGAGGGACACTCAATACCTTGCTTCTCAAAGATAGTGTGGCAAAGCACCTTTCATCATTTCACGATGTAAGTTGTATTCCTCTCACAATGCGAAGTTTAGTTAGGAGGTTGCACCATGTGGAAAATCCTGCTTTATGTTTAGGAGAAATGAACAGAGCACTTTTGCAAGGCATTATGGCAGAGATAGAAAAGGTTTGTGATGGTGTGCGGTTTCATTTCTTTTGTCCAGAATAGGACTCTATGGAAAATGAAGAGTTGATAACCAGAGGAGTTGCAGAACAGGACATTGGTATTATAGTGGATGGCTTGGAAGAAGAGATTACAAAATTTAACACAGTGTGCACAAAAAAAACAGAGTGTGTTTGTATATGTGGTCGACACACTCACTACAAGATTGAAATCCAAACTGTTGACATGTATTTTTTTTTAAAGTGAAAAGGAAAATAATGCTAACTGGCAAAAAGTTTGTACTTATTTGTAGAGGAACACTTTGTCTTGTCCACACAATAAGTTATATGTAAGTACTGTTACAATAAATTAGAGGATAATAAAATGCCAGCTAGAGCTGTGCATAACAAGTCAATACTGGCCCCTGTTCCAGAACCACTTCAAGGTTTTAAATGTGGAGTCATTTCTTATTCAAAGTTGTTAGACTTGGGGGTCTCTAGTTGGCACAGGTATGCACTTGTGACAAATAGCTCCTCCTCTAGTCAGGGTAAGGGGGGTACACTCCTAAAATAACCCCTGCTCACCCCCTTGGTAGCTTGGCACGAGCAGACAGGCTTATCTCAGAGGCAGTGTGTAAAGCATTTGTGAACACATACAGTAATCAAGTGACAACACTACAGATGGACACCACACAAGTTTTATATAAAAAAATAAGAATTCTTTATATAGATTTATCACAAGACCATTAAACGACAAAAACACACAATACTGTTACTTTAGATGGCAGAATTTAGCTTAGTTCTCTTAAGTTCTTAGATGTGACACTTTAAGTCAATGTACCTTTTATATGCGGCATGTAGGGCAACGAAAGTGTTGCAACGATGTTGATGCGATGAAGATTTTGGTGCAAAGAAATAAAGACGTGAAGATCTTCCAGATGCGGCATGCTTCTCCGATGTCGCGAGAAGACTTGATGCTTCAGCGGCGGCACCATTTTCGCGATGCGACGACAGCGGCCTTGGCAGTGACACTCTTCTCCGACGTTTGCGAGACGCTTCCGCTCGATGCGATGTTGCAGCAGCGATACACCTTTACACGATGCGACAGCAGCTCCGATGGCGGCACGCTTCTCCGTGGATGCGAGGCGCTTTTCTTGATGCGGTGCAATGCGACAACTACAATGGCTGCGTTGGCGACACGCTTCTTCCTCGATGCAAGACTCTTCTCTTGATGCGGTGCAATGCGTCAGCTACGATGGCGACACGCTTCTTCGACGTTGCGAGACACTTCCTGGATGATGCGAGACGCTTCCGCTCGATGCGATGCTGCAGCGGCGACACGCTTTACGAGATGCGACAACAACAGCTCCGACGGTGGCACGCCTCTCCTTCTTGAGTCGCGCTTCCAGCTCCTTGCGACACACAGTCCCTCAGAAGGCCCAACAACAGCAGCAGGCACTTCCAAAGAACTCTGGGGAGCTGGGGTGTGAAGTCTGTTTTTCCTGAGACTTCAGCAGGAAGGCAAGCTCTTTTCCAAGCCCTTGGAGATCCTTCACAAGTTGAGCAAAAGTACACACAAAGTTCCTTTCTCCTCTCTTTGGCAGTAGGCAACCACTGCAGGCCAACCCCCCAGTTTCAGGGATAGTTTCCTACTCAGCTTCTTCTGGTTCCTCTCCTGAGCAGAGTTTCTTCTTATTTCCCAAAGTGATCTAAATTCTTGGGATCAGGGTCCCAATACTTATACCCCAAAATCCTTTGTCCTCTGAGGGCAGAGGGGCCTTTGCCTTGTTCAAACCAGTTCTGGTCAGTCTTGGAGCACTTTGTGTACCCGACTCCTCCTTTCCTTTCAGAGTGCAGGGCAGAGACATCAGACGCACCACAGGAGGTGGAGCCAGCATTGTGGAGGGAAGGCACAGCCCTATTCAGGTCCCAGGTGCAACTCCTCTAGATGCAGATCTCTCTATTCACCACTGGGACACCTCACCCTGTCTCCAGGAATTCCCCAGCCCTGTCACTCAAAACTCCAGACAGGGAATACACAGCCTAGCAGAGGCAGGTTTGAATGGTTAGACAAGAAAATGCCTACTTTCTAAAAGTGGCATTTTCAAACACAGAATGTTAAAACCAACTTCACTAAAAGATCTATTTTATCATCCTGAGTTCAGGCATACTAAATTAGAATTTCTACCATGTTCCCTGAGTCAGTTAGGATTATAATATGTAATAACCAAACTGCCCATTCTGGCCTATGGAGAACAGGTAGCCTTGCAATAGTGAAAAACGAAAATGGCTGTAATTCACTATTAGAACATGCCACACACACACCAGGGTAGGTCCTATCTTATCCTTACAATGCACCCTGTCCTTGGGCCTACCATAGGAGTGTCAGATGTCATATGTAGTGTCAGATGTCAGAGTGCATATGTAGTGCCTGGGTAATTGAATAAGTGTGTAGACAGTGCATGAGTGATTCGATGAATGCCTTAGTAGTGACTAAATGTATAAGTACCTGATTAGTGCCTGGCTTACTGTGAAAGTACCTCCATTGTTGTTAGATACATAACAGTTGTGACTATGACTTATTATTTAAGTCCTCCTGTCAGTAAGACATTAACTGTTTTAGTGCATTTATCCTTTTCTACTGAGCTGTGTGTGAGTGAAGTCTAGATATCACTTGTTATATAATTGGATACATGGCTCTCTAGGAGCATACCTTGCTCTGTTACTCAGCGTGCACATGCATTGTTAAGTTTCTAAAACTGAAAACAATTCACACATTTTCAAAGCACAAAACCTTTTCTTTATAGCAGACCTATATTATTTCTCAAATATTTGTGTCTTTAAAACATATATTAAGCATTTCTCAAAGAAATGTTACACACCAAGTGAAGCTAGCACAAGAAATCTCAAGTGATATTGTGTACTATTAACCTACTCAATTTTAAATAGAGCATGTTTAAAGGATTGCACCACCCTCACCATATACATTAAATTTTCAACAGCCTCAAAGAACATAGATAATCATTTAAACACATATGTGATTACATTACAGATATATACCTTCAGGGCATCTTTCCTAAAATATATAGTTGTCTACATCTTGAAGTAAACCCCAGAGTCTCATTGTACATATTATGATCTGCAACCAGAAAAAACATATCACCATCTAAACTTATGCAAATGGGTCATACAAGTTAAAAACCATATTGACAAACACACCCTAATACACACCTAACAGGTATTACTATTTTTTAATTCATATATAGGCACAGCACATTTTCTTACGTTTTGGTAATGACTACACTACTTCTGTTTAACAATGTGACTAAAAGTACTATAGTTCCCAGAATGCAAATAACATGAACCGGTCTGTTCCACACATGATGCTTAGACATTTAAAACACTGTCATTTTTAAAGGCATTGCTCATGGTAACTTTGAACAGTACTAACATCTTAAACACATACCTTCTGCCAGATACAATTCAGATTTTTTTTATCAAACTCCCATATGAATCTTCATTTCTAATGTATTTCCTTTTAAATAATTAAAAAGGTATATACATACCAGTGAATTGAGTTGTAGATTATATTGTTGTTTTAGCTCTTTCTGGATAGTTTTGACATGGTTAAAATTTGTAAAAACTAAGCACAAGAATGGTGTACAACTCTCATAAAAAACAACTATAAAATGACAACCTCTTCAACTTTCCACTCCATGATCATAAAAAAGGCAGCAAATGAAATCATGACTACTGTATCTCCACTTGTGAATGGTTTAGCATTTGTTAACCCTTTCCCTCGCTGTCTCTGCGTGTTCACGATGTTTTCGCAACCATCGCGGAGTAATCGCGAGAAGAAAAAAAGGAGTCTGTATCGATATGTAGCTTCTATTTTTTAAATTTAAATACTGCAAAATAGCTAATTACATAGTCCCAAGTTGGAAATTAAAGTTTACCATTAATTAAATTGTGCCATAACTCCTCAACTTTTTAAAAAACAATTCTGTCTCTATAACACTCATTCCCCCCCCCATACACACTTCGCTCAGTGTACCTAGCAACCCAGTGGAACCAGTAGGTCACAATTCACAGCACATTCTAGAAGGAACATGCTACTTCAAAAATGAGATTCAATAAGTGTGGTTTACTGCACAGATTCAAAAGCATATCCATGTCTGTATTACATTTCTTTTTTTAAACCGACAATAATAGGCCTTCTAGCTATCGCATCAAACATAATACCTAATTTTATTCACGTGCATGCTGAGAGCATCCAATGAAATATATCTGTTTTTTTTTTAATTAATTAAAAAACGCCTCCATTTTAACTGCTTTTCATTTAGAAAACTACCTCATTCCGCTCCAGCCTTCTCCCGACTGCTACTGCACCTTCACTTCAAAATGCTTAGTGTGTGGATTTTGGGCCACAGCTATGTCTATTGGGCTTAAGAGAGGTATTGACAGCGACATTCGGTTTGCCTAATGTGGAGATTAGTTTGTTTTGGCCAGAGAGGGTTACATTTTAATAAGCTGCTAGTTTTGGTTAAAAACCTTGTGGATTGTAGAGCTCCTCACCTCATGATTGTGTAAATTGGTGGCAATGACCTAGGCACATTGACTGGGGCAAGGCTGGAAATCCTAATGGAGAATACCTTTACAAAACTGATGTTGCTTTTCCCTCACACTGTCTTGGTGTACTCTTGATATATGCCAAAGACAGAAATTGAAGTGGTCAAATCAATTCTGTCCACGGATTGACAAAGCTAGAAAACAGGTTAATAAAATGGTTTCTGCTTTCCTCAGAGACCATAACATGGACTCTGTTTACAACAACCTGTGTTTTAACATGCATGAAATATATAGAAGTGATGGAGTTCACTTTACAGACGAAGGGAACAGGGGGTTTCTAAGCAACGTGAAACTCTGCATACAGTCTTATCTGTAGCAGTTTTATACACACTCATCAAAAAGGCTCTTGTTAGAGCCACCCAAGAGCACAAAAATGTGAAACCTTCAATGACCACCGCCACTTTAAAAAATGTTAACTTTGAATATTCATCCTATTACAATACACACATTACTAACTACATCACTGCTAAAGAAAATATGTTTGTACACATATTGTTCCAGCAAGTTTAAAAAAACAAACTGATTGAACCCTACTTCCCATCTTCACGCTGACGCCGAGAGTTGCGATGCCTTCGGAAACCGCAACAATAGCGCCTTTAAGAGATGTAAATCACATATGCATACATTTTACAGTATTTTAGAAACTATGGGTTTATTAGTGGACGGTTTAAAGTCATATTTTTGTAGGGAGTTTGTATAAAAAGAATATGTTGAACTGATTTTCTGTTTTTGCGATGATCCTGGGCGCCATAACAATATTGGTAGCCGTAATCATGCAAATACGTAGCGAAATAACAAACCAAAAGCACACATTCAATAGCCACCACCACACAAAACTTAGAACTGCAAAATAGATTATAACCAACACATTAAACACATTACTATCTAAAAGACTCTATAATAGCATGTATAACTCCCTTAATATCGTTATAACACAGTGTATGACTCCTTCAGTGAAATCTGTGACTGCATGCATCACTGTATCAGTAAGTCTCTGTCAGGAAAAGGCAGGCATAGGCGCCTTCAAGTTTCATATTCAGGCTCAAGAAACCCACAGTAAAAACCAAATGTAATACAATGCAATTTCCTCTACTGGCCTACATGCACTACAACTCCCATGGTCCATTGCAAACAGCTCAATCAGTCATGGGGGTGAGTAACTATAAATAGAGTACATGCACGTAGGCAGACGTGCGTAATTCCATTCACCTGTGAAGTCAGTTTTGTTCTGGAGCGGAGCTGAAGTGAAGATTTATGGGTGCCGGTTTTGACAGCACTTCTATGTTTTTCCATAGAAAGGAACTGTGGGTTTTGGAGGCAAACGGAAGTCTGCTTTTTCTGTTGTTCTCAAGTTCTGTTGTAGTAGCAGGGAAGGATTTTTCTGTTGGTTCTGATTCACACCAGCTGGTTTGTTTTCATTTTTTGAAGCACAAGGTGTGCTTGATTTATGTGAATTAATTTCTTCTTCTGGAAGTCTGATGACCTTTTGCACTCTACAAGCCTGTTGTTAGGAGCAACTGTTTAGCAAAGTGCTCTGGGCTTCTGACATACAGATAAGTGACTATTTGATTTTTTACTTTAAGATTGTTGTTCTGCTGAATGAGTTTTTTTTTTTTTTTTTTTTTGTTTTTTACTTCCTGCATTTTTCCTAAACTCCCAAAATACAAGACCGGTTCTCCTATTTTTTGTAAGTGGAGTATTTTCCTTGAGATATTTAAACTTGGGAGATATATGAACACTTTGCCATTAACATTTCCATTTGTGAGTAAATGTTTTTTACCTAAAGGAATTTCGCTTTTTTCTGATTTTGGTTAGTTGGTTGCATATTTCCCATCACAGAAAAGAAAGGATTTTCTGAAACTAATGTTTGGTGATATTATTTGGTTTGTTGATGAGAATATTACTCATTGACAAACATACATGGGATTTACAGTGGGTGCATGGTATGTCTGAAATGATATATTCAGGTCAAATAGGTGATAGAATCCATGTTTTAAATCAGTTTATTTTAAATCATCCAGCATTCTTGTCATGATTATTTCATCGGCTACGTGCAAGTTTATATGCTTGTCCATTGCTTCAAATGTTGGAGATATGCCAATCCAGGTCTTTTTCTCCAACATGTACAGTTTAAGCATTATTCATCCTAAGCAGTTTCCATATACCCAATGCATTTCGGGCTACATTTAGCACTTCTTCAGGGGTAACTGTAAATGTGAAAAAATCTAACGTTACTCATTATTATCCCTGTTAATATATGTGATATACTTGGGTTCCCATGTAACATGGTATTTGTTCTTCTAAGTCATATTTTTTTTAAGGATTCCTCTCATGTTTGCAACGTAATTTGTAAATTGGTAATTTCCACCCACGATAACTCAAAAACAACTACAGTGCTCCCCCTCCCTGGGTTTTGTGCATGCCTAAATATTCTTCCCCTTCCTAATACCTTATCTAACCCATATGTTAATAATGTGCTACTCACACCATATTTAAAACTCCTGTTTCCACCCCCAAACGAAAAGTTCTCTGTGCTCATACTGTTCAGATTTATGCAATGACATGGTGTTAAAACACACAAACTAACCAAAACACTTACTTTGCGTGCCCCAAATCGTGACAATAATCAGAATATTTACCTGTCAAAGAAACTTAGTTATTACATATAGCCTGCCTTATACTAGTACCACAAAGGCTTTGAGTGAGGATTTTTAAATATACTTGCGATTCATTTGTATTGCAGCCTTTTTGTTCAAATCAGAAAGGTGGGATGTATGAGACTAAATGTGCTGCATAAGGAAAGTCATTGGTCCCATAAGGCAGCACCCCATATGATAGGCATTTTTCATAGCAAACATACATATACGCTATCTTTTAATATCAGTGAGAATGGAGACCTTAATTGTCTATCTTTATTTTACAGGTCTCCTTCCTTGCAGTACCTTTCCCCACTACCCTTTCCCTCACTCAATCACTCCAAGCTTCTGTGCCTTTATGGTATATGGAATTGGGAGCATTGAGGAGTGGACCCAATCTGAGCATTGTTTTGATCCAGAGGAGCTCGTATGCATACATAGTCAAAACCGGACACTGTCATTCACTGTTTAAGTATTTCAGAGGATCGGTGAGACGATGCATCAGTCTATCAATGGTTCTGTAACAAACTGCGTGACTGTCTCAGTGCATCTATGGCTCTGTGCATCAGTGTCTCAATGGATATGTGATTTGGTTGCATGAGTCTCTCAGCCTATCTTGGAGTAGGTGCATGAGTGCCTTTGTGCATGCGAAATTAAGTATATAACTGTCTGACTGGATCTGGGAGTGTATACATAAGTGTAAGTGCATGGCTCAGTGGGTGAGTGAACGCGTGCATGAGTGAGTGGGTCTGTGGCTGGGAGCGCGAGTGTGAGTAGTTCTGTGAATGGGTGCAAGGGTCTCCGATTGTATGAGTGACTGGATGCATAAGTCTCTGAGTGGGTCTGTGAGTGGGTTTGAGAGTGACTGTATGGGTGTGTGAATGTCCGAGTGGGTCTGTGACTCTGTGTATAAGTTTCTGATTAAGTCTGTGAGTGGGTGCATGAGAGTCTGAGTGGATCTGTGAGTGGGTGTACGAGTGTCTCAATGGGTCTGTGAGTGAGAGCATAAGTCTCTGAGTGGGTGAGTGAATAGGTACATGCATGAGTGTCTAAGAGGCTCTGTGACTGAGAGGGTGTGTGTCTGGGACTGTGAGTGGATGAGTAAGTCTGAGTGGGTAGGTGTGTGTGTACCCCAGAGTGAGTCTGAAGGGGTGTGCGAGTCTCTGGGTATATAAATGAGTGACTGAGTGCATAACTCTCTGATAGGATCTGGGATAGAGTATGTGGGTGTCCGAGTGGATCTATGAGTGTCGCAGTGGATGTGTAGGTCTCAGTGGGTCTGAGTGCATACGTGTGTGGGTGTGAATGGGTGTATAAGTGTCTGAGTGAGTTTGTGAGTGAGCACATTAGTCTGTCAGTGACCGGCGAGTGTGTACAAATATTTATATATTTTTAAAATATTTTCATCAGTATTCGCAATATCACAGTGATATTCCTAATGTGCCCGCTATGGTAGACTGTGCCCGCGCTGGCATGCGCAGCATCGTAGTCACTAATATCGTGTGCGATCAAACAAAATCAATGGACACATCCCTTGGGTCACTAACACCCCCATTTCTCAAACATGGAGTCAGAGTATCTCCACCCTGACCCCTTATCTTAGCTTTCACAGAAACTTTCAGCCTGGGGAATTTTTCCCAATCAATAAAATGGCAGCCGCAACTTTCTGTTCAGGTTGTGTCCAGCCAATCACAGCATTCCTGTTGGCGCGCTTTTACGGTTTACCTCGAACATGTCGTGATTTCACCAAGATCACAGTGAAACTGCCACAACTTTCTGTTCAGGTTGCATCCAGCCAATCAGAGAATCCCTGCGGGTGTGCTCTTTACCTCAAGCATGTCGTGATTTAACCGCAATCACTGCGAAACGGCCACAAAATATAAACAGCCAGAGATATCACTATATTTTTCAGGTTTAATTTCACAAAAACTACTGAATGGATTTGCATCAAATAACAAAAAGCACAATCTCTGTAACAATAACTACATTTCTGTCAAATTTGGTGTAATTCTGTCCAGCGGTTCAGGCTGTTTGACAACACGTTCCTATGGGAATAAACATTACAAATGCACCCTTATTTCACACCCCTTTTTCATGGGCCCCACTGCATGGATCGCCCCTAAACTTTCCATGACACACAGAACCTACTTTGACACCTTTTGGGGAAATTTCATGCGAATTGGTCAAACGATGCCTTACTTATAGGCAAGTCAAAAATGCTTTTCCTACGGAAACGATGTCCTAACTATAACTACCTACTGGCGACCGCTTAAAAAAAACAAAGGTTACAAGGACGTTATAGTTAAGAAATAGAAGAAAAAAAAAAAAATCAGTGATGTCATTCGAGATGTCATCAGTGATGTCAGTGACCATGTCATGAGTGATGTAATATGTGAGTTCATAAGCAATGTATTGCGGGCATAAGTTATAGTTAGTTCAGGTAACTATAACTGCCGAATTTCACTGGTTTTATACGTTTATAATCTTAGCCTAACTACAACGTCCTTGTAACCTTTGGGTTTTTTTCAGTGAATTTGTATGGTTTTTTAAATTTCATTTCCTAACTATAATGTCCCTGTAACCTTTGCGTTTTTTCTAGTGAATTTCTAAGGTTTTTCCAATTCTATTTCCCAACGATAATGTCCCTTTAACCTCTGGTTTTTTAAGTGAATTTCTCTGTTTTTTCTTTAACCAGTAGTTGTGTTTGCAGAGTGGTGGAGAATGGGGGAGGGGCCCCCTATCAGCTCACAGGAATCCTGCTGTATTGGACTTACTGGAGGTAACAGGAGGGTTTCCTGGACCCCAAGGTCCCTCAGCATCCAAGAGGACTTAATCCCCCAACCAGTAGTGCACCAGGAGGCATGTTTGCAGAGTGGTGGAGAAAGCCAGCATGGGCTCCGAAGTCCACTCAGCAATCCCATGGTGTGGGACTTACTGCAGGTAAGAGGAGAGGTAGTTGGCCCCCAAGGACCATCAGCAGCCAAGGGGAGTTCCTAACCCAACCAGTAGTGCACAAGGAGGTGCATTTGCAGAGTGGTAGAGAAAGGGGGTGGGCCTCCGATCACCTCTCAGCAATCCCCCTGCGTGGGACTTATTGGAGGAGGAGGGGTTGTTGGATCCCAAGGTCCCTCTGCAGCTAAGGGGACTTCATCACTCAACCAACTGTGCACCAGGCAGATGGTGTGCTTGCAGAGTGGTGGTGCTCCGCTTGTAGCAAATGAGAGCATTTTTTATGCTCTCGCTTTCTGGAAGTGGAACATCTGCTGTGGCTTGGCAGGAGTGGTGAAGATCCAGCCAAGTCACAGCAAACAGCTATGTCTCAGGGGTGGGCACCCCGGGACATAGGAGCTAGCCCTGGGAAATGGTGGTCCCCAAGGCCTGCTATGACTCCAGGAGGGGCCCCTCCTTTCTTAGAATTTGCCCCAGGCTGTGGGGGTCCGCGTGGCCCCCCTACATTATTTTTACTTACAGCCTCGGAGAGGCCTCTGCCTCATTTATTTGTAAAGAGGCCCTGGGGAGGGGGAGGTACCTGGGCATTAATTAGCCCCAGGATGGGTGGCCCATGCGTCACCCTCCTTTAATGTGAAAATGCCTCCAGGACCTGGCCCACTGAGGGGCTGATTATCGCACTTGGGGGTTTTTTCCCTGCAGGATCTGCAGATTCTGCTGAATATTCCTTTTTTTTTTTTTTTAAATGCTTTTTGGCCATTTGGGGTCCTTCTCCCCCCCCCCCCAGAAGCCTAGGGGGTAAAAGTATTTCTACCCTGCCTCCTTTTCTTTTTAATGTTTTTTCTGGGACTTGGCTCAACCAGAGTCCCAAGATGGTTGACAACCCTTCCTGGTTTGTTAGCAGCCCATCAGATCTCAGGACCAGATTGGGAGAGGTCCTCTACGTCCCTTTATATAAAAATTTTGATTTCGGTTAATATCTCTAAAACTACTGAACGGATTTACATCAAATAACAAAAAGGCACTTCTCTGGAACAACATCTACCTACCTGCTAAATTTGGTGTAATTCCATTCAGTAGTTCAAGCTGTAGCCATGTCTAAAGGTCCTGTGGGAATTAACATGGGAAAACGCATTTTGTGACCCCCCCTGCCCTTTTTTCCAGCCCCCGCATGCCGGATCACCATGAAACTTTCAAGACAGCAGCTGAGGTGGGCGTCGTATTCGTTTTTTATATTTTGTTAGGAATTGTCAAACAGCGCCAAAATGGTCAAATGAAAAAATGCTTTTCCTATGGAAACTAGGTCTTAACTATAACTACCTACAGGAGACCAATTAAGCCCTAGTGGGGAAATGCAAGGGTCATCCTATTGCTAAAGGCATTCAACATGAAGAAGAAAAAAATGGGTGGGGGTGGCATAGTGTATCGCTAACCTCCTATAGTAAATCCTCCATGTTCATATCACTATTAGATCTCAAATTGCATACCTAATTGTGCCCAAGTGGGCGAATGCCTGTTTTCCCATGTTTTTGAAGAATAACCCGCAAAAAATAAAGGAATAAAAAGAAAAGAATCTGTACAATACCCCAGTCTGTTCCAAATGAGATAGAAAAATTATACCAGACTAGGCTAGATATAAATTGGACTCTGCATTTCTTATCCAAATTTCGGCACCAGGTGCTCATACAATATATAAGACGACAAAAAATCCAGTGAAAAACACATTTTGCAATTCCTTTTTAAAACAGGCAAACCTAACACGCTAGGCATAGGAGAAAAGGGGAGAAAAAGAAAAGGCAATATTTTTTTTTAACTTTTGAGACCTATAAATCTCACAAGTGTTAGTGTCAGCAACAATGGGGATAATTGAAATCAACCTAGGAGGACTGCCAACTCTTTATAAAGATTCAATCCGCCTAGGTGAAGGGTACCATATCTAATAATGAGCCTTGATTTAAGTCTCCTTAATTCCTGCGATATAAACTACTTTCTAGTTTATTACTTCTTTCTTCCAGTAGTAAATCTAGGCTATTTTAGTGTGATGCATATGACTGGTGAACATAAGATTTAAAGAGTTGTCATTGATTACATTGACAAATTCATAGGCTTCTTCATTGCTGCCCTTCTAGATCCAAAGAGGTTATCTAAACAACGCACCCAGAGGATGCCTTGTTTGCCAAAATGACAGTTGTTACTGATGAAATACTCCTCTCAGTAGCCAATGTACAGATTGACGTAGCTGAGGGTGAAGCCCCTCCCCTGGGTTGGTCTATAGATATTATCAAAAATGAAAAAAGTGCTGGTCAAATACACCTACATCTTATCAAAAAGCATCTCTGTATGAAGCAGATAAGACAGACTGAATTCTCAGAAATTATCTGCTAGCTTTCATCCTTAAATCATGGGGTAGGTATGTGTAAAGGCTATTCTCATCAAGACATACAAACATATAGTTCTCCTCCCATGTGATGTCACTGATTAGCCAAAAAAAAAAAAACACCTTATATAAGATGGAAGGGACTGTACAAAGGGTCTCAGAAAGAAAAAATGGCATATCTTGTGTTTTCTAATATACTTCCTCTAGTGGAGACCATCGGTCTCCCTGGAGGATCTTTATGTAACTTGGGTAAGAGATACAATGCTAAAATTGTGAGAAAATTGCAAGTGAGAAATTGATATCCCTCCCATTCTACCAAATTTTGATCTCTCCAATCAATAAGTTTATCCTGATAGTCTCTATTATCTTTCTCAAATTTCTGTCTAGTGGATGATCATAGCTGATACTTTCATTAAGCTGTCTATATCCCTCATTGAGATACAAATATAGTGGCCAAACCACTACATTGTCCCCTTTATCTGATTTTATTTATCACAATATTTGTATTCTTTTGCAGTTCCTTAATGCCATCCAAGTGTTTATTTCAAGATTACCCTTAATGTACTCTCTTTTCCTTCAGATTTTTTTTTAATTCATTTATCATACCTTGCTGTATGAGAGAAAGGTGTAATAAATTAATGTAAAACATTTTTTTTTAAAGTCATAAGATTTTTTCCTCATTGAAGGATATAGACAGCTTAATGCTAGCAACACCTATGAGTCATCCACTAGGCAGAAAGGCAGCTTGTCCGTAAAACGACACTTCATCTCCCCTCTCAGTAAGGAATCGATGCAACACTTCTTCTACCGTGCAGTAGGAACGGACTCTTCCATTCCCCTGTGACGAAGAAATAGCTGCATCACTTTTGGTTTCTGGAGCCTCACATCTTATGCGGCTCTTTTCCATCTTGGGTTTTGACTCATCAAAGGTACTTTGTGCTAAAACAACTGCACCCATGGATTCCTATGGGCTGAACTTGCTTAACAGTTTAAACACAAAAGCCTGGCTTATGGATTTTAGATTTCTGTCAATTTGGTCTTGTTTTGTTCAGATAAATATCGGACTCTTTTAAGCAGCGCTCACGCTTGCTTCCTGCTATTAAATATTTTAATTCCTAACTGCACGATCGCGCCGCGCTTTTACTGGACTAGCGCTGCTTTCTTACCTGCTGCATTTCTGGGCTGATATTTCTCCCTAGGTCCTGACACTGCACGATAATTGTTTGTCACCCTGCATTTTGCGGGAATTAGGGACTTCCAGGCCATACATCCTCCGCGTCGCGGCGATTCAAGGCTGCCATCTTGGGTGGGGGGAGATCAGGGCCTGACACTTTCGGGCGCCATCTTTGTTGTGGCCCTAGTGGTCTACGCAGACTCCCGCGCTTACGGCCATTTAAGATGCGTGGGGTACAAGCGCGCAGCGAAGGCGCGCAGCGGGAGCGCGCCGGAGGTGCGCCAGAGGTAAGCCCGTTTGCGCCCGTTCGCGCACGGGACGCGACGGGTGCGGGAAAGGCTGCCTCGTCATCGCAGGGTGAGTTTATCTATTCTCGAGATGAACTCCTAAGCCTGAATCCCAGTGCCACTATTCAGCCTTTGGCTGAGCTACATAGCACCAGTAGGTTTCCAGAAACACTGTCTTGTGGTCTACTAAATGTAAGATCGCTTAGTAAACATCATGAGGAAATCATGCTCCTCATAGAGTCCGAGAAGATCGATATACTCTTCATGACAGAGACCTGGACTAGAATAGACAGTATGGTGGATCTGGGCCTAGCCTGCCCTCCAGGCTATAAAATCAAACATGAACCCCGGGTGGGAGCCAGGGGAGGTGGAGTCGGCCTGATTTTTAGGGAGACCTTACATCTTTCCCAGTTTGACATCAAGGCCATTCCAGGCTACGAACTATTGGGCTTTTCCCTAAATAGTCAGGGAGGTGTTCTATACACAGGGTTGCTGTGTTATAGACCCCCGGCCAGTTCTTTATCAGAGGTATCAGTGCTCATTGACCTGATTCATGATTTATCTAACTCCCACACTAGACTCTTGGTATTGGGAGATTTCAATTTATGGCCAGATGGTCCAACGGATTCCGCTTTTAAAGATCTGGAGCAGGCCTGTAGTAACATACAGTTGCAACAGCTAGTATCCTTGCCGACCCATTCAAAAGGTCATATTTTGGATCTGATTTTTGCAGATATAGGGAAAGTAGCTATACAGAACATTCAACCTCAATGTTGGACAGACCATGCGTTGGTTCACTTCACCCTTTCACTCCCCGCAGCCTTTATGAAGAAAGGTAGCCTAGGTGCTACTAGGGTGAGTAGACAATGGTCAAAGCTCTTGAAGCAGTCCACTCTGCCTGCCTTGCTTCCAATGGGTTTTTCTTTGGGAGATAGTGTGGATGCGAGTTACGAAACCCTTAGCCAGCGAATTGTGGCTTCACTTGGCTCATTAGCTCCATTGCGAAAAATTAGAGATAGGTCCACTCATGCTATGCCGTGGTTTTCAGAGGAACTGCTTCAATCCAAACTCCAATGCAAGAGGGCGGAGCGTGCCTGGAGAAAACAGTACTGGGAATCTGATAGAGCCTGTTTTAGGCAAACTTTGGCAACTTATAAAGCACAGATTAGATGTGCTAAAGCTAAATTCCTAGAGGACTCTATTGTCGGCGGCGAACAAATCTCAGGCGCTGTTTAAAATTGTTAAAGACCTATCGCGTCCTGCCTGTATTGCAAACGATGTCCCTGCATCTCAATCTTTGTGCGACTCGTTGGCACAGGCCTTCGAGGAGAAGATTGCCACCATTTTGAGCAACCTTGCTATTTCGTCAAGTTCAGGCACCCAGTCTTTGCCCACTCCTACCTTGACATCTGTCATGGAGGGAGATGTTGGTTTAGCATGCCTGAATAGTTTCCCGGTTCCATCTTTCGAGGAATTTAGTGTACTGGCAAATAGCGTCTCCTCGGGCTCGCCCCTTGATCCACTTCCTCACAAATTTTGGAAGGTATTTCGGGAAGAACTCTTTCCGCCATTATTTGCGACCTGCTGTCAATCCCTAATGTCTGCACGAGTACCGGATTGCTGGAAGTTGGCAGTGGTGTCTCCACTTCTTAAGAAGGAAACTTTGGATCCTACTTGCCCTGCCAATTACAGGCCCATTTCCCTTCTCCCTTTTCCAATCAAAATCTTGGAGAAATGGGCTACAAAACATCTTTCCAGCTATCTGGAGACCAATGCATGCCTGGATGTGGCCCAATTTGGATTTAGACCAGCCCATGGGACAGAGTCAGCACTGGTGACTGTCCTAGATGACCTCAGGACGCGTGCCAACCAAGGACGGGCAGCCTTTTTAGTGCTGCTCGACATGTCGGCCGCGTTCGACACGGTCAGCCACACGATCTTGATCAGGAGGTTGGAGGAAGTGGGGGTGACTGGCTTGGCCCTTGATTGGCTGGGGTCTTATCTGGATAACAGACACCAGGTAGTGGCCCTGCCACCGTTCAAATCTACCATCAGAAGGGTTGGGCAGGGCATGCCTCAGGGGTCAGCCATCAGTCCTATCCTTTTCAATCTTTACCTCCGCCCCCTGATCAAGCTGATAAAATCTTTTGGCATCGCAGTCACCAACTATTCGGATGACACCCAACTTATCTTCTCGTTTGAGGGTAAGGAGGCGGTGTCACAAGAGGTCTTCCATCGTTGCATGACCTCTACAGCAGATTGGTTATGCCACAACTCTCTACAATTCAACAGTTCCAAAACGGAGGTTTTACATTGTTCAATAGACCGTACCCCCAGGCCTCTTCCGTCGGACTTTTGGCCCCCTTCCTTCCTAGTGCACCGGCAGACTGTGTGCGGAATTTGGGAGTATTTTTCGGCTCCAATCTTCAATTGGATGTATCCGTTAACAAAACAGTGGCAACGTGCATGGCTTGGCTTCGTACGCTGAGGAAGATCCTACCACTGCTCCCAGCACAGGCTAGACCAGAGGTAGTGCGGAGTACCATCTTAAGTAGACTTGACTACTATAACGCACTACTTCTGGGAGCCCCGGTGACTCTGGTGGGAAAATTGCAGCGTGTGCAGAATTTTGCTGCTAAACTGGCCCTGTCACGCCGGCGTGCGGATTCCTCTACCATTGCGCTCAGGGACCTCCATTGGTTGCCAGTCCCTCAGCGGATCGAATTTAAAGCCCTCTGCATAGTTTTTAGGGCCCTTTATGAACAAGGTCCCATCCCCTTGCAGAACATGTTCTCGTGGTACACTCAGTCTAGATCTCTCTGCTCTGCCACAGCCTGCTTGGCGGTAAGTCCCTAAAATCCTGAGGACTCGGTTGGGAGGCCGGTCTTTCAGGTTCTCAGCAGCAACTCTGTGGAACTCTCTACCGCTGGCTTTGAGGAGTGTGGGAGATCTTCCTTCTTTTAAGAAAGCTTTGAAAACACATCTCTTCCCAAGAGTGGCGTAAATCGTACAGTGGTTGATAACATCGTGCAGGTTCCATCAAAAGTCTAAGCGCCAGGATGCCCGTTGGGTGACAGTCAATGCGCTATACAAGTATACCTATACAAGTATACCTATACATAAACTGGTCTGGACTCATTTTGCAGTGTTTTAACTGTATTACTGTGTGTGTGTGTGTGTACAAATGCTTTACACATTGCCTCTGAGATAAACCGGACTACTCGTGCAAAGCTATCAGGGGGTGAGCAGGGGTTATCTTAGTTGTGTAATCCCCTTACCCTGACTAGAGTGAGGGCCCCTACTTGGACAGGGTGCAAGCCACTGCCAATTAGAGACCCCAATTTCTATCAAAATCCGGCATACCTTTTCCAATGCACTAATCAGGCCTAGACCATTTACCATTGGCCTGACACCATAACGAACACAAGCTTACTGAAGTGTGCATTCACTAGCAACCATCATGCACACATACAGTTATAAAAATACAAATATGTACAAAATTATAGTTGCCAAAATTTACAACTCCTCTCGAAAGGGCCTAACAAGGACTTTCACAATTGAAATCTTCTAAGCCCCCGTATTAGTCACAGGGGACGATGAACACCAACACCCTTGCCTACTAAGGTAATCTGTATGATTCTATGCAACAAAATACCTGCTTACAGTCTATAACAGTGCGATAATAGTCCACCATTAAAGGCCTAATGGTTTTAACAAATGCTTTTCACCCTAAGTAAATCAAGCTGATCACACTAGGACTTTAGACAGAAAACTTACCAGTGAAACAATCAAGTCTGACTTTAGCATATCCTTCTCACAATAAATAAGCCATGTCTACTGACTTTATTGTAACTTTTCATAATAAACAATCTAGCTTATCGCCGTAGTCATTGGCGTGCCTCCATAACCACCAAAGCCTGCTGTATTGTATACGCTTTCATACATAAAAAACAAGCATTGGCATAGCCAACAGGTCTCGCCTTTGGGACCTTATAAGTGTTTAGCCAGAGCTATTGGCATTACCAACGTATTTAAGCAATGTTGTAGAGCAGCGTGGATGCTGTACAGCAGGTTGCAAAGTTATAATAAAAAAGTTGTTATATGCATTGTTGTTACCTTATGTATAACCAATAAGACATTATGTACTACTGAACGTCCCTATTAAACAAAATGTTTAGAGAGTAGTGAGAACAAACACATGGCACATTATAGTCGAGGCAGCATATCTAGCCAAGCTTTCTCAGTTAATAAGCAACCACATGTACATTGTCATTTGAGAGGAGAGTGAAGCGTTCTGGGAAATGTATCCTAGGTTCTATTTATACATTAAGTCTCACACGTACAGTGAATGGCCGATAACAACAAGCACTATTTTGCACTAAGGAAAGTGCAACGCATCTTTCGAAGACAAATGGGTGTCCTGTATGATTTTGGTGTATCGAAAGCCCTCTTAGAAAATTGGATGTAATTATCCATTCTAAAACATATTTTTGGTGGCCGTTGGTGTGTTTGAAGTCTTCAATGTCGATTAATATGGTAGTGCGTACAGTTCCAAGTAGGGCCAACAGGGAGACAAAAGTCTGCCGTCAGCAGCAGAAAGGCCTTCCACATCAAGCTTTCAAGGGTATTGCACAGCATACCAAAAAGAGCTTCTACGTGTCAAAAAATAAAAGGCCTAAAAGTACTCAAACGCGTTGTTGTACAATACAAGATGTAGAGTGCACTGTGTTGCCCAACCGTGCTGCGATAGCGCAATTGGCTTTTTTATCTCATTCAAACTACTAAACAGTATCGGAGGTATTGTATCTATTTTTATACTGGGCTTATTCTTGAATACAAAATATGGCACACGACTCACCTTTTTGACTTGATCATTCTTTAATTCTGTGAAGTAGTATGCTAAAGTTGCGCAGCGATCCCGCCAGAGTAAATGCGGCGACTGGAGTGTTTCGAGACAAACAGCTCGATAAAGGTTAGCTACGAGTTATTCTTGTTGTCGCCGAGCAAGATTCCCAAAATCAGACCCCCGTAGCTCCCCACTCAACCAGAGGATGTAAGGATTTTTTCTACATAGTACTGGTGACTGGGTGATTACGGCCCACTTCCTGGTCTTGGATTAGCTGTGTACGTGAGCAGTGAGTGGCGAAGAAGGAGTGACGAGAGACCGGGGAGACCGAATGGGCTGTCCACCCTCCTTCTGATGTGGAACTGGAAGGCAGGTCTTGCGACTGGGATATTCGAAAGAGCTATTGCGAGCGGACTCTGTTAATTGATGCAGAGAGTTGGGTTCAAGAAAAGGTTTGCGGAAAAGATGCGAGATGACGATGCTCCTCTTGAGATGTGGGGGCAGTCAAGCGGGGAGGGTGCTTCCCCAAGTTGTGAGACAGAAGTGATTGCTGGGACGCGTAATACCCGAACATAGAGAGTGTTACTGTTAACGACTTCTTGCACTCATGAGTGGAATCCTGGTGTAAATAAAAAGAAGCGTGGTTTGGATTGCCCGTCCACCCTCATTGATTATTCTACAAATTCTATACTTGTAGTCTGCAATTTATTAAACCAAAACAGGCGAGCTTGTAATTTCCTGCTATTTCTGTAGAATGCTTTGAAAGGGCACGCTGCAAGTTAAACAAGCCGGTAATGTTTGTGTTATTAAAACGTGCGGGCGCGAACGTGAGTTGTGTGCGCGCGCATGAAAGTGAAAGAGATCAGCAACAGAACATTGGAGAGGCGGAGCGAGGCGCGCGCTTGGGCACATAACAGCAAGCTGGTGGCCGCCTTTGGTAGCAGTCTAAAAACCCGCTTGCTAAATGTCTCGCCGGACCAGCGCATGCGCTGGCTCTAGCGAGACCTAAAAATCAAACGTGAGTGGGATCTCTGTCTTTGGGGAACTCTTTGAACTGAATCTGTGGGACCCTCAACAACTACTTTCGGTGGGTGACATATGCTTTGCCACTAACGTACTAGTAGTTGATAGTGTCATCAGGTCTTCCTTCCTCAAACCAGGAGATGATCTCTTAGTAACTGCAGAGATCTTTTCTTTTCATGATGACAAATTGACAGCTTTGTCGTTAAGCCAGTTCTAAAAAGGAAAGTTTTGAGTGCTTTGTGGAATGATTGTCAAGTTATCCGATGGCAGGTTATTTCAATGTAGGCGCCTAAAACATGAAAATAAGTGGTCACCAACACAACTTAAAATGGATTTTGGGAAAAACCAAAAGACTCCAGCAAGAGGATCTTGGCAGTTCATAGGAATTTTAGTGATGAATATTGGCATGAATAAAAAGGAGGGCCCTCTCTGTGAAAAGCCTGGTAAACTAAGCAAAGAACTTTATAGTTAACAAGCTGATAAACAGGAGTCAAAAGACAGGAAGAGATGGGAGACCCAAGAGGAAGCATAAAATGAATCTCGCAGCAACATTTTTAATGTGCTGCAACCTTTGGACTTCCTGGGCTTGAAACAAAAAGATACAACTTCAGTAGTTCAGACTGGAGGAAAAAAAGGGCCTGAATTACATTTTGACATGCTGAGGAGCAAAGACAGAGAAGATTTTTTTTTTTTTTTTTTTAAAGGGTGGCAAAGTAGTTGGAAGGAGGAGACACGAAAAGTTTTTTTCAAGGGAGACAGTAGGTGGAAGCAGGCAAAATGTAGTTTATTTGGGATAATAGAGAAGGACAGTAGTAAAAATAAAAAACGGACACTGGACTTCAGATACTGGGGTAGGAGCAGGTCCTAAGTATCAAAATAAAGCATTTTATTTGTATCTTCTATGTCGCTTTGCATTATTTTTCACTGGTATAAAGGCTGCTGGGGAACATGCAGTTGACAGCCTTTCATTATCAATGTTTTTTTTCAACACGTGTCTTCACTGCTAAAAAATACCACACCAATCTTTCATAAACATCGAAAGGTTGTGTAGTAACTTGACACTATTTAATAATATAATCATGTTAAAGGGTTTTCCTGTTGCCAACTGCTCTGTATGAATCAACTCAACATCATCATGAGGGCACCATAAATCAATCATCCTAATTAGCAAAATAACTCGATAAACGTCAGTAGGGGCACACTTTTCACATACTTTCATCATATTCCTACTTCTTAAAACCGTGTAACACCTGCGACTTTAAAGGGAACACCAGCTAACATTTGACTTCACACTCAATGGAGAGGCAACCGGTTGAGAAGTATGATGACCCAATGATGTTAACAATTAACTACTCAATTCCTGGCTTTCTAGCCACAATAATTTGTGTGTTGGGATTTGCAGTTCTTCTAAAAGAATGGGCCTAGATGCTCACTATGAAAAAATGGTGCAGATTAAAAGAAGGCTGGTGTGAATTAAAGTAACTTTGGAGAACTTGTTCAGTAGAGCAGTCAACTGGCCCCATCTCATTTTGCATTGGACGGTTGTGACGATTACACTGCAATCACTTGTACCAAATCTCTATGTATCATTGGTGCCCATATTTGGGTGCCACCTGTCACAAAGACAAAGTATTGTACAAGAAGCCAGAGAAGCACTCTCTATTATTCTAGAAAGTCACAAATGGGTTTTGGTGTAACATCTTATTAATTATGCTCTCAGGTTGTAGGTTAAGAGCCCTTTACACAAACTTTTTTTCTTTGTAGCAACTGTTTAGTCAATTCTTCCAAAGCCTCCCTAGCACAGCCAACATGTTTTGTTCTTTAAAACAGAACTTTTTTAGGGCTCATAGTGCGTTGGTTTTTCCCCCACTAGTATTCACATCACTGCACAGCAAGTAGTGCAAATATTGGTTGGAAGGCCTACACTCAATTCTACACAATATTTGTCCAAGAAGAAGAAGAAGAAATAGAAGTTCAAACCTGGTCATCTCCCATGTTAATTTTGAGTTATTACTTTAAAAAAAAAACACAATGCTTACTCTTTGAACCATACAGTCAGTCAGAATCTTAGGTGACAAAACACAAACTCAGTATGAGCCCTGAAAAAGTACCGTTGTGATAAATGTTACACATTGGCTATGTTTATGGATGTTTTAAAAGTATTGTATAAATACTTCTTTTATAGAAAATCAATTGGTGTAAAGGACTGTTATCAAACAAACTGAGCCAATATTTACCAAGATGTTTTTCCAGAAACACATTTTTGGCAACGACATGCTTTTTGGCACAATAATATGCTTCTGTGACACTCCAAAAGCAATAGTGTGGCCCCATATCAAGGCATGCATATTCACCCACTCCTGCTTCATCAGCAAACATCTGCAGGGATGCATACTTTTAATATAGAGTTCACACGCGTGGTGGTAAGCTTAAAACTACAAGTCTCATTTAAACTGATACTGTCGGCTGACAAGTCACAAACATAACAAGGGGCAAGTTGACAGCTTTGTTTCAATGCCCGAGACCTGCGAATCAGCCCCTCGTTACTCTTTCCTATAGGCCTAGTGGGCTGCCAGCATACAAAACTGTCTTTGTGCTTGAGGCCCATCAGGGACAAGCACGAGCCACTCACCGTTGTACAGGATGGTAACCATGCAGGGCGCCCAGCACGTGTAGAACACGATGACGACTGGCACGAGGACGCGCGAGGCGGCATCGTCGTGAGCCCCCAGCTTTTGGCGCTGGCGGCGCGCGGCCAGCCAAAGGCGCAGGTTGGCGAAGGTGACGATGGCCGAGCAGGGGAAGAAGATGACGGCCGTTAGCAGCAGCGAGTAGGTTACATTACTGGCGTAGTCCGGGTTGCAGATGAGCGAGGCCCGCGAAAAGTAGACACGTACCACCGAGCCGCCGGGGATAGCGATGGGGAAGAGGAATGCTGGCGGCAATAGCCAAGCGGCGGCGATGAGCAGCTGCACCCGCCTCCGGCTCATGACGCGTCCATAGTGTAGCGGGAAGAAGACGGCCACGTAGCGCTCCAGGCTGATTGTGGCCAGTGAATAGATGGACGAGGCGAAGATGCTGGAGTTCAGAAAAGCCACAATGTGACAGTAGGGTCCGAGTGGGCCTTCGTTCGGCCCTCCGGCGTCGGGCTCCAGTGCAAGGCTGCCGTACAGGTTGAGCGGCACCACGAGCAGTGCCAGCGCCGCGTCGGTGCCTGTCAGCGAGATGAGGATGTAGCGGCAATTGCGCGACCAGCCCGACACGGACGAGGCGATGACCAGAAGCACGAAGGTGTTCCCCACGATGATGAGGCCGCCCAGAGCCGTAATGATGCCAATCTTAGCCATGCGGCTGCTGTGCCACCAGCCCTGGGCCCCGTACTCCTCCAGCAGCTCCTCCTGCTGTGAGGGGTGCCCCGAGCTCAGGTTCTGTATTGCAGCCGAAGCGTTTAGGAGAAATGGCAGTAGGGAAATCATGATTTGGGGGTGGCTCGGGATGTTCTTGCTTGCCCCCGATGCCTCAAGCACGAGGGTTTCTTCCATGCTGTTGATCTGACGTCCCACTCTTGCAGTGTCCATAAAGTCATTCGGATTGGCTTAGTCTTTGACCGACAGTGGGATGTTGTTATCTTTGTTCCAAAAGAATGCCTTAAACTACACCTTGCATGAAAAGTTTAATAATTGATGCAGTTCCACGTTTTTCTTAGCTACTTTCGGGTATGCGGTGAAGGGGCCTTCAGTACTTCCGACCTAACTGGTCAACAACTTTGAATAAACAAAATCAAGTTGATTTCCACCTGGAGGGCGCCTGGTTAAGCGGGAGTTGTAAAGAAGGCGGGCCTTTTGGGTTTGAGGTGAATGAGCCACCTGCTACCGCAGGAGGGGGATGTTCTGAAAGTGATCGCACCCTTTCCCGGAGGAAGTGGGTGTTACCACTTGAAGGTCGAACTTGCATGAAGGACACCTGTAGGTGGGAGTGTTGTGAATTTCTCCCAGTAAATCTAAAATAGCCAATACACTTATGCACACAAATGTATGTGTCAGGACCAAAACAGGGGTATGTCTAGGGTTACTATATATTACTCCTGTCACAGAGCTCTAAATTGTGTCCCTGTCGCACACGAGTAGCTGACCCCGTTGCATTCTGGAACGTGTAGTGTTGTTTATCTTTTGTTAAAGTAAGGACTACACTTCCACTAATGACAAGCAGAAGTGTGCACTGGATGAGCTACTCCCGCGTGGACTTAGGAAATTTGAGAACTCCGATGCCACCGGGGCGCCGTTTCCAAGCTGGGGTTTGCATTGTCTGTTAAATTCTATCAGGCGCTTTCGTTCATTTGGTTCAGTTAAAGTGAAATGAACCAATCGCTATCGTCGATTTCTTGCAAGCGCCCAGTGCTAGTACCAACAGCATAGAAGCGAAAATGAGTAATCTACTAACCATATACGTGCATCTAGTTCGAAAAATATTCAGGTTGTTTTCAAGATCGAGCAAGTGAATCAAGCACAGCTCGCTACCAGTGCATGCATTTTTCTTTGATTTCAGGTGTTTTTGTTAAAGGGAAGTTTGGGGCGAAGGGTGTCGAGGAAGGCTCGAGAATATTTCAGGGTAAGATGCAGAGCAGTGCAATATATCCGTTTTTGTAAAGGGAGGAGGGGCACGTGGCTTCATTATAATCAACCACATGACATCACTTTTACATACATGTATAATCTGTTTAACTTTCTGAATACATTATGTTGATTAGATAGACTTAAGTGACCATGCTGTTTATCTAGTTTTAATCAACATTTGGAGATAGAAAAGATAATATTGTATTTTTTGCCTTGTCTTTTATTTAAACACAGCATGTGCACTAAAGTCACAGGAGATAATGTGATTGATTATACAATGACTGAATCATTGACTAGAGGGGCCTGTAGTCTAGGTTTGCTTCATTTGAGGCAGTTGGACCAACGCAGGTTAAAGTAAACAAAGCACAGAACTGGAAACAAAATGGCTTATCGAAATGGGTGTTGTGTGGAACGGTAGGTATGTCATGTTTATCTATCTCGTGCCATGATGTATTATTGGAATGTAGAATGTTGAGGTGATTAATGGTGCGGAGTTTGTGGTGAAAGGATGTGCACCGTTGTTCCTCACCAGTGGGCTGCATTTTGACACTAGAAATAAATACTGGATTTCTTCATCATTTCCTGCCTCATCTCATCTTTACAATGGCGATGATTTGGTGCTAGTGTCTGCCCACTGTGATGGAAGACGTTTTTTAATACAGAAAAGCGGTGAACGGAGTTGACTACCATTGAGGAGGAAGAGCAGCTGTGCCAATATTTGCGCGGAAATATAGATATTCAGCAGCCAGTCTGTCAATAGCGGTGTTCTTTATGTGGGCTGCAGATAATTAAAAGATACTGTAAACTTATTTACTTTTGTCTGTATCCTTACCATTATTTGTTGTTGGTGAAGCTTGTGCTGGTACAGTCAATCAATCAATTAGGGGTTTATAGAGCATGCTACTCACCCGTGAGGGTCTCAAGGCGTGGGGGGGGGGGGGGTAGCTCAGGATAAGTCGAAGAGCCAGGTCTTGAGGTCCTTCCTGAACGTGTGCAGGGTCGGGAAGTGTCTGATGTTCACAGGGAGCTTGTTCAAGGTCTTGGCTGCGATGTGGGAGAAGGCTCTCCCACCTGTTCTGTTTCTGCGGATGCGGGGGACCTCTGCCAGGGTGAGGTCGGCAGATCTGAGGTTCCTCTTGGGTACGTGGACAGTCTTGCACAGAGTATGTGCAAGACTGTCTGCTGCGTGCTGCAGTGCTTAATTTGTAAAAAAATAAGTGCCAGGGCTCTTGTCAGGAGGCCACTGCAGCTTCCACCACACATTACCCCTGTCCACGCTGCCAGTGTTAGTAACCACACAGCTACCAACCATCACACTCTTGCAAGTGAGACAGTTCAGACTATTTCAGGCCCCCAAAGCTCTAAGAATCGCTTGGGCGGCATGTAATAGTCAATTTTAATGAATATATCATTAATAATTAACTGTTGTTTTGGTCATCTCTAAATTACCTAGACAGTGCCATCTTTTGACAGGCTTTCCCAAGCACCGGTGCTGACAATTAAGTACCGGTGCTGAGCACCGGAAACCACAGTCTCAAATTAAGCACTGGCGTGCTGAAATCTTTGCACGCGCTTGAGGTGCGCGTGAGGCTGGAATATGTCCTGCATCCGGCAATGGAAGTCCTCAAGGTTCATCAGCTGTAGAAAAAAGTATGTTTCCGATGTCCTTCAACTGCTGTTTTGGAGCAGTTTGCTGTAGGCCCGTTTGCCTAGCAGCCCTGCCGGATTTCACTTTTTCTACAATTTGGTTGTTTTTTTGCCATATTGTGTTTACAGAATATCATTGATAAGCACACTAGCATTCAGTTCCGTGTTGTGTATTCATGCAAAGTGCAGCTTAACGGCACTGTATTTCGATCTCTCCAGCATCTCTATTTCAGTGATGTACACATCAAAGTCAGCAAAGGAATTTTACTTCATATCCTAATTTATCGGTGATACACACACCTTGATGATGATCTCTGGTGATTTTTTATTACTTCATTTAACATCGATGTGTTCTGAAATCTTGTTTATGTATTGCTAGCTATTTCAGATTGCTGAATATTATATTAATAGCATACAGTATTGCCTTTTACTATTTATTTAAAGTGTTTTTGTGGCAATTTACTTTACATCATTTACAGAAATGGCCAATTCACAAATGTTTATCCCAACTGTCCATATTTTTACCAGTACCTGGGAAACCCGTTCTGATTTGGAAAAAATGGTTCAAGTCATATAAGAATTATTTGATAGCTATTGATGGCAAAGGGTTTTTGGCTGAAAGAAAAAATGCATTGTTGTTCAGTTTTCCAGCGCTAGAGGAATCAGTGGAAGAATATGTAGCTGCATTACGAGTACTTGCGGCCAATTATGAATTTGGTTCAAACGTGAATACTTGTATAAGGGTTCAATTTGTTTTTAATTGTGAATAAAAAAATCCAGGAGAGGTTGTTGGCGTGTCGTATTACGGTACTGGACATAGTCAAGAGAAGAGAGAGATTTATTCAGTCTTCTAAAGTGTTGACTTCAGAGGAGGTCAATGCTGGTGCTCCTGTGTGTGTAGTTAAAACAGGGAAAATATCTGTAAAGTGTAGTGGTGTCAAAATGGTTTCACCCAGTTGTTGTAGGCGTTGATCCAAAATGCACCTTGCTAACAGTGCTGATTGCCCTGCAATGAAAAGAAGATGCAACAAATGTAATACATTTGGGCATTTCCAGAGTGTGTGCAGAGGCATGAAGACGGGACAAAGGTGAGTGTGAACTCTTTGAGTGATGTGAGTGACAAAATGGTTCTTGCGTTGTATGCTCCTCATGTATGTTTTTTTTTTTTTTTTTTATTCCTCATATACCAAAGAATAAGGGCAATCCTGATGGGAGGCCATAACCTCTCCTCAGCGGTCATCCTGTCCCAGCCCTAGTATTTAAGACCGATGCGGAAAAAGGAAAGGCTCAAACCCTCAAGCAATCACCACTTCCGCAATCCACTTTTTTCACGCTGCAATATAAACCAGTGTCGCATTGAAGGGACCAGCCAAGTAGTGCCCAGGTGAAATCATTGGAATATTCCCTATCTGTTCTGCCATGCAACCAAGGCTGCCCAAACATTTCCGTAACTGTAACTGTCACATGCCATATCAGATTCACAAGTATAAATTATATGTTTCAGACACTCTATGAAAGTAGGAGCATTTATATTCTTCCAGGCTCTACATATCTCTCGTCTTGCCAGGACGATCACATAAAATATAAATTTAGATACCGGATCATTAAGATGATAATCTATGTGTAACCCAAACATAATGAATCCTGAAGTAATTTCAATCTGTTTATCCAGTACCTCAGCTAGAAAGGTTTGCACCTTTGCCCAATAGTCTGCTATTTCAGGACAGCTCATAAACATATGATGGTCGTCTGCCAAGGGAAGTTTACATCTTGGACACTGATGATGTAGACCTGTGATCTTTGTTAGCTTTTTTGGGGATATATATACTCTATAAGTAGTGTATAAATGATTTCTTTTAAGAGGAGCTGATTTTACCACAGCATGTAGCATGGCATAAGAGTCTCCCCATAATTTCATCAAATTATTTGTGTCCATACTGATAACGTTGCCCCAAAGAGTATGGAGTTCAGATTCTGTTATCCCTTCTAGCTCTAGTATAGCCGAATACCAGAAAGACACCTCCTGATTCCACATGCCCCTTCTTAATACATAGTCAAACTTAGGGTTCAGTGTATCAAAATCCCAAAGTTTGGTTGCCCACCACCCTGCCAACTGGTAGTACTCATACCTAGATAAGGTACCATCAGTCAGGCCAGATAGCGACTCCCAGTTCAACAGCTGCGAGTCTTTCTGTAAATCCTGCCAATAAAACAGGCCAGCCATTTTAAGGGGGCAAGACAATTGGTCATTAAGACATTCTGGTGTACCTGGGGAATCCCAGATCGGAGCTTGAGGTGCATAGTATGGGATTTTCAGGCTCTTCCTAACATACACCGAATTCTTAAGAGCCGTTTCCAATACCTTTAGTCTCACCCTCTTGAAGAACCTGGGGTCGCCGTACTTAAATAAAAAGTATTCTTGCCCCTTAGGTATACCGTGTAGTAGAGCTTGAAACAGAAGACCCTGAGAGGAGGCATCTGTCTTTCCAGCTAACAGTCTGAAATTCTTGAAATGGAATGAGTGACAGTAAACAGATATATCCGGGAGGGCTAACCCTCCCATTTTAAGATTTCTCCTTAATTTTTTCCAGGAAATCCTTGATGTCTTAGCGTTCCAGATAAAGGAACCAATTCTCCTCTGTATTTTGGCGATATCAGATACTGGAAATGTCAACGGGATGGAATTAAACAGAAATGTTATCTTTGGCAGAATAATCATCTTAACTAAGTTTACTCTGCCGAAAATACTCAGAGAGAGGCCAGACCATCTTTGCAGTAAGTCACAGATATCCTTATAAATTCTCGTCATATTTATTTTGGCTATTTCCAGAATATTATGGGACAAAATTATATCCAAATACCTCATGCGTGTCTTAGCTACAATAGTTCCACCGACCTGATTCCAATGCATAACCTCTGTTTTTTCTTTGTTTTCCTTATATCCTGAGATTTCTCCAAATAATTCTGCTTGTTCAAACAATCTCGGGATAGCCTCCCCTGGGTTAGAGGAGAACATTAGAAGATCGTCGGCATACAAAGCAAATTTTAGTTCGAGATCTGCAATTCTAAAAGGGTGAATCGCCGGATCCGCCCTCAACAAACAGACAAAGGGTTCGATATAGAGATTAAACAACAGGGGTGATAAAGGACACCCCTGCCTCGTTCCACGTGATATTATAAACCAGTCTGAGAGTACACCATTTACCAATACTTTTGCCCGTGGACTCTTACATAGGGACCGAACGGCTACAACAAAATTCAGGGGAAGTCCGAACCTAGATAGAGCCGACCACAAATATGGCCAGTATACTTGATCGAAAGCCTTAGCGGCATCGATAGCTGTAAGAGTCAACGGGAGCTTCTTAGCAATAGCTACATCTATTGCTTTAAAAGTTAACTCATTTAACTGTCTACCAGGGATGAAACCCTTTTGATCCTGGTGAACAATTGTTTTAATTACTTTAGCCAGCCTTGCTGCCAAGACCCCTGCAAAAAATTCATAATCAGAATTCAACAATGAAATAGGTCTATACGACTCAACTTTTAGGGGGTCTTTGTTGGGCTTCAGGATCAAGGCTACTGTAGCTTCAGACCAAGAATCTGGTGTGATATCCCCCTGTAGGTATATTCTATTAAATAAGACCGTCAAGGCAGAGACAGCTTCCCCTGATTCCATCTGGTATATTTCAATTGGGAGCCCATCTGGGCCAGCTGCCTTACCTCTAGCCATTTTTTTATCTGAGCAAGGACTTCTTCTTCCCTAATACCTGAGGCCAAGACAGATCTATCGATTTCGGTTAACTGTGGGATCTCTATCTGATTTAACCAAGATTCCATACTCCGAGTGGAGGGACATAGATCTTCTTTATATAGATTTTGCATATATGATCTAGCCTCCTCCCGGATCAGAGTGTCATCATGAGTAATTAAACCGGTGTTTTGAAGGCAGATACATTTAATCTGGTTACGGACTCTGTCCGTTCTGGCCTTCCAAGCGAGCAGTCGGCCACATTTTTCCCCATAGGAAAAATTCTGAAGCCAGCTAGAGTCCCACCTGTCCTTTAAATTTTATCAAGACTTGCTTGGAATTCTGCACGCAAAACATCTAGTTCATTTTGAATATTTATTATATTATTATTTTGAGGGTCGGCAGAAGCCTGCTGTAGTTGTTCTTCCTTTTGCTTAATCTTGACGAGGCTCTCCTTTTCGGTCTGCCTCCTGATCTTATTCCTCCTGATCATCAGCGTGCTTAACCTCCCTCTAATATAGGCCTTAAATGCCTCCCATGTAATCTGATCACTTGCTGTCCCGGAGTTGGATCGAAAGTATTCCTCTGTACCTAATTTTAAATTGCTGATAACCTCATCCTGTAGCAGTATAGACCTATCTAGTGTCCACCTCCTCTGCTGGTTTTTAATTTTTAAATTTATGGTCAATTCCACCGTAGAGTGATCCGAGAGTATAGCTGGAATATACACTATGGAGTCTTCATTAGAGTAAAGGGCTTGATCCAGCAGGAAATAGTCAATCCTTGAGTGATGTCTATACTTACGACTATAGAAGGAAAAATCCCTCCTATTGCCATTTTTCACCCTCCAAATATCTATGAGATTAAAGTCCTTAGTAATGTTCTTCAGCTCTGCTAATGACTTACGAGGGGGAGAATATTTAGCCCTAGAAGTACAATCTAATTTTTCATTTAAAGCCAGATTGAAATCCCCCCCCAGCACAACTGGTGTTGTCAGAGCTGAGAGACTAGTTTTTAAACCTAATAGGGCTCCAGGCATGTCCTGATTGGGCCCATAGTATACTGCACATGTTAATGGAGAACTTTCGACTAACAAAGATGCAACCAACCACCCCCCGACTGATCAGTCTCAAAATTATCTACTCGGATCCCTTTATTAGATCGGATTATAATTGCCACTCCCCTTGTGTTTCCTATCTTTTTTGAACAACAAATCTCTTGAATCCACCTTGGCTTGCCAAATACTACCTCACATTCATGTGCCTCCAAATGTGTCTCTTCTAGTCGACAGATATGTGCCTCTGTTTTAATTAAAAATTCACAAACTCTAGCCGCTTTCCTGCTGTTTCTCAAACCGTTGACATTCCAACTGATAATTTTTATTCTATTGTGAATATTATTCATCAGGTGGTTTTCCTATCTTTTCTAGATTTCTCATTGGATGATCCATTCTTCCTTTCTTCCAAATCTAAACCAACACAAATTTCATCTCCTTTTCTCATTTCAAGAATTATATGAGGAACAGATTTTTCTTTTTTACCCCTTTTACTCCCTCTCCCCCCAACCTCCCCCCTCCCCCCATGAGAAACCCCCCCCCCTTATAAACTTTGGCGATCTTGTCGCCTATTGGGAGTTTATGGACCCAACACTGTGAGGAAAGGAGCCCATGAACATAAAAAATAAGAATGAGGTGACATTAAATGACATGCCGGTTTCTCTCTTATAGTTTTTTTTTTCTCCTTATGTATGTTTTGACGTAAATACTGTAGGTGTGGCCTTCAAAGCACCTATGGGTGAAGTACACATTGGAGAGGTGTATTGGAAGTAATGGCAGATTCGGGATCCCCGATTACGACTGTGACTGAATTTAGCTTTAAGGAAAAATTAGAGTGTTTGGAGTTGAAAAAGACAGATGTTAATCCAAAGGCCTTCGGAAATTTTGAAATTGACATGTTGGGCTACCCTGAGGATAATTTTGAATTTCAAGGGTGTAACATCTTTACGACAATGTGTGTTGCATTTAATGGAAATTATATTGTGGGATGGTATGATTTAGGAAAATTGGGTGTAATTTTGTGTCCAGGTACTGACTGTTCCATTGTTTTGAGAGATGTTTCATTGAACCAAGTTGAGGTTCAGGTGTCAAATGTAGAACGTATCAATTCTAAACACAAAGTTGTGTTTATGGATACATTTGAACAGGTGAGGGGTGTCACTCATCATATTGAACTTAAAAATGGTGCCATTCCCATTCAACACAAGGTGTGGATGGTACAGTTGGAAGTTCACAAACTGTGAACACAACACCTGGATGGATTGTGTACAGAGGGTATAATTGAACCCATTGATAGTTCACAATGGGTTTTAGCAATTGTTATTGCACTAAAGAAGAACAGTGATTTGCGGATATGTGGTCTTTGAACAAAAATATTGTAATTGACAGTCATCCCCTGCCATGGATACAAGATTTATTGGGGGCTGTCAAAGGTGCTAAATATTTTTCCATAATTGACCTCAAGTCAGCATATCACTGAGTGGCTTTGGATGAAGCGTCAAAAGATCTTATAGCTTTTGTGAAAGATAACATACTTATCTTTGTGAAGTCCTGTGAGGATCATGACAAGTTGTTGGATGCTGTTCTTGGTATATTGGAGACCAGAGGCATGATTGTCAGTTAGGAAAAGTCCAAATTTGTAATAAAGAAAATTGATTATTTAGGACATAAAATATAAAGTGGGGGAATTTTTCCTAAGGCAGACTTAATCATTGCATTGAACAAGCAATCAAACCATTCGACAAAGCTTCTCTTTGATCTTTTTTGGGAATAGGAGAGTATTATGCCAGATTTGTACATGACTTTGCTGTTTTTGTGGCGCTATTAGGACAACTTTTGAGGAAAGGAGTACCCTTTATAGGGATCAAAGAACATGATGAAGCCTTCGTACATGTTAAAAGAGTTCTGGCGCAAACCCCCGGACCTCAGCACTTTTGATCTCAATGGTAAATCATTTGTGACTGTTGATGCCAGTTCCATTGGGTTAGGTGCAGTGTTTAGTCAGATATTGGATGGTAGGCCACTGTCTGACTAGTGCATTGAGAGGAGCAGAACAGCACAACAGCACTATTGAGAAAGAGGCCTTCTCAATGAAGGCCTTGGTGTGTGTGTGCGCAGTGGAGAAATGTAAGAACTTTTTGTTGGGGAAGCCTTTTGTGTTGGTCACTGATCATAAGCCATTAGTGTACATGATGGATATAGTGAGGTCCGGTAAAGCTTCCTTTAGATTTATAAAACGTATTGCTAGATTACAGGAATTTATTTTTGAAATATGACCTATTTCTGGTGGGAAAAATATCACTGCCGACTGTCAAGGTTGCAACCTAAGGATCGGAAGGAGGAGGCAGTTCTAGATCAGCATGTGTGTAGTCGCCGAAGTACATGTGTTGAACAAATGCAATGGCACCATTTCAGAGTTTTGAATGGGTAAAAGTGTCTAAAGAAGATGAACAATTGGCTAAATTTCAACAGTATGTTGTTAATGGGGGGCCACCCAATAGGAATCTTGATCAAGGAATACAGAGTTCTGCTCAGTGTCTAGTGAGTTGAGGATAGAAAACCGTATTCTTGTTTGGCATGATCTGTTTCACCCTTGGGTCTCAGAAACACACTCATTGATTTGGCTTATTTTGGACATCCTGGTATGTCTGTAACAAAAAATTGCTTAAATAGCATTATTGGTGCCTGGGCATGGATGCGAATGGTGAAAGGTTTGTGGATACTTGCATGGTTTGTGTGCGTTCTGATAAACATTGGAAAGTGTCATGTGAACCAGTAAATTTACAAAACTGTCCACAAAAACCTTAGTAGAAGGTGTCTGTCGATTTGTCTGGACCTTATGATGTACTGGGAAAACAAAATAGATTCTTTATTTTGCTAATGGACAACTTTTTGAAGTGGATTTACCATGCTTTTGTTGAGAATCCCAATATGGATGAACTAATCAAATTTTTGGAAAGAATCTTTCTAATTGACGGTTTTCCTAAAGTGCCAGTGTCTGAGAATGGGATACAATTTGTTTCATCTAAAATGTTGCTATTTCTGAAAAAGTGTGGTATCCGTACTCATAGAGGCCCCTTATATTGTCCCAAAGCCAATGGTCCAGTGGAAAGGGAAACAGATTGATCAAATATGGTATTCAGGCTGCTCTGGATAATGGAAGGGATGTTTTCAACTTCTTGAGAGAAAAATTGATTTGTGGAGTTACCATACCACACCACATTCGGCAACTGGTGAATATCCTTATTTTGTGATGAGGGGAGGACAAAGTTGTACTTTCTTGATCCAAAGTTTGGTAGTTCCAGAATTAACTAGAGCTAGGAGAAGGTAAGAGAAAACTTGAGTGATGTACAAGTTAAGGGCAAGAAGTATCATGATGAAGGTCATAGAGTCAAACTAAAACCTATTTTGTGCAGGTGAATGGGTGCGTATTGCCAAACCTGATTTGCAACGCAAGGGCTCATCTAAGTTTTTTTGCAGCTGTTCAAGTTGATGAGGTGACAGGCAGTGCAGCTTTACTACACAAAAGGGGTTGGTGGAACAAGAGTTTCGTGATGGTGCTTAAACCCGGGCAAGACATTCATTTTAAGGAGGTGGCTGTGGACAATTCATTTTTGGATGAAGTCAATGAAAAGAGCGTATTGAATGGTGAAAAGCAGGTTGAGCAGGAAGAATCAAACATGGAGGTTTCTCTTCCATGGTTGTCAAGTGGTACATACAGGGAGAAACTGCAGTTTTGCATGAACAGCTGATGCAGGTCCCAGTAGAAAATTTAGGGGAGGTGCCTGAGACACAGGATTCCCATGTGAAATGGGCCAAGGAGTTGCGGCAATACATTTGGGAAAGTTACTGCAAAGCACAGTTACTGTGTATCATGTAGACCAGGGGTACTCACAAACTTTCTCTTGGGGGCCAAATTTACAGTGTGGTTTGTGGCCAAGGGCCGCACTTTGGGGGCGGGGTCAGTGGGGGAGGGGGCGGGGTTAGAGCAACAAAAAAAAACTGTGACCATGAGGTGGAACACAGGTCCCTGCAGCGGACGCCTTCGTCCATTGAGCCACCAGACCCGGCATACACATATCTCTCTCTCTCCCTCTATCTATCGACCTCCCTCCCTCCTCCGTCTCCCTCCCTCCGTCCTCTGTCTCCCTCCGTCTCTCTCCCTCTCCCTCCGTTTCCCTCCCTCCTCCGTCTCCCTCCCTCCTCCATCTCCCTCCCTCCTCCGTGTCCCTCCCTCTCTCCTTCTCTCTGTCTCTCTCCCTCTCTGTCTCTCTCCGTCTCCCCCTTTCTATCTCCCTCTCTCTCTGTCTCCCTCCCTCTCTGTCTCCCTCCCCCTCTCTCCCTCTCCCTCCCTCTCTCCCTCTCCTTTCCCCTCCGTCCTCCGTCTCCCTCCGTCCTCCGTCTCCCTCTGTCCTCCGTCTCCCTCCCTCTCCCTCCGTCTCCCTCCCTCCTCTGTCTCCCTCCCTCCTCCGTCTCCCTCCCTCTCTCTGTGTCTCTCCCTCCCTCTCTGTCTCTCTCCCTCCCTCTCTGTCTCTCTCCCTCCCTCTCCGTCTCCCTCCCTCTCTGTCTCCCTCTGTCTCCCCCTCTCTGTCTCCCCTCTCTGTCTCCCCCCTCTGTCTCCCTCTCCCCTCTGTCTCCCTCCCCCCTCTGTCTCCCTCCCCCCTCTGTCTCCCTCCCTCCCTGTCTCTCTCCCTCTCTCCCCCTCTCTCTCTCTCGCTCCCTCTCCATCTCCCTCCCTCTCCGTCTCCCTCCCCCTCTTCCCCTCTCTCCCTCCCTCCCCGTCTCCCTCCCTCTCCCCGTCTCCATCCCTCTCAGTCTCCCTCCCTCTGTCTCCCTCCCTCTAAGTCTCCCTCCCTCTCCGTCTCCCTCCCTCACCCCCCTCTCCGTCTCCCTCCCTCTCCCCGACTCCCTCCCTCCCCGTCTCCCTCTCTCTCTCCCTCTCCCTCTCTCTCTGTCGCCCTTCCTCTCCGTCTCCCTCTCCGTCTCCCTCTCCCTCTCCGTCTGTCTCTTTGCCTCTCTGTCTGTCTCTGCCTCTATCTGTCTGTCCCTGTCTCTGTTAGTCTCTATCTCTATCTGTCTCTGTCTGTTTCTGTCTCTCCCTACTGCCCTCTGTCACCCTCTGTCCCTTTACCCGACTCTCACACCCTGCTGTTCTCTTGTCATTCTTTGTCACCTCTCCCCCCCCCCGCCTCCTCCCCCCTTCGCTTGTGTGGCAGCTGAGGCAGCTTCCCTTCCAGGGTACACACACAGCCCCACCCGAGTACTTCACAGGTCTTTAAGAGACCATTTGCATGATAACGAGGCTTTGTTGTATTTCACCTCTTAGCGCCCCAGCAGCTCAACTCAGATTATCGCTTGAATCCCCGGGCCCCACAGAGCAGAGTCTGTGTTTGCTGACACTGTTAAAAAAAAAAAAAAACACCGGTACGATGTCTGCAAGGTCCGCGGGCCGGGCCCCTGACGTAGACACTCATTGTCCCATAAGGTTACTAGACAGACGCTTTAATTTCCTTACAGATGAAAAGGCTGAAATCTTGGAAACATAGTTGGTGACTCACAATTCTAATTTGTTGGGCATGACCTAGTGGGAACCTGGGAGAGAAAGCCGCTAACAGGTAGGCAGAGAATAAAGGGATACATATTCCCCTAGACCTGAGTAAAACTATGATACTTATTTGTCATCATGCACAGCGCAGACAAGCCACACAGGAGATGAGGGGCCAGTTGGAGAAAAAAAGATTATCAGTGCAGGTAAGGCAGATGTATTGCTTTAGGCCCATGCCAAATGATAAAGGGTGTACTTATTCAGCAGTGTATGGAGGGATAGTCAGGAAGGGGACTACCCCAGCCCTTATTACTAAGCAAGGGGAAGGAGGGGTTGACTCCACTACCAAGAACCCAGAGGCCAAAGTGTGATTAGAACTCTCAGATAATTCCCAAGAACCAGTGGAGAACAGTGCAGTTGGAAAGGATAAAACTTTGTCATTAGATCCAAACCAGAAAAAGGAGAACATTTGTTTTCTGAAAAATATTTTTTTACAAGAAGAGTGATGCTTGTTTCATTTCTAGATCATACTGTGAAGTATTGGTGTGCCTGGGGCGCTAGGTGGCGCACAGCGGAATGGCTGCCTGTGGGTGAAGCTCCCGCAGCCCAGCGGCAAAATCCTGCTAAAAATCCTTCCTGAGAGTGGCGAATCACTGCCAGAACGAGCCCTGGTGGGTTCCCGCACTCCGCTGCTGCTGCCGGGGCTTTGCCTTGCCCTGAGTACCGCGGCGAGACCGGACTAAAGAGCTGCTGCCGACCGCACCGGCTAGCGTGTGCTATCGTCTGGTACTGTGACTGGGGAGCGGCCGCCACGCGAGGGCGGCGCTGCACACGTGGTCAGAGGGCCTCCCTGCACTACGGCTGCGGTGGACCTCGCACGCCCCGGCTGCTGCCCTCGCCCTGGACTGACTCGTCTGCCGCGGCGGCGGCTGCGCCGAGAACTGGTGGAGGGCACGTGCATTGACGGGGTGTGCTGCAGACGACCGCGGCGACCACGGCGATCACCTCCCCCGGCCATTCCTGGACGCTGCGGAAGCGCGGCGCTGCATCGCCTGCCTGTGCGCTGTGGGGACCCATCCACCCCCGCTGTGGCCCGTCTGCTCCTCCGCTGGATGAGATGTGACGGGCGGCGGGGACAGCGGGAGTTTGAGACCTGGTGAGACCAGCTTCACTGGCGGCGGGAGCCTAAGACCGGCTCGGCGTACCAAACTGCTCGGAGAGGCCTGCGTCTGAGATCGCGCCAAGGCAGCAGCGAACCTGCGGAGCTCGCCATTGGCCTGGAGGCGCTGGGGCCTGCTTCCCTCATCGACCTGGATCTCCTTGGAGAGCTAAGGCTGCTACGAGTGAGTACCCGAGGGTCCCGGTTCGGGCCCCTCTGCCCCCCCCTGTCTGGCTCGAGACGATTGGTGGCCCGGAGTGAAGGCGATCCTGCTGCCTACTGTCGGGGGGAGTGGTGGCCCCAGGTGATCGAGTGCAGCTCTGGGCACTGGACCCGTCCCTGACGCGCGGGCTCACCCCCGTTGGAGGGGGTTGACAGGTGCTCTTGAGGAGATCACGGTGTGCCTGAGCCTGGATTGCTGGGTCGCTTCTGCCCCTGCGGAGCTGCGTTCCCCCCTTGGTTCCCTTTTCCACCTCGTGATCCGGCCATCCCGACTATATCCTTGCCTTTACTGGGGTCTGTCCGTCGGTGTCGGCATGGGGAAACCGGACAGCCGCCAACCTCGCCTCACCTTCGAGTCGAAAAAGACCACCCGATCCCAGCCGGAGGCCGGCGCGGGGGGTCCGGCACCGGTGGACGCCCAGACGGGAGACGACGTCAAATCCATCCTGTTGGATATGCGGCAGAGCCTGGCGACCATAGTGGACAAAATGGACTCCATGCAGTCACGTATGGACTCGATTGTGCACAAGGTGGACAGTCATGGAGAACGTATCTCAGAAACGGAGCGGCGTGTTTCTGATACCGAAGACCGCACGACACAACTATCAGACACTGTAGCGCGCATGGACAAAGTCCTTCTCGTGATAGCGGCCAAGAATGAGGAATTAGAGGCGCGCAGCAGGAGGAACAATGTTCGCCTACTTGGCATACCGGAGTCGACCCACACAGGCAAGATGGAGGACTATGTGGAGGGCCTACTGCGCGCGGTGGTGGGGGCTGACTCCCTCTCCCAGCAGTTCATTGTTGAAAGGGCGCACAGATCGCTGGCTCCGATGCCGCCGCCGGGGGCCCCCCCCCCGCCCTATCATCGCCCGTTTGTTAAACTTCCGGGACCGGGACGCGGCGCTCCGAGTGGCGAGGGAGAAGAAGTCCCTCTCGTATGACGGCGTTGCCTTTACTATATTTCCAGACTTCACTCCAGTGGTCCAGGAGGAGCGGAAAAAATTCATCCAGGTTGAACAAAAATTGCGAGCTGCTCAAATTGATTATGCGTTGCTCTACCCTGCTCGACTACGCATCACCCACCAGGGGAAACAAATTTTCTGCACTAAACCCCAACAAGCTGAGGAATTTTTGAAGCGGGTCAAGAGGCGATATATGGATGGCCCAGCCTCGCCAGCCGCGGAGTGACAACGCAGGGTCATTGACCTGATGCTTCTGTGGCGGATGATTGACAGGTGGTAAGCTGATGCAGATGTATGCTGCCACGGACCATGATATGGGGACTTAAGGACCTGGCCGCGCTGTGGGTGGGGGGATGTCACCGGGGCCCTACCTCCTTTTACCGCGCACCTGACTCTCAGGACATTTCACCTCGCTGGGCGCTCCCTGTCCCTGGAGTGGGCTCGGTCCCTGACCGGGCGCAATCCCGTGGATCGCGGAGACACGGTGTATCCACCTAGACTGACCTCCGAAGGGTATTACCCCATTGTTTCTCTGTTTAAATGTTAATCCCTAATGGCGTTGGCCATAGAAAGGTTGGGTTTTGGGGTGGGGAGGATGGGAACTGTCCAGATGGCATGATTGGGATGCTGCTGTGGGTGGAGGGTGGAGGGGGGGGGTGGGAAATTTTCTTTGCGGTTTGTTAGTGTTAATTGGTGTGTTGAAGTGTTTGCATTATTTCTTCTGCATCCTTTTAGGGGCGGCGGTGACATTGGCTTACTATTTCTGAGAACTGTTGCTCCTTATGGGTGATCCACAGACACGCAGGGACTTTACTGGGCAACTTAATTTTTTGACCTGGAATGTGAGGGGGTTGGGAGACCCTAGAAAGCGTAGACAGATCCTGGCGTACCTAGATAGACATCACATCAATGTGGCCTTCCTACAGGAGACGCACCTGGACCCGTCCAGGCCGTCACTGTTTGCATCTAGGTGGGCCATGCACCGTTCCTTTTCCTCTTATTCCACTTGCTCACGGGGGGTCGCAATCCTTATTAAGAAACACACCCCCTTTGTGTGCCTGGGTGAACTGACTGATAGGGAGGGCAGGTATTGTATTATCTGGGGTCGCATTGGTGTGGACACGCTCACACTGGCGTGTTATTATGGCCCCAACTCGGATGATCCGCAGTGCCTTCGAGCGCTCTGGGGGGAGATCTTGGGCATAGGCTCCACTCACCTGATATGGGGAGGAGACTTTAATGTAGCTATTGATCCCATGAAGGACAGGGCAAACCCCAGCCCTCAACACTACTCTCGCTCGCAGGCATATGTTCACGACCTTCTTACTGAGCGCCACCTGTTGGACGCATGGCGCTCTAGGCACCCGGCGACATTGGAGGGCACGCACTGGTCGGCCGCACACGCCACATGGGCAAGATTGGATTATTTCTTGGTCTCCCCAGGCCTTGCTCCCACGGTATGTCGGGTGGAACACCTGGCGCGCACGTATTCCGACCATGCCCCGGTTCTGCTGGGTATGGAGCTGGTTGATCTTGCTGGCTCTCCGATGTCCTGGAGATTGCAACCTACTGCCCTGTTGGATGAGGTCTTTCGCTCGGAGATTGCACAGGAGACCGAGAGCTTCTTTCAGCGCAATGGTGGGACGGTGGATAGTGTCGCTGTAGTCTGGGAGGCCTTTAAGGCTACCATCAGGGGACTGTGCATTTCGAAGGGGGTGGGAGTCCTCAGGGACCTCCGTAAGAGCCTTAGTAAACTGGAGATCGCTCTCCGGGCCTTGGAGACCACCCCTGAGTTTCCCACTGATGCGGAGGCGCAAGCCAGGTTCCGTGACCTCCTGTCTGACTATAAAGCCACCGCGGATAGGGAGGTTCGGTTTAGGGGGAAACACTTCCAAGCGCGTAGGTACGGTGAGGGAGAACGGCCGGGTAAATTCCTGGCATGGGCGATACGACCGCCCCGTTTCAACAACCACGTCCTGGAGATCCATGGATCTTCGGGAGCGCTCCACAGGGACACCCAGTCTATACTGCAAACGTTTGTTGCCCACTACACTGCATTGTACTCCTCTACCCATGCGCACAAGCCGGAGCTGGACAGATATTTTGAGGACATCACACTAGGATGGCTTTCTGATAGACAGCGCCGGTTCCTCATGGCTCCTCTGGGGGTTGACGAAATTCGGGAGGCCATAATGCAGATGGCCTCGGGGAAGGCCCCGGGCCTTGATGGCCTCCCGATAGAGCTCTACAAGTCCTACATCGATATCCTTGCCCCGATTTTGAAAGAGGTGTTTGACGAGGCTCACGCGCTGGGGAAACTTCCCCCCTCCATGAGAGAGGCACTGATTACCTCCCTCTTGAAGCCAGGCAAGCCGGCAACGTCCCCGGACTCGTATCGGCCCTTGTCCCTTCTTAACTGCGATGCAAAGATCCTTGCTAAGACCCTGGCTAATCGCTTGTCGCTCCTCATGGAGGGACTGGTGCTCCCGGATCAATCGGGCTTCATACCCGGAAGGGCGACGTCGCATAACTTGCGTACACTGTTTGCGACCTTGCAGAATGTAGATCCCAGCCTACAGATGGTGGCGGTATTCTTGGATGCTACGAAAGCGTTCGACTCCTTGGAGTGGAATTATCTGGTGGCTGTACTGACTCACATGGGTTTCCCTCTGGTGTTCCTGGGCTGGATAGCTATTCTTTATGGCGGTCCGTGCGCCAGGGTCCTGGTCAATGGCAGGATGTCCGCACCCTTCGGAATTGCACGAGGGACCAGACAGGGGTGTCCACTTTCCCCACTCTTATTCGCACTGGCGCTCGAGCCTCTAGCCTCGCGACTCCGACAGCACCATCAAGACCGCGCGCTGTTCTGTGAGCAGAGACAGATATTGCTGTCGATGTATGCAGACGATATTACTCTGTACGTGCGGGACCCACAAAATAACTTGAACCCTCTCCTCCGGGAATTCTTGATATATGGGGAAATGTCGGGAGTGCAAATCAATTGGTCGAAGTCTCAGATTTTCCATCTTACTGATGGCTCCCAGACCTTCCCGCTCGACTATCCCATAGAATGGAGTGAGTCCGATGTCAAGTACCTAGGCATTAAGATCTCCCGAGACAGGGAGGAGCTTATGCGGATGAACTACGGCACGACATTGCTGCACGTCTCCTCTTGTGTCGACCGCTGGATTGCGCTCCCCCTGTCGATGGCTGGACGAGCAGCCCTGATTAAGATGGTGGTGCTTCCCCGGCTCTTATACTTGTTTATGAATATTCCTTTTCCCCCGAGCAGGCACTTCTTTACTCGTTTGAGATCTGAATTGATACGTTTGGTATGGGGTGGGAAGAGGCCCCGCTTGAAGTGGGCTGTGATGACTTCTCCATACTCGTGCGGAGGATTCGATATACCGGACCTGGAACTGTACTATCTCTGCGCTCAAGCGCACTATGCTTACTACTGGTTCCACCCGATCGCTTTTATGCCCCAGCTCGCAGCGGAGGACTGGCTAGCGGCGCCCCTGCCCCTGTCTGGCCTACTGCACAGTGTGCTCCCGTATTCCACTGCCAGCTATAATGCTCTGCAGGGCACGGTGAGGGCTTGGCTGGAACTGTCGAAGCGAGTGGGAAGTCCGCTCCTGTACTCCCCTCTTCTCCCGCTTTCTTATCACTCACAGCTTCCTCTTCTCCAAGAGAAACTGTTTCAAGATTTGCTTCGCAAGCTGGGCTTCCATAGATGGGGAGATCTGTTTTCGGACGGGATCTTTCGTGACCAGGGTAGCTTCTTTGATGGGCACACGCCAACCCCCCTGGAGCTTTTCACCTACCTTAGACTGCGGCACGGCATGAAGGCCATCTTGCCAGATTTCCCGTCTGAGCCTGACACCATGGCTCCCTTACACGGGGTCCTTCAGGCCACTTCGCCCTCCCATTTAGTTTCGATACTATATCATGCAGTCCGCTCTGATGCTGCACCTGACGTATCCCGGGCACGTGGGGAATGGGAACGAGAGCTGGGGCTAGACCTCGGGGATGACAGGTGGACTTACTGCTGTTTGCAGACGGCACAGATTTCAGCGAGCAGTAGACACCGCATCATACATTTTAAATTCTTGAACCGTCTCTACTGCACCCCGGCCACCAAATACAGATTTCAGCTCCAGGACTCGGACAACTGTGAGAGATGCCATGCCCCCCAGGCGGACTTCCTACATCTGTCCTGGATATGCCCCACTATTCAGAACTACTGGACACAGGTGTGCTCTGCCATTTCACAAATGATAGAGCTGCCCTTCGCACCGGACCCCATACAGGCGCTACTGGGATACACCAAGCCTATCCCACGGGCGAGTCGCAAATTCGTTACGACGGCGTTACTGCTGGCGAAGCGACGCGTAGCTTGTCGGTGGGGACGGGGACGGGCTCCGAAATTTAAGGAATGGCTCAAGGACCTGGTATACTGCCAGGAGCAAGTACTGACATACTCCGAACTGCTCCCTGACCGGTCCCGCCCCGCCGATATCTGGGGACCATTACAAAATTACTTATTGCAGTATCCGGAGGCTCTGACAACAGACGCCCCTCCCCTGACCGATGCCGGTCCGGACCCTACCCTCACTGATGGAAATCCTGCATAGGGGAGGCTGGGTGTTACTGTGGACATGTGGGGGGTGGGTTGCGGTTCTGGCGGTCCCTCTGGGCCTTTCCGCCACGATGCTCCAGGGCGCGAGTACTGTCTGTGAGTGTATGTTATACGAGCCCGTTTGACCGAGAGCACACTGTGGGAGTTGTGTAGCGCATGGCTTAACTCTGTTTGAAGGGTCCCTCACGCCCCTGCCAGGTGTTTATAATGTGTACTGGCCTTTTTGCTGGAGGCCTCTGCCCTGTATACAGGTTATCAAAACTCATTCTATTGTACACGATTGCTCAATTGTTCCCTGCGACTACAATGGATCTGACGCTAATGCGATATGAGACCTGCACTGTCACCTGCCCCTGCTTATGGTTGTCCTTTTGATTTTGTATGTATGTATTGTCATGACATAAAACTTTCAATAAACAAAGTTAAAAAAAAAAAAGTATTGGTGTGCCTGATGTCCCTGCCCTGCATGTGGGTGCCTGTGTCTGAGTGGGGCCGTGAGGCTGTGGGAGGCCCCAACTCCGAAGTGACCACCTCACAGCTTAGACTGGAGCCTTGGCTGATGCCTCCTTTGCTGAAACCAATGAGGTCATATAGCACAAACTGTTTTTGAATGTGCTCAAATGAGACTGACCTGAGATGTTCCTGAAACTGGAAGATGATGATTTTGAGCGTACTTTGAATGACAGATGTGAAAGGATATTGTTTTAAATATAGTAGGAGGGCTGTGTACGTTCACACAGATATGACAAATGGAGAATATTGTCATTGAATCCAGCATTGCATATCCAGAGTGTTACAGAAGATACTGTTCTGATGGATGAAAATTATTTTAAGGTTCATTTATTATTTTAGATAGCATATATAAGTGTGGCTGCTTCAATAGTAGAAGTTCCAGGATTAGCCATTTCTAACGCAAGAAACATTAATAAGTTAACATGTTTGATTTATTTTGTGTATTCATCACACATTTATTTCTGTAGCTGAGTTATTATCCGATATACATGAGCTATTTTAAATGAAGTAATACCGGTCATGATTTTATAATGTCACTGTTTTAATGTGTGCTTAATTTTATAGTCCTGCTTTTGCTTAAAAAGTTGATTTTAGATATGTATGTTACGATAGCCAAAGGTCATGGGGTGGAATGTAGTGCCAGAGGCACTCATATGTGTTGGTACCCCGGGATGACCTTTGACTACCATTGTTTTAATTCACTATATGTGTTTTAATTCAGTCTGCATTTGCATTTTAATTATTTGTGATTTCATTTCATGTCTCCTTGTAGCTTCAGAGTGGGAGTGTTTGCTTTTTACAGCCTTGCTTGGAACAGAACGTGTGGGATGTACATTTTAAAAAGGTTGAGAGAGATAAATGTGTGCTATGAATGACTCTGTCTCAGAGTGTAGTGTTATAGGCAGTGGTGCCCAAATGTACATCATGTTGTATATTGGGGAATGACGTGTGTGTCGCTATAGGCAGTGGTGCACGAATGTGCATTATGTTGTGCATTGGGAAGTTTTATGAAGTTTTTACTATTTGCTTTGACATGCCCTCATGAATTCTGACTAGCTAGCCTGAATTGTGCACACACACCAGGAGGCCCCAAGCAGGCCTGGGCATAGTTCACGGAGTTTTGCTACGTGGAACTTCGTGAAGTTACAAAAAAACTCTGCGAGTGGCGGAGTGCAGTGCGAACTGCAGTTTGTGCTGGTATTCCTGCAGCTGGGGTAGAAATTCTACCTGAGCTGCAGTTCATGCTCGTAAACTTACCGTTCGCGAACGCGAAGGGGAAAAAACTCTGTTGCACATCACGAAGCACAGTTTTCTGCACTCCGCGAGCTCCGCAGAGTGGGGGGGACGCAGAAAACTCCGCAAACTCTATGAACGGAGCGAAGTTCACTGCCCAGGCCTAGCCCCCAGGTTACTCGTGGTTAATCATGTTATTAGCTTTTAAGATTGTTTTCCTCTTTAAAGGGCGTTTTTGTACTTTTTGAAATGTTTGGTACTGTCTCAAACTATTGCAAGATAAGGGAAACATGTAGTGTGGGAGCGCAGATGAATACATGACAAATCCTTTGCCTTTGGAATGCTTGTGGGCGATTGGCCAACTCCAGTAAGTTTCCTGGGTGCAGAGGAGGTATTCTCAGAAACTTCTAATGCATTGAGAATATTATAAAAGTGGGGTCTGTTGACTTGGAAACCGGGTTCTCTTCCTGAGGGGTGGATGTGTCCACTCATTTCCCTGCTTGAGAAGTCTCTTGACCCCAGCCAGGGCTGAGCTGTCATTCGGGATCCCCCAGTCTTGTGTGGGCTAAGATGAAGCTATTACAGCTGGTGAGGTATTTTCTCTGATTATTGGCATTGTGATGTGTGAGTGTGTCTGTGTGCACATTCAGGTATTGAGTGGTTATAATAATCTGTTATATTCTGTGGATATATTTTATATGTTTCCATGCTTTTCTGTGACAGGTTTTATTTCTTGTCTGATTATTTGCATTTAACGATGCCTATTTCTTGTAGTGGACGTCTAGTATTATTATCATTATTATTACTTATTTGTGTTCTATTCCTCTTGCATTTGATTGATGAATGTTCCATAATTATAATCTGCTTATTTTCAAGTTGTTATTATTGCTTGCACGCATATATATATTCACTTAAAAAAACAAAGGTTTCAGGCCCGTTATAGTTAGAAATTAGCTTTTAAAAAAGCTTAGAAATTCACTGAAAAAAACATAGGTTTCAGGAACGTTATAGTTGGACATTTCACTTGTACTAAACCATAGAAATTCCCCCGTTATAGTTAGTTCACCTAACTATAACTCGCGCCTCCGCAATGCACTGCTGATGACGTCACATATTACATCATTCATGACGTGGTCAGTGACATCACTGATGACATCACTCATGACCTATCAAATGACATCACTCATGACATCACTGATGACATCATCCAGTGACTGTGTGTTTCTATAAAGTTTAAATATGTTTTATATATATGCCAAGGTGTATTGAAGAATGACTGGGTGTATGAGTGTGTGTATGGATGATTTAGTAGATAAGTGACTGATTAAGTGTATCTTACTGAATGCATGGGTTAGTGAGAAAACTGTGTAAATGTCTGTATCAGTTTCTTAGTTGGTGTGTAAGTGGCCACATGGGTTGGTGAGTAGCTACATGAGTGTCTATATGGCTTATTGTTTGGTTGTCTGAGTATCTGTATGGGTGCCTTGGTGTCTGTGTGGGTGGGTGGGGGTGTGACTCTGTGCATAGATGTGTGAGTGGCTGATTGACTGGGTGTATGGGTACAAGAGTGCATCAGTGAAGGTCTGTATAGGTGGGTGAGTATGTGTATAGCTGTGTGGGTGAGTTAATGGACGTCTTAGTTGTACATGTGTGAGTAACTACATATGTGAAAGGCGGTATATTTGAGTGTTGGAGTATATACATGATTATATTTGAGAGTGAGTGAATGTGAGAGTATCTGTATGGATGCGTGTGTGCTTGTGTCCGTGATTGTAGAAGAGAGTAAGTATGTGTTAGTATCTGTATGAATAAGTGAAGTGGTGTGTGTATAACTGTATAGGTGAGTAAATGGAAGTGTGATTGATTATTTTCATGAGTGACTAGGTGTGTGAGTAACTCTGTGGGTGAGTGGTGGTATGTGAGTGTCTGTATAGCTGTATGAGTGCATATGATAGATCACTACTGATGAGTGATTGCATGTATGAGTAACTGTATGGGTGAATGAGTGGACATGTGTATAGCCATAGGAATCAGTAAGTGGGTATATAGTAACTGGTATTGGTGTGTCTGTGGTTTCAAAAATGATAGTCTGCATTTTTAAGTAGGTGTATCAAAGGTTATATTAGAGTGTGAGAAGGTGCATCAGATTATCACGTGGATGATGTAATCAGTGATGTAATATGTGACATCATCAGCAGTGCATTGCGGGGCGCGAGTTATAGTTAGGTAAACTAACTATAACAGGGGAATTTCTATGGTTTTGTACAAGTGAAATGTCCAACTAACTATAACGTTCCTGAAACCTGTGTTTTTTTCACTGATTTTCTAAAGTTTTTTAAATGCTAATTTCTAACTCTAACCTCCCTGAAACTTATGGTTTTTTAAATGAATTTCAAAGGTTTTTTTAAATGCTAATTTCTAACTATAATGTCCTTGAAACCTGTTGTTTTTTCTGTGAATTTCAAAGGTTTTTTAAATGCTAATTTCTAACTGTAACGTCCCTGAAACTCATGGTTTTTTAAATGAATTTCAAAGGTTTTTTAAATGCTAATTTCTAACTATAATGTCCCTGAAACCTGTGTTTTTTTCAGTGAATGTCAAAGGTTTTTTAAATGCTAATTTTTAATTATGCCTACAGAGGTAGGACATGTGCAGAAATAGGAAGAAAGGTGCAGAGAGAAGCACGAGAAATGCAGAAAGAGGCAACAGAAGTCTAGAAAGACGAAGAAAGGTGCAGAAAGAAGAAAGAGAGGTCCACAAAAAACAACAGAGGAGCAGAAAGAGGCCTTGTTGCAAAGTCATCCTGTGCCCCCATCTTGTTGCTAACGGGTACTGGTGGTAACTGACTCTAGCTAACCAGGCCTAGAGCCAATGTTATGCTAAAAGACACTTACAATACAGTGAAAACACCTACATACACTAGGGAACACTATGCGTTACGTTAAGGTACCCCTGAGATTGGCATGACCTCCTCTGTAAGACCCCAGTACATAATAGGGCAGGGGGATTAAAAACTACCTGTAAGTCAGAGGTGCAGAAAGATGCTTCTTTAAGTAGTAGTCTCGTTAGCAGGGTGGTGGAGAAAGGGTGCTTGGCCTCCGGCCAATGCTCATGAATTCTGCTGCATAGGACTTAGAGGAGGTACAAAGAGGGCTTCTAGGCCCCCCTCAGGAGTAAATTGGACTTCATCCCCCATCCCGTAGTCTACCAGGAGGCCCGTTTGCAGATTGGTAGAGAAAGGGCAGCATGTGCTCCTTAGATGTCTTAGCAATCCCACTGTGTGGGACTTACTGCAGGTAACGAGGGATAGTTGGGCCCCCAAGGACAACCTTGGGGGCCAACTACCCCTCCTATTACCTCCAGTAAGTCCCACACAGCAGGATTGGTAAGTTCTCATAACAGGCCACGCCCCCTTTGCCCATCATTCTGCAAACGCGCTCCCCGGAGCTCTCTAGAATGGGGATTGAAGTCCCCTTCGCTGCTGGGGGTCCTTTAGGGGCCAACTAGCCTACCTCTTACCTCCAGTAAGCTCCACACAGTGGGATTGCTGAGAGGAGGACAAAGGCCATGCCCCCTTTCCCCACCACTCTGCAAACACGCCTCCTGGCATGTTCTAAGTTGGGGTTTTAAGTCCCCTTCATTCCTGAGGGTCCCTGGGGCCAACTAGCCCACCAGGTACCTCCAATAAGCACCACATAGATGTCTGAGGCCACGCCGCCTTTTTACACCACTCTGCAAACGCCACTCCTGGCGCACTGCTGCCTTGGGGATGAAGTCCACTTGTGACCTGAGGACCTTGATCACATTATGTATATATATTTGCATAGTGTTTCATTTGACATCTGGGAAAGCCTTTCTGTTAGACAGTGTTGCACTAATAAAATTCCAAGCTTATTCTAAAACTGTCTTTTGATGTGCCTCATTTTATGAGCGTGAAACCCCTTTCCAGGTGTTTTCTTCTTGCTTTACTGAGTGCCCCTGTGTTGGAGTGCTAAATTTCTTTTATTTGGGAGTGTAAAGCAAGACCCCATTCTTTCTACTCTGAATTCTAGATTACTAATGTATAGGAGAGAGCACCTCAGATTATTCTCTGAGCATCAGATCTTTATGTTGTTATTGTTCTGTATCGCATTACAGAACTAATTGTCTGATTGATACAAATTCGACTTAATTTATTCTCTGCTTCTGGGGATCCCTGTTGTCATTCTGTATCTTTATAGCATGGTGCTGAGATTTGTTTATTCAAATTTGATTATTAACTTGTAATAAACCTTTTGAACTTAGGTACAGATTCCTGGTCCTGATGTAGCCAAGTGGTTGCACTGTTACTTGAAATGTGATTGATTGTTAATGCTAACTCCCATCTCCTCTCAGACGGACAAAAACGTCCTTTGGAGGCCCAAGGGTGAGCAAGTAGGCCCAGAAAATGCTGGATCAAATCTGATAGCACTTCGGATGGTTTTCCACTGATGTGAGGGAGTTAGGGTGTCCTATTTAGAAAAATGCTCAAGCTCAGTCCACCCCAAAAGCCCATGGTTCGGTCGAAGTATTGATGGAGTTTGAGCAGTTCAGAAATTACTTGTAGCACCGGAGGAGTGTTAGTATCAATAGAGTTGAGCATTGCTATTGCTTATGCTTAGGTTGCATTATTTTGAAATTGCTGTATAGTGTTATGCCAAGCTTATTTAAGTTGACATGTGAATGTGAAGCTTGATGCAGAGAAGTTGAAGTGGTTATTGGGTCAGTTGTGGCCTAAGACCCCGAGATAAGAGATGTAAAGTTGAGTTATGGCGTAGAAGACCGTGGGTGTAGTTGTCTGTTGTGTTGTGGTGCTTGTCATGAGACGTCATCAACAGCGTTATTGATAGGGACTTTACTTTGTTAGATTGTGAGATATGGTTGGTATAGTTGATCTCAGCACACAAGAAATAACTGTATCAATCAGAGTGAGATCCCGCTGGTCAAGGTTTCTCTTGAAGTGAATGTTAGAATAGTTCTGAATTTTATTTTGTGTGTATGAATAATCTTTATCACACAAAAAAGGGTCTAAGGGAAATTAGAGACCCTACCGGATAAATTACCCTATCCAATAAATCAAAAACACACAAATAATCTGAGTTCTTAAAGAGAAGAGATATATCTCTAAAACAGGTATCTACTGCAAAAGTGTTTAGATAAAAATAGAAAGCAAAAAAGTTTTCTAGAAAGAGAAATGAACCTTCATTGTCTCAGGATACCCATCAATTGTCAATGTAACTAAGTTACTGGTAAATCGCCCACCTTCATACAATGACAATCCTGACTGGTGGAGCGAGTAATGGGCCCACGGCTGAAACCTTTGATCCTGATCCTGTGGGAGAAGCCCTAGGAATGTTAGCCCCTTTGACTTTGCAAACTCTAAGTGCCCTGGACGCATTGAACGTCCCTGTCTCAATTGGTCTTGTAGTTCTGTTGTATAAACCTGAAGTTGCAGGAAATAATACCCATACTTTGGCTGTTTCTACTGGAATGAGTGCCATGGCTAACATTACCAACACTTCAAGGGACCTGACAATAAGAACCATTCCTCAGATACCTAGAGTTCTAACCCAAGGGAATACCCCATGTGCTGCGAGTACAGACCCTACATTGAGTCAAACCTTGCTTTACCAGAACAGGAGATTTCCTCAGAGATCATCACCTTTTCTTGCCAACACAAATGTTCCACCGATGGTGAATTACAGTATCACTAGGATAGAAATGTCTGTGGGAATGCCTACTTCTGACATGTCTCTTTTGAACTCACAGCCCGGTCCAAGTAGTGGTGCTTAAAGCAGAGAAATAATTTTTTGTACCCCAGTGGAGCAACCAGGTCTTACTGTCTGAGAACTTGATGACTGGTTCAAAGATATTGTTACCCCAGAAAGTAGTAGAAATCCTGGAACAAGTGGAGTGAATGCACAAGTTCCTGAGAGGAAAAGGTCATGAATGTGGCGTGGTTAAAGGTAGAATTAGAAGAAATGATCATTGGGATTCTTGACTTGTCACAGCTGAATGCATACCAGGATGATGAACTACTATTCTTATGTAAAGACATTACCAGACTTGCAGGATAGGCTCATGAGAGACTAACTGAAGTAGCCGAGAGACGATGGAATTACAGGTTATGCTTTATTGGCAAAGACCTCGTAAACATGCGTCTGCCAGGAAGGAGAGTAGAGATTAAGAAGTTAATTGGCTACATTCAAAAGTGGAGTGAATTAGGTAAATGGGAAAGTAGGTGGTCAAAGAAAAGAGAGCTGAAGAAAGTCAGGGTGCAAATGCCGCCATCTGTAATGGAAGAGGAGGATGTACAAATGCTTCCCATGAGAGAGGAGCCTGGTGGGGGGTACGTTCGTGTACATTGGAGCAGGGCTGATCTCACTTCTTTCACAAATGATTTAACAAGATTAATAGAGCACCTAGTGGAATGGTACAGAGAGGTCAATTGATTTGTGAAAATTGCAAATGTTTTGTGGTAAGATTTGGATACTGTTGTGCCCTACACCAGTAGACACAGGTAGCCATGTTAAGTTTCCAAGTCTTCTTTATTAGTTCCTGGACCAAGTGACAACAATCTTAATACCAGCCAGCTCTGGTCAAGAACCAGCCCCACCAGGAGCAGCCTGCCTAGCTGCTCAGCCCATCTCTGTCACCACTCAGGCATTCCACGCATCACAGTCACACTAACATTCCATAAACAACTCACACTCTGGCTGAGCAGCTAGGAGGACCTAGGTTGGTTTGCATGTAAATGCAATATAGAGGATATAACATTATCCCTTTCCTTTAAATATAACAGATACTTTATTTTAAATTGTGGTTCTAAGTGATTTGTGGGCAGAATGCAAGGTAGCTCTGGCTTGGCCTGAGGTGAAGCTGATGAGACCTCTTCCATCACAGGTGCTGTCTGCATTGGAAATGAAATAGTTTAACCAGGAGATTACATTTTAGAAAGCGAAAATCTCTCCTAAAGAGCTTGATTGGGTCAAGATTAACAAAACGACCCAAGAATCCAATGAGCCAATACATACATACTATGAGAGATTGTTGCAGACATTCAAACTGTTTAGTTGAACAGAGACTATTGAAGCGAAGGATATGGGGCATTTTGTTTACAAGTCTGTGTATGGATTGAAGCCTGAAGTTAGTTCCATAATTTAGCAGTATTTGATTTGTTGGCAGAGTAGGCCTATTGATGAAATATGCGATATGCAAAGTATTGCAGTGAGGAATTAGAAATGAAACACAAAATGCTGAAGGAAAAGTTGATGATAGCTCAGATGAAGCTGCACAGAGAGGTCCGAATCCACAGGTGTTGGGAATACTGGTCCCCTGCAGGGAGTGTATTTGCAGGGAGCTCTGGTGATGCAAGGTGGGGTTGGCTTTCAACAGCAAGGATTTCAGCAGCAAGGGCTTCAACCGCAAAGTAGAGGACGTGGTGTTCCGATTGATCCGAGCACAGATATTGATGTGCAGACTTCAAAGAAAACTAAGCCCTGCCATGTTTACAACAGTGTTAGGGCATTGGAAGCGCAAGTGTCGGTTCAATACTGGTAACATGGTTAATGAAAATCAGGTTCAGAATGGTGGATTTGTGCCAAAATCTGGAAATATTATGGTACAGACACAGCAGGTGCAGGGGCGGAGAATTAAAAATCCCAATGCGCCCCAAGCTCAAGTAATGCGGGTCCCACAAGCCTCAATGCCAAAACAAAATACCAGATACAATACAAATGGAATTCCCAATGGAAACACTAATCCCTTTGTGGATCAGGGTACGCCTCAAAAGTACTCCCAGATTCAGACCGATGAATAACATAGCTCAGACCTGTCACAATGACTGCGCCTGAGAGGGGAGGAGGTTTTCGTACTTGGTGCAATCTTAGAGGTACACCAGAGTGGCTCATACATGGATAGTGAGATAAATGGAAATCCTGTTTCATTCCTCGATACTGGTGCTACCCGCTCTACTTTGAGAACAGAAGAGGTTCCCACCATACCCCTCTCTGGAGTAAGAATACAAGTTGTAGGAGTCGCAAATAACTAGCTCAGTTTCAGAAGTGGGACCTGTCAAGATAGGATCGTTTAAGGACAACCACAGATTTTGTGATGTGTGATTCAAGTTCTGCAAATCTGCTTGGACGAGATCTCTTGTGCAAGCTGAATTGTTCCATTTATGTACCCCAAATGCCACTGAAAACAGGATGATGAGGATGTTACCTTTAAGATTGTCAGATGAAGATCAGAAATTGGAATGTTCCCTATGTTGACAAAATACATTTTACCCCCAGAACTGAGAGATACAGTGCTACCTGGAGTCCGGAAAGTTTCAGTTAAAGACATCGAACTTATCAAAGGTGTTGAACCAGTTCGCATTACTGTGAAGTCAAATGCTGAGTACTCAAGAATCCAACATTATAATTTGACCCCTGAAACTGTTGCTGGGATTTCTCAAGGCAATTAACTTAATGATTGAGCAAGGCCCTCTGAAAGAGATTATGGGGAGTCCATGCAACTCACCCATTATGGGTTTGCAGAAACCCAATGGCAAGTAGTGCAACGTTCACGACCGGCAAAAGGATATTTCAATTGTCGTTCCTTGTTGTCCTGTGGTACCAAATCCAGCTGTGGTTTTGTTTCAGATTCTATGAGAGCCCGAGTGGTTCTCTGTCAATGATTTATGGCAAGCTTTTTTCTCCAAACAATTGCACAAGGATAGCCAGTTCCTTTTTGCTTTCCATCTCGGTGGCCGTGTTTTGGCATTGTGCCAAGTCCCACAAGGGTATACCCAGGGTCTATCTATCTTTAATCAGATACTGTTATGTGCACGAGTTAGTCCCATGTAACAACGTTGCGCATTTTCTTACATTGTCCTCTTTTCTGTACAATAACATTACTGCTGTGACCTTTTGCACGTTTGTGTGTGTGACAATGTTGGATTAGTTTCTTTGAAACTGCTTTGCTTATACATCTGGCTTTGCGCAGCATTTTAATGATGCCTCGAACACCGAATACAAAGCCTTTATGCACGATGTACAAATGTCGTCTGTCTTCATCTACGGGGCGACAGGACTATACATATCCATTATAATGCTAATTTGCGTGCAAATCGCAAAGATGCTTTTTATTATAAATAGAGAAGCATTTACAGGGGTTGACAAAGGAGACACTTCTGCTAATACCGAGAGTCCCTGCATGCAGAGGCTTCGCCAAGCAGTTGTCTGACATCTCCGTGAAGGGTGTCTAATTTGAGACCAGGTTGGGGGGTTCTACATTTTCTCCCACCAGGTAATGGGGTTGGATCATCCTGTGGAGGGATTCTTCACTCTATAACCTACACACACTCTAGACATACACAGCATAGGGATTGCATAGTAGGGAGTATGCCTGATTATCACCCTGTATTATATGCCTGCTTATATACACTGTCTTAGCACCATGGTGGAACTGTATCTGCTATTTACTCTTTTGGTGCTTTTAATCACTTTCATCTGCTTCTGTTTATTCATCATCACAGCACATGTATTCTACACAAGACTAACATTGCTTCAATAAATATATTGAAAATGTCCAATTGTGTATTCTCTGTATATTTCTCTGAGAACAAGAGTGCACGAGTGACTGAGCGAAAAGATTCTGATCTGTCACCAGAGCCCTGAGGGGATCAGGATTGCCATTTTCAGTGGTTGCCAGGAATTATTCGCTCCCTGTTCAGGTTAGGGGGCTTTTGGTGGCACTGTGAGATAGCTGGTCTGTAAGCCAACATGTACTGTGGGAGTGCTTGAAATCAGTCTAGATACCTTATCCAAAATGTATGTTGTCCAAAAACGTGAAAGTCCTATGGATTAAAGGGAATTACACGACATGGCACTGCCAACGTTGGTTGGGTTCTTATTTTACGGATAACTTGAGTAGTTCAATCATGCTGTCTCCGAGATTCCTACTTCCCTCAAAACCAGAGATGTCCGTGGTGGTAGAAAAATCTGTCTCAGCTGAGTAGGTATAGCTTATGTATTGGCTGTAGGTTATTCAAGCCTGTAGGATAAAAAGTTCCCACATTGTGCTTACCCTATCTCCATAAATTCATTTACTAATTTCCTTTCTTTCTCCAAATGCTGTCTGAAAATGGAGAAAACCTTGAAGAAGGGGAATTAAACATAGCAGAGAAATGCAGACATACAGTTACTCTAAAATTATTTAACTTTGGACTCCCGGCTTAGTGGTTGAGGCACACAAAGCATTCAAGACAACGGTCTTCTATTCCTGGGTTGAATTCCTAGCTGCAAATGATTGTACGCAAATGTTTTATGCCTATTTTGAGAATGAAACACCGGAGGAATACATTTGATACGAAGAACTAGCAATTCCACTCACTTACCAAGAGCATATTAATTGGTTTAAAGGCGTCCTCCCACACACTACAGAAAACGTTAGACTCTGTCTGTCCAGCAAACATGGAGCAACATGGCTACTCTTTGCTGCATACACACTGCATCCAGACACTGCTAATTTAACAGCAACAGAAATGAGTACACTATACAGAGATTTACAAAACAATTACAGAAATCTTACATGGCTCCTAATGCGAACACTCACAGTAAACCCTGCGTGGACTGCTTAGACTGCTCAAACCGCAATTGGCTACCACGGGTATCAACTCACAAACACAGAATGCCGTCATGGGAAAGATTCCCACCAGTCTAGTGCAAATTCTGTTCTGGATAGCACAAAAAACAAGCTAGCTTGAAGCAGTGTTCCCCCATACAGGCCAGCTGGAAAAAAAACGAATGCTAACTATTTGCTTGGCAATTGGCTCTCCTGGTTGAGGACTGCGCCACTTGGGGTACAGTCTTCGTTTCCGTTTATACCAGAATACATGGTACCCCTTCCCTAGCTCTTTTACCTAATGTATTAAAGCAGCTTATGAATGAGTACGGGGCAGCACCTGCCCTGGACTTAGGGATGAAACTGATGGGCAATTTTGCCGCAGTATCCACCATTATGTTGAGTAACATAAAAGGAAAGCCAGCCTGCATTAGCTATATGCAAATGTGTGAGGGATTTCGCTCCTGCACAACAGGAGCGGGAATTACCTAAAATTATCGAAGAACCCTATGCTACTTTAGGCATAGATAATTTGGGAGCCATACCTGGAAAACCATAACTTAAGAGTAACTCTGAAAAGGAACTCTAAGCAGACACACGATTCTTAGATGAAGAAGAAGTGGGATAATAAACAAAAAATAAAGACAAACAAAGTTCATGGGTGGGTCTCCTCAGCAGGAAGTTAATGAAAAAAGATATAATCTTAGAAAACATTATAACATTAGAAAGCCTGACAGGTATCAGGGTACTGATTCTCGTTCCTTTCAGGAATCATCCAATACACGTTCGAAGAGAGTTGGATGGTCAGAGCGCAAATCGGAAGAGCATGTGAAGCCGAAGAAGGAATCACAATGCTCATCTGAATAAATCATTAATCAAGAAGAAAACCAAAAGAATAACGAATCAAAAAAAAAAAAGAAGGTGGCTAGAATTAAAATAAGACATGCCCAGACTACTAAGGACTCTGCTTCTGAACGGGGATTGGGCATTGACGATGCTGGACATCATGGCAGAAGTCACAATAGCTCGCTGGAACCTGATGGATTATCTGGCGGGAGTAGTGCTGAATGAACATATCATTGTTGAAACACCAGATACTAGTTACTTCAAAATTTTGATGAGGAGGCATTGTCCTATGTAGATGAAATGTGATGAACGATGAATTAATAGAACACTTGGACAGAGTAGATTACATAATTCTGGGATTTGCTCACCTGGGATACAAATTTGACTTAAAAAAATCAAAGATTGCCCATCTCAATGTCCTATTTTTAATATACGAGTTTTCAAGTGAAGGCAAAAGCCCGGTGACAGATTTTGTAGAAAAATGTGTGTGGCTACAACCTCCAGTGACTGAAATAACTGCATTCATTTTAGGATTCCTAAAGTTTGGCAGTACATATATTTCAGATTATGCAGAACAGGTAAAACCATTCTACGATTTGATCAGACCTGATTTTTCAATATCACATTGGACACAGGAACATACAAACATCTTAGCTTGACATGATAGCTTCCAAACATTTACACACATCTGTAAACCCGACTAACCTGGTGATCTGCATATTTGCTGGACCAACCGGGCATACATACATCAACAAAAGTGATACAGTACCTAATGCTTACAAATCACATTTGTACACAAATGCTGAAATGTGTTTTGCACCCACGGAGAAAATTCTCACAGACTTCTGTAATGAGAGAGCGAGCACTAGCTCAGGGTAAATGCATAATTGTTGTAACCCCTGTACCGACCTTAGAAGCCATTACCAAAGCAAGCGTTCCTAATGACAAAACTTTATATCCACGATGGATACAATGGACTAACTCTCTCACTGCAACAGACGTGGATTACAGATTATGATTCTACACTACAAACACAAGCATTTTTGCATTATGAACAAGACTATCCTCTGACAATGAATTAATGCCTCATGATCGATAAGGTTACATCATCTATACTGATGGGTCTGCCCAGCCTGCCGTAGGGGCAAAACACCAATATTCTGCAGCATGCGGGACCATAAAGGGGTGCATGCATGACTACAAGTTCTGTCCTGATAAAACACACATGCAGTCCCCAGGGGAATGTACAGCGCAGAGTACAAAGGCCTGATATTGGCACTACAAAATATGGATCATGGATTCCTCACGCTTATAGTGTGTGCTCCATACTACTGTGTCCAGTCATATAATGAATACGTTCTTTACTGGGGTCAGAATGGATTTCAAGATTTCAAGGGTTGCACAATAAAGCACAAAGTGCTTTGGATGAAGGTGGCGAAGCTGAAAGAGTGCTTGCCTTGGGCTCCTGTAATACACACATTGAGTCATCAACATGTTCACGTTGCAGGGAATTCCATGGCTGATGAAGCCACTAAGGCAACAGTTTGTACTGCTGCCGTTGCTGCAGTCACTCATTCGAGTACGAGAACAGAAAGATACATCATGGTGGCTGTCAATGCTACAAGCAACAACACACACCTACCAAAAGGCTTTCCACTTACAAATTAGATGCACAAAATATGCTGTATGGTCAGATTCCAGGAGTGGGGGATAGAGTAATATCAAACACTGATTGCAGATTGGAATTAATACTAGCTGCACATGAGGGTCTGGGTTCAGCACATACGGGGATTACTGCAACAGTTTTGTTACTGAAGCAGTGCTGTTGGTGGCCTGGTTTTACTAAACAGACCAAGGACTTTGTCGTCAAATGTGACATCCACCAGTAGATGAAAGGCTCCACCAAAGCATGTCCACCACAGACACCTCTTTTGATTTCTAACAAACCTTTGGCCTGTGTCTATATGGATCACTGTGGCCCGTTGCACACAGATGGGGCTTACAAGTACATCTTGGTGGCAGTGGATTCATGCTCGAGATTCCCGTGGGTATGGCCACAGCGGTCGGCTGACGCTCAAACTGTTATCAAGGATTTGCAAGTCTTTTTTGGAACAAATGCAATTGGCGCACTACATTCCGCCTTTGTGAATATTAAGATGGTTGATTGACATAGACCAAACATGTTTTTCAATCAATCAGAACATTGCCTGTATTATTTTCCCCTCGTTGTTATTGAGGTATTTAATAAGAGGTGTGTTTTTGGACTTGCGATATAAAGTATAACACACACATCGGGTCCAATTTTCAATTTTCTTTCTGTTTATAGCCTACTCAAAATTAATTTAGAAACAGAGAACCCCTTTTTTTAAAAAAAAAACATCTTCACAAGACGACGAATGGCTGCATTTTTCTGTCTATATAAGTTTGAGACAGTTTATCTAAATTTTTGGCAAGTTGTTACTTCTACCACATATTTGAATAGTTGAGTAATGAATATTTACATTCCAAACATTAGATATAATGGATTTACTCTCATTTATAGATTGTGATAAAAACCAGGCCCAATATTATAAACAGACCGCTGTGTGAAGTGAGGCTTTACCTGAATATATTAAGGTGAGAACCTAATGGTAGTTCAGTTCTCAAAATGAATTTATTGTGGTAAAATACATATGGTTTTCCAACTAACTAATAGATAAAGATATCCTTTCATTTATTGGCAGACATATATCACTATTGCGATACCTGTCGCCACAAGCCCAGATGTTTACTGGCAGGTATTCAATCATGGCATGAGCTAAGGTACTGCTATATTTATGATGGATGGATGCAGTATCTTGTAGGGCTATATTGGTTTCCACTTATTAACGGGATTTTCATAAGAATTTTTTGTTGAAAAGGCACAGCATTAGGCAATCGGTCATTTCTATATGATTATATGAATGTTGTGATATGTGAGATGGGGACTCACAATAGTAGAGTTGGATGACATGGAACACTCCTAGTGGGATGTGTAGAAACTTTTAATTTCCCATATTGGGAAATAGGGATCAAATTTATACATCATTGACACTAAGAGTGGGGCCCCATATATTGATTTCGTTTTAGCAATGATTTTCTAATTTTTGGAGCACTAAGACAATACTGTGTATAAGAAAGTTTCACAATATTTCTGAAAAATTGTATGACCTTTATGTTTTTAAATCTATTTTATATTGTGTTTTGTGTTAGGAATGTTAGGAATGCTCATTGTCATTGATTAAAGGAAGGAATATTATTGCCAGTCCTGAAGAAGGTGGTTTTATCACTTCACTCCACTGAAACGCGTCGACACAGAGTACTTGGTTTAATTTGTCTTGGGACAAGAACTATAGAAATTAGGGTGTACTGCTCCCGTTTTTTTTCTTGTCCGCAGAGGTGACAAATTAACATTGTTAAGACACAACTTTGGTGTCTGTTGTAGTTTTTCCTTCCATATTATGTTTGATCGTTGTTTTTTATGAGACATTGTATTTATCTAACTGTTTTAATGATGTACTTGTTGTGTGAACATTTATATGTTCTTTTATGAAAAATGTATTTGTGATATTATGCCCTTTTTTCACCTATTTCTGTAATTGGATTATCAATGTGTCAATAAACTTAATCAGAGATTTTTAATAAAACAATTTTTTTTTTTTAACATAAGCTCTCTCACATCTCATTCGGAGTTGTTTCCAGTGTGTGATATATCTGAATGGTTGATTTGACTGAGTGGTGTAAGTGGGCAATCTAAGTGAAATCTGTTAATTAAGTTCAAAGGGAATCTTTTTAACTATATAGTTGACTTTGGTGCTCTGTCCCTTTGGACTGAAATGAGCCCCTCTCCTTGTTTTTCAAGGCACTACATTCCGACCAGGGCCTGGCGTTTAGCTCTCGGGCTTACAAAGAAGCCATGGGAAGTTTGGATGTGACCTTGTGGTACTCCTTACCCCATCATCCTCTGGGAAATTCAGTAGTTGAGAGGAAAAACCATGACTTAAAGCAGTCCATAACAGTGAGGGTACTAGGTTTACGCAGACGACACCCAACTCATCCTCTCCCTATCCAATCCAACGAACCCAACACAGCACAGCACAACTTTTGAGACGGCATGGAAGCAGTCGCCAAATTGATGAAAAACAGCTGCCTACAACTAAGCATCAACAAAACGGAAGTACTCATCATGGGCCCAAACCCAGATGCCTGGAACTACGCACTCGGAAGCCCACCCACCCCCATGGACCACGCACGCAACCTGGGAATCATCCTGGACTTAGCGCTCAAAATGGACCAACTCCGTCTCATCCCCTTGCTTCCACACCCTCCGCCTCCTACGTAAGACCTTCAAATGGTTCCCCCTCGAACACAGAAAGACCGTCACTCACGCCCTGGTCACCAGCAGGCTCAACTATGGCAACGCACTCTATGCCGGAATAAACTAAAACCTCACCCGCAAACGCCGCCGCAGGACTGGTCCTCATCCTGCCAAGACACTGCCACATCTCCCAGCACCTGCGCACACTCCACTGGCTCCCCATCGAAGCTAGAGTCACCTTCAAGATGCTAACCCACGCTCACAAGGCCCTCCACAACACTGGACCAGTATACCTGAACAGCCGACTCAAATTCCACGCACCCAGAAGGACCCTACGATCAGCCCAGCTCTCCTACGCTGTGGTCCCCCGCACCAGAAAGACCAGATCGTGAGCCCACGCCTTCTCCTACGTGCGGCCAGAGCCTGGAATGACCCTCCGCTCCACCTCAGACAGATAACATCGCTCCCCATCTTCGCAATAAACCTCAAAACCTGGCTCTTCGACAGACCCCCTGCTTGATGGACTGGAACCTGCAAAACCCCCCCTCCCACCCCCAGTGCCTTGGGACCCTTACGGGTGAGTAGTCACGCTTAACAAACACCTGATTTGATTTGATTTGAGGTTTAGGTCGCAGTGGGGTCCATCACCTATAAGGGGTCCAGAGGACACTCAATAACATGCCAAGAAAATGCCTGGGTGGTCCATATGAAATCCTGTTTGGGGTAAGAATGTGATTCCCAGTCCTTGATAATGTTGGCACAGTGGCAGCAGACACATCATTTGACATTGATGAACATTTGGCTGTTTTATGGGAACAAAATGAATTCCGGCACGGACAAAGCAACATCCATGTAAAACATGCCGCCACTGGTGAAGTGAAGGTTGTATCGGCATGACCCGGCTGAATCCCTAAGATCTGGGATCTGGTCAGAAAAAGAATTGTGGACAAGTAAGAATTTAACCATGTACCTGTCCTGGCTTTCAAAGGCACCAGAAATGTACTTCTTCCACCCCTTGTCAGTCGATGAGACAAAAGGTTTGTCTCCATTGAACTGATCAAACCACATTATGGTGCCGATTCTCAACAGTAGGCCACATGCCATCCTTGGTAGCCACTGCTCTCCTCTCTCTACTGTACAGGAAGTTCAGATGGAAGTTTTAATAACTAAAGAAGATTTCTCTCTCTAGCAAGAAACAGTAAACAATAATGAAACGCTACTTTTCCCTGTTGCAATAGCAAATGTGCAATCAACCAGTACATAAAGACAAATTTCAATTCAACAACTCGAAAAGAACAACACTTACATCAATATACCAAAGATTGAGTCCTCTCCTGGTTCTAAAAAATCTGCTGAGCTGCCAAAAATAGACCAGAGAGCGTCTAGCTACTTCGTGGACTCCAACGATTTCTCATCAGATTCAACTGACCCACCATTGCCGCTGCCCTCTGCCTTCAAGATGCAAGTGTGTGCTCTCTATCTCTGGCTGAAGAAGACCTACATTGTTACTCTTTGGTTATACCTTTGGATTACAATTGGGTTACTTTTCCTGGTCCTCTGGATGCGTCTTTCTCCTGCTTCTGAATGGACATTATCTCCCAGAATGCTCTGCAGTACAACTTGTGAACTAAGGGCCTCATTATGATGTTGGTAGGAAAGTATCCCAACCAACTCTGTGTGAGAATAGTTTCTGATCGACTTGAATTTAGGGAGTCCGACCGACCGATTACGATTGTTTCGAACACCATTCGATCGGACTCCTATTAACTTCAATGGGAGCCTGTGTTCCCACTGACAACACAGGCTCCCATTGAAAAAAGGGGTGGTTGCTGGAAATCTTGCACCCTGTGGTGGGCACCCTGTGATGCCTGCCGCACTGTGAATGGTTGTAAGGAGTGGACCCAATGGTCCCCTATGGGACCCCAACGGAGGCCACTGGGTGAAGGGGGGCCTGCTATGGGCCCCCAAAGTCGGATCCTGACAGCCGTTCCATGTCGGACAAACCAAGTCATAAAGGCTGTCCGAATTCAACATCGTAATCACTCGGTCGGAAACATGGTACTTAGAGCTATATGAGTCAGCTCGGACCGACTCGTTTTCCTAATGCTGGTCGGAACCGAGTCTGAATGACCGAATGGTTACCTTTCATCGTAATTGGGCTCTTAGGAAAATGTTTCTGAGTCGGTCGGACACATAGGCTTCGACATGGATTCGGACAAGCCAAATGCCATTCAGAGCCTTTCCGAATGAAATCGTAATGAGCCCCTTAGTGTTGAAACCACATGCATCATCACAGATCTAGAGCAGTCAACTGTGTTTTCTCCTGATGAATTGTATGATGGTACATCTAACTACGGTCAAATGCTCTGTTATCAAAATTATGGTCACCATTGTTTTCATAAGCAAGTATCCTATGTGTTTGTTTATATTTACACCAATGTGAACCCTGCCCAACATCACCAAAAGGTAGTTCAAAAACATTTGCACAGATGTTTTCCTATTTTTCTGCTTGGTGCACAGTCCCAGCCATGTACTTCTACAGGCTTGTACCTACACCTGTTAAGAAAAATATGCAAACAAACACCAAACTGATATACTCAGCTTCTTTTCTTTCCCAGCTGTCTATAAAGGGTTTCAACTTTTGGAAAGGTACAATAGATACAAAATCCGTGTGGGGGATAAAAGATTGGCAGGTTCAGGGAACTGAGGCTATGTTTAGAGCATGCTTGACTGGCTAAACACCTCAACACTTTCTCAGGTGAAGCAACACTTGTCATTTCTGTCAGATGACATGGATCTCTGGGAATGCCTACTGGGTCCTCGGAATCCACGTCAAAAGCGCTCCTTATATGCTATATACAATGACCTATTGAAGGTCACTCACCAGGAAACTGCTGAAAGACTGCGTGAGATTGATGGGATTAATATAGAAAAGACTTTGGCAGTGGTTGACAATGGCATGACTACATTATCCTTAGGATATATATTTGTTGGGCAACATAGTATCATCTGCAATTAACATAATACAACAGGACTTGTCTATTTTACAACACAGACAGTCACAACTTCGGTCCATTAAGTTGTTAAGCTGGACACTGAAAATATTGCGTTCAGGCCACCTGCAGTGGCGTTATATTCACACATCAAATCTGTTTTCATCATATGATATAACTGAAAGACATGTATTAAAGGCATGAAGAGATGCAAAATATACCATGCGGCCCATTAAAAATGTATACCAGTTACCGTTCACTGTTGCCGAAACGCCTTCCACAGATTGCATAATCCATGAATGCATTACCCTACCAGTCACGACATTCCGATTCCAATATAGTCTACAACATCACCAGGAAGGCAGATATGAAGCATTGGAGGAAGGATTTGTGCATGAATACTGGGAATTACCTATCAAGTTTAGTTGCAGGAATGGGGAAACTGAAGTTTTTCTCCGCGGTTCCAACTGGGAGAATGCTTTGAGTGGGTCCTTGATGTGCAAGGACATTTCACTTCACGGGACTTGTTATGCGTCGGTTGCGAACATGCCCTGTTGTCTGAAGGGTTCTCCAGCTTCTGTGATTCGTCCGGTTTTCAAGCTGCTCTCTAATGGGAGTTATTTGATGCTGAACAATCAAGGCTGATGTTGAAAGGAACCAGGCATCACTTATCTTGTAACGGTTAATTCCATAGTCACTTGTTGCACACAAGTATTGTTTCCACCGGCCTGCAAAGTTAGGGCGGAAAAGCTGTGGCCTTCGATAAATGTTTCCGACATACACTTCGATTCTCTAAGCAAACTGAAAGTCATGCTTTTTCAAAAGGATGTGGCCTTAACATCTGCCAGAGAGACATTTGATCTCCAGGTTGCGAGGTCCTCGTCCGGAATACAGATGCTACTTTATACTAACTTCCCATTGGATTTTGGGGAGATGGTCCACCCTATCTTTAACATGTCCGATACAAAGGGAATAGTGCACTTTTTAAAATTTCAGACTGTTTTTGGAGTTATGCCATCATTTATACATTCCGTACTAGGAAGGGTATTTGGAGGTCTTCTACTTGTCCTGCTACTTGTGACGGGGATTCAGATTAAAATGTTTCTGCTCCGCAATGGACATTCCAGTTCAAACCAGAATGGAGATAGCACTGGCTGTGCTACTATGCAGTGAGCACATGATACACTTGGCACATCTCGGTTTCGAGAACTGAATGAGCATTGGTTCTTGTCATTCAGCCCTGTTTGGCCTCAATGCGTACAATCTGTATTGCGCTGCCTGCTTTGCAGTCATGAATTTGTGCTGGATTTCTGCCTCAGATTGCAATTGGTTGCACCATTGAGATACTAATGGATCCTTTAAAGGCCCATGGGTACAGTTATCCCCAGCATATTCCTTTGCCATTGAACGCATTCTTTGAGCCACCCTGGGATGCTTTGGCTCCTAGTGAACTGCATACCGGCTCTGTGGAATGCTCACAGGATGTAGCCCCTCCCTCGGTGGCTGCTGTGGGGACTGGATGGGGCCACCTTTGCTCCATAAACCTGATTCAAGGTGCATCTCTGGGAACGTGGTCTGCGGTTGCTAGCAACAGAAATATTGCGTCTACTGCTCGGAACGCATACAGAATTAGCTTTTCCATTTGGTGGGAACTATTTGGCCTGTTTTAAAAAAAAATTAATGAAACCACTGTTTTTCTGCTTTCATTGTAGGCCCGTAGCTTTCTGAGTGCTTGGGGGTTCAAACAGTATAATGACTTTTAATGGCTTTTATGAATATTTTAGAGGGAAGCTTCCTTTTAGATGATTTTAGAAGTGGTTTTAGACTTTTATAGTTTCAGTTTTATATGGCCTACTGCCTTTTTAGATAGCTTTTTTAGGTCGACCCTTAGTATTTGGGTGTTATGTGCCCGAGTTAGGTCCATGTAACAACACTGCACATTTTCTTACATTGTCCTCTTTTCTGCACAATAACATTATTGCTGTGACCTTTCCACATATTCGCGTGTTTGACAATGTTGGATTAGTTTCTCTGAAACTGCTTTACTTATACTTCTGGCTTTGCGCAACATTATCATGATACCTCGAACACTGAGTACAAGGCCTTTATGAAAGATGTATAAATGTCATTCTATATTCATCCACGGGTAGTAGGACTATCTACATATCCATAATAATGCTAATCTGTGTGTATATCACAAGGATGCTTTTTATTATAAATACAGAAGCATTTCCGGGGGTTGGCAGAGGAGATACTTCAGCTGACACTGAGGGTCCCTGCAGGCCGAGGCTTCGCCAAGCAGTTGTCTAACATCTCTGTGAGGGGTGACCAATTTGTGATCAGGAGGTGGTCCTACATTCTCTCCCGCTATGTAATGGGGTTGGATCATCCGTTGGGGGATTCTTGGCCCTACACCTACACACACTCTAGACATACATAGCGTAGGGAATGCACAGCAGGAGTACATCTGATTACCACCTTGTATTATATGCCTGCATATATATTATACACTGTCTTAGCACCATGGTGGAACTGTATCTGCTATTTACTCTTTTGATGCTTGTAACCACTTTCATCTGCTTCTGTCTACTGATTATTGCAGCACATGTATTTTATACAAGAATAACTTTAGTTCAATAAATATATTAAAAAAGTCCCACTGTATATTTCCCTGAGAGCATGAGTGACTGAGCAAAAAGTTTCTGATTTGTTATCACGATCCCTGACGGATCAGGGTTGTCATGCTCAGTGGTTGCTAGGAACCACTCACTCCCTATTCAGGTTAGGGTGGTTATGGTGGCGCTGTGAGCTAGCTGGTCTCTAGGCCAACATATAATGCGGGGGTGTTTGGAATCAGTCTAGACACCTTACCCAAAGTTTATGTTGTCCACAAATGCGCAGACCCTACAGATTAGTGGGAACTTCATGATAATATGCAAGAAGAATTTAGAGTCCTTGTTGATGGCTTATCATTTAGTCCTAGTTCAATATATTGATGACCTATTGGTGGAGTCAAATACGCAGGAGGCTTGCAAATGAGACACAATTGCTCTCTTGAACCACTTAGCTGAGAATGGACATAAAGTTTCCCTGACCAAATTGCAGTTCTGCAAGAAAAAAGTCCTTATCTAGTACATCACAATGAGAAACGGGCAAGAAATGTTTCACGAGCAAATCTTGGGGATTCTGCAGGTAAATCTGCCAACAACACAGAGAGAGATTACAATGTTCTTGGGAATGGTTGGCTCCTGTCGATAGTGAATTCCCAACTTTTCCCTGATGGCCAAACCTTTACAGAGGGTGACACACAAAGACGTGTCAGATCCGGTACTATGTGATGATCGATGCATGCGTGCCTTCTCAGAGCTGAGGAATGTTTCTGCAATGGCCCAGCACTGGGAATGCCTGATTAAAATAAATGTTTTGCTTTATTTTCAGTGAGAGAGGGGGCTACACAGGTTCAGTGCTAACCCAGATGCATGGTAATGCTCGCAGACCAGTGGCCTATTTTTCTGCCACACTTGACCCCGTAGCTGCAGCTTTGCCTAGCTGTCTTAAAGCTGTTGCCTGAACTAGATTTAGTATCGAGCAGTGCAAAAGCATTGTTACAGGTCACCCCTTGACTGTCTTTATCCCCTGCTCAGTTGAAGTGTTGTTAACTCGTATTTGAAAACAGTCCCCTACCAAGTATGAGCAAGTCATTCTTGGAGCCAATAATCTTAAATTGAGAAGGGGTACTGTCCTGAACCCCGACACATTACTGCCACTTCCGAGTATTGAAGTTGTCGAGAGAGAAGTTGAACATGATTGTCTTGATGTTACTGAACTATGCACAAAGCCAAGACCTGACATACAAGATGTGGCAGGACCTGATTCCGATTATGTGCTGTTTGTTAATGCCTCTTGCTTGCAAGATCATGAAGGAAACCTGATAACTGCCTATACATTCTGTACTCTCAGGTGTGGTTGAAGCTTCTGGGTTTCAAGGAGAATTTTCAGCACCACAAGTGGCAGAATTGATTGCTCTTACTGGGGCATGCTGTGTGTTTCAAAACAGCTGAGAATGAGGATTATCACTGATAGTCAATACGGATTTGGTGTGGTGCATGACTTTGGGTAGCTGTGGTCCCAATACAAATTCATGACCACTTCAGGGGTCACCAATCCGTAATGGGGAAAGCATGAAGAAATTTCAGTGGTGAAGTATGCCACTCATAGGGGAGGTAATGACTATGTGACTGTGGGTAACAGATATGCTGATGAGTCAGCAAGGTACTACACACTAAATTAGTGCACCTTTAATGGGGAGGACGTCAATGAAAATTCAGATGTGACAAATTGCAATCTGTTGAATCTGTTGTTGTCTACAGTTGATACTTGGGAGGAAGTTAAGAGGTTACAGGAAGAAGTGCCTGAAGCAGAAACACATGGTTTGGCCAGAACAGGTTGCATCAAAAGAGCTGATGATGATATTTGGGTTTCAGGGAATGAAAGAACTGTACTGCCAGCCAGTTTGTTGCCTCTGATGGTGAGACCCTATCATTGACCTTCACATGTAAGGAAGGATGCCATGGTTCTCCTCTATAAGCAAAGTGGTTTAACCCCAGATTCAGAATGATGGCTGAAAGTTTGTGTCACAGGTGTGTTGTGTGCCAGCAGCAGAAAGTAGGCAGAAGTACAGCAGTAACCCTGAGCCATAAAGTGAGATTAGGAGGTCCCTTTATCAGGATGCAACTGGACTTCATTGAGATGCAGGTGTGCAATAGGTTGAGATATGTACTGGTGATTTTTTGCATCTTTATACAGTGGGTTGAAGCTTACCCGGCTAGGAGAAATGACAGTTTCACTGTAGCAAAGCTGTTGTTGCTGTGCTGCAAATCTTCCAGCTAATAGTCTCTCAGAAAAGAACTCATGGAGCCTAATGCAAAATCTCTTAGGCATAAACGCATATCTGCAGGAGTGTTTGCTGTTGCAACAATAGTGGTAGTTGTTTTGCTTGTTATTTTTAATTTGCCCCATCATTTACAAGTAGAAGAGCCCAAGACTACACATGCCCCGCAAGTTCTCTTTCCTACTGACAATACTTTCCGTGCAATAGATGAGAAAGAATTACATGTAGATTGCTTCTAGAGGATATTACTCACTAAATGTTAATTCTAATCTGCTTTCTGAATATGTTGACACTATGGGTGCTAGGGATTGCTACGTATGTATGCAACTGTCTGCATTGGTTGCTAAAGGGATAACTTAACATCATATCCCTTTGAGTTATGGGGTTACCTAGACAACATGGCGGCTGTGTGTGAGCTCCCGCTCTCTCAGCATGACTTGGTGGTAGAAAGAAAAAATGACGATTGTCTTTGGGGATGGAAAGCTGTTTCTATGCCATGTTTATTCTCCATTTCATCTGTGTTTTCAGGTGGGGTTATTTTAATCCTCATGGTATACTGAGCTCTGACAGAGCATTCATATGGAGGCTCGCTACTAAGGCTATTTGTAGCACCTGGGGGCTGCTATGCATGATCGGCGGTTACATACAGAGCACCTGAAGTTCAACTGGCTACAATATCGCCCCCTAGGAATATCACTGTCGTACTGTTCAGTCTCAAATTTGGTTTTTCCTAAACTTGACCCTGGCTCCTGCTCTAAAATTATTAGCAACTCAAACCAAGCAATGAATGTCTGAGGGGAAGTTGACTTATTAACTTTGAATGCCGAGGGGGTGGCTCATTCTGGCAAGGGTGATTTGCAGTTTGACCAGATTCAAGTTACTGAACTACTCCATTGTACTGGAATTAAATCAGCAGATAATGGCCAGACAGTCTGGAGAGAACCTTTTTTGTTTTCCCTGTCAGATGATTCCGGGATACCAGTGATTTTATTTGTTTGATGGAGGAGGATTTTGATGGTAGTTTGAGTACTTTGATTGGGGGTTTGAGTGACACAGTTTGTTCTGAGAAGTCAGATAAAGTGAGGTCCAGGAGAGTTCTGAAGAAGAAAAATGAAAGGAGAAGAACTATTAAGACAGCTGTCCATGGGATGCAGTGGGACTAGTCCTTGACCCAGCAAACGTATGCAAACTGTGAAGATTCATCAGAGGGCTCTGTTATTCCCCTAGTCGGCTTATCAGAATCTTGGTCTCTTGATTTGATCTGCTGCACCATGATTCAGCATGATGAAGAGACTCAATGTTATAGCAGAAAAGCTAGGGTTGTCAATTAGAAGTTGCAGATGTTTGTGAGGAGAATTGCAAAGGCCTGTACAGAGATCGGTGATCATATAACAGCAGTTGAAGCCTGAGCCGCAGAACCTGAAATGGACGTAAACATTGTGCTGAAACAGTCCTCCATGCAAAAAATGCAGATTATGGATATCCAGTGGAAATTGGAGGATTTGAAAATAGCTAACGGTGGAACAATTTGCTGCTATTGGGAATTGAGGAAGGTGTAGAGGGCATTGATATGAGGATTTTCCTTATCAAATTGTTCAAGGGTGCCTTTCCTAAACTTGAGAATTGGAATTGGGATATGGCGGTTCAAAGGGCCCATCAATTCCTGCTTTTTGTAAGAAAAGTTAATGGCGATGTTGCCAGCAGCTAGACGCAACCTAGAGCCATTATCGTATATATTTTGGCAACTTTTTGTTAAAACTGGCAGTGTTTGAAAAGGCCCGCCCTTACTCAAAGAGGAACTTTGATGGGATCTCTTTCTTTACATGCCCGGATTTTTGCCTCACCACACTGGAGAGACGATGACGCCCGAGGCAGCTCATCAGTCCCTTTCAGGGGAAAGGTGCAGAGGTGTATTTGTTGAACCCTGCTCACCTAAAAATGGTGTATAAAAATGCTGTGCAAGTGTTTACATCAGAAATTAAGGCCAAAGAGTATTTGGATGAAATGCCTCAAGGATGAGATGATCTGTTACCCGTATTAGAGGAGGGTGATGGGGAGTATCATGGTTGGGTGAAAATTTGCTCTCCTTCTAACTGATAGGTATGAATAAGCTTGCTAAATAGGTCTCAATGTTGGTAATGTTTTTTTGGTATAGGTATCTTTTCAGTATTTCGTTACTAGGTAGAAGAGGATGAAGAAGGTATGTTGTGCTGGGAGGGGGTGGGTGCAAGCAATCCATCTTACAGACATAGGTGTCTGGCTGTCTTGTTTGTCTGGTGGGGTGGGGGATTTGATAGGTTTAGGGGAGGGCTTTTCTAAGGGTTTCAGGGGAGGGCTTTTCTAAGGGTTTCAGAGGAGGGGTTGAGGAGGGGGATCTGGATGGAATGGTGGGTGTGGGGTGGCTCATGGGGGCACAAGGGAAGTGAAGGTAGAACAGTGCCACATATACTGGATGGTAATGAAAAACAGATATTTTCTGTCTGTTGGCTGGTGGTGTCTATAATTATGTAAATGGCAAAAATAAGTAGCTCACGAATTGCTACGTAAACATCTGTGAACTGAATGACAGTAATAAAGGGAAGTATGGGGTGGAAGGTCTAAAATCCCCCAGGGCAGAAGTTATATGCCTGCAGAAGACACATATTGTAAGCTCCAAGAAATATTTGTTGGAGGTTCTAGGTTATCATCAACTTCTTACATATGCATTTCAGAGGACCACCACAAAAGGGGTTGCTATATTGGCCCACAGTAAAATAGTGGAACTCATACAGAAATCCACACATATACTTGCCTATGGAGCTCGGGCACGGTGCTCGGATGGTAGGTGTAAGATTATATTTTGTTAGATATATGGGTCAAATTTGGATGCTCTAGCATTAATTGATTTCATTAATATGGAGCTTGCATCTTGGGCGATGCCAATATTTGTATGTGGTGACTTTATTATACATATTAATTGTAACTCACCCTTTCAGCATCAGGGGTGGTATGATGGGAGGAAGCCCATGGTCTTTCATGCAGTATGTACCCTCTCATTGAACCATGGATTGATGGATGTTTGGCAGTAATTGAAGGCTCCTGATCCGGGGTACGCTTTTTTTTCTCCCCCCCCCAAAAAACCCAATGTTAGACTATATACTTTTTTGTCTCATCGGATCTTTGTGAAGGGTTAAAAATTGAAAAGCACCCAAGGATTATGTCCGATCATAATCTGTTCGTGATTGAGATCAGAGCTCTGAGTATAAAATTACAGCCTATGACTTGGTCATTCGAAAGTGGGTTATTGTCGGATCAGGAATAGGTCCAACATATGAAGAAATGGATTACAGCCTTTTTGGAAATCAATAGGGAGAATGCCCCTAATAATGTATTTTGGGATTCTTTAAACGCAGGAATAAGAGGAGAGACATTCAGATTCAATTTAAATAAAGAGAGAACACATTCCCAGAAAATGAGAGCTGACAGAGAGGAGTTGATCTTCCTGAAATCCCAGTTAATGCTAGTGGCCAAAGACGAAATATTGTCGCGAAAGACACTAGCCAGATTTTCAGCGATGAAGGCTAGAGTAACTCAAATGTATTTGGATAAGGTAGCATGAAAGTTCCTGGCATGCCGCCTGGACTTGTTATGAATTTAGTGAAAGGGTGGGTTAATTAATGGCTCTTAGTACAAGACAAATGATGGTCTAAGGTAACATTAAAGAAATTAGAGATGCACACGAACAACTAGTAAAGGGCACTGTGGCAATACTTGGAGTATTTAGAGAATTTTATAAGAAATTGTGTCAGTAGTAGGCCAGCTATGTTGAAAATGTGATAACCAATAAATGGATTATGGCTCTGGAGGGCAGATAGATAATAACGAAAGGGACAAAATTAAAGCCACAATTACGGTAGAGGAAGTTGAGTTAGCTATAGGTTCAATGGCTTCCGGCAAGGTGACCGGCCCGGATAATTTACAAGTTGTTTTTTCAGGAATTTAGGGAGGGCCTTTTTAATCTCTTTAAGGGAGTTCCGGGTGCATCACAGGCCCTGACATCTTGGTACGCTAGGAACATTATTGTTTTTGAGAAAAAACAGAAGAACCCTGCTGAACCAGGGCCATGTACACCTATTTGCTATTTCCTTAATTAAGTGGGATGCCAAACTTTATGCAAAGGTTCTTGCCTCCCGCTTGAGCCAGGTGATTAGTAAATTGGTATCTCCCTAGCAACACAGATTCATTCCGGGAAGGGGAACTACTGACCATATTAGGCGTATAATCACACTGTTTGCTAAAATGGGAGTCACTAGGGATCCCAAATCTTTTACCTTACTCGTGCTGGAAAAGCTTTTGATCGGGTGACATGGGATTTCCCATGGGCGATATTGAGGCGGAATCAAATCAACCCTGGTTAGCTTGGTGCTATACAGGACTTTTAAAAGAACCCTATTGCAAGACTGCAAATTGCAGGGCTAGAATCTGAGGCTTTCTCAATCTCAAGGGGTACAAGGCAGGGACTTCCATGTTCATCCCTGCTTTTTACATTATATCTTGACCTATTAATAGGAAGGTTATTAGATAACAAGTTAATTGTGCCAATAGAAACACATGGGTTTAGCACAAAGATACTGGCCTATGCAGATGATTTTGCCCTAGTACCACCGAGCCCGAGACTGCCCTAAAAGAAGTTGAAGAGGAAACTAATAGCTTTGGTAAGGTGTTAGGGTATGGTTTAAACAAGAATAAATGTCAGACAATGGCTAATGAAATGTTATCTTTTGAGGATGAAAGAAGGACTGATCAAGTGACCTATTTGGGAGTTGATGAGCAATGTGGGTCATATAGTTGGGAGTAATTTGACTCCTGTGTTAACTAACACTACAAAAGATTTACAACATATGGACAATTTACATCTTTCAAAAGTAGGGCAATATAATGTTACTAAAATGCTATTTCTCCCCAAGGTATTGTATTTTTTCAGGACTATCACTCAGGAGTTTCGGAACATTTGGTTTAAATGTATGGAAGACATAGTTTGTAGTTTTATATGGTCATTAGCTGAGGCACAGAGGGCCCTTAAGTATCTAGTGCTACCAAGGGAATGGGGTGGATGGGCTGTGCCTAATTTCAAGTATTATTATTGGACCACCGCCCTGCAACTTATACAAACTTTAAGAATAACAGAACATCTAGGTAAACCCCCTAGGGAAAACCTTCCACCAATTTATAACTTGATCGGGGGAAACGCAGCATATGCCTATTTTTTGAGAATAGTGGAGCCTAGCTATTTAAAAAAAGTCACATTTAAAACAAACTGCGCCATGTTTAAGCTATGGCTTCTGGTGAAATGTATAATGAGAATTGGACGTTATTACTATTATACACCATTATAGAATGCTCAGATATTTTTCAAGATAATTTTTGCAGTAATTGGGCAAGATGTGGAGTTCAGAAAATTTCAGATATTTTTGAAGCAAAACAGATTAAATCTTTTGGAGAATTGCAAGATGAATTCCACCCCAATTTTAACCTACATGAGGAGTTGGGAACGGGCTACATCTCAGACATGATCGCGGTTGCCCCACTTTTACGCTGGTTGAGAATATGGGCTCAACCAGCCCCAAATTTAAACCAACTGATCATTCAGGACTGTTTAGCCCTGGAGAAGGCATTAAATATTCCGTGGCTCAAATACATTAAAGACCAGACCGAGAACCTTGGCTGCCCCGACCTGTTTATGTCTCCTGCTCCCTTGACTAAGTCTGCCATCAGAGCGGTTAAACTGAAGTTTTTAGATAGATGCTAATGCTTAAGGGAGAAAAAAGAACTAATTAAGCCCTCAGTGAGAAAGTATGTCACATTGAGCCTGGGCCAGCAGATGCAACCATATTTAACATACATAAATAAGCTTACCATCTTTTTGTTTCAACGAGATTTAGAATGAATATGGTACCCTGGTTACTGGCCTTTCCTAAAGACTATTTTAAATCGGACTCAACAAATTTGTGTACATGTGACAACTTCTCAGAGCAAGACACTTTACATATTATGTTCTTTTGCACTCATTATGACCCCCTGCGCAGAAAGTACATCCTTCCCCTGCTAAGGGGCAAAATTTCGTGCAAGGAAGGCCAGCCTTGGTTTATCTACAAATGCTAGGCTCTCCTATAATCTGTGTCGGGGTAGCAAGCTTCTTAATTGGGGCGATTAGACATAGGAATAGGATGACCCAGTGTTAGCCCCTCTGATTAAGTTGGTAGTATGTCTATGATTATTACCACTTAATGCAACATTACAGTTATAAATGTGATTTATTATCCTTTGCACATATTTTAATGGTTTTTAAGTACATTGAGACATGAACTGTTAATGGATTTATATGATGTTTTATGCTGATTTGCTGTTTAATGCTGCACTTTTAGGGCTCTAACCAGCCGAATAAAGTTGATTTTGACTTGGCAAGATACATTTTCTCTTGATACAGGAAATGCTTAAAAAAATTGTCTTCAATTTAGAGATTGTTTTCTAAAATGCTCTAGGTATAGTGTATGTGGGGAGAGATTTACAGTGATGGATGTGCTTGGTGGATCAGCGGATTTTAGTATCAGTATCCTTATATGGTATTAATGGAATTCATGCAAGACAATTTGGGGAGACATGCAGAGAATTGGGGTCGACGGTTGGGTTCCAGTGAAACCTTGTTTTAGGGTCTTTGGAAATGGGACAGCTGGTATTGCAACCCACCGGGCTACAGGCACAACACTATAAGACAGTTTTTAACCCATATTACACTGATGCGAAAATCGCTAAATGGGTATGCAATGCTGGTACCACTTGCCCATGATGTAATAGTTCAAATGCAGATCTGGGTAATATGTTTTCAGCTGTGTTAAGCTTGACACACTTAAAAACGAAATTACATTTTTGGAAGCCATTTTGTCTCAGAAATAGTTTAACACCTCAACTCGTTTTATTAGGGATTGATGATCAGGAGAGTACGGGTCAACATCAATATTTTGTATTTATTGTAACGGCAGTGATAAGGATTTGCATTGCTTCTGATTGGTTGAAACCTGATCCCCCAACTTATCATCAATGGTTGGCACAAGTACTTTCAATGTACCACCTGGAGACTAGTTTGTATGCTTGTAAGGACAGGGTTGCCAAAAAGGGAGGGAGCAAAAATCTGGGCTCCAATTTCAAATTGGCTGGTGACTTGGGGCCATATGTAGATAGCTAAATACTGGTAGGTAACGGCCGAAAATCGGTAATTTTACCGTTACCGACCGGTATTTAGCCCTTTCTAATGTAGGAGGCAGGTTTTAAGGATTCGGTAATTTACCGAATCAGTATTTTAAGAAATCGGTAACATACCGATTCGGTAAATTACCGAATCCTTAAATCCTATGTAGGGAGCACTCAAGTGAGTGCATTTTTGGTTTAAGGATTCGTTATTTACCACCAACTACAAGTTGATAGTAAATACCGAATACCTATTCAAAAGCAATTTTGTGCTTTTTTAAAAGTGCCATGTGGCAGACATACATGCCCATAGGGCATGTATGTGCGCCACATGTGCACACATGCACGATTCAGGGGTGCAACAGGGTGTCAATGTGACACCCTGCCACCCTTGAATATGCTCCCCCTATTACCGATTCGGTATTTACCCAATCGGTAATAGTGAATGGTTTCCCATTCATTCCTATGGGCCTCCAGGCCCATAGGAATGAATGGGAAGGTATGCCTTATTACCGATTCGGTAAATACCGAATCGGTAATAACGAATATTACCGAATCGGTAAAATTTACCGTTTTTTTTTTTTTTTACCTACATTCTATTTACCGATTCTTAAATACCGAATCGGTAAAATTCCGTATTTAGGAATCGGTAAATAGAAATGACCTACATATGGCCCTTGATGAGTTAAGTAGGAGTGCTCAGAGTAAGATATTAGGGAAGTATTAGCAGTAAATAAGTGTATGGATAAATCATGAATTAGGGAATCATGTCAGATGAATGTATAAATAAGATATTCTGTAAAGTTTGAAGGAAAAAGTGTATTTCTTAATGTTATGTTGATTGGAAGTATGAAATATTGTAATTGATTAATTATTTGCCTTTTAGATTTCTTCTTCTGTACTCTCTTGTCCTCAAATATATATATATATATATATATATATATATATATATATATATATATATATATATATATATTCAGTGAAAAAACCATAGGTTTCACACATGTTATAGTTAGCTGGACATTTTACTCGTAAAAAACCAATGAAATTGCCCCGTTATAGTTAGTTCAGCTAACTATAACTCGCGCGCCCGCAATGCACTGCTGATGACGTCACATATTACATCACTCATGACATGGTCAGTGACATCACTCATGACATCACTGATGACATCTCAAATGACATCACTGATGACATCACTGATGACATCATCCTTGTGATAGAGTGGCAGACCTCCTCTCACCTTAATATAAGCTTTGATACACACATTCAAAAATAGAGACTAAAAATTTCAAAACAATGGACATACCAATACCAGTTACAACAACCTCTTCAGTAATTCTAAGATCCACATACACATCCACTCATTCACCAACAGTCCTATACAGTCACTCATACATGTACTCACTCATCATATGTACTCATACATCTATACATCCTGTTACACAATGCCACTCATCCATAGAGTTACTCACACACATAGTCACTCATGCTAATAAAGAATCAAACATACATTTACTTGCATATACAGTTATACACACACCACCACACTTACTTCTACGGAAACTTACACATACTTAGTCTTTTAAACAATCACTTATAGAAACACATACTTATTCATACAGGAACTCTTTCAATCTCTCACTTTCACATATACTCACATATATACACCAATAGTCACATATACTAGTTTAAAACGTATGTAGTTACTCCTGAAGACACTATTGAGACAGTCATTCACTCACTAACACACCCATACACACACTCATCCACCCATACAGTCCTGCACACATGCTGTGTTCAACACATACAAACAGTGAGTCACTCATTCATGCACCGATGCACTACGTAATACCCCCCACCGAACCATGCAGACACTCAGACTGATACTCAAAAAAACAACTAATAACCTAAATAGGCACCCATGTAGCTACTCACCAACCCATGCAGCCACTTATACACAAAGTGAGAGACTGATACAGATATTTACATATTTAAACATTATTCACTAAGCCATGTATTCACTATGATACACTTAATCAGTCAGTTACACAATCAATTTTTCAAAAACAAATCATCCATTTAGACACTTATATACCCATTTATTCTTCCATCGACCATGAGATATACATATATAAAACATATTTAATTTTCAGAATAACACACATTCACTAGATGATGTCATCAGTGATGTCATCAGTGATGTCATTTGAGATGTCATCAGTGATGTCATGAGTGATGTCACTGACCATGTCATGAGTGATGTAATATGTGACGTCATCAGCAGTGCATTGCGGGCGCGCGAGTTATAGTTAGCTGAACTAACTATAACGGGGCAATTTCATTGGTTTTTTACGAGTAAAATGTCCAGCTAACTATAACATGTGTGAAACCTATGGTTTTTTCACTGAATTTCTAAGGTTTTTTAAATGCTAATTCCTAACTATAACGTGTGTGAAACCTATGGTTTTTTCAGTGAATTTCTAAGGTTTTTTAAATGCTAATTCCTAACTATAACGTGTGTGAAACCCATGGTTTTTTCAGTGAATTTGCAAGGTTTTTTAAATGCTAATTCCTAACTATAACGTGTGTGAAACCCATGGTTTTTTCAGTGAATTTGCAAGGTTTTTTAAATGCTATTTTTTTTTTATATTCTTCATTTTTTTCAAACATATTTTTATTTTAATTTTCTTATCTTTTATAAAGACTATGCTTTAATTTTTAAAATCCTTAAATATTTTTTTTATATATATTTTTTTAAAATAAACATGTAAAATTTATTTCCTGATTTTTATTTTTTTTTTTTTATAGTACGCGTACCGTAAGCTCACGGTAAGCGTACGGTTTACGCAACGTCCGTAATCTATCTACGCTGCTTGCGTATAGTTACGCACTTTGCGTAGCCGCGCGTACTGCGCGCGGGACGCGTGCGCGCTTACGCAACACGCGCACGTTACGCGGAAGTGCCGGGAAATGACTGTTATGCGCATGTGCGCAAGCGCGTGTCTTTTTTACGCGCATGCGCACTTTTGCCGTAAGCGTACCGTAAGCGTACCGTAAGCGTACGGTAGGTCATGTGATCTTGAAACACAACTTTTGATTGGTTGAAACTACTTTCAGTTCTAGAACTCTCCTACACCACACCCATTCCCCTCATTTCTGCTTGTGATCCCTTGGGAGAAGGAGCTGGTTTGTCTTTGGGATACGATGGCAGAACAGCAGAGCTCTTCTGAGAGTGAGGCTAGCACCAGCAGCACTGTCTTGAGGCAGAGAGCGAGGAAAGTAAAACCTTCTTATGTTTGGGATTATTTTACTTTTCCAGAAGGCCAGCAAAAGGTGAATGCACCTTTAGTTACTTGCAAGCTGTGTAAGCGTGTACTTTCTAGAGGTAAACCTGACAAGAAGTATTCCTTTGGGAATCACACCATGATGAGGCACCTCAAGGATGTACACAAAAGGACACATGCACATCTTTTTGGAGGTAACTCTTCAGAAAGACGAGCCAGTACATCCACAGCAGCTCAGCCTGGACCATCACCTGCAGAGCTTACTCCTTCTTCTGCAGCTCAGGTGAGCCCTTCATCTGTGGGGGGAGAATCTCCTTTTGCTGGCCCTCTGGAAATGAACCCTCGATTTCGGAAGGTTGATATTCATTGCACATTTTGTAAAGCTCTAATTTGTTATAGGGAGACCAGTGTTTCCCTAGTGAATAACAAAATAGATCAGCACATTTGTAGCTTTGAATGATTTTCCCATGGTTCCTTTCCTCTGTCCCTGCATGAACACAACGGTTCTTTTAAGAGCCAACCTTATCTTTCATCTTTTTTTTACATTTTTTTTAAAAAACTTTTTTTTTTTTTTTTTACCGTACGCGTACGGTAAGCGTACCTTTTTTTTTATTTTTTAAAAAAAACACTAAAAATCATTTATCACATTACAAGGTCCTTGAGAGACTACAATTATTACTATTGACTTACCTTACTTACTCAAAAAAATATTTATTCATTTGTTTTTTTAAAAAATAGTTTTTAAAATGGTTGTAGTTTACGAAAATTTTCTATATCGATCTGAAAAAAAAGAAAAAAGTATTAATATTTTTAAACCATTTTATAATACAGTACACATATTTACATTTTAAATTTCTGCCTATAATTCTTCTATGCACACAGAGTCATGTTTTCACATTAGTGCCAAAACGAAATTTCTTTGCCAATTTGAAAGCACACTTACTGCTCTTTTTTTTTCGGGCCAAGTGAAAATCTCTTTTACAGACTGACACATTATGAATCCACCATGTGTAACTACAACAAAAACAATTCCCATTTCTATTATTCATTTCTTAAGTTACCACATACATCCCCTCTCAAACTGTAAACTCACCTTTAAAATTAGTTAGTTGTGAAAGAAATGTGTCACTCAAACAGCAGATTATCAGAGCCAGGATCTCTGTTCTGTACACCTCTCTCCTCTCAGCAGAACCAGATAATGGCAAACTTTCCCTCTATTTTTCCACACATATACATGTAAGTTTCAAATCTCAGTGCTTCCCCCTTTTTTTCAAATGTAATGACACATTTCTATTGGTTGAAAACCAACCCTTTTCCAAAAGTACCCTGCCCCCAACTTGACTTCTGCCTAGTACCCTTCCCCCAACTTGACTTCTACCTGCTACCATAGCAACAGCTCATGGAACACTGCTGTGTGCAGTTAGGTCAGAAGTTCGACACACAATGTTTCAATTCCACAGAGCAAGAGTGCTTGACTTTTCAAACCTAACTGCAAATCCATAGTACTGTTCTTTGGTTACACATTTTTTTGTACCAATACAAAACATGCTTCTATTAATTTTCACATACAGCCTAGTTTTTTTTCTACAATGGTATGAAACAGCCAATCAGTTCTTTTTGTTTTGTAAAAAATATGTATGCCTCCATTTCCAAACTGTCTTTCTTTTCATATTGCCATTCTACTGAAAGACACCTCCTGAGTGCATCCAGTTCTCCTTTGAAGATGTTCACAGTGTGGATTGTAGGGCACAGCTATGTCTTCTGGAGTGAAAAGTTTGCAGAGAAAACAGATATGGTGAGAGACCTTGCTTTGCCAAATGTAGACATTAAATGGATTGGTCAGAGAGGGTTAAAGTGGCACCAATTGATGCCATTGGTGAAATCCTTCATGCAAATCCAACACCCTGACCTCATAATAGTGCACTGTGGTGGCAATGACCTAGGCACTTTGACTGGGGTAGGTCTGGAAATGCTTATGAAGGACACCTTTGCACAACTGTTTTCACTTTTCCCTAAAACTGCCTTTGTGTTTTCCAACATATGCCAAAGGCAAAAATGGAACTGGTCCAATCATTTCTGTCCACAGATTGACAAAGCAAGAAAGCACGTCAACAAATCTGTTTCTGCTTTCCTCCGTGACTATGGTATGGGTGCCATTTACCACAACAACTTGCGTTACGACATGCAAGACATTTATAGAGGAGATGGTGTGCACTTCAATGATGAAGGGAACAGAGTCTTCCTCTTGAACCTTAGACTCTGCATCGGTACTTACTTGTAGGTACCACTAAAAAAATGACTCCATAAACACAACAGCTCTTTTTAGAGCTCCCTAATTTCTAAACTCTTAAATCTGATTTTCATTTATTTATTTTTATTTTTTTTACCGTACGCTTACCGTGAGCTTACCGTACGCGTACCCCGTGATTTTTTTTAAAATCAATAAATGTTTTCTTTGTACTTTTCTGTCCTTCTTTGACCCCCTTACAATTGTTAGGGGGTCTGTAACTCTCCTCATTGCCCCCTTTCCTTGTTTTCACTCTTTTTTTTCAGAGTGAAATACACAAAATGGCGGCCGCCGCTTCCTGGTTTCGGCCGATTCGAATGTTTACTAAGATCTAAGAGCCAATCAGAATCGCGCTCGCGCACGCCACCGTACGCTTACCGTAAGCGTACGGTAAGCGTACCGTAAGCTGGCTCAGATATATATATTGATTTAAAGGCTATTTTCTCAAAATCAACTGAACTGATTTACACCAAACCTACAAAAGGCACTTCCTTGACCTACGGACTACCTCTCTGCCAAATTTCTAGTAATTCTGTTCAGCCGTTCGGGCTGTAGCTCGTTCTAAAGGTCCTATGGAAAAATGCATGGGAAAAACGCGTTTTGGGACCCCCCTTTTATCTCAGCCCCCGCTTGACGAATCCCCCCGAGACTTTCAGGGTAGGAGCGGAGCGTAGCGCCCCACCTATTTTGAGAAATTCGCGAGGATTCGTCGACCGGCGCCAAAGTTATTCAAAATAGAATGTTGAGGTTTTCCTATGGAAACGTGGTCCTAACTATAACTACCTACTGGCGACCGCCAGTAGGTAATATAACTTTAGAGAGCAATATTGTACTTTACAATTGTCCAGCCGTCAAACTTGATCAATAATGAATGCACTAGTCACTTTATTAATGTAGGGGAATCTGACTAATACTGAATTTTGGAGGGCAATATTGTACTTTACTATTGCTCATTAATCAAATTTGAACAGTAATTAATGCACTAGTCACTTTATTAACGTATGGGCAAAACCGCACTCTAATAATTACTCAATAATTGTCGAGTTCATAAAAATGCCACAAATGTACTTTACAGTGATTGGCCTTTGTAAAAGAAGATCTTATAACAGTTTTGTACCGGTTTAACAACAAAACAATTGACCAGTTAAATCAGAGCTGTGTATGCTCCAAATGAGGGACACCACAATATACATGGTTAAAATCCGAGAGAAAAGAGAGAATAAAAACAAGACAGCACATGATTAATCCATGATGTTCATCATTTTTTAACCATTACACCCCCCTTTCCCTTTGATTAATAGCTCGCACTTTAAAACAAATGCATTTAGAATGTTTTAATTCTGGATTGACTTTTTGTCTAGTCTGTTTTCTAAAAACACGTGGGTAATTGCACTAGCACTTTAAAAGAGAAATTCTGGGCTCCAGGACTCTATGGTCCAGTAGAAGGCTGGGAGCCAAAACGCGTAGACCGCCCTCTACCGTTTGTGATTGCACTATGGTTTAAAATAAAGCACTTTGGATTGTTTACCGGCTGTTGTGCAGTGATCCTTCGCCAAGTTCCAGGAATGGAAAGGAGGTTTGGAAGAAATTTGAATATATATATATATATTCACTGAAAAAATCCATAGGTTTTACAGACGTTATAGTTAGGAATTAGCATTTCAAAAACCTATGAAATTCACTAAAAAAACCATAGGTTTCAGGGACGTTATAGTTAGTTGGACATTTAACTCATATAAAACCAGAGAAATTTGCCTGTTATAGTTAGTTGAGCTAATTATAACCCACGGACCCGCAATGCACTGCTGATGACATCACATATTGCATCATTCATGACATGGTCAGTGACATCACTGATGACATCACTGATGACATCTCAAATGACATCACTGATTACATCATCCAGTGAATGTATGTTTCTGTAAAGTTTTAATATTTTTCATATATATCTATGCCAAGGTGTATTGAAGAAAGAATGCATTTACAAGTGCCTGAAGGGATTATTTAGTAGGTGCATGACTGACTGTATAAGTGAGTGATTGAACATGTCTTACTGAATGCATGGGTTAGTGACTACACTGTGTGAAAGTCTGTTTATATAGCTACAAGGGTATCTATATGGGTTATTGATTTGTTGTCTGAGTATCTGTATGCGTCCCGGAGTGTCTGTATGGGTGGGTGGGGGGGTGTATGACTCTGTGCACAGATGTCTGAGTGGGTGATTCAGTGGTTGTATGGACTCAAAAGCGCATCCGGGAAGGGCTCTATGGATGAGTTACTGTGTGTATGGGTATGTTGGTGAGTGAATAAATGTCTCCGTGGTATATGTGTGACTAACTACATATGTTTTAAGGCACTATATGTGAGTGTTGGAGTATATAAATGACTATGCATGAGAGTAAGTTATTTGAAGAGTTTGTGTATAAATGAGTGTCTGCTTGTATCAGTAATTGTATAAGACAGTAAATATGTGTTAGTAGCTCTATAATTAGGTGATATGGTGTGTCTATACATAACGGACTTTGTGTGTATAACTGTATACATGAGTAAATAGATATGTAATTGATTCTTTGCATTACTGACTAGGTGTGTGACTAACTCTATGGATGAGCGGCGGAGTGTGACTGCATGTATATGAGTGCATATTATACTACTGTATTGATGAGTATCTACATGTATAAGTGACTGGATGTGTGTGTAGACCTAGGAAACAGTGAGTGGTATGTAGTATATGGCATTGTTGTGTGTATAGTTTCAAAAATTGTAGTCTGCATTTTAGAATGGGTGTCTCAAAGTTTATATTAAGGCATCAGTATGTGCATCAGATTATCACGTGGATGATGTCATTTGAGATGTCATCAGTGATGTCATCAGTGATGTAACTGACCATGTCATGAGTGATGTAATATGTGACGTAATCAGCAGTGCATTGCGGGCACGCAAGTTATAGTTAGCTCAACTAACTATAACAGGCAAATTTCTCATATGAGTTAATTGTCGAACTAACTATAACGTCCCTGAAACCTATGGTTTTTTTTAGTGAATTTCAAAGGTTTTTTAAATGCTAATTCCTAACTATAATGTCTGTAAAACCTATGGTTTTTTCAGTGAATTTCAAAAGTTTTTTAAATGTTAATTTCATATTTTAATGTTTATAAAAGCTATATTTTTTCTATTTTTTTGGTAATATTTTGGAACTCTATTATACTTCTTTTTTTTAACTTTAAAAATTAAGTAATGTTTTATATCTTCCCCCCAAAATTTGTGTATATATATATTTTTTTTTTAGAAAACTGCACTCCCATACCGGTAGTGTACCAAGCTCCATCACCACGCGAATCCTATCCGTCATATTGCTTAACTCGTAAAGGAGGCGCATTTCGTATCCGACGGATTCGTGGCACCGCATCCCGCATAACATCATATACGTATGAGTTTGCACCAACTGCTACATAGGTATCCGACGGGTACGCAGTACCAAGCCACACGTTACGTCATGTACATATGGGGTCGCGCCCGCTGCGCGTTGCGTATGTGACGAGTGCACGCTGCCAGGCCCTGTGTTACATCATAGACGTATGGTGTCACGCCGGGTATGCCATTCCCTCATTTTTATTTATGTCTCAAAACTATATCTAAATAACTTTAAACTGTATGTGAGAGCAAGCGATAATCTAAAATATTTTAAACATTTATATATTTCTAACTGTAATAAACTTATATTATGATAAATATACTTTCTCAAAGTCTTGTTGGGTGCGGCCTCCTTGCGACCTCGATGCGCGATTGCCATGTAACCTTAAAAAAAAGCATTTGATTAGTTCATAACATTTCTCATTGTAACAGTTGGAGGACCCCACCCATTTTAGTCATTCTCTCTACAGCGTTTGATGAGACACACCCCTTCTACTTAGAGAGCTTTTTTGAAAAGTCTTTTTGCTGTGCACACATATCTTCTACTACACACAATATGCAACGGTCATCTTGATCAATATTCATGGTCTGTACATTAGCCTTCCACGTGTGATCGCCATGCATCTCAAACGTTACATCAAAAATCAAATGTGTGTTACACAATGCCCCTGGTGTGTGTGTGTGTGCACATTATTGTGCTGCCTTTCGGCCTGGGTATTGCTGGCCCGAAGGGGTATCATCAGCCACGGGCAGAGTGCACTTCCTAGATCACATGTGACAAACAGTAAACAGTAATGTGTACATTTGTATTGCTGTATTCTCTGTTGTCCGGCATTACCAGTATAGTAGTGTGTCATATGTGAGACTTTCAGATTCACGTTTGGCATGCATTGCTTAACTATGATAAACATTATCACTATTCATGACGTAGCCTCACTGCTGATCCTCCCTCCATCCGAGCATATTCCCATGTGTGTGCTTCGCGATAGCAACACTTTCAATAATACGGCACACCATTGACATGAGTGTCTGCGCATATCCACAACCTTGACAACGACATGTGATGTTGGCCATTCAATGTTTTCGAACAGCATCTCATTAGCAATAGTTGCCGCCCTCCCGGTACATGCTACACTAATGTAAATTGCGCCTTCTGCGACGTCAAAACTGCAACAGAAAAACACATTAGTACACTTCCTGGCCAGGCAGGAACTGAACAACGCCCAGGTCCCCGGAACTATTATTCACACCCCTACGCTCGCCTGGCGTACGCTGGCCCAGACCACTTTGCCTATGTATAAATAGGATAACGACGACGCCACATGTCCCAGTTCTTCTACACTGCCTCAGGTGATATGGCCGCATCCACGTCACATATCACAATGCGCAATAAAAAAAGGGATCCATGAGGCGTACACCATCGTCGCAATCAACACTGCACCTGAATTGTGAACACTGCTGCCCGTCGTGTTTGGACACACAACAATGACAGCTGGTGAGCAGTGGGGCCTGGGTGCACAGGGGCTGCAGTTGAGCGCAATTCTGCGGGAGGGGAGGGGTGCATCAGCCTGGGTGCGCAGGTACAAACAAACGATATGGCCCTGCTTAATAATGTGTTCTCTGACCTCATTCAGTCACATGTCTGTCTCATTTTAAGGACCTACTGGACCGTACTGTAGGCTTGAGCCAGCGGGCAGCGCTGCCCTACAGACACGTGTTGAGCGCAGTGCTGCGGGAGGGGTGGGGTGCATCAGCCTGTGTGCAAAGGAGCGAACAACCAATGTTACCCTGCGTACCGATGTGATCTCTGACCTCATTCAGTTACATCTCTGTCTCATTTTAAGGACCTGCTGGACCATTCGGTAGGCCTGAGCCAGCGGGCAGCGCGGCCCTACAGCCACGTGGCATTGGCTTTTGGGGCACTGTAGTGAGCTGATTACTAAGTGTACATGCACACAGGCTTGCGCCACTGCATTACACACGCACATTATACTTCTAGCATGCGCTCTGTTCCTTTGTATGTGAACGTTGGAATAGCATATTATTATTTAACCTTGTGTATTCTTGTGCACTCCAACTCCTCTTTGAACCACGATTACCACTAACAGTTCGAAGATCGTACCTCAAGAAGGAAGGATGCACTCAACTAGTGTTCTCTATTAACGTTGAAAGAAACCTTCATTTACCTGAAGACGTTTCCAACATTATATTTTTTCTCCCTTTTCAGACACTGGGTTAGTGGAGCCAAAATGGACGGAGCGGGTGCTCACCCCGTGATGATGCCCTGGCCATTCTGACGCCTTCCACCATGGTATCAAGACACCGTCCCAGACTGGACACCTGCTGGGCCACCCTGATAGCTGCACCCCGGAGTTGGAGCTTGCACCGGCACGTCCTTGGACACACCGGTTGTGGCAGGTGAGCAGTCAAGCCTCGACGAGCAGGAGCTGCAATTGAGCACAGAGCGGAGAAAGGGGCTGGGGTGCAGCAGCCTGGGTGCACAGGTGCAGGCAAGCAATGTTGCCATAGATAATAATGTAATCTCTGGCCTCATTCATATCTCTGTTTCATTTTAAGAACTTGCTGGACCGCACTCTTTCTCAAGGACCCCAGCGTCCTAGACACACGGGTGACGGGAGGTGAACAGTGAGGGCTGGGTGCAGTAGGCCGGTGCTCTGTCTCCTCCTTCCTCTGTTCTTTTCACTCTCCCTCCTCTTCTCCCTTCCACCCACTCGCTCTCTGTCCCATTCTCACTTTCCTCCGTTCATTCTCACTACCTTTCTTTTTCTCTTAGACATGGCACACATACTTATGTTTCTTTTTTGTCTTGCAGGTTTTGTACGCTGCTTCCGGAGGAGTCCCACCCACTTCTTTCATGTTTTACTGTTGTTCTAATAAAGTTACATTTCCATTTATTTGTGCTGTGTTAATAAAAGTTATTTTTTTTTACCAATAAATAACTGAGTGTATGGGTCTTCTTTTTCTGACAACACTTGTCTGTAGTTTATTGTGAAAATCGGCGGTTGATAGTAGGTTATCAGGGAAATTCTGTTTAATTTTCCAGTGCACCTACCAAATATAAACCAACAGACTATTACATAAATGAAGCCTGGGTAATTGTACAACGGCAACAGTCCTATGAGTGTATCACTTTATAACACCATGAGTACTGCCCGTGTGATTTCAGAACCAATAAGGCACTGCCTAGGGCCACCGAGGCTTCAAGGACGGGCGGGGCCCACCCTGCATATTTAAATAAAACCCCGGAGGTTGCCGATTCGCGGTCTTGAGTTGGCCTCGAAGCCCCCCAAACAATTCATAAACAATACCCGGGGAGGTGTCGATCCCCTAGTCTGCGAAACGTCTCTGTGCCCTCCAGCGCCTAATTTACATGTGAGATTAAGATCCCCAGTGCTGCAGAGATACCGCATTTTAATAATAGGATTGGCCCCGGAACATTACCCACCAATGGGCTCATTTAAATAAACGTGTGAGACCCCGCTTCATTTCTTTTTTTCTCCATTTTTACCATCCGGTTCCACTTTATTGAAACGATACGAGGTTTTCCTCCTCTCGCTTCAATGAGGCAAACAAGAATTTACTATCACAGGGTGCAAGCAATGCTCCCGCCCTGTAATAGCAAACATAAATGTCCCGCACTTTCACACCCCAGGACATTGTATGACCTGCGCCTGGGAGGTGGTGCTCCATGGGACCATGATGCTTTGTTTAATGCATAACTACAGAATTAGTATAAACGCATACTAACACTGCTTGCACACGTGTGGTACAGCAACCAGAGTGTAGTGAAGAGGCAGAGGAAGCCCAAAATCAAAAAATATAAATCCTACCAGAGGTAGGATCACATAGTTCAATCAGCCGACGACCCTGGGATGAGTAGAAACAGATTCACCAAGAAAACGGGTCTTCAGCACTCGACCCTGGGATGAATAGAAACAGATTCACCAAGAAAACGGGTCTTCAGCACAACGCAAGCAAGCGCAAAATCTTGGTGAGTGCTGCCTTCTTTTCACCTTCTCCCGCTCGTTGCCAAATTTATGTAGTGAACAGGAAGGCAGCAGTGGATCCGATAAGTAGATTTATTGCAGGAAAAGAAGACAGCTTAAACAGCCACCGACAGGACCAGACACCAAGGCATCCGTCTTCTCCAGCACCGTGTACAAATTCCCATAGATTCCCCTCATGACAGCCCTACATTCTAACATTACATACTTACATTATAGTATCATTACATACTAACATTGTACTATGACTTACATTGAAATAGTACACAGAGCACATCACTTTACAGCAATGAGCTCACGGTTTAATCCCCGAGTCTTCAGACCAGTAGTGGTGAGTACTTTGCTTTCCACTCCCTGTATAGAATAAACGCATACTAACACTACTTACAGTTATACTACAGCAGCCAGTATGCTACAGCGCCCACAGCCCATCACTTTACAACAATCAGCTCGGCTTGATCCCCAAGTCTTCACACCGGTAGGCGTAGTACTTCGCTTCCCACTTCCAGTATAGTATAAACGCACGATAGAGCTCAGTATTCAATGGAATCGCAAAATGGTGGCCAACACTTCCTAGTTGCAACCGCTTGCAGTGCTCACAATCAATAAGCAGCAAGCTCGTGCTCGTAACGCCTCAGCCAATCAGATGGCAGAATTCCCAAATATCGATATCTGTAAATTACGATATTTCTCCAAAACTACTGAACGGATTTACACCAAATAAACAAAAGCGTGCTTTCTAGACCAAGACCCTTCTCCCTGCCAAATGTGGGGTAATTCCATTCACCCGTTCGACCTGTAGCCTTGTCTAAAGTTTCCTATGGAAATTAACATGGAGAAAACACGTTTTGGGACCCCCCCTTTTTCTTGGCCCCCTCTTGACAAATCACCCCCAAACTACCCACATAGGAGCTGTTATGAACAAAGAATTAGTTTGGAACATTTCATGAAGATTCATCAAACGACGCCAAAGTTATAAGCAAAACAAGGTGACCGCCAGTAGGTTGTATATATATATATGTGTATATATGTACAACAAGATCCTCCATTCGTATCCTCAATCTATTGTGGGGTGGCGCGAGACCGGCGGAGCAAAACCGGCACTTCAATATTTATCAAAACGGAATCCCACTCGCGCTCTCGGATGGCAATTGGCAAAAAAGACAACGAACTTCAATCCAAACAAAAGGGAGTTTATTCACTTCATAAACTCGCCGTGACGCGTTTCGCCACTGTCGTGGCTTGTTCACACAGCGATGCACCGTAAGAAACACCATTACATACTTTCGCCTTTCATAAACAAAGAAAGAGGACTGTAACCTCGCAAACTCACTGAAAAACTCCTGAACAAAAACGGTCGCCATTTTAGCAAGTGCAAAATATAATGTTACAAACACAATATAAACGTTATATGGCACCATTGTTTACGTAGCAAGGGGCATTTCCATAAAATAAATTCTATGGTTATTCTAAGATACAAAATTGATTAGTACATAGAAAATTTATGTCACAAAGTTGGTAGTGATTCGTTCGTAAATACGAACAAACTTCACTTAATTGAGATTGCCTAGAATTCTAATCACTTAGGAACGTTCCTATATCGTAATTCTATAAATTTGTCATAAGACCTCATTGACATAGCCCCTTGTACTACATGATATTACAAAGTTTTTTTGCTCACATGGTTCTCAGTCACATTGCAATTCAACCCTTGTTAGTGGGTGTTTTGATGTATTGAGGCTTTCTATGCATGGTGTCCTCTTCCCTTATATCACCCATATATTAAAATTAAGAGCCAATTGGTCTTATCTCACACAAAGAGAACCGTCGGATGATCTGAGGAGAATGAGCAGAGATCTCAAACTGGATCAGCCATACCACCCTTTCTTCCTTCCTGTCAAGAAGATACAGATATGATTAAGTCATAGGGAAAGTTATAATCTCACATTAAAACAATATACACACTCATTCATTTTGAAGATGTATTGCCATTTCTTCATCAAGATTATGGCCATTCGGAAAAAGGGTACACATCCCTATTATATGTTTCGACTCCCGTTGTCTGAGTCTTAGAACCCTGTTGCCCCCTCTGACTTTGGGTGTGATCTGCTCAATAGCATAGTATGTTAGTTTAGTAGGGTCTGAGAAATGGTGGCTTGCAAAATGTCGGGCAATGGGATATTGTCTATCATGGTTGGTAATCGCACGCATATGTTCAAGCACTCGTTTTTTTGCCATATGCGTGGTACTACCCACATATCGTAGCTTACAGGGGCACTCCAACACATAGATAACAAAAGTGCTGGTGCATGTCAAAAATTGTGAGATATTCATCATTGTTCCCGTGCTAGTGTACAAATATGTTTTAACCATTTTACTATTGCCACAGGCCTTACAATGGCCACACGGGTAAAAACCTGGTAGGTCAATGCCTCTATTCTCACAATTAGATTTGAGATCACTGTGGACTAGTGCATCCCTGAAGCTACGTCCTCTTCTGTACGTGATCATTGGATATGTTGGTAAAGTTTTACCTATGATGGAATCACTTTTTAAAATTTCCCAATGTCGTTGTACAATCTTGCGGACTTGGGTAGAGTGTCCATTAAATGTCATGATCAGCCTAGCTGTTCCCTCCTCTTCCTTTTGTGTTGTGATCATTTCTGGAGGTGCTAAGGTACTGGATCTTTCAACAGATTCTACTCTTTCTGTTGCTTTTTTGAGAACCCATGATGGATATGTGTTCCCACTGTAGTCCATCAATATGGGAAATAAAGGACTTTATTTCCCATATTGATGGACTACAGTGGGAGCCTTCCTTTGTCTTCATAGTTTTGGACATCACAAGTTTGTACACTTGTATAAATCATGAACACGGATTAAGGGCTGTGGAATACTTTTTGAATAAGAGGCCACTAAAAATGATGGAACATAACAAAATGTTGATTGAATGTCTAAGATTTTGTTTATTGAACAACATATTCTTATTCCAGGGGGACCTCTACAGACAGGTCTCGGGGACCGCGATGGGCACCTGCTTCGCCCCCAGTTACGCAAATTTATTTGTGGGCTGGTGGGAGGAGCAGGTGGCCTGGTCACCCCAAAATGCTGTATGGACTAGTAACATCATAACCTGGCACAGATACATTGACGACCTCTTCCTTGTTTGGAGGGGGTCGGTTGATAGTGCCAAAGAATACATCATCCATCTGAACCAGAATAATCTCAATTTGCACTTTACAGGCGAGATAAGTTCAGTGGCAGTGAACTATCTTGATCTGGAAGTAAAAATAAAAGACGAGAAAATAACAACTACCCTGTATCGAAAGCCGACAGCAGGCAATAGTACATTGCATGCTACGAGCAGCCATCCAGTAAAATTAAAAAACAGCATCCCATATGGGGAATTCTTACGTTTGAAACGTAACTGCTCAAGGGAATGCGACTTTCAGGCAACAGCTAAGGAAAGTCTTAAGAGATTTACTTCTAGAGGTTATGACTTAACATTGTTAGAGAATACATTGAAGAGAGTAAGCAAGATACCCAGGGAAAAACTGATAAGGGACAAGGAGAATGGAATAAAGAAAGAGGAGGGGAAATTCCGCCTTATTACCACTTACTCCGAAGATGTTGACTCCATAAGAAACATCTTTCGAAAAAATTGGCATATCCTGAAGACAGACACCATCATTGGTAAAGACATTCCACCGATGCCATTGATGACCTTTAAAAAAGCTAGGTCACTCAAAGATAAATTAGTCCACAGCCACCTGGATAATCCCACAGTAAGACAAGGCACTTTAAGTGAATTGAAGGGCTTTTACCCCTGCGGTAAATGCAAGGCTTGTGCATTTAGCAGACGGGTACTAAACTATGAAATCAGAGGTATGAGAACTCGCAAAACTATCAACAAGTTCATAACATGCCACACCACTCATGTGGTTTATTGTTTGATATGTCCCTGTAAGCTGCAATATATTGGTAGCACCATACATAATGTAAAAATAAGAATTTTAGAGCACATGCGTGCAATTACAAACAGAGATATGAGCTACCCAGTGGCAAGACACTTCGCCATAAAGCACAACAGTGACAGGAACCTACTCCAATTCTTCGGGTTAGACCATGTACCACCACACATCAGAGGAGGGGATAGAGTACTTAGATTGAGAAGGTTGGAGTCGAGATATATCATTGATCTGCAAACAAAAAATCCTAATGGCATGAATAGTGGAGAGGAGCTTATAGTGCACTTGGGAAATTAGTCAAACAAATAATCACAGTGAACTCTAATGTGAAATGTAGTACTGTAAAACTGTAAAAATTCTTAAACAAAAATGTATATAGATGGATTTTTTCAAAAAGCCGATACACGGCTATATGAACACACACAAGGAAGGACAATGGGCGGTTTACAAAACCGCCGGTATGCCGATCCACGGCGAGATTTGTATTAATCATGGTCAGGACAATAACATTAAGGGTGTGTATTGATGACAAAATAATATTTGTTAAACAACACGAATTATATCGATGAATTGACTGTAATAATGTATGTTTAACGTGGTGTCCTGCACATTGAAAGATGGCGCCCAAGAAATACGTAGGGGCGTGTCAGTCCTTCCTTGCTTGCAACCTTTTTGAAACATGTAAATTTGTATATAAAAATGGCGCCGCGCTTTTTAGATCGTTAACACACTGACGAAGGGAAACCCCGAAACGCGTCTGTGAAGCGCTAAGGAATAAAACTGGCCCTGAAAAACTGAAACCGCGAGTGCTGTTGCCTTTTTCTCCGGACGGAGTAAGGGATTCTGCGAGCTGTATATTTCACACGGAGCACCACCGTGCAACAACAGCACCCGCCAGCGAGTGATCCGTTTTCTTTGGTGCAGTGGAGCAAGCATATATATAAATATATATATAAAACACTTCGTTAGACCCACCATAGCACTGGATAGCTTAACCTACATTCTAACAGATGTGGAAAAGAAATTCATAGCTACAGTAGAAGATAGAAGAAGAGGCATCTTTCCTAAAGTGAACCATTCAAAAGTTCTACCTTGGGCTAAAGAAAAAAGTGAGCGCAGAATAGTGGCAAACATGGCAGCATTAGCTTTAGATTGGCACATAGAGAGAAATTATGCATTCAAATTAAAAAATCCACACCTGATACAGATTTTGTCGGGACTATCGAATGTGACCATGCTTTTGAAGTTCAAGGAATTTGGATGAAGGAGATCCTGTTTTTCCTGAAGTTTATAACGTTTGTGGGAAGAGTGCTTTCTACATGTTAGCCAAGATATGGATAAAGAAGGAAGTGAAGAGAAAGAGAGAAAATATGGCACTAGAGGATAGAGAGAGCAGATACTATGATGACATGAAATTTCTGGAGGGTTTCAGAAAGAAGATGTTGAAAACTTGTGATTTGTCCATCTGATAATAGATTTATGTTATGGCTTGATTCATCATCAGAGGGGGGGTTGGTGCAGCACAAAGATTGCCTACCCTTTACACATCACAAATGTCACAGACACTTAAGAACTACATGGTATGAAAGTGCACTTAGCACGCGATTGATGTATGTTTTAACAGATTGATGTAAGTGTTGCACTTAACATATATCAATGAGTGCCTTTACTGTAGGTTTAGAGAACTTGCTTACATTTTTTTTTTGCTTTAATTAGTGTGATTAATAAAGAATTATCTTCATCTGGTAGAAAATGTGTTCACCATAGGGATGAAATGTGTCTTTATTAATGTGTGTGCTACTTTATGTGAATAACATGTAACAAATTGACGCTCTGATGAAACACTTCCTTACATATGTAGAATGTAATCCTACTAGAAATGATTATCGATTCATGTAATGTGTGCATTCATATTCAATAAATTTGATTTAATTGTAGTTCTCAATCATAGTTACCATTGAGTATTCTGATGATTTATTGAATATCACATGTAGTATGAACTCTAATGAATAAAAAAAAGTATATTCATTTGTGTTTAAATGTGCAAACGTATATTAAATATGCACCATTAAAGTTAATGCTGCATAAAGTTGATTTCATTTTTCTGCTAACTCAACACTTCTTGCTGGTATTCCCATGCAGTGTCAGTTTAGAACAAACACATTCTTGTACTAGAGATAGGAGGAACAGGAGCCAGAGAAAAGGACCTTGACAGAAGGTACACGGAGAGACAGAGATTTAACTGAATGAACTAATGTTTAAAAGTTGCAACCTATGTGTGTTTGAGGGATAATATGTTGTCCCCATGTCCAGTGTGGGATAAACTAGAATTGTTGCAGTCTTCAACATGATGATTTGTGGATTTTAATGGATCCCTGCTGGTGTGATTGATGGGGGTGTCGCTCAATGGACTTTACCCGTTATAATAAACTGTTCACCTTTGACTGTTACTCAAATTCCTTGCAGATTCCTTGCAGTCCCCTTCTCAGACCTTTTTTCCCGAGCCTTTGCAGATTCCTGCAAAAACTTTCATTGATTCCCTCCTTCCTTGAGACATTGCAAAATTGATGGAATTTGAAAGGTTCTATGCCCATATGCTTTTTCTAATTTTTTCTTAACTGTGACTTAGGCTGACACCTCTTTGTGACCCACAGAAGACTCTTAACTGAGCTTCTGAGATGCTAACCTTTTCTATTTGATTTCTCTTATCTTGACATTGACTTGCTTAATGGAGTTCCCCTGATTGTTAGAATTACTTTTTCCCAAACCATTCTCTGTATTCTGAATTATAGATCACTAATGTATAGGAGGCAGAGAGAACCTTAGATTATTCTGAGCATCAGATCTTAATGGTATTGTTCTTTATCGCAGTTACAAAACTACTTGTCTGTTTGATACTAATTTGCCTTAATTTATTTCGGCCTCTGAGAATCCCTGTTGTCATTCTGTAGCTTTATAGCATGGTACTATGAGGTGTTTATTTGAATTTGATTTTTAACTTGTAATAAACTGTTTGAACTTGACTAACAATTCCTGGTCCTCATTGTGTAGCCAAATGGTTTCACTGTTAATTGAAATTTGATTGACTGTTAATCCTAACTCCCATCACCTCTCAGATGGACAAAAAGGTCAATTGGAGGACCAATGGTAAGTGAGTGGGCCCAGAAAATGCTGCCTCAATATATATTCTTGCTCCATCATCGGTATGATTTCTCACCATTCACTGTCTGACACTCCCCCCTCACTTTCTGTGTTATTTCCCTCCTCCCTTAGCTCATTCGTTGTTAACTCCTCCTTCTCCCCATCCTGCTCAAATTTTTTACATGCCTCCACCTCTGCTCACACCATTGCTCCTCCACCCTCCTCCTTCGTTTTTTTTTAATGATGGCACTTGATGCACTATTAGAACACCCATCGTAAAAAAAGTTTATGCCAATACGAAGGTGGGCGCACACAAGTGCGTATTTGCATGCACACACTGCAGACATATAGAAATGGGTTAGTATTACTTTAACCAAACTATTCATACTTGACTTCTTCTGTATTCAGCACTCCATGGGAGTGTTTTTTTGTTTCCTTGTCTCTTCCACGATTGTTCCTCCATCCCCCTTTGCCTTCTCTTTTCACTCCCCTCCCTGATGCTTACAGATCCTACCCGGTTGATTTCCTGTCCCACATGAATATTTAGGTAATATTTTATTATTATAATCATCAATAGTATTAATATTAATTAGCTGCAAAGTGAAACTAGGCCTCCTGCTTCTTTTTTCTACCCTCACACACGTTTCACTTTTCTTCTTACTCTTCTTGTTCTAAAATGTCCATCAGCCATGTTAGAATGGTAAATTAAAACACCCATTATGCTTCACCATGTCTCCTGCATTATGAGACATCTGATGTGACTTATGCACATGTCGAAATGCATGTGGGTCCATATGTCACAATGCATGTGTATGAATTGCTGCCCATCTTAGAATGGATTTTGTTCAGTAGAAACCCCACTGCAATATTGCTGGCCATGCGTCGTGATGCAGGCATTTGCATGCCAATGCCAGTCAGAAAAAGCATTGGCAAAGCCAATAATTCAGCCTTTTATACCCAAAACCTATTGGTTTTGCCAGTGCGTGTTTTCATTTGTGATCAAAACATTGGCCATTGCCTTTGATAACTTTATAAAAACTGCGAAAGTCTCCCTCTTCATACATTTTTCTAAAACTTAAAATAGGATTTCTTTGTATCTGAATCCAATGGGGCACAGTCACAAAAGATTTTGGACTGGTGCTCTTCATGTGCTTGGTGGTAGGTTTAAGCAATGCTTGCAAACAACTTTTATCACGGCGGTAGGAAGACAGTTTGTGGAGATGGTAATGTGCGTGTGCATGTTTTGTTTTGCGGCATTTTGCTGAGGTGGTGAAGTGATGTGGTTTTTGTCCTGCTGTGTTACTGTCCTGTTCTAATAAAATGTGATGCTCTTATATTATAAGGTGGTGGTTGTCTTGCATTCTGGTGTGATTGTTTGTGTAGCCCTGTTATTTCCCTTAGATATGTCAACAACTGCTGTTACATTTATAGCCAAAAGCAGTACATGCCTTTAAAGTCCCTGTGGTAAGCATCCATTTTCCATAGTCCACGGTAGTAAATTAGCGCCCTAAATTAGCACTTGCAGCACTCCCATTTGGTGATGTGAATCCGGGTATTAAAACTTTAGTTCACACCATAATACTTAATATTTCACATCAGAAGAATAGGTATGTAAATATGTAAGGGATGTGTGTATCTTGCCAACTGGATTTGTCACAGCTGTGTTGGATATTGCTGTTCGCTTTCCAGCAGATCTAATTTCCTTTTCGATCTGTTTCCATTGGCAGCCATGACACTTGGCGTCGAGGGCGGCTTTGTGAAAGGGTGGGGGCAGGCTTTGTATCTCTGTTTACTGCAGAGCTCTGTTAAGAAATGCTGACAGTCGAAGCTCAGGATCCAATATCGCGGCTTAAGATGCGTGCTTAACCCATAGCCCTTCTTAACACACTATCTGTGCTCCACATTCTCAAGTTGTTATTTGTACCATGTCTTCTCACGTGCACCGTCTGCCAAGGGCGAGGACCTTGTATTCTACTTTTAGAGAAGCTTATTTTCTTTCAGAGTTATCACAGTGGAGAGTTGTATGCCACCCTATATATGGGCAGGCGTTACTTTCCTGTCCACACGCTGCACTTTTTCATTACCATCAGCTATGTTGTCTCTTGGCAGATACTCCAGGCTGTGATGATATTTCACTCTTCGGATAATATAGGAGCATGGGCAGGGGCATAGCTACCAATGGTGCAGCCGGTGCAATGCACCGAGGTCCAGTGGTGGGAGGGGGCTCAACTACCACAGCACTTTGAGCCCTGAGAGGGCACCTAAATATCCTGGCTGGAATCCACAGGCATTAAAGAGATCTTTACATTTTGATTTTATCTTGTAACCTTTGCTCTGTGTTCAAAGACCAGGGTCAAATGTTAGCCTAGTCTTCTGAAAAATTGCTGCTTATTCTTTGAACCTGGAGTCTGGTGTTTTCTTTCACTTACCGCAAAGTGTGAGGATTTTGTTAAGTGACGTATGTGAAAATCTTGGTGGTGTGAAGGGAAAGGCTGTAGGATTCAGATTCCTTCTAACATAACAAAATTAAAAAATGTATCAATTATCTCTGAAAATATTTCAAAGTAAACATAAAAGCACAAATTAAGCTCTTTTTTCTCATTCTAAAGTATGACGGAAACAAAGAATTTAATAAGGTAAAAACAAATCAAGACACTTCATTTGTTGATGCGCACATTACAATATTCACTGACACATATCATCGTTTGTGTGCCATATAGTTTTATCAGTAAAACTGTATGTCTGTACAAATGAAGTGGTAATTTCAATTGGAAATGTGCCATCTGAAAATGACAGTGGCTACCACACCACAGTCTAGCAATATATTTGTGACGGTGTGCTCCTCAATGGAGCACCAGCTACATACTAAACCATTACCGCTCTCCTGCTGAATGGTCGTGGCTCATTTCCGACATTTGTTCTTTGTGGGATGCTTGGATTTTCCAGAATCACTAATGAGTTCAGTGATGTAACATCGATGCCAGCACCACTAGTCTGAACATTGTTTTAGAATATCTGCCTACTAGGGCCACAGGAGCTCTGATAGCACTGGGAGCTTGCAGCTAGCTCAGTCCAATTCCCTCAGCTCAAGGGGTCAGATTCCAAACAGCAGAATCTACTGCTCACCTGCGGGGGCACGGTGAAGGCCCCCTTGCACATGCACTGAATGGCTGAGCAGTGGACATGCTCACTCTGTAAATGCAGAGTGCGGCATTCAGCCCTGGCTACCTGACACCAGCAGAGCTTAACGTCCATGCTGCCGGTGGCTTCAGAACACAAGACTGTCATTGTAAATACTGCATTCAGCCTGACGGGTGGAGGGCAGATGATGACAGGTAGTAAAAGAAAAGACTTACTTAGCACAGAGGGCTGGAACTGGGAAAATGAAAGATTTGAGTGTAGCCTGTTTCATTTTATGCTTAAAAAATGCACAGGTAACTTAAACAACTACTTGGGGTCACTAATACACAGTTCATCCTTAGTGGAATGAGAAGTAGGAATAGTTATCCTTCTGAGACCTGTGGAAACACACTACTGTAGTAGAGGTGGGCGAGCCAACAAAATAACAGGGGTAGCCAAGTTAAGGGTCTGTGTTCACCCTAAGAGCCCCTCCTGGCTCTAAGAGCTCAGGCACGAGCTGAGTCATGAGAACATTTGCCATGGAAATCGTGTAACAAATATTATGTAAAAATATTATAAAGTATATTTCTTTACCAAGCCTTTTACCTTAGTACATCAAACTACAGCACAACATTCAGAGATGTTTAGTAAAAGTGATCGTTTTTAAATACTCATGTCTCCATTCCCTACTCTGAGTGCAATACCATTAGTGAACTCAGAGGCAAGTCAGTTGTCATCTGCACAATGTGTGGGCTACATTCTTATTTTACATGCAACAACATTCTACTCGATTAAGTCAAACACAAAAGATATTTTTGTACAGTACACAGCCTTACATACGTGAAGGATTTCTCATATGGAATAATGAAAAAATAGGAGCCTCAATTAAAAAAAGCATAATTGCCTAGGATCACAGTTTGGTCAAGTGGCCAAGCTGGGATTGATCCTTGGTTTTCTATTCTCAAATTGTGTAATTCAACCACTAGATTGGTAGCATCAAAGTGTAATGCTTTGTCTTTCATGCTTAGTACATGATGTTAAAGCATGGGTAGCGGGGAGAAGCTACAAGAAAACTCAGCTCATTTTGGGTTTGAGGGCTCAAGATAACCTCATGCTGAACCAGGGGCTAGCATCTGTCTTGAACTTTCAGTTACTCACCCATTTCTATTGTTTACTATATTGTGTGCCTGAAATACGCATTGATGCTGCTGTTAGTGTGATACCTCTTTTGTATGTGGGGATATCTTAGTTTGCACTGTTGATGACCATCTTGTACCTTGAACTTCTGCCAAATGCTGCACTTTGTGTGTGTGTGTTTCCACACTGGCTTTTACTGATGCTGTCTATGTTCTGTGCATTTGAGGGATGTTTGCATTAATTCTGACTAGATCGGTATGTGTTCTATGGATGTGAGTTAAGCGTGTACTCCTGCTTTGTTCTGTAGTACCTGTTTGGTGTGTAGAGGTCTTGCTATATATGTAAGTCAAGCTTGCACTCATACACCCCACTGCTGTTCTTTACATTTGTACCAAGTCTGAAATGTTGTTTCGTTGTTGTATCTAAGGAAGGCATTAAATGGTGCTTCCCAGTGCCACTTCTAGTTCCATGTATTTGAAGGAAGCTTGCACTGTATGGCCTACAGTAACAATTTTTAGAAACACTGAATAGGCTCTTCTATATATAAGAAGACCAATTTAGCAGTCGGTAGCAAGTTGGGACTGTTTACCAGATCGCTAACTGTTCCTACATCTGACCTCTATTTAGTCTATTCCTTCTCAAATGTGGTTTTGTTTTCTCTTTCACTTTTTCGTAAATTTTTGAACGTTTTTAATTGTTTATCTTTTCAATGTGAGAATATTTTATGTCATGAAACCTGAAATTAAAAGACTTTCCACCATTTTTAAATGAATACAGTTTAACATTTCCTAAAATGTCGAAAAAAAACTATTTTCTGAAGGCCGGTAACAACATGCTAAAGCATCACCTACCTACCTGAATTGCGGCATCTAGGTCCACGCCGCCACCGCCAAGAGTCAAGGGGGTGCCCGAGTCCCGAAAATTGAACTTGCCGCGTCGCCGCCGCCCCGGGACTCCAAATCTAGGCTGCCTCAGCGGCGGCGCGCTAGTGACACGCAGCGCCAGCGCCAGCGCCAGGAGGCGCCTATACCTTGCCCTGCGGACCGCTTCGCGGGACGCGCGCGAGACGGGCCGGGCTAAGCCCCGGCAAAGGGCGGGCCCTCTGTGGCCCTCAGAGGCCAGAGGAGACCGGGCTGGGCCACGGACCTTGTACTTATTTGCTGTGGAGCTTGTTCATTCACTATATTGTGAGTTTTATTGTGTTTAACTGTATGTGTCACTAGAAGTTAGCCGCTTGTTTCATTCACCGGTAACCTGTACTGTGTCAAGGTTTACTGTTACGTTTGATAATATGGCTAAGGTTAAGACTAATAAACCCGTAATGGGGGCTGGTTCCATGGAAAACTATCTTGTTCAAAAGGTTAATCAAATCAATAATACCCGCAGAGCTTCTCTAGGGCGAGGTAACGATTCTGCCTTATCTGCAGAGCTGCCCTCTCCTTTGGTGTTTGTAGCTGCCACAGATAGACAGGAAGGGGGCAGTGGGGCTGTCGTAACTACTGAAGTACAGATACATGTAGATCAGATTGTAGATCACCCAGAAATAGTACCTGACTTAACAGAGGAAGAGACACCACTCTCATCACCCCACCATAGACCAGTAAGATTGTGCAGGAAGGTACAAGTTAAGCGTGGGGGGAAGAACTGTAAACCTAGAACAGGAAAGAGTAACAGAGCTTCTAATAGTGGGGTAGTGCAAAAGGACCCAGAGGATGGTAGTGGCATGGGTGGAACCAGTTCTAATATTGATCTGGAACCATTTACTCTTCTAATTCATTCTCTGGAAGAAAAAATAGAGGCAAAAATCACTGAGTTGATGCAACCTTTGTTATCTAAATTAGATATAATGGCTCTGGAAGTGGAAAGATTAGGTGGGTTGTTAAAATCGCATTTGGCTGTAGCATCAGGAAACTCAGATGTAGAAAATAATAAATTAATTGTGGAGGGTACGGGAACAGGCAGAGGCAATTTACCAAATAATTTACCAAATAATAGGCAGAATACTTTGGTTGTTGCTGAGCCTGCCCTATCTGATCCCAACATACCAATTATGCAGAACACCAGGGTTACTGGAATTCCTGAGGGCATGCTAGCTCACAGTCATGTAAAGAAAATCCGTCATGTCAATCTTCCACCTGATTGTGCACCTTATGTGGCTGTACTTACAAATGTCCCTCCCATTGAGTCTCATGCATATCAGGCACCTGAGGAAACTCATGATTCTTTAAAGAATAGGACGGTCTTTTGGCTTAATAAGAACTGTGGGTTTCCCGTTAAATTTGCCGACCAAATAATAACAACAAGAAGGGTGAATTGGATCGGACCATCCAGTAAGGCTACAAATGGTGACTGTATTATCGTCAATTTTAGGCATCCTCAACATGCTGCCACAGTCTTACTTAGAGCCGCTGCATTGGCTCACATTCCTAATAGTATTTGTATACGCCCTCTGGGGTATTTTTACTCCCACCTGATTAGAAATCCACCGACCCCTGGTCCTCTTAGATCATGTACATCCCCACAGTCACTGCCTCCCTATGGAGCATACGTATACAATGTTGGTAGCCAGAGAGGGAATGGTTTCAATATTGTAACTCATAACAGATTTGATGCCCTCTCGGGATTAGAGTCATGTGACTGACATGAGGTATCTGCTGGGCAGGTAATTCGGAGTTCAGAGGATCTGGAATGTATGGAGAGTACCTTGGCTGTTATAAATTCAAACAACATAATTTCTTGGAACATTGCGGGTTTAGGTACAAAAATGATGGACTGCAATTGGATTGAGTACATTAAGAAGTACCAAGTTATCTGTTTGCAGGAAACCTGGACAATTGATTGCAATCATTTCCTGGAAGGGTACAAGGCCTACTATGTCCCGGCAGTAGCGACTACTAGGGGCAGACCCAAAGGGGGATTGGTTGTGTTTATTTCTATAGCACTCTGTTGTAAGGTTTGGAGAATCACAACAACCCAGACTGGTATTATTGGGTTAGTTTTAACAGGGGATAACTGTAGGGCCGGCCTGGTCAATTTTTATAATGCTATTAATTTAAGTACTAACTCTAGTTAGATAGTAACACTGAATACCTTTATTAGTAACTTTATGAAGGATTGTATTCACAATCTCATGGTGGTGGGGGATTTTAATGTGCATCCCTGTGGTGACCCTCTTTTTAAAATGATTACTGAACTTAATTGCTCACACTGTGAGAATTTCCATTTCGAGCATTCAATTGAGGGGGAATACCTTAACGACATGCTTAATGAGTTGGACCTAACACCTATGATGGCTTTGATGGCCCCTAATAAGTGCTTTGATACCCCGACATTTAAGGGGAACGGTAGGGCAACCTTTATAGACTTTATTCTGTTAACACCTGTAATGCAGTCTTTTGTGGGATCCTTCTCTAGTGAAGCTAATGAATTCAGTGACCATAACCCCCTCACTGCTCTTATGAGGGGTCCACTGATAGTTAAAGAAAGAGAAGACTCCCTTATTGGTAGGGTGAATACCACAGATGGCAGATGTCGGCTGAGATGGTCTATGGTTACCCCCGATTTGTTGTACAATGAAATCAAAGTTACATGTGCAGATGAAATTACGGTATGCACACAAGAGGGTGCACTCCCAAACATTGTCCTAAATGCTTTCCATTGTCTAGCGGTTAAGGTGTCTCAGCTCTTATCAGTACCTGTAAAAAAGTCGGATTTTAAAAAAGGACCTAGGTGGTTTAATCAGGATTGTTCAAAAGCCGCCAGAAATCTAAGAGCAGCATTGGCGTCAAAACCTAGGATTAAAGCTGATGTCCAGTTGTGTAGAAAGACCTATAAAAATATTATCGCTAGACATAAGGAATCTCTTAGGGAAGAGGCGTGGTTAGAGATTTTAGATCCTGCCACCCTTCGAAGTAGTACTGGATTTTGGGCCCTAATGAGGAAACCGTTTCTGGCTCAGGATCCGGGAGACGGTCTAGAAAGTCATATATCCAAGGAGGAGTGGGAAGCGCATTTTAAGAAGTTATACTGTTGTACAGGGGACACGAATATGACTTCTGCCTGTAGTAATACTGGTGTACAAATTGTTTTTAACAGAGGCAAAGTTTTTGAGGGCATTTTGGGACTTACAGGCGGGAAAGCTCCCGGCCCTGATGGGATTCCCCCCGATTTATTTAAATCTAATCCTAATTTCTGGGCACCCATCTTAGAGTCTGTTTTTAATGCTGCTGTAAAAGAAGGATGCCCACGATCATGGGGTGTTTCTACAATTGTCCCGGTTTTCAAAAAGGGTGACAAGGGTAGCCCACACTGCTATCGACCCATTTCTCTGATAGACTCTATGGTTAAGATTGTAGGAAGAATCGTATTGCAAAGACTTTCAGACTGGGTGGAGGAAAAGAATATTATGTCTCCCTCGCAGTATGGTTTTTGCAAAGGCCGCTCGACAATAACTCAATGCCTCAACCTCTTCTTGATATTAAGTAAATATACCATAATACAGAAAGGCACTATTCATCTTGCCTTTATGGACTTGTCCTCCGCCTTCGACTGTGTAAATCCGGGAAAGCTGTGGCAGTCCATGAGGTCGAAAGGGGTTGATAGCGGTCTGGTTGATTTTTTGGTTGACCTACACTGTAATACCAGAGCCAACGTGAGATACTCCCAAGATCTGAGAGTAACAAATAATTTTAGCATTGGAAAGGGTGTCCGGCAGGGCTGCATTTTGGCCCCTTTTCTTTTTAATTTTTATATTAATGAGTTAGATGGTGTGTTACAGGATGTTTGTGCTGACTGCCCAAGAGTAGGCAGGCGTGGAATTCCAATACTTCTTTATGCAGATGATGCAGTTTTAATTTCTAGAACAGAGAAGGGACTTCAATCTTTGCTAACTGTTTTTAATTCATTTATGAGAGATAGAGATCTTCTGGTAAATAATACAAAATCATTTGTTTTACAAATTGGTCAGCAACCAAAAAGACCCTTCTTATTTAGGATTGGTGAAGAAATAATCCCCCTAACTAAAACATTCTCCTATCTAGGAGTTCTCTTTGATACAAAATTAAACTGGGAATCTCATCTTGCAAAAAAAAAAAAGGAGAAATGGTGAGGGTTAATGCTTCTATTTTTAATTTTGCTGCTAAATTGGGGAAAAAACCCATTTGCGCTATGCTGAAATTGTATAATACTAAGTAAGTGGCAACTGCATCTTATGGCAGCGAAATCTGGAGGTATGTTGGTGGAGAGCAATGACAGATTGTAGAAAATTCATTTATGAAGCGCCTTCTGTGTGTCCCCATTGGTACGTCTAACCTCGTTGTACATGAGGAGTTGGGGTCGCAATATTTATGTGATTTGCTTTCCCTACGCCCCTTGATTTTTTGGCTCAAATTATGGCTAAATGAGGACATACCCCTAACACATTTAATTGTGAAGGACTTTATGACCCTGGACAAGGCATTGTGCTCTCCCTGGTTAAGCTATTTAAAATCAAACTTCGCTAAACTTGGTCGTTCTGAACTTTTTGCCAATCCACGTCTAATTTCAAAGGGAGACCCGGCGTTCATTAAACAAGCATTTCTGCTGGATAGGAGGACCGTGAGAGAAGAAGTGGAGCTTCAGAAACCAAGTGTGAGGAAGTTTGTTATGTTAAAGACTACTGTGGCTATCGAGCCATATTTGGAAGGGTCTTTGACCTCACATGAGAAATGTTTACTGACCAGATTTAGGTTTAACCTGTTCCATCACCTGCTTATTAGACCTAAGTGTGTTATTTTTAACAAATTGGCAGCGCCTTGCGGCTGCGACGGAGAGTCTCCGCAGGACATGATGCATTTTATTTTTTTATGTAAATTTTATGAATTTCCACGCAAACAATATTTAGTAACTCTTTTAAAAAAACTTGGTTTTAAACAAATCAGGCCTGCACTTTTGTACTTGCAGCTTTTGCACAGTGACAGTATCCTCCAACTCAAGGAGTTTTTAAAATTATGCATTAGATTGAGAAAATGCTTGGACCAGTGAAACTCTGTCCTTTCTTTGTGCCTATATTGTTAATGTATTCCTTCCCTTGCATTTGTACCTGGTGAAATGTTTGGCTTTCTGTGATACTGTATTGTATATTTTATGTGTCTTTTATGGTTTGCAAATAACCGAAATAAAGTATTATGATGATGATGATGAACATGCTAATTTGTGTGTGTAGAAGGACAATAGAACTACACCTTTTTGTGAAAACATGCGTAAAGCATTTCTTATTGTGGCTTACCTGATGTATAGATGCATAAGGTAAATAGATGCTTAAGGTATTCCGCATATTTTTGGATGTAAGCAAATGCAGATATTATGCCATGAATGCGGAAATTATGCATTCAGTCGCCTATAGGAGCGTCCATAAAATGTAGAAACCTTAGACAAAAGAGAGATATTTGAGGGGGTAGCACTGGCCCAGAGAGAGCACTGGCAATCACTACACTCACCGCAGTAATCAAATGCGCTTGAAGGCCTGCAGGATTGCAAAGCCTCAGACACGCAAGTTCTGTAGCACTACTGAAAATCCAAGCAGAAGGTATTTCTTACCCACAATTATACTTAGGATAGTAAACAGTGCCATAAGAGTGTGTAACATGACAATATTCTATGTATTTCCATATGTAAATGCGTATTATTACATATTTTATTTTGAACATTCTTTATTTGCTGACAAATTAATTTCTTTGGGTGTTTCTAGTAACTCTTATTTCCCATTTCTACCCTCTTGCTATTATTCAGAATTCATATTTCTGAGAGGGTGTGCTGCATGGGACGTATGCCTACAGCAGTGAGTGGCCTATGGATATTAAACATAGTTGACCACACACAAACAAAAACCCACACACCTGTTATACCCTCTTTAGAATATGAAAAATTAGTGACAATGGTTTTGTCCTCAGTGCTTCTTTTCTCTACATGTCTGTATATGTCCTGAATGCACTTAGCATTCACTTTCCCAACATTCGGAGAGTAAAGCTTCCTTCTCTAAATAGTCACTTAGTTCCAATTGCCTTTTAACAATATACCTTGTAAATATTTTGCTTCTATACTTGTATCTTTCTAGGTGATCCCAGCTTTTCATCATTTTATAATTTATATTTTATTTTAAATGTAGCTCTTGATGTCTTATTCTGGATGGAACAGCCATGATGATTGTTTATTTATAGAATACATCTATCACTCTTTACAATTTTATTAAAACTGCTTATTTGACATGTCCAACCTTTCTTGGCGATATATTCTACAACCACTCCATTTGTTAAAGCAATAAATGTAACCTGCTAAATATGTATTGTCATGACAACACTTTCCTATATCACAGAAAGCCCTTCTTCACCTTTGCCTTAACCCCTTAATTGCTGGGTCCCCCCTCCACCCCCTGCCTCGTGCTGATCCATTTTTTGTCTATTTGGGGTAGTTCCTCCATTGGCCTCCATAACTTCTTGGCCACATAAGCTATCCATGCCAAATGTGTGTCTTTGTTTTCCAACATCCTGGAGATTCTAAAAGGTACCCCGGTTTGCGGATTCCCCTGGAGGGGACCAAAAAAATAGCCAAAATATAGCTAATAATTGAGTTTTGGGGGAAAAAGTGCTCTGGGTGGTTTGCTGTGCTGTAGTCACCATATTCCCAGCTTTCAGGAACCTGCAGAACTGAATCAAAAAAATATTTTTTTTACCACAGTTGTGGCATTTTTCACAGAGACTTTTCCTTTTTTTGTACTTTCAACTTCCAGGTTGTTTTAGAAACCAGTGTGAAACTCACTGGTGATCTAGGAAAGCTATATATTTCTGAAAAGTACAGAAAATCTCAAATGTAGCAAGGGGTCATATGTGCAGATCCCTAAAGGTTTTCCCAAAGAAACTACCTGTTGAAATAACGAAATATTGAAAATGAGTAGCAAAAACAGCCATTTGTGACAATGTTTTCTTCACTAACTTTTTCTCACGATGGCTGTTATACAAAATCGATGTACTATTACGCTTGATGGACCCTTTTTGTTGCAGGGATGCGTAGGGTTTGTAGGTTCTCCGAGAGCCCGAAGTACCCAGAGCCAAGAAATGAGCTGCACAGTACAATGTTTTTGCATTGTTTACTGAGTAAAGACCAATTCATATGGTGAAATGTGTCGAGTGAAAAATGGGTATTAAGGAAACCTATGTATTTCTGAAATGGGCACAAGATATGGAGTTTAGGGGCAGTGGTGATTTGTACATCTCGGAATTTGTGGGTACTCGCACAAGCATAGGCTTTAGAGGGTATTTTTCAAAATGTCTTCTTTCTTACACACTGGCTTACATTTGGAAGGCACAAATGCAGCAAAATTCAATTGGTAATAGCAAATATGTTACTATTCTATACTTCCACATGTCTTCAGATAAAAATGGTGCCTCACTTGTATGGGTAGACCTAGTGTCTCGACAGGAAACTGCCCAAAACGTAACATGGACACATCACATTTTTCCATGAAATATTACCCTTTTTTTTACAAAGTGAGTAGCTATGGATTTTTAGCCCTAGCCCAGCTGGCACCTAGGCAAGCTTAGGAATCCAGGGTGGGGTGACTTGCGTGGCTCTCACTGGGTTGTTTCACACAGAATCCCCTGCAAACGTCAAACTTTGACTAAAAAAACAAACACATTTTCCTCACATTTCTGTGATGGAAAATCCTGGAATCTGTGCAGCCACAAACTTTCTACCACCTAACATTCTCCTAAATCTTCCAATAATAATACTACCTCACTTGTGTGGGTAGGCATAGTGCCTACAACAGGAAATGGCCCAAAATGCAACATTGATAAATTAAATCTTTCCTCTCAAAACTGACCCATTTTTTGCAAAGTGGATAGCTGTGGATTGTGGGCCCTAACTCAGGCAACACCTGTGGAAACCTAGAACACAATGTATGTTTTAAAAAACTAGACACCTGGGGAAATCCAGGGTGGGGTAACTTGTATGGCTGTCATTAGGTTATTTTACCCAGAATCTCTTGCAAACCTCTAACTTTGACTAAAAAAACATACTTTCCTTACATATTTGTGATTAAACGTTCTGGAATCTGCGGGGAGCCACAAACTTCCTTCCACTGAGCATTCCTCCAAGTCTTTTGATAAAAATGATACCTCACTTGTGTGGGTAGGCCTAGTGCCTGCGACAGGAAATGGCCCAAAATACAACATACATACATCATATTTTTCCACTCTACACTTACCTTCCGATGTGGGTGACTTTAGATTTTGGGCCCTAGCTCAGGTGGCACCTCAGGAAACCTAGTACACCTGCTCAATTTAGAAAACTAGACGACTAATGGAGTCCAGGATGGTGTGCCTTGCATCGATACCACAAGGTTTGCTTACCCACAAAGACCACATTTTTACCTTATATGTCTGTGATGGAAACTTCTGGAAGCTGCAGGAATCCACAAAATTCTGATCACCCAGCATACCCCACTTGTGCCGATAAAAACAATGTGCCACTTGTGTGGTTGTGCCTAGTGTCCGCGACAGGAATGGAACAAACCAAGGGCCATGGGAGACTTGCTTTAGCCCACTGGGGAGCAAAAAGACTATTGAGGTTTTAGGGGTGAGGGTGGTGCCTCATTAATTTATTTAGAAAAGATATATTCCTGCCATGCAGTGGGTGTACTTTTTTTTGGGGGGGGGGGGGGAGTTTTATGTAGCTCAAACTAGACCCGTCGGTATCAGAGCACTTTACATGAGCACCAGTTGCGATACAGATGGACACATTCATTTTTTTGGTTAGGAATGGGGAGATTAAGTGATTTGCCCAGAATCACAGGTTTTTGAGCATTTTTGCCGAGACTCGAACCCGGTTCCCCAGCTTCTAGGTCGACCGCCCTACCCATTAGGCTACATCTTCTTGGAGTGGGGTGTGGCCAGTGCAAGAGTGCAACACCCGCACCACTTTCTTTTGCCCCAAAATCAAAATCCCTGGTGTCAGGTGGATTTTATTCCCCCCTAGAGGCAAGTTTGAGGCAACCTCCCTAATTGGGACAAGCCTTATATCTGCCCCCAGGTGGGCAGAAAGACACTCTTGACCCGACTGGGGTAGGGGTATAGCTCGATGGCAGGGTAAGCCACCCCATCCTTTTGGCATCATTTTGAAATCCCTGATTGGGGCTGAATACCCTATCCGCCCCCCAGGAGGAGCAGAAAGTCTATTTGGCCCTTGGGTGGAAGCATGGGCCCATGCCTATGCCCCTCCCCAAAGATTGCATGAATTGAGTCCCTAGTGTCTAGTGATCTTTCTGCCCCGGGGGAAAATGGGGGGTGATTTCTCCATCTGTCCCCCAAGGTGGAAAGAAAGACTGTTGCCTCATTTAGTTGGGGTGGGAGCATAGACACCCCCATGCTGGGCAGCCCCCACTCCTATATTTAAAAACACTTGTCCTGGCATTTAGTGGTCCTTTTGCCCCACTTGGTGACAGATTGGGGTCATTAACCCCATCTGACCCCCTGACCGGTCAGAAAGACTACTGCCCCAATTCGTTGGGGTGGGGGCATAGCCTATATTTAAAAACAAAACTTTCCCCGACATCTAGTGGGCTTTCTACTCCCCCAAGGGGCAGATTGGGGGTAATACCTCCATCTGCCCCAGGGGGGCAGAAAGACTGTTGCTGCATGTCACAGGACAAGACCGTATGCAAGGGAAGTGAGGGTTGAAGTGCTTTTATTCTGCAGTTTAACAACAGTACAATGGGCTTTTGCTGCAGCTTTAATAAGTACATTTGGCTTCTTTGCCTGTCATCGAGACCTCCGTCTGTCCGCAGTTCCTTCACTGGTGCAGCAACTCCTCTGGAGCCAGGGGGACCTCAGGGAAACAAAAACCACAGGCTTTAATATCCTTGCCTTTCAGTGGTTAACCTAGACGTTCACCGTCACCACCATGAATGTGCAATCTGAAAAGTGCCCAAGGGATGGTCCACCAGGGAATTACGACCTAAGAGGAGTAGGGTATATTAAGTGTGCAACAGAAAGGGGTTGGTTCAAGTGCTAGTGATGGTTATGCCGGAGTGCAATGTACGCCCTGCTTCCAGAACCTTCTTCAGTAGGGAGCACAATACCTGGACAACCCCGCGCTGTGTCTGTAACACCAGACCCAACGGCTCACCCTACCCACTGAGTCCCACAACACTTGCCTGAAGCGGTGGCTTGCTAACAGAGTCACAGCCGCCTCATCCTGCATGCCTTCCTGTCAGCCGTCCTTGCCCCATCCTCCACTCGTTCTTCCTCTCCTTTGTACGACGCGTCCTTCTCCACCGCAGCTTCCCCTCGGCTCCTCCCACTGTAGTCATCCTCTCTGGCGTCCTCCGTCTCTCCCCGACTCATGGTGCTCGTACCTCTTTGCACCGGTGTGTCTCTCCGGCTTTCCGTCTCCTCCTCTAAGGAAACCTGTCATTCCTTTTGACCTGGAAGAACAGGAACCACTGTCATCGATGCAACTAGAAAACAGGGCTTCTACTTTGCCCCTGGGGCTCCAACCAGAGGTCCTCGGGACCTTGGTCTTATACTCCATTTACTAGGAGTGATGGCAGGCCATGACCATGCTGGGCATCACCCACCCCTGAATTTTAATTTTGTTTTTTAAATCTCTGGTGTCTAGTGTGCTTTCTGCCCCCCCGCACCCGGAGGGGTGGGGTCAGATCAGGAGTAATTGTCCCCACCTGCCCCCCAAAAAGTGGCAAACAGAGTGAAATAAAAGCCCTAACCTAAGGGGGCACTACCCCATCCCTGATGGCTAGTGGGTGGATCCCTGCTTGGGGATCGCTCTCCTGCATGGCCGGACTGGGACCCAAAACCGGCGGCACCCCCCGGGGCTTGGGGGTGCCGCCGAGCTCTTTGCCAGGGCCGGTTTTCGGCCGATTTTGTTACAGGGCCGATTTTGCAGCTATGCTGCAAAAACGGCCCTGTAACAAAAACGGCCCCCAGGAGCCCAAAACCAGCCCCCACCCGTGCGGCGCACCGGGGGATTGCCCGGTGCCCGCTACGGCCAGTCTGGCCATGCTCTCCTGTGGCAATCCCCAAGCAGGGATTCACTAGGAAGGGGTATTATTGGAAAGGGGAGATTCTACCCTTTCCAACAATATCTCTCCTGGAAGAATCAGTATTTAGGGGGCTGAGACAAGCCCCAGGGCACTCAATCATTGAAAGTTAGCAAGCCCATTGGCTCATTTTACTTTCACTCTTACTGCAATGAAGTCAGGGCACCCTGCACGCCTATCGTCATTACAGTAAATAAAAAAGTACAATCAGCCTGCCCTGGAAGCTCTTCCGGAGCAGCCTGATGAAAAATAAAGGACTCACAGGGGCCTTTATAATCCTCCTCAGTTTTGGCCAATTGCCTGCAGATGCACTCGGGGGGGGGGGGGGGGGGTAGTGCGGCCATCCGCCACTGCCCGATGTCTGCACTTAAAAAGTTAATATCACCTGAATCTTTCTCACAACAATATCACTTTCCAGCCATAACATAGTCTTCTTTTACATTCTTCTTAATTTGATTACACATTCTTTTGCAAATAATACTAACATTATTTATATGCAATGCCATATGAAAACAAGTAGGAACACATTTGTCCAAGAACTGTCTGTTACTTACTAGTACAAGCTAAATGTTTTAGCATCAATATAATAAGTAAACGTTGTAGAAATATATAAGGTAATAAAAACCGAGTCTTAGCTCTGATTGAGATAATGCTAATAAACGCTTACTGAAAAAAAGATTTGAAGGAAAAGGTGCAAAACATGAGTTGAATGGAGCACTCTTGAAATCTGTTAGTTTCACATATAAAGGAAAACCAAACACTGTCAAAGACTCAGTTCAAAGAGTTGATGATTTCACCATGTAGTGAAATACAGGCAGTTCATAGAATCATGAATAATCAGTTTACTAATCTGTGTACACACCATGGTACTCACCTTGCTTAATTTACTGAATCTGAGCATCATGTTGCACATATTCTGAGGCTTGAAGTGGTATCAGGTATTGCCTAGATTGTACCAATTGTATTTTGTGAGGACCGCACACTATTGCTCACTGTGGCAGTAGTGACCCTGGATATATTAATGGGGTTTAGTGGACAGTTGACATGAAGCCGGCATTTGCAAACTGGTACAACTTTATTCACAGTCTGAAGTTGCCTCATCTAACATAAATCAGAGATCACAATAAATGGGATCTGACAAGCCTGTAGGCATATACCAACAAAAGCAAAAAAGATGAAAATGTATTGGCTTCCTCTTGGGTTACCCTGACTCTCCCACTGCCTCCCAGCCATGTGTTGAAAATTTCCAAAAAAAGGGATGATGAATCTTGGGGAACCGCACCCTTTTTTCCCCTACCCAAGCATGTACCACAAACAGTACAAAATGCACCATAATTCATTTCGGAGTGGAGCCAAGCACATCTCAGTAACCCTTTTTGTGAAAAAGTATTTTTTATCTTCTGATGATGCATCCAGTTATAGGCCTATAGTGGAACAACTTTTCTTATTACAGTTATGTGGAAAGTGCTCTGGCCACATAGAGTCAAGTGGATTTCTTGGAGACCTAGAGATTTAGGCCATGTTGGAGCATAGATACTGCCTTTTTGGATGTAAGAGAAAGGCTAGATTTGCTAATTGCAGCTCTGTCTTGGCAGGGGTCCCTAAAAAGATGTATTTCCAACTAAATCTTTGATGTGCTGTGATGCCCTCAAATTTTAACACATCAGTCCCAATAAAACAAGAATTATCAATATGTTACTGTATATACAGTACATATTTTATGTAATTAAAGACCTTGAATTTGTTAACATTTGTAAACTCTCTTTGCTTTAGTACATTTTTAAATTGTAATTAAAATTTACGGTATTATGTATTGGCATAGCCAAGAGATTTTGGCTCCAAAAGACTGAGCCATAGTGTTTTCCAATGCTTGTACGATGCATGTGACTTGAGCCACATTTAGGTGTCCGGGTGAGTTTTGCTTGTGGGAGGGTGTTCATAATAGGGCATGACTGAGAGCTCTGAAGTTGAGGCTGAAGACCGTGTGAGTCAGTGAGCCATTACAGTGTTCAGATTTGTTAGACCTGGCATCCTTGGCGTGGTTTTCCCTGACTTTTTGCCTCTACCTCCTGTGTTTTTGATGATGTGCTGGATTTCGTTTTTGCTGGCTTAGATGCTTTGGGCACTTTGCCACTGCTGATCAGTGTCAAAGTGCAAGTGCTCCCTGTATAAATTGACATTGTGATTGGTTCTCCCTGATTAACATATTTGTTTTACCAGTAGGTCCTTAGTAAAGTGCACTACCTGTGCCAGGGGTGGTAAATCTAGTGAGCATGCAGCACTGATTGTGCCACCCACATGAGTAGCCCAGAAAAGTTGTCTTAGGCCTGCCACCGCAGTGCCTGGTTTGTTAACTGCCATTTTGACCCGGCCAGTGTACCCACTTGCCAGGCCTTACCCTTCCCTTTTCTTACACATAGGACACCCCTATGGTATGCCCAAGGTACCCCTCTGGGAAGGGTGCAGTGTATGTAAAAAGTAGGACATGTACTGGTGTGTGTACCATGTCCTGATAGTGAAATACTGCCAAATTGGTTTTTCACTAGCGAAAGGCTAACTTGCCCATAGGACAGAATGGGGTATGCTCTGTAACACATTTACAAGCATATCTTCCCATAGGAGTAGGATAGAAAATGGAGTCTGGTATCCCTGAACTCAGAATTTGATAACACATCTTTTAAAAAGGATGTTTTTTAAATTCTGTGTTTGAAAATAGCACTTTTAGAAGGTGGCTATTTTCTTGTTTAACCTTTTTGTGTGCCTCTGACTGGTTGTGGATTGACTGTCTGGCTTTGGAGTGAGAGGGGCTGGGGTGGCTCTAGGAGTTTGGGTGAGGCAGCCTGGGCTGAATAAGCCAATCTGCATGTGGAGTGGTGGGAGGAGTAGTACCCGTCCCTGACTAGGGCTGTGCCTGCCTTCCACAAAAGACTGGCTCTGCCTTCCACAAAAGACTGGCTCCACCTCCTGCGGTGCGTCTGAAGAGCATAGCCTACCTTGACCTGGCCTGCAGTTTGCTGTTTCTGCTGAGGAGAGGACAAAAGGGACTTTGCTGTGTGCTGTGTCCCCCTCCTGCTTGAAGAAAGACTTTGCTGTGTGCCGTGTCCATCTGTAACCTGAAGAGAAAGTCTCCAAGGGCCTGAGAAGAGCTGGCCTCCTGTTGTGGGAACTCAGGAACATCAAAGATCCCCCTCCATCATCTCAGCGACGATATGTGTGTGTGCTTTTTGCAGCCTGAGACTGTCGTGTGGTCCGCTGTGTCCGTGTGCCTGAAGCGCACTATGACCACACTGAGCCCTGCAACGTAATCGTCATCCTGCTGCTAAATCACCACCCCGGACCGAGCCATCATCTGATGAGGAGCTACAAGTGCCTGTCACCGACGCCGACCCGAGCCGTGAAGTGCAAAAGGATTTCTGCGAGCCAGCATCCGAAGAGGAGCTGTGAGTGAACGTCACCGCCGCCGGCCCGAGTATCTGCCCAAGATCAAGGAGAAGAGAAGGAGCGCCGTAACCCGTTCGGCTACAGTGCTTCACCTGGCAACCGGAGTCCCCACAGCGAGGGAACAGCTGCTACCGTCCGAGCTGCCCAGCAGGACGTCAGACGTGAGGGAGGAGGAGAGCAAGGAAACCCTCCAGGTAACGCTCGGACTCCTGTCAAGAGCCGCTGCGTGTGTCGCCGCCTGGGGTGGGTTGTGAGTCTGAAGAACTGCTCCGCTCCTCCTCGCATAGCGAAGCCTCCGCTTCGAGCACCCTTGTCGACTCGTACTTGCCCTGAAGAGCATGGCAGCACCGGGGCCTGTATTTGCGCACTACAACTTGATCATTCAATCTTTGGGAGCATAACATTGCACACGCTGACTGCGGAGTCAGCCCATCAAGTGGTGAGAAACCACGACCACAAGCGCACAGTGAAACAGTGCCAAAGTGAACTGGGTAGTGACATTTTTCCTTTTTAATCCTACAAAGAAATACGAACCTGCAAGTTATTTTTCATAACATCTTGAAAAGTCAATTAACCTGATTACGCATATGTCGGGTTTTTGTCGTTTTGGTCTTGTCAAGTTAGATAAAGATAACTTTATTTTTCTAAACCTGTGTTGTGTCCATTTGTGGTGTTATCACTGTGTTACTGTGAGGGTTGGTACAAATACTTTACACATTGCCTTTGGGATAAGCCTGTCAGCTCGTGCCAAGCTACCAAGGGGGTGAGCAGGGGTTATCTAGAGTGTGTTTCCCCCTAACCCTGACTAGAAGCAAGGGTCCCTATTTGGTCAAGGTACCTACCTCTGCCAACTAGAGACCCCCATTTCTAACATTGGTGGCCAGCGGTGAGGAGTTGACCTTGTATTTGTACTTGACCCACAGTGATTGGTGTACATCACTAGTTTAGCGCAGACCAATATGCAACCACATAGTGCGTTTTGTTTTTGGTTCTATTTTTGAGTGACCCTTAAAAGCATCTATGCATCATGTCTCAGAAGAGTAAAGCAGCAAGTGAGGTTGCAGAATTGGAATTTGATATTGAGGCATTGCTTACCTACAAAGTAGATCAACTGAAGAAATTTTGCAAAGATTTTGGATGTCCCATGGGGAGCAGCGTTAAGAAGGAGGAGCTGCAGAAGGTCTTAAGGGCCTGGTGGGAGGCCAAAGAGGCTGAGGAGACAGATGATGCAAATGTGGAGGAGGATGCGCAAGGGGATGGTTTCATATCGCAGGATCTGCCTGTGGGCAGATCAGCCTCCAGGGCTGACAGCAACCATTCCAGTAGGGGCTTCTCACCAGAGGAGTTACAGGAAAATCGAAGGGTCAGAGAGCATGAGCTGGACGTTTTGAAGCTCAAGGCTCAGGCAGATCAAAAAAAGTTGCTTATTGTGAGCGAAAAGAGAGCAGAGGAGAGCTAGAACGCTCTCGCTTTGGAAGATAAAAAAATGCTTTTGGCTCATGAGTTGAGCATGAGTGAACTGGATATTAAGGCCAAACAAGTGGAGTCCAGTTCACATGGTGGCAGCGCACAGCCAGTGCAAGCGGGTAAGGTGTATATACCCAAGGATTTAGTGCAGAATTACCAGAGAGGTGAGGATATTTATGCATGGTTTAAGTCCTATGAGATTGCACTAAGGATGAATGAGGTGCCTGAGAAGAACTGGAGGGCTGGCCTATGAAAACACTTTGAGGCTAATGGGACGTCTTACCACCCTTAGAGCAGGCGGGTACCCTGACCTATGCCAATATGAAGGAGGCCCTATGCCTCGGGTATGAGCTCACCCCAGAACAGTACAGACAAAATTTCAAGAAGCATGATTCAAGTGCTTGCGTTGAGTGTGTGAATTTGTACACGCGTGCACTACACGGTTGGATAAAGGGCAGCAAGGTAACTGATTATAAGGGGTTTTAATTAGTTGGGAGCACTTGAGTAGTCTGTGTGTTCCAGAGCTGCACAAGCATCTTTTGGAGAGTAAGCTAACTGATCCCAGTGAACTTGCTAAGGAAGCGGACCGCTGGGCCAGCACCAGGGTCCACAAGGCAATGGTGGGTACCACAGCCAAAGGTGGGCCGGGTCCCCAGCAGAAGGGTGGGGAAGACAATGGTAACCAAAAGGAATTCTCTAAAGGGCCCCAAAACAGTTCCCAGGAGAAGGAGTCCCAACCCCCCAAGCCTAAGATGACCTGGCCCTCTAAGGGCAGGCATGACAACAGGGGTCCCCCGCATGTTATTCCTGTAGGGAGGCTGCCACCTTGCCCCTAAGTGCCCCAAGAAACCCCCAGCACCCACTGGTGCTCCGTCACCAGGTTTAGTGAGTGTGGCATTGGGGGCCAGGCTCATTTGGAGATGTTGGGTCTGCCTGAGTGGGTCTGTGTGACCACTCAGTCAATGGGGGGATAATCAAGAGGACCTAGAGCCTGAAACAGTGGCCCTGGGGCCTGCCAGAAAGAGGAGGGGCAGGGGGCATGGGAAACCAGCCCCCAAAGTTTCCATGGTCCAGGAGGAGGCAGAACCTGAGGGGGATGCAATGGAACCTACAGGGGAACAAGTGGCCCAACTGGGAGACCTGCCTGAGCTGACCCATTAGCAGAAGGAAGGGGTCCCTCCAGGAAGGAGTTCTGCAAGGCGCAGATGGATTGCCCTTCTCTCATTGGTATGCGGCAACAGGCCGCAGACCAGGCAGCAGGTGATCACTCCGGATCACAACTCATTTACTGGGAAGATGGATTACTCTACGGTGAGCCTACGGTTGCTGAGCCCGGTGCAGCCCGTGTGCTGGTGGCACTCGAGCGCTTCATGCCCTTCCTACTGGGTCTGGCTCATGACGTGCCTCTCGCAGGACATTTGAGGCTTGTCACCCACTTTAATTGGCCCCAAATGAGGCAGCACATCGCTACGCACTGTAGGACTTGCCACACTTGCCAGGCAAGTGGAAAAAGTGGAGGGAAGTGTAAGGCTCCCCTCCAACCCTTCCCTGTGGTGAGCACCCTTTTTGAGCGGGTGGGCATCGACATTGTGGGGCCACTGGAACCCAAGACAGCCTTAGGCAACAAGTTTATCTTGGTCTTGGTGGACCATGCCACCCGGTACCCGGAAGCTGTCCCTCTCAGGAAAATCACAGCCCCCGTGGTGGGCGGTGCATTGATGGGGATCTTTTCCCATGTGGGGTTTCCCAGAGAGGTGGTCTCCGACCGGAGGTACCAACTTCATTTCGAATTACATGTCATCTTTGTGGGAGGAGTGGGGCGTAACTTACAAATTCACCACTCCTTACCATCCTCAAGAGAATGGGTTGGTTGAGAGGTTCAACCGAACCCTGAAAGGCATGATCAAGGGTCTTTCGGGACCCATGAGACGGAAGCGGACGTCTTTTTGCCATGCCTGTTGTTTGTCTACAGGGAGGTACCCCAGAAGTCCTTAGGGTTCAGTCCCTTTGAACTACTGTACGGTCACCCTGTGAGAGGACCTCTGAGTCTAGTGAAGGAGGGTTGGGAGAAGTCTCCTGGTAAGACCCCACAGGATGTGTTCATTTATTTGCTGGCCTTCAGGAACCAGCCTCACTGCTTCAGGAAACTCGCTTAGGCGAACCTGGAAGCTAGCCAGGAAGAAATGAAAAGGTGGTATGACCAGAATGCCACTCTGGTCGAATTTCAACCTGGGCAGAAAGTGTGAGTGATGGCACGAGTGGAGCTCTGTGCGCTCCAGGACAAGTGGACTGGTCCATATGAAGTGGTGGAGTGCAAGAGTGAAGTGAATGAATGAATATTGATTTTGTAAAGCGCGAACTTAGCCCAAAGGCATCAAGGCGCTGACTGCAGAGCATCAGGATGCGGTGAAAGAGGAAACATGCTCAAACTGACGTATCTAGGAAAAGCCAGGTCTTTAAGGCTTTACAAAAACGCGGAAGGGACACCTGACTAGAAAGTTCATCTGGGAGGGAAATCCACAATTTGGGCGCAGCTATAGAGAAGGCCCTGCCACCCCATTTAGCCTTCCTAGACCTAGGAACTGTCAGTAAGTTTTTGTCCGAGGACCGGAGCGGCCTGCTAGGAACATAGTGATGGACCATCAACTGAGCCAGAGCCATAATAGGCTTCATGAGTCAGGCATAGGATCTTAAAAAGAATCCTACGGTCCATCGGCAGCCAGTGCAGTAGCTTAATCGAGGCCATGACTGAATGATGTCTAGGAAGGTTCAGTACCACCCTGGCCGCAGCATTCTGCACCATCTGCAGGCGACGAACAAGGCCTTTGTTAATGTCCAGATAAAGGGCGTTACAATAGTCCAATCTGGACGTTACTAAGGCAATGACGGCCTGCTTGCGTGCTTCGAAGGAGAGGTAGTGAGAGATTGTTCTGAGGATCCTAATGATCCCGAAGCAGGTGGAGACAGTCCTATTGACCTGAAGGTCAAGAGAGAGAGAGTTGTCCACAATCACCCCTAAGTTCTTCCCATGAGATACTGGACAGGGACAAACACCAAATGTGTCCGGCCATCCGTCACTGGACCAGATATCCTGTTTACTCCCAAAAATCAGGACCTCGGTCTTCTCTCCATTCAGTTTAAAAAAATTCTCCACAGAATCTAACAGAGTCAGAGACCCATCACGTTATACTGCATTATCACAAAAAAACATATTATAAGACTAAACCTAAAAATCATAGCCAAAATATTATCTTACATATGTTTCGACTTACCAAATCAATTCAACTAATGAAAGTAGAATAATAAAGTTCACAAAGGATAAGTGCCTTCAATCTCCAGTGGGATGATCTCCGCCTAACAATATAAAATGAAGAACATGTACCAATTACTAGAAACGAAAGAGTTACATTCAAAATGATAGCAATCTAAAATTATATGTTGTGCATTGTTGTCTAAAATTATCTCACTATAAAAAAAAAAGGTCTACACCATGATACCTAGGTATATATATTTTTAAAAAGAGCGCAAAACACAGGGAGCAAAGAGTATAATAAAGTCGTTGTAAATCTAAACCTATTACGGCCAGAAGTTGAAGATATAGGATCTAAACTGGCATGAACTCTTGACTAAAAACATGGTCAGTTCAACTCAGTTAGTAAATGTTGAAGTGGGCTTCACAAAGTAATATTAACCCAGACCATACTTCGTAGTTTAAGATGCACACTCGCCTAAGAACTAAAACCCAGTAAAACGGCATTGAGTTGCTGCAAGGTACATTAAATAATATTGACCCACTTAGCACGTTCTGTTAACAACCCTCAGAGCCATCGATAACAGTTACAGAGGTTAAGCGCCCAAGCGCGCTGAAGGGAAGACTTTGAAACACCCCTCAAAGCCTCACCTTAATACGTTGTCACCTCTGCCTCCCAGCCAGCACTATCCGTGGGTAGAGAGACTCGACACCATATTACGGGCTTTAAATACCCCAAACAATTGAACGATAGCAGCTACACCTGTGCATTCTAGCAACTAGAGTGCTCGACACACCAAGTCCAGAAAGCAAACACCATCCATATTGGAAAGGCTGAATACTTTGAATAGCGAAAGCGGACTTTAACTTATTGGTCGCCATTTTTAAGTGGTTTTCTACAAGCTAGTTTTTTCCTTTAACATGTTTAGCCACTATAGGTGAAAGCGCTTGAAGAAACTGCTTAAAAGAGAAACGAGAGCGGAATAATACAAACCCCCATTCCATCCAATAATTAATAATAAAAAAGTCTATATTTTGTAACCCATCTGTTTACCAACTTTATCTGTGGCAATAATGGGTAATACTGGCGGACTTTAACTTATCGGTCGCCATTTTTGAGTTGTTTCCCACACACTTGTTTTTATCTTTAACTTGTTTATCCACCATAAGTGAACGCAATTGAAGAAACTGTTTAGAAGAGAAATGAGAGCAGAATAATAAAAAGTAAGAAGTTGTGCACTGGCAGAGTGCACCCAGAACTGGTTTGGACTGGGTTCAGGACCCCTCACACATAGAGAACAAAGACATTTGGGGTATAAATATTAGAGCTGAAACCCCTGTACTTTAGACTACTTTGTGATTAAGATGAACCTCCTGCCAAAAAATTACAGCTGAAGAGACTGAGGAGAAGCACTGCCCTTGCTGTGTGTCTGGGGTTGGCCTGCAGTTTGCTGTTTCTGCTTAGTAGAGGACAAAAGAGACTTTGCTGTGTTCTGTGTCCCCCTCCTGCTTGAAGAAGGACTTTGCTGTGTGCTGTGTCCATCTGTAACCTGCAGAAAGTCTCCAAGGGCCTGGCCTCCTGTTGTGGGAACTCAGGAACATCAAAGATCCCCCCCATCGTCTCAGCGACGCTGTGTGCATGTGCTCTTTGCAGCCTGAGACTGTTGTGTTGGCCACTGTGTCCGTGTGCCTGAAGCGCACTATGACCGCACTGAGCCCTGCAGCATAATTGTCATCCCGCTGCTAAATCACCATCCCGGCCCAAGCCGTCATCTGACGAGGAGCTGCGAGCGCCTGTCACCGCCGCCGGCCCGAGCCGTGAAGTGCGAGCCAGCATCCGAAGGAGAGCTGTGACTGAATGTAACCGCTGCCGGCCCGAGTATCTGCCCAAGTTCAAGGAGAAGAGAAGGAGCGCCGTAACCCAATCGGCTACAACGTGTCGCCTGGCAACCAGAGTCCCCCCAGTGAGGGAACAGCTTCTACCGTCCAATCCGCCAGCAGGACGTCAGACGCGAGGGAGGAGAAGAGCAAGGCAACCCCCCAGGTAACGCTCGGAATCCAGTCCAGAGTCGCTGTGTGTGTCGCCGCCTGGAGCGGGTTGTGAGTCTGAAGAACTGCTCCGGTACTCCTCGCATAGCAAAGCCTCTGCTTCAAGCACCCTTGTCGAACCGTACTTGCCCTGAAGAGCGTGGCTGCACCGGGGCCCGTATTTGCACACTACAACTTGATCATTCAATCTTTGGGGGCATAACTTTGCACACGCTGACCACAGAGTCAGCCCATCACGTGGTGAGAGCAACGACCATGAGCGCACCGTGAAACGGTGCTGAAGCGAACTGGGTAGTGAGATTTTTTTTTTAATCCTACAAAGAAATACGAACCTGCAAGTTATTTTTCATAACATCTTAAAAAGTCAATTAACCTGATTACGCATATGTTGGATTTTGTCATTTTGGTCTTGTCAAGATAGATAAAGATACCTTTATTTTTCAAAACATTTATAAGTTTCAATTTTAATTATTTACAACAAAATTATTGGTGTTGTTCATTTATAGAAAAGGGATACTAAGCACTTGCAAAGCGAATAGGTTTGGCTTGATTTAGTCATATGTTTATGGTTGTGTAATATGTGTGGTGCAATAGTAGGAAACTCACAAAGAAGAACCTAAATACTGGTCAGGCAGCATGCTATGTAAAGCACAGGATTGTGGTTCCCATGATTTAAGCCATGCCCTTAATTACTAAAACAGCTCTCCTTTTAGAGACCTTCCACTTCTTTCTTCCCACTTAAAGAACTGCAGTCCAGAGTAAGCTTTTGCCTACAGACAGCTACACGCTGTGATGGTGTAGAACTGTGGAGTCCTTGAAATCAAATTCAAAACTTGTGGAACAGAAACCAGGAGCAACCGCTCTGCTGTTCTTCAGTGCTCACTCTGCAGCGACCCAGGGAGGGCGGAGCGCAGCTAGCGTTAAGTGTCAGAAAGGGGAGTTGTGCACTTCAGTGAAAGAAAGGCAAGGGCCTGACCTACACTGTGACTTTAGGTCCTGGGGCTACTAAGCCCATTCAAAAGTGGAGCTGCAATTTGTGTTGCCTTGTGACTTATATCTAGATGTTGTGCAGGTCATTTACTCTGTGGTGAAGCAGATCCAAATATCCTCAGCTTCTGTGGGAGTCAAGTGCAAAGGGAGAAGCAAGCCAAAGGACAGCAGCGTGAGCATAGGGGATGCGGAAGCAACATTAAGGGTAGGAGGGCTGAATCACGAAGGACAGGGTAGGGAAAGAAACATGAGCTTGGGGAGAAGTAACACAGAAGGTGCGGCAGAAGCAAAATGTGAGGGCACAGGTGGAAAGAAGCAATGGGGAGAGAGAATTGTGGAGGTGGGAGTAAATGTTAACGGGTGATAGAGCATGGGGGAGAGTCTAGAGAAGCATATGGGCAGGAGAAAGAGCGCATCACGGAGCACAGAGGGGAGAAGAGGAGCATCACAAGGGAGACAGCTGAAAAACATTTCTTGTGGAGTGCTTAAACAAAAAGAAAAAAGTAGCGGCTGAAAATTGAGCAGTGGAAGGACATATGTAATGTGTTCATGGTCCAAGCAAGGGACAAACACAAGAAACTAGAGGAGGAATTAAAGCCCACACAAGCTAATGAATAAAAAGTTAGCAAATGAGAGTAACAATAAAGCCAAACAATGGTAAGCCATGGGGAGTCTCGAAGCCCACTATAAATTAACAATAGGTCTTGCAACAGACAACACACATACCTCTTTGTTTTGATAGTTGTGCAGTCAAGAGAGCAGCCTCTACTCTCCTGCTCTGTGTCAGCACATTTGGCTAACAGCCCACCCGAGGGGTATGAGGAGGGACATGATTAACCTCCTGCAGCTTGATTGCTGGACTGTTCCCAGTCCTCCAACTGCCCGTCTAGTAGATGTTTTGGAGAAAAACAGCATGTCTCTTTCTTTCTTCTTTTTGCTGAGATAAATAAAAACATAAGCAGACATCTGACTTCTTCATATTACCTTTTCAAAGCACAGTTACAATGTTGCTTTTTTAATCTTTGAAGTATGTTTGTTGGTTACTGTGTTACTCTGCCCACCCTAATACACTTGAAAAAAAGATCTTTAACAATATGAACCATTTTTAGGCAGTCCTCCCTTCCTTGTTTAGATGTAGCATTCTTTTTAAAGATTTTTTTTAATAAAGTTCTAGCATCAAAGGGTGAGCTTGGATAATCCAAGAAACAATGGGGTAAATTTATCAATGCAATGGCTGGACCAAATTCTCAAAAGGTTATGCAAAGCAGTGCAAAGTGTTGATAAACATTTACATCCTAGCAGAAAATTGTTGTTGAGCTACAAAGTAGCCTGGACAGTAATGCAAATAGTGATATGTGCTACTTTGCCATCCAATCAAAAAGCTGGTATAGAAGCTAAACTCTATAGGGTAGAAAGAAGCACAAGAAGAGAAAGGAAAGTCATTAAATAAGAAGCAAACAATTCTGAGTTACAAGATAGCCAATCAATGGAAAACAATGGGTGGCCCAAAGGCTGCTGTGAATATTGGTAATGTCCACAATAAGGGTCTAACTGTTATCCCATCCACTCTATTGCAAGTACATTATGTGCTAATGCACCTGTAATATGGCGGACATGATATCTGTCATGTTTGTGACGGAGTACCCCTCTGCCAAACTCTAAAGGAGACCCTACGTTTCTGAAAAGACCGACCTAAAATGAGTTGTTGTAGAGGATACTGAACTGGAATATGGCACTCCATATGACATAGCGTCATCTGGTAACCATGCAGAAACAACTTCATTTTTCCAATGATCGTTTCTCCATCCCTTATACCTGCCTGTGTCCATTTGTTAGTACCATATGCTGGCCACCTAGCTGACACGTTGTTCAGTAACTAATTATATATTTTTTTTAATTAAAAAAACCTCTTCATTAGAGATCTGGGGGTTTATTATCCTGTTCCCTTTCTCCCTCAGGAGGTGTCTGTACAGTGCATGTCTATGCAGCACATTCCAGAATTGAATAGTGAGAGATGTACACCTACTTTACTACTATACCTGTGTAAAAGGTAATGATGGTAAAACAGCACAGCAAAAATTTAGCTAAAAATCCAATTGTTTACTGCAAGATGTTCTTTTATATGCCACAACATTTTATAATTGGTGCTTCACTATCCTGGGGGGCGGGCGGTCTAGTAAAGATTCACAATGATGAGCGTATTAATTTTCTGCTCCTTAGACTAATCCACAAATTCTTGCATCACTCAGGCTTCCCCCACTGGAGCCGTGGGCCGGGCCCCATATCCCAGGGTTGTTGCTCAGATAGCATGGCAAACAGCTACTAGAAGACTTCAAATATAGAAGGAAAACTATGAGGGGAAACTTTATAGATCAGCTGGGTGGGCTCCTGTTAGCAGTTATGCAGGAAATATGTGCTTTCCTCAGATTCAAGGGAACTTTAAAACCTGTGGTTTCCAGAATTCATATCCTTGTCCTGTCTTGGAGATTTTGCTGGTGCTTCCATCCCTTGAGGTGTAGGCATCATATGAATCCTTATTATTTGACAGGACTCGACTCATGCTTATCCTTGTGCTCCAGCTTTAACGTACACTTTAGTACACTCATTGTGGGGGGTCAGGGAGAGGTGGGTTATGGGGTGCAGAGTTGCGCATGCGGGGAACTCTGATTCGGTCTGTTTTGTCGATATATTGGGTTTGTCCTAGTGATATAGTGTGCTAAATAAAAGGGCTTCACCTCTGTGCTTGGGGCACTAGAAGCTGTTCCACCAAACCTTTTGCACTTCCCTGTTTGTGTCTTTGGTGTGATGGGAAGGAGCAGGGCTGTTTTTGTTCAGAGGCCAGCCACGCTCTGATTCATTCAGCTATGGACTGAGCTATGAACAGTGGAGTAGCGGGGGGGGGGGGGTGGGGATGGGGGGTCGGTCTGCCCCGAGCAGCACGAGTTTTGGAGGCGATGCCTCCCCGCTCTTACCTGCGCCCGTCGTGGGGCGGCACCTAGGAAATTGCTATCACCCCCCCCCCCCCCCCCCAGCTTTTACACACGGCTGCAGGCCGCAAATGCAGGGGCCGCCACGGGTGGCCATAGGTCTAGATACGCCACTGGCTATGAACACAAAAAAACACCTTGCTGCCTCATTTACTTACCATTATCGGTGTGGGTGACTGAGCCAAACTGGTTCTGCCCAGGGTAGTATCTGTACAGCAGGAATAAGTGGTCCCAGCAGAACAACTTCTGAGAACACACACAGTTAAACACCAGCAGGTATACATTTTCACACACTTAGAAATCCGTGTTCAATATTATTTCATCATATTACACATCCTAAGATGTTCACAATCCAGCAAAACATCTGGAAATTATTTGCAACAGTAGTGCCCCATTCAAAGGGTGGGGAAGAGGGGGAGGTTGTGTGCATCAGGTGAGGGTTGGGAAGTGAGAGGGAAGGTAGTGACAATTATAAGCATCAAAATACTATTTACAAACGGGGATGCTTATCCAACCTAACAATTGAGTATCAGCAATACAATAGCCATTGTTAATAATACACAGGCAGAGTGAAAAAGCACTGTTGACCAAACTGGCATCAACATGTGACAAAGTCGACGTTTCGACCCGACTAGAACGTAGGAGGAACGGATGCACTCGACCATTAAGAATCCCAGCACCTGTGGGGCTATTCAAGTATGTGACTGCGCGTATGTAAAGTAATCCCAAAACCCTTGCTGTTATTTTTGGCCCATTGTAACTTTGAAGTGAGAATATTCTGAATAGAGAAAACTATTATTAAGTGCCATCCTTCCGTTCTCTGGTTTAGGAGCCTACCGGCCCAGCAACATTTTGACTACCCAATAAAGGGTGGCCCACGGTGCCCCATACACAGTCCTGAGGAAGACCCCGTGTAAGGACTAAGGCAACCTATGTTCTAGTGGGGTCGAAACGTCGACTTTGTCACATGTTGATGCCAGTTTGGTCAACAGTGCGCTGGGACTACTTCTTCCTACTGTACTGTCTATTACCCAGGTCCTAGTGGCTTAATTGGGTCATACCCTTTATTTGTAATCAAGGTAGTATCTGAACAAAGGCTGTGCCATTTCCATTCCTAACAGCTTTAATTTATGTTCCTAATATGGTATCATGCACATCCTTGGAATGTCTAACCAAATCTATGCAGTCAATGCTCATCTGCTTGCCTAGGTATTTGGAGTCATAGTCAAGCATTTTTAAACTAAAAGAGATACTCTTTTTTATCTAATTTCTGCAAAAGGCAATTTTGGATTCTCATGTTGCTCAAACTATCCCAGTTTTCTTTCCCAGCTGCACTTCAATGGGTTGGGAGTTCGTGCACAATCTTTATGTCACACTAACTCTCAATAATATTCATTATCCTTTATCAACATGTTTATTTTTCCTATAATAACACGTCTATCACGATGTGTAAATATGATTATATCAATTGTATCTATAGGTGCGTCACTACTGAAATATTGGGGGATGAATATACATTTAAAAAAAAAGAAATAAAATAAAAACCTTAATTCACAGTAAAGATAGAAAGCCTGAGTTTGTAAATATTTATCCATGCATGTACATATGGGATTTTACCTAGTACAATTTTATTCCTCCTAATTATTTTCTATATGAGTATCATGTTAAAATCTCTTCTTTGCGGTTATGTAGCAACATATTTATATATTTTCCTCCCATATCAGAGGGAAAAAGTTTAGTAATCTATCCAAACCTCAGCAAACCACCACTCTATGACTCATCATTGTCCTTTTCCAAAATATCCCCTACCTCCACTACCTCTTTACTACAATGAACCACCAAATAACCCTTTCCAACCTTCCCCCATCCACCCTTTACCCAACATTCAGCTGACAGCCTCTCTGGCACCTCCCAAACCTTTTCACTACTATGAACACCCAAATAATCCTTTCTAAACTCTTCCCTCCTCTGTCCATCCTTTGCACTATTTATCCAACTAACATTTCCACCACTCCCAATAACAATTTATACTTCCCTCTACTAATCCAGCACTAATCCACCATTAGGTTTAGGAGTAGCATGCCACTCGCCGAAAATCACTTCAAGCCTCCTCAGTGATAGTAAGAGCTATGCAATACAATTACAAGTGCAATCATTATAATCATGAAATCTAGACACACATTGTTGTCTCTTGCCACAAGGTGGCAGACGTTTCTAAGTTTTAACATAAAGGGCTGCATACTGCTTCGCAACGTTTGCATTCTGAAGAAATAATGGCGGTATTTCTCAGTAAATGTTAGCATATCCATAGCTTCTACATCGTGCTTTGATTTTAAATAGAAAATAAAACATTAAAAAGTGCAAAAAGGGTTCATGGTGCTTTATTGAGAGAGTCACGTTTCTAATGTAAAATCATCACAGTTAAAAAAAAAAAAAAGCATGGGTGTACAAATTCACTTCTCTTAGAACCGTAATCATTCTTGGAAACTGAAGATGGCAGCAGAAAGCTTTTACCGTTTTCACTTTTTTTTTAGCTTGATCATTATTTAACGTTGAAGAATTGAGTGCCCAGCAATGTTATGGGAATTGATTTAAAAATGTACCTCTATGTATTTTATGTTTGCGCTAAACAGCTTAAACTATAGAAAACTATTTCCAAGTGGATAAACCTGTCCTACTAATGGCAAAATTTAGTTCGATGACAAATAAACATTCTCAACTTTTTTTTAACAAAATCCTACCTATGGACTAGACTCCACTGGTTACATTTCCCCCACTGTAGAGATAGCATGGTCGAGGATATTCTAGTGGCTGTTTCTTGTTTAAAGAATGAAGGTGCAGATCAGAACTAAGCAAGAGCTGGATGCCATTAAGGTCGATTAATACATGTACAAGCTGTGAGGAGAGACACCAGACTTGCTTTCATGCACCATGCTACCGTGTGTCACACGATCAGTGCTTAATTTGAGCCTGTGGTTTTCCGGTGCTCGGCACTGGCACTTATTTGTCAACACCGACCCTTAAGACACCTTCCACACGGAGGCGCTGTTTGTGTAATTTAGAGATGGGCAGAACAACTGTTGTTTATTAATTCAGTATACATTAAAAACAACTAACTCCTGCCGCCCAAGCCGTTCTTATTGCTTTGGGGGCCTTAAATAGTCTGAATTGTCACACTCACAGCAGTGTGATCCTGTGGAGTTGTGCAGCTACTGTAATTGGCAGCCCTGGCATGGCCAATGGGTAGTGAAAGCTGCAGTGAACATGGTCACAGGGTAAGAAGCCAATATCCCACAGTGAAACACCGGGGGCGTTGGAAACCCTTCTGTAGAGTGGGTATCCAATCTATCTCTTTTTTTGAAGATCTACACAGCTGATTTGCATTATGGGATTTTAAATCTCCCAAGGACATCCACAGCAGACTGAGAATATATATATTTTGTATTTTCCTTTTTTGGAAGGGAAGGAGGGGAAAGGTAGAAATGCCACACAAGCAATGCTCGCTGCAGATTTTCAGGGCCTCAGGCAAGAAATATTTAGGGTCCCTGTTCGAATTTTACTGCTAGGTTTATGCTAATTGAAGCCCATATGATGCCACAAAAACTTTCCAAAATGGGGTTCAAAGAAAAACAGATAAAATATTCGGTGTGATTTTTCGCAGGGCCCCTCTAAAATCCTTAAAACACCACTGGGCTAATAGAATTGTTTTATAATTATAAAAGGTTTATATTCTTAATGTCCCTTCTCTCTTCTGACACACATCACATAATCCCATGTCCTTTATTATCATTTTTAAATACGATTGCATTTTAGGAGCATTCATTCTCCTACTCTGAGTGGATCTATCTGAATACTTATCTAACATGATATAAAAGTCTCCTCTCATTATCGGTGGCGTGTGCTTAAGCAATTTCTCTACCAACTTGGCGAGGGGCATGCTATCATCTATATTGGGCATGTAGTATGCTGTTACAGGTATACTGCTGTAGATATTCGTATTTTCGCTACCACCCATCTTCCAGAATCTCCAGATAATATTTCTATAATTCTGTTGAAGAATTAGCTCTAATCTCTATTGCCAACCCTTTAGAATAGCGTGACTCGTCTGCACATGCAAACTGCTGTAACCATTTTTGAGACCTGAGCGTTCCAAGATAGAACTAGTGTTGAGCAATCTCTTCTCTAATTTATATCTATCATTTCTGTTGGCCATTGGCCCCTCCTCTTCCACTCTTTTTAAAATGTGACGGGCCTCTTTTTGAATCTTGTTGGTCACCTGGTTGATTTTAAAATCTTTTTTTCACTCTTTTGCTCCCCGCTCAGTGCCCCGTCTTCTTTCCACCCCCTCCCTAGTGAACCCTCCCATATTTCTTGTTATGCTCTGTTATGTGAATTTGGAGAGCGTGGCTGATCACCCTAGAGGGTATCTAGGCGCCGAGGAGGGCAGACCTGAGGGGGGGGGGGGGGGGTTAGGAGATCATGCCTGTTTCATCTGGAAGAGCCGTGTCTTGAGATTCCTTTGGAAATCCACGAGGGATGGTGAAGTTCTGAGGTGTTGCGGTCGGTCGTTTCAGATCTTGGCTGAGAGGTATGAAAAGGAGCATCCTCCGCTTCTGGTCTTCTTGATGTGAGGGATGTGTGCTCTTGCTTGGGATGCAAGTGTCTCGTAGGTTGGTTGAAGCTGAGGTGGTGGTTGGGGTAATCTGGACGGGTGTTGTGGAGAACTTTGTAGGCATGGGTGAGTAGCTTGAACTGACATCTTTCCTGGACTGGGAGCCAGCAGAGATTGTTTGTTGAGGTTTGAAAAGATATGGTTATTTTGCTGGATGTTCAGGTGAAGTCTGGTGGCGGTGCTCTGGGTCGTTTGGAGTCGGCGTAAGACATGGGTTGGGATTCTAATGTAGATGGCATTTCCTTAATAAAGTCTACTTGTGATAAGAGCCTTGATGAATGTTTGTCTGGTGTTCAGTGGGATCCACTTGAAAATTTTGTGCAGCATTTGCAGGATGTGGAAGCATGCTGAGGGGACACCGTTGAGCTGTCTTCTGAAGAGAGGTTGGTGTCCGGGATGAACCCGAGGTTCTTGGCATGATCCGCAGGGGTTGGTGGGGGGCCAAATTCAGAGGGCCACCAAGAGGTGTTCCAGGGCGAGTGTATTATTATTATTATTAAAGTTTATATAGCGCCTGAATCACACCCGAAGGGGTATCTCTGCGCTCGTGGACAGACGTGAAAGTACTGGCACTATGAGAAGCGTCTAGAACAGAAATGTTTTCAGGGACTTTCTAAACTGAAGATGGTCCGGACACTGCCTCAGTGTAATAGGGAGCAAATTCCAGTGCCAGGGAGCGAGATACGAGAAAGCTTTCCCCCCTGTCCTAGACTTGTTAATCCGGGGAACTTTGAGAAGGGATTTGGAGCTAAGTCAAAGGTCTATGTAAGGTGTATGTAAGATTAGGTCTTCTGTTTTGTCTGTGTTGAGCTGGAGGCAGTTGTTTTTCATCCAAGCAGCAACATTGCTCATGCAGTTGGTGAAGTTTGCTTTGGCAGTGCTGGTTGAGTCGGTTGAGACTGCCCTCATCGCCGCCACCGATGACATCAGGATCCTGCTGGACAACGGTGAGACCGCAGCCCTCATCCTTCTGGACCTCTCCGCCGCCTTCGACACTGTCTGCCACCGCACACTACGCACATGCCTCCACACCGTAGGGATCCGAGACAAGGCTCTGGAATGAACCACCTCTACCTCTGTGGCAGAACCCAGAGCGTCCGGCTCCCCCCATTCCGATCCGAAGCCTCCGAGATCATCTGCGGCGTACCCCAGGGATTTTCCCTCAGCCCGACACTGTTCAACATTTACATGGCCCGCTCGCACACGTCACCTGACAGCATGATCTCCTACGCCGACGACACTCAACTGATCCTCTCCCTCACCAAGGACCCTATCACCGCCAAAGCCAACCTCCATGAAGGAATGAAGGCCGCCACCGACTGGATGAAGATCAGCCGACTGAAGCTGAACACAGACAAAACGGAGGTGCTTATCCTCGGCTCCAACCCTTCGGCCTGGGATGACTCCTGGTGGCTGACGGCACTGGGGGGGCCCGACACCCACCGACCATGCACGCAACCTGGGAATCATCCTTGACTCAATGCTCTCCATGACCAAGCAAGTCAACGCCGTCTCCTCCTCCTGCTTCAACACCCTCCGCATGCTCCGCAAGATCTACAGGTGGATCCCGACAGATACAAGAAGAACAGTCACCCAGGCCCTCGTCGGCAGCAGACTCGACTACGGAAACACCCTCTATGCGGGAGTCCCATCCAAGCTCATCAAACGACTGCAACGCATCCAAAACACCTCGGCAGGACTGATCCTCGATGTACCATGCCATGGCCACGTCACCCCCCACCTGAGAAACTTGCACTGGCTCCCCGTCAACAAGAGGATATCCTTCAAGCATCTCATCCACGCACACAAGGCACTCCACAAAACTGGCCCAGCCTACCTCAACAGACGACTTTTCTTCTACATCCCCAACGCCAGCTCCGCTCCGCCGACCTCGCACTCGCCACCGTCCCACGCATCCGAAGAACAACCACCGGCGGGAGATCCTTTTCCCACCTCGCCGCCAAGACCTGGAACACCCTCCCACTGAGCCTACGACAGACCCAAGACCTGCTGACCTTCAGGAGGCTACTCAAGACCTGGCTGTTCAATCAGTAGCGGCCCCCCCCTCCCCTCTCAGCACCTTGAGACCCTCACGGGTATGTAGTGCGCTCTACAAATGTTTGATTGATTGATTGATTGATTGATTGAAGGGAGCGGATGAGCTGTATGCATCAGCACAGGATACTATGTTGATGCCATGGGCTCTGACGATATCTGTGAGGGGCGTCATGTAGACATTGAAGAGTGTTGGGTTGAGCAACGATCCTTGAGGGACTCAGCAGATGAGTTTCTTGGTTTCTGAGCTGTAGGGGGAATTCTAGCTCATTGAGTTCTGTCCTTGAGGAAGGAGGATATACATTTGAGGGCTAGTCCACAGATACCCAAGAGCTGAAGCTTTGTGAAAAGTGACTTGTGGGAGACCGTATCGAAAGCTGTGAAGAGGTCCAGGAGGATGAGTTTGGCTGTTATTTCTCGGTCGAGGATGCTTCTGATGTTCGCAATGAGGGCTGTTTCTGTGCTGTGGTTGGTGCAATAGCCTTATTGAGAGCTGTCTAGGAGTTGATGGAGTACTAGGTGGTCCGCAAGTTGTGTATGGGTGGCTTTCTTCCTGACTTTAGTTTTAAAAGGCAGGAGCCAGATGGGTCCGTAGCTGCTCAGGGTGTTGGGGTCCGCTGTTGGTTTGTTTGATAGGGCATTGATTTACGCATTTTTCCAGCAAGACGGGAAGGTGGCGGTGGTTATTGAGGTGTTGATATCGGTGAGTGTGGGGTAGATGATGGCTTTTCCAAGGTTGTATATGAAATGGGGGCATGGGTCTGAGGAGACTCCTGAGTGGATGGTATTCATCGCTGTTAAGCAGGTGCACAGGCACATTACTCTCTCTCAGACACTCCCTTTCATATGAGCTGTTTAGAATGCAGCGCAGTTTCGGGCTTATCCTTTGGAACAGTAAATCCAGGACATTTGAGCTATGATATTGATGTTTCTGCTTCTATCTTGGATTTCAGTGATACTACCTCCTGCATCCTGTTTGTAAAAAATGCCTTTGGCATATGTACCCTCTGCAGTGGGGCATGAAGTTCCAGTGGGCACAGCATCAGATACATTTCTCCGACATGGTCCATATATTGGATTGGAGGGAACTGCAAAAGACCTGCAGTGGTGGCTCATGGACTGCAATTGCATCAATGGCACACCTCTCAATCTTCCCCAACCAGAGATGATATTGGTGGCAGATGCATCACCGCCAAGCATATTGCAAGTTTCCTCACTGCCACAGTTTTCATGGTGGTGAGCCTGCCATGAAAAGTGTGGCAGTGAGGAAACTAAGGGCCCCCTGTTGCCTCTGTGTCAAGGGATGGATGCACAGGGGCACATGGCGTCCCCTGTCTGCATGCACCCCTGGTTCCTGCATGGCATGAACTTCACAGTCCATGCTGTGCAAGAATGTGCAATGGTTTTCCCATTGTGGTGCTTTGCTAAGGCTCCCATATTAGCCCTAGTATGGCACCACCACGGGCCAGCCACGGCAGGACTGCCCTTCCTGAATTCCAGTAGTAATCCGTCTGGCAGTCTCCGTATGGGTTTGGTGGTCTTGGAGCAGGGCACTGGCGTGGCTGCCCGCTTCATGACCGCCAAACTCATAGTAAGGCCCAAAGTGTCTGATCCTTAGAAAAAGGTAGGATTTATGATGTTGGGACAGCTTGCTCAAGAGGGCAAATTTAGACCCTGGTAAGATTTGGCAAAGGCAACAGATGGCCGCTTATCAAAATATAAATACTACAAATGAATAAATTGTGGCAATCAATGCCACATATGGTGGAAGAGACTAGTAGACTGGAACAGGAGCTGCAGGATGTTACGTTAGAGAAGAGAGAAGTAGCAACATGGCATCGGTTGATCTTAGAAGCAGTGAATGGCTAATTCAACCTGGTCCTAGAAACATGGGGAAAAGGCTTCACAGAGTTGGACCTGAAGTATAAATGGCAAGTATCTATGTGTACTTTGTATACCACTGTAAATTTGCCACTCTTAGGAAGAACCATCTGTTTACTCTTCAAAGGGCTTATTAGTCCCCATCTAAGTTGAAGAAAGTTGGGTAGTATAAAAATGACAAGGGTAACAAATGTGGTACAGAGAGCATGGAAAATTTACACATGTTCATAACGGGGTGGCGGGGAGGGGCAGGGGGTGTTTGAAAACATTTTGTTTTTTAAACACTGACCTGCTCTGCCATCTCTTCTCGTTGCCTCTCTGCTTCTCTGCTTCTCTTCCTGATTCCAAGTCCAGAAGAAACAGGAAGCACACAGGCGCCCCATAGCCAATCACAAAGCTGCAATGCAGTGTTGTGATTGGTCTGAGCACCATGGTATGGCACTCAAATGGGGACAGGGAGCTTGTGCATGTTCTCCACCCAGGCTGTGTATTACTGCCTGGTGAAGAACATGCAAAGTGCGCATGACTGTTTGGCCAGCCCAAGACGACTGGCCAAACCGTAATGCGCACTTAAGTGTATGAACCACTCCTCCTTCCTGTGCCACCAGCCCTGGCCCTCACTAACCCAGCAACGCAGCAACAAAAAATAAAATGATAATAATGTTGTTATTATCATTTTATTTTTCCCTTTGCCACTGCTCTGAGAGAAGTGGGGCGATACTCCTCCGTCTTAGTGGAGGGGCTGTCTCTGGTTCATGGATTGCCTTAAAATAGCACGGTTTTGGCAAAGTGTGGGTAAGACATTATCAGAAATCATGCAACACGAAATCAAGTTAAGCCCCTCTCTGATTATATTTGGCATGCTGGAAAAAGAATACATTATGGACTCCTTATGAACAAATCAGGGCAAGATACTATTCTATTTGATATTGTTGCTGAGTAGAGAAATATGTAGAATTGGATTATGCAGACACAACCAAAATAAGTACATTTGTGGGACAATGTGATGTACGTTCGAGGCCTTGGAATGTTCTTGTGTAAAGAAAGCAAAGTTGTGACAGGTGATAGAGCAATGGGTTGGTAGCTTATAATAGTTGAGATGCTTAATGTCCAATAATTACACCTAAAAGATCGGGGAAAACTAGGACTAAGGGCCTCATTTATGTATTAGCTGCTGGGCTGTTGTCCCGCCAGAGTGACAGAGTAAAGACCTCTGTCACCCTGGTGGAGTTCCTGACCGCCAAATTTATAAATGTTTAAATCACAGGGGTTCCTCTCAATGTAATCTGCTGTTGGGTGCCGGGCTGTATCAGCATAATGCAACCCTGCACCAAACCGTATTCTTTTTATATTTTCAAAAAGAAAATCCCAAAATTAGATTTTCTTTTTGTGGATCAATTCTGTTTATTGCAGATTTTCTTTTTGAACAAAATAAAGGAATGCTTCCCCTGCCATAGGAGTCATCTCTCGTGGCAGGGAGAGCATTATTTGGATTTTCATGTCCCTCACTGCCAGGATTTGCCTGGTGGTGACGGACAGTGATAAAATTACTACATGCCTGATCGGGGAGGTGGTCATGTAGGCATTTCTTAGACAACGCTTACTCTGTCGGGCCGTCTGAGAGGTTTTGGTATGGTCAGGGCTGGACTGGCTGCAGCGGGCACCGGGCGTTTCCCCGGTGGGCCGCTAGGGTGGGGGCCGGTTTGGGCCCCTGGGGGTCTGTTTTTGTTCCCGGGGGTCAGCAATATCGGCCCCCTGTAACAAAATTGGCCAAAAACGGCCCCCACAAACTGCTCGGCTGCACACCCCCTAACCCCAGAGGGGGGCGGCAGAGCAGTTTACAAGGGCCGGTTTCGGATCCCTGTCCGGCCCTGGCTATGGTGGAGTAGTCACCGCCATGGTCAAAGCGAAGTTCCTGCAACATTTAAATCAGGAAGGTGGACGATGTTGGCGGTATGTATACTCTTTCACTGTTGCAACAGGGTATACATACCATAAACACATACATTGGGCCCCAAGTCCTAAATAAGACCCCAAGTAAGACTCGGACGAGCGACTCTATTGATTCTCTAAATAACGACTAAGCCACAACCGAGGCATACAGAGATACAGGTCTGAGATGTTATGAGGTCAAAGAAAAAACTAGGCAACAAGAGTCTCCGAGATAGAGTTAGGCAGAGTGGAAATACACAGAGGTAAGCTAGGTAAAGAGAACGTTTACTTTCCCAGGGGGCCCCTTGAAAGCTAGGGGCCCTATGCAATTACCTATTTTGTGCGTGTCCTAAAACATCTTTGCTGCTCTCTCCTCGCACAGATCTTTTTTTCTTAAGGTTGCCAGGTCAGACACACATATATGGCTGTCATTTAAAGCTATCTCTCGCTCTTATCTGAGCTTAGCATTGCATTTTTAAAATACACTACTCACATTATACATCCCGAGAAGGGCACTTTTAAATGTCCCACCCGATCCCAGCTCCCTTTCTTTAGAAATGCTGTCACTTCGATTCATTTGTTAGCTCAATAGCAGTCTTTCTTTGTGAAAAAAAACACTTGTAATTTACAGTAGATAATGTTACTTTTGAACTTTATTTTCCGATTTTTAAGTAGGAAAGAAGACCATTCCAGTGCACTATTAGTAATATAACATGATCAAAAACCTATTTGATGGAAAACTGTGCTCATAAAACAGTACAGTTTCTTTACTGTATCATAGTGACTTACTAACTGGTTCTCGGGACTGGCACTTATCAAGTGCCCATTTTGGGTTACTGCATTCTCCTTGTCAAAGGGAAGTACGGGCACTAATTCCCCAATCGAGAAGCAGCTGTTAGTAATAGCATTCTTGCATGTGCTTCTTTTGTTAAACTAAAGCGAAAGAATAGGTTCAACAAAGGGTCTAAGTCTTCAACATTATCTAAAATATGACTTCTTTGCTCAAGAAAAATCAGCCTGAGTTGTTAATTCATTTTATCACCTTACAAAAGGGACAACATTCTTTAATAACATACTATTGACTACCCAAGCCTTTCAGGTGGAGTTACCTGCAGAAATGGCGGGTAAAGTGTCATGAATAAGAAATGACTACACATGACCAATGAAATGCAGCACACACGCTCTGGAACAAAGGACACAACCACAGCAAGAATTCTCCCCAGCTTGAATTATAATTCCACTATGAGCTTTAAATAAGGGTGGAAATGAAACTATTTTGTCTTCTTCAAGAAATCCCTTTCTGAGAATAAGAACGTTTTCTACTAAACGCCTCTTCCATTTTGGGTAAACAAACTCTATTTCCCAGATTTCTTTTCTAAAACAAAAAATATTTGCCTGCTAATTACCATTATAACCTTTTTGTAAACATGCAGTCCCCGAATATCAGCTTGTCACATTCATCAACTACTCAAATGTACAAATGTGTCCCCTGGTCTGAATCTGCTTCAAATGTCCAAGCTTTATGATCCCATACCATGGATGCCAACGATGTCTATAATATGCCACTAATGTTCATTGTTATACCAAAGACACCACTGTGCCAAGGCGAGGCACCATAATGGCCCGGATGCTCACAATACATCAGTTATTATTTTGCCAGGGGGAGGGACCAATCTGTTAGGGATAGTCAAGTTAGGTCTGTCATGCTCATAGTATGTCAAAGAGGTATGCCAGGATGCACAACTGGACAGAGAAAGGTCACAATATGTTAGGGGTGTAAGCTAATATGCAAGGGCCACTGTTGTGCCAGGAACAGACACAATTATGCCATAGATGGACCTTGTATGGTGGTGAGTAAAATATATGTTTGATCGTTCTCAGCACTGGGCTTAGTTTCCATGGAGCAACTCTGCCAAATACAAACAGGCCCACAAATTAATGTGCACACATGCATACAAATACAAATATATGTGCGTGAGGCTCAGAAGTGGATCTCAGCTCCGAATCCAGTCAATGTTCTCCTCAGCACCTGGAATAATCATGCACCCAACTCACATGATTTCTGTCTGGCTCTTTCTGGCCAGCACATAAGTGACTCTGCTCTGGCTCCAGCTCCAGCCATGGCTAGCAATCTTCATTAAAGGCTCACTATTTGCCCACAAGGTGTGACTGATAGAGAGGGACCTACTACATGTTTAATCTCCTTGTGTTGCCTGAATGAGAACGGATACAGATGGTCACGTTGTTCAATCTCCTTGTGTTGCCTGAATGGGAATGGATACAGATGGTCAAGTTGTTCAATCTCCTTGTGTTGCCTGAATGGGAATGGATACCGATGGTCAAGTTGTTCAATCTCCTTGTGTTGCCTGAATGAGAACGGATACCGATGGTCAAGTTGTTCAATCTCCTTGTGTTGCCTGAATGAGAACGGATACCGATGGTCAAGTTGTTCAATCTCCTTGTGTTGCCTGAATGAGAACGGATACAGATGGTCAAGTTGTTCAATCTCCTTGTGTTGCCTGAATGAGAACGGATACCGATGGTCAAGTTGTTCAATCTCCTTGTGTTGCCTGAATGAGAACGGATACAGATGGTCAAGTTGTTCAATCTCCTTGTGTTGCCTGAATGAGAACGGATACAGATGGTCAAGTTGTTCAATCTCCTTGTGTTGCCTGAATGAGAACGGATACAGATGGTCAAGTTGTTCAATCTCCTTGTGTTGCCTGAATGAGAACGGATACCGATGGTCAAGTTGTTCAATCTACTTGTGTTGCCTGAATGAGAACGGATACCGATGGTCAAGTTGTTCAATCTCCTTGTGTTGCCTGAATGAGAACGGATACCGATGGTCAAGTTGTTCAATCTCCTTGTGTTGCCTGAATGAGAACGGATACCGATGGTCAAGTTGTTCAATCTCCTTGTGTTGCCTGAATGAGAACGGATACCGATGGTCAAGTTGTTCAATCTCCTTGTGTTGCCTGAATGAGAATGGATACAGATGGTCAAGTTGTTCAATCTCCTTGTGTTGCCTGAATGGGAATGGATACCGATGGTCAAGTTGTTCAATCTCCTTGTGTTGCCTGAATGAGAACGGATACAGATGGTCACGTTGCAGGTCTGGGAGGTAAACTGTGTACTTTTGTGTGGTAGCATGAGGCACTGTCATCGGTTCAGCTGGATGCCACTCTAAAGGTCTTGAGATGAGCAGATGTCTTCTTTAATGTGCATAAATGCTCCTAATGATGTAGTGTGCTGTGCTTCACTTTAGAGGGCTACTTCAAGGGTGTTGGGGAGCTACCATGGTCAATAGGTTACATCTAGATCTGGTCAGCAAACAAAGCATCTTAACTATTGTTCTGAGACACTGTTGTTTTACCTGTAGCTTCCAAGTAGTTCTGCTTGTCAGGCACATTAACGCAAGGTACCCTACAAAGATTAGACCCCTCAGGGTAAACAAGAGGTAACTGTTGTTACCAGGCATATCGCAATTATGAGTTTTTGGATAAATATTGGCAGATCTAACCTGCTTATATTCACAGAGAACAATGGCTGATATTGGTTTTGGGCATGCAGATTTTGGTGCAGTAACTACCAAAACCCATGTTATTCCCATCAAAAAACAGGAATTGGGTGGTATTTATCACAACTGGTAAATTCCAACTCAGTAGAGGCGGATTTCATCACGTGCAATAAATATCACTCCAATTACTGGGGCAATCATAATGAGGGCCTAAGAGAAAATACACCAGATATAATGTCTGATAGTTCCAAGACCCAACAACAGTATTTGGTTGATGCAAAATGTATATGTTGCTTACAACAAGCAGCTGAAGATTAGTAAGACCACATCACCTGTTGTGAAGACTTAGCCTCAGTGAGCAGTCTCTCAACATTCCAATCCCCTTTCCCCATCTGCACATGCACTGTGAGAAAGGCAAACACAGTTCCATAGGCATGCGCAAGCAGGTGAAGGAGGGTGTCCATCAATTCTGCTGGGCGAAGTACAATCAGGGTAGTGACAAAATGTAACATATGTTGGGATCTGACATCAGATTTATAGCTAAGAATTATCAGGAGACTTGTACTCCTGGAGATTTGCTTCTGTGCTTCACGGTATTGAAGGGTGGTTGGTCAATCAAACTTGAAGACAGTCAATAAAGGTTTCTAGTTGAGTCACAGTATGGGGCCAGTTTCTGCAATGATTTTAAGCCTTTGGCTCAATATATTTTAGGAATGGTGTAGAATGCCTTGAACTCGATCTTTTTATCTGTTTGAAGAAAGTATAGTGTTTCAAATGATCATGTTTACAGATGTTTAAACACAAGCTGGGGGCTTGGGTCTGTTGCCCTTGCAATTTGGCAATGAATTTCTTGGCCATGCAATATTAGAAGTCAAGAGGTGCCATGACAAGGAATCTTGCCAGCTCCACCTAGAGGTTGTTTTGCAGTTGTGGGGGGGTTTGCAGAATATAGAAAGCTGCAGATTTTCATCCTTGACCGCCACATTGTCATAGGGAGAAAATAAGAGTTTGAGTCAAACAATATCCCAGGGTTTATTACTTTCAGAGAAGTTTAAGGAGATTGTCCATGGCCTGGTCTGCATTTGGACAGTAATGTTTTGGGCTTTTTTATCCTATTACAAAAATCTCCTTTTTGGCTGAATTCATGCATTGGATTAGTTCATGCAGCGAAAACTTGAAGTAATCCAAAAGCATACTTGGCTCAAGGAGGACGAGGAGCAAATGCTTTTTTTCATGTCTATTTTCCTGACATATGATTAGGCCTGGGCGTAGTTCGCGAAGTAGCACTTCGCGAAGCTACGCAAAGTGAAGTTCGCACTACGCGAGCTACGCGTAGCACTTCGCGAACTGCGTAGTACCTTGTTCGCATTGTGCCAGATGTCGTTTTCAATGATTGCACAGTGCGGACAAGCAACCGGCACTGTGCAATCATTGAAAATGGCATCTTGCACAGTGCGAGCTGTAGTTTTCTGCTGCTCGAGTAGATTTTTACTCGAGCTTCAGCTTTCTCAACGCGAACTGGTAGTTTCTCATCGCGAGCGGTCGCGAGCATACGCGACCACTCGCAATGAGAAATCTGACCTCCTCGCGTTGGGAATCTCGCCGGGAGGTTTATTTTCCATGCTCGCGATCGCCAACTTGAAGTTGCTGATCGCGAACAAGGAAAAAGTCTCGCCGGGATGTCATTTTGCTTGCTCGCGGTCGCCAACTTGACGTTGAGGACCGCGAGCAAGCAAAAAATTACCGCAGCACTACGCAACACTACGCTATGCGTGTTCGCACTGTGCTACGTGCAGTTCGCGTAGTGCGAAGTAGCGCGAACTTCGCAAACTACGCGAGCGTAGCGTAGTGCTTCGCCCAGGCTTACATATGATTCAAAGAATTCTTTCATCTGTTCCCTATTGCCTCCTAAATGTTGACGTATCAATAATGTTGCCCTGATTATAGGCAGTTTCCGTATATGTGGGAAGATAAGCCAATACACTCAAATAAATCAGTCTTGGATCCAGAATCCACATACAGTGACCGTCATATAACAGATCTCTTTTCTTGAACCAAATGTCGATCGTGTCACAACCATTCAGGGTTTGGCTTTATGACTGAGGCACAGAGACTGCTCCTTGTTGTTTTGCATGATGTTTTTCATATTTTTGATTTTGGTGTTGACTTCCTGCTGGTGTCTTTTAACTTTATGACAAGATAGGAGGCTAGCATTATCCATAAACTTTTATTCACTCCTTCTGAGCAGCAACTCTAAAAGCTTCCAAAACAGAACTCCCACAACATCACAATGTAACTTAGAACACTCAGTCCAATAAATACTCTTTGTCTTCCATATTCTTCCTCTTTTGTTTGCTGCTTCTGAGCAGGTAAGGATCGTTGATTATATAATTGTTTATTTGAACATTGAAATGTTGGGAGCTCCATTGAACACAATAGAGTGTTCCGGGCTTCTAATGGTCTCTGGGCTTCTAATGGCCGGTAGAAGCCTGGGGCGCCAACAGTCATGTTTGTTCATAGCCGTTGCTGTGAACAAAAGCCTCACGGAGCCCAAGGGGATTTAAATCCCCTCAGGCTCCATGAGCCTTTGATTCACAAATTATAACATTCTGTCCTCTAGGAGCGGAATGTTCTAATAGCTGTGGAGCCCTCCGTAGCGGGCTCTACCAGCCAATAATGGTCTGCTCTGACGGGCTCTAAGGCTATATGAGATTTAAATTATTTTTTAAATGAATATTATGTGTATATTATATATAGTGTAAGTATTTGTTACAGCACCCAAATTATGGGTATTAATATTCAATTTTTGTTTAATGTAGTTATTAAAATTTCAGAAAATGTCAATTTATATAGTAGACGTTTAGAATAATAAGCTGTATTGGTCAGCACTTTGATCTGAACATACTTTTTTGTGAAGAAAGTTATATTTATAGGTTGATATGAGTTTAAATTTAAAAGACGCCATACCAGCACATAAGTGAGAGCGAGAGCGAGAGCGGCTGAACTGTGTCTCGCGCTCCTGTTGTTACCTCTTTCTTGTGAGGAACTGTATGCTCTTAGGTGTGAGACCTCTGGATCAGATGCCGACCAGCATCTGATCATCAAAGCCATGTTGAGGCATCAAACGTGTGTGACGTGTGTTTTCAAAGGAAGTTGGTCACTTCTCGAGCCCAAAAAGAGCCCTAAAAAATACACGTCTGACATTGTGTGTCAGAGAATCGATATTTATATGAAGTGGGGCATGCTTAAAAATGTTTGGCCACATTTTCAAAGGGACTAGGGATGCAAGGCTCATTACCATAGCAACAAGAGGCTTCAATTACAGTGTTCATTGCAGGAATTGGTTGGAGTTGGCAGTTACAGTGTTTCATCAATTAATTCATGCTGATAGCATAAAATAATTGATAAAATGAGGAAATTCATTAATAATAGAAAATGCTTAAATATGACTGAAAAACGTACTGAGGAGATTAGCCAGGAGGGCATGTTTAGGAAACTAATCAGCTTATTAGATGATGCTGTAAAAGACAATGTTAAACAGGTTTTAAGTAGGAAAAGTGAACTTAGAGTACAGGATGAGGAGGAATATTTTTCAATATCAAGATCTTAACAGTGGTCCAGGAGGTAAATGTATAAAAAAGAAAAAACATTTGTAAATAATGTCCATTTAGAAAGGAGTCCAAAGGGACTCAACAAGAGTAGGTGTCAAAAGCAGCACAAGGAAAAGTCATTATAACATTGAAAGTGAATTTGATCCAAAGGATGAAAATGAAATAATGGATGAAAAATCCAATACAGATTAATATATCCTTGATTTAGATTACAAAGATTGTTTTGAGGAGGAATTTTATGAGAGTAACAGAAAAAAGCAAAAAGAGATAACAAGAGTTATTGATCCATTGAGAGAGAAATTATTTAACCCAAGAGATATAAGACACCCAAGGGGAAAGGATTGGTGGCCATTAGACCATGTGTCCGATTATAAAAAGAATAGAATAAGGAGGCCACTAGGAACGGATGAAAGAAATGTTATGAGGGCTTAGTGCTCTCTACCCATGAATTAGGAGATTTTGCTAGAAAGGAGTCTAGTGAAGTGGCAAAGGAATTATTATTTGGTATGGGAAGGTAAAGTCCCTAAGTAAATATGTGCAGACTTTTACAAGTCTAGACATAACACATGTTTCAATGCACAGAGTATTTACTGGAAGAGATTTTTTTTTAGAAGGCTAGGAAGAGAGGGCACCCTTTCAGCTGAGCAAATCATAAGTTCTAAGGTTCAGGGTATCAGAATAATTCAGGATATCAAAGATATCGATGCTATAGGGGAACCTGAGAGAGGTTCCCAGTTTTTATCCACAACTTTGAAGGAGAAAGAGGTCGATCTGGTAGAGGATGGGGGAAAAATACTAGTCAAGGACAAGGTGAGTATGAGGACTGTTTTGGCTCTACCCCAAAAAAGGTGGCAGGAAGGTTAATACCTAACAAAAGATACGTGGGTGTTGAAGACAATAGAATGTTATCAAATAGAGTTGGATTTGGAACTACTCCAAATGAAAGAACCAAATGAACTTGTGTTTCAGAAAGAATGAGAGAAAATTGTACAAGACGAAATGCTGCAAATGTTCATAAAGGATGCAATAAAAAAAGTGGGAGAAAACCAGAAGTGGTTTGTAAGTACACTCTTTGTGGTGGAGAAAAAAGACAAAGGCTGGATGCCTGTGATAACTTTGAGATATCTAAATCAATTTGTCACTTATCATCACTTCAAAATGGATTTATTGAGAGACATGCTTTGGGCCTTGGATTGGATGGTGAAAATGGATCTCAAATCAAAGCTATTTGAAATTTGGATGGAAAGGACAAATATACTAGTTCCAATGTCTCCCATTCGGACTGTCAGCAACACCATGGTGCTTCACAAAAGTTGTAAGACCAGTAGTGGGTTTCCTGAGAGAAAGAAGAGTAAGAATGAATATGTATTCAGAAAATATTTTAATAATAAATCAAAGTGTGGAGAAATGAAGGACCAGTAAATGTTTGTGAAGAGTCCATTAAAGACATTAAGGTTTATAATAAGTACAGAGAAATCAATATTAGTTCCAACACTATGATTGAAATTTCTAGGATTAGTAGTAGGCAAAGTAACAAGTCTGTTACAATTACCGGAGAAGACGGTAAAATTGTTGTCAAAAAAGAAGGCGATGTTATGAAAATTGGCACGGGTGATCAGTCTGTTATCATCATTGATACAAACTGCATTTCCGGGACCTCTGCATTACAGGGCCTTTCAGCATCTAAAAGCTTTAGGTCTGATGAAAGGTTAAGGGTAAGGAGCCATGATACTTCTGAGCATAGATGTGAGAGAGGGGTTATTATGGTGGGAAGAGCATTTGGAAGCCTGGAACAGACAAGCAATTTTTGGAACCGAAATCAGAATCAGATGTGAGAAATTCTAGTTGAGGAGACATGTGTTCAGGTCAGGAGACAGATGGAGTTTGGAATGTGGTAGAGAAGAAGGAACACTATTTGGAGTTAAAAGAGGGTTTGTTTGCCCTACAAAGTTTCAGGAAAAAAATAAAGGGAAATCTGCCTTATTGAAGATGGACAGCATAACTGCTGTGACATATATAAACAAATTGGGAGAAAGCAGATCAAAGAGATTATCAGATTTAGCTAAGGAAATGTGGAAAAGTTGCTTAGAACAGAAGATAGGATTGAAAGTACAATTTTTACCAGAGATACGCAATGTGATAGCATATTAGAATTCAAGAAATGTGACAGATTACAGCGATTGGAAACTAAGGGAGGATAATTTCAGAAAATTCAGAAAGTATTGCACCCATTTGGGTGGATCTTTTTGCTCCGTGATTGACTTTTCAGTTGCCTCGGTATATCAGCTGGAGACCAGATTTGGGAGCAACAGCGGTAGATGCATTTTTGCAGGACTGGAGGAAGTTGAAAGGGTATGCATTTCCCCTGTTCTCTATGATTCAGAGAGTATTAGTGCAGGTGAAAAGGCAGAGGTGTCAAATAGTACTAGTAACACCTTTTTGGAAAATACAGGCATGGTTTCTAACTATTATGGAGATAGTGATAGAAATCCCATACTTGAAAAGTTCATGCATTTGTCTTTTCCACAGAATAGAGGAGGAACATCCTTTAGTGCAGTTGGGTTTACTCAACCTTCTAGTACGGAGGATTGTTGGTGTTCATGAAGATTCACAGGTCACCAGGAACAAGGAAAAGATATAAAAGTGCATGGCAAGTATGGTTATGTTGGTGCGTGGAGAGGTATTTGGATCCCATGGGGGTGGATGAAGTAGAGGTGGCTAATTTCTTAGCTAAATTATTTGAGAAAGGATTATCAACCAGAACAGTGAATTGTTGCAGATCAGCGATTGCAGCAGGGCATTCAATACAGAAGTCCATCGATATGTAGGATAATGAAGGGGATACAGTTAAAGAGACTGCCTCGAGCAGAATATCACACATTGTGGAATGTTGACTTGGTATTAAAGTTATTTGAGAGCTTGCTGAGAAATAAATACTTACAAGTGAGAGAATTAACATGGAAGTTAGCAAAATTACAGTGTTTCATTTGTTTCAGAAGAGTATCAGATATAAGGGCACTAGAAGTGTCAAATGGATTCTTTCAACTAGATGGAGGAAATGTTGACATTTTTAAAAGAACACTATGTCTGTTTTGATATTTTATCCAAGATTTGACAGTTCTCCAAATTTGTGTGTGGTTAGATGTATAAGAGCATGAACGCGGAATGATGGACTAGGGCTGTGAAGGTATCCTTCCGATGACACATAAATTGTCATCACTCTGTCTCAGAACAGCAACACCGTGACCTCCTCCATCCGTGTATGCCTATCAGAAGTAGCAGCATGGATTGACGCAAACTGTCTGAAACTGAATGCCGGGAAAATGGGGGTAGTGGTCCTAGGAAAGCACATCAACATCTGGTCTAATGCCTGGTGGCCCGATGACCTAGTTCCACTACAATATCCAAGGCCAAGGTTAAGAACCTAGGCATCTGGTTTGATGATAAGCTGTCTTTTGATGCTCAGATCACTGCCCTCATAGGGAAATGCTTCAGGATACTGAAATCTCCTGAGGAAGGTCCTCCAACTCCTACCAGAAGCTGCCCAAAAAACTGATCCAGGCACTTGTGAAGTCCAGGCTGGACTAATGCAATGTTCTATATCTGGGTGTGTTACAGTCCCATCTTAACAGACTGTAAAAGGCCCAGAAAGCTGTGGCTCGGGCATTGTTGAAGCTTCCTTGGCGGGCCTCTATTAGACCTGCTGGAGTGGTTCACTTATTGATCTGATATGTAAAACCATTTAAAGCAGTTACGAATGCAACAATTGCATAATGCTAGCCTCTGTCTTGTCATAAAATGCCGATTCTTAAATGTTAACTGAATAAAGAATTGCAAAGACAAGGAAGCTAATATTATCCCACTTCTCCTTTGATGGCGATGCAGCGTGCGCAAGGTAAATTGTTTTATTTATTAATTACTTACCCTACCCCTGTCAATTGTATGTCAGACTCCACTACCCCCCCACCCTGCCCCTCCCCCGCCCGATGCCCCTCAGCACTCCCTCAGCGATACGCCACTGACACCCGGCACTAAAAATCAGTGTGAGCGGCACGAGGTAACCCACCCCACCACTCACGGTACTCCGCATGGCTTGGCAGAGTTTTTTTGTCACTTTGCGGAGTTCTTCATAGTGGAACTCCACGAACTTTGCCTAGGTTTAGAGAATATGGAAGTCAAAGAGTATTTATGAGACTGAGGGTTCGAAGTTACATTGTGATGTGTTTTACGTTCTGTTTTGGAAGCTTTAAAAGAGTTGCTGCTCATAGGGAGTGAATAAAAGCTTATGCATAATGGTAGCCTCCTTGTCTTTACTATAATGGGATTCTTTAATCAGTCGACCTCTAAGAATCAACATTTCTAGCCACTTTAGTCTGAAACGACCTTGAGACACTCCTTGCCACCTAAAGGGTGATTGGAATTTTGAAGTAGTGGTCTAGACTCTTTCTGTTGCTTTTCTATCTAATCTGTTCCAGCTGCTGAGAAGTGAGACTGAGACTTCCAATGCTGACCTTACAACTGAGGACTACAGGGGCCACATTGCCCCAGAGGCATATTCGGTATCTATCAACCCCAATAATATCTGACACCGTGGACTTCAGAACTTCTCAGTTGCAATTTATTAAACCTTTTACAGGTTGTGCCCTAAAGTGGGTGATGCTATGTATATTTTAGTGCTTATATACCCAAATTCTACATGTCCCACTAACTACTGAGACTTCTTTCCCTGTGAAATTGTGTAAGGTTTGAGTTTCTGAAGTTTAACAGGGTCTATGGACATTATTGCACCCAGTAATCACATGATGTGGTAAAGTATTCACTCAATCAATCAATCAATCAATCAATCAAATACTTTATTCGACAACTTAATGTCATAAAAGTTTACAATTCGATCAACCATATATTACAATTAAAAATTAGATAGTACAGGATATCATCTACCAACTCATGGTGAATTACTAAACAAATTAAAATAAACATTTCAAGATAAAAACATACAAACAGTATTAGGGAGCAAAACTACCATAACTTTTTCTATAGCTCATCTTGTAAGGTTAATGCTTTTCTGGGCATATATAAAAGTGCGAAGTGCAAGTAAATTAGGAAACAAAATTTCACGTTACCTTACCCAAGATACATAAAGTGCATAGTGCATAGTGCAAAAGACGCATACGGAATAAAGTGCAAACATATCAATCAAAGCAATTGTAGGGTATGCCGAAGGTAACCCCACGAGCAAAAATGCCTCAAAGAAGAAACTATGTGCAAATAAGCCAGGCTCAGAAGTTTGGGTTGATCTGCTAAATACTCAATACATTATTATATTTCTAAAAAGATCCTTCAGTCAAACTTACAAATACGCAGAACTATATTTACATTATATCATTTAAAAGTCTAAACAATCAGAATTCAGGAGTCTATTTTTTTTCTTTTTGGACCGCGTAGCTGTGATCAAAAAGCAAGCAATGTTAAAAATGACCCATGGTGAACTTAATGACAGGAGGTAAAGTAGTGCTGGTCTAACCTGCAGAAAACCCTTGCCTTTCAGAATTGGAATTAAATACTTTTTCCGAGAAGTAGAATAAAAAGGGCAAAACATCATAAAGTGAAGGGTATTCTGGGTAGAAAAATTGTCACACTTACAGGGGGTTGAATACTCGGGATTACACCACTCCTGGAAATCACCTAATAAAAAAGGAACTAAGTTAAAGCGAAACCTGGTTAAAAGCCAACGATGGTAAGGAATGTTAACCATTATCAAATAGGGTTCAATACAAATGTTCGAAATGAGCCCTTACAAGAGGTTTCTGCAGCTCTTGTTCCTCCCGTTCTGCAGACAACAGGTTCTTAAAATTATATTTCACCCACAGAACATCCTCCTTCCGTATCTTTTCAGGGGCTTCAAATAACTCAGGCCGCCCCAGTTTGGTTAGCCCGCTTTTAACATAAGTCAACCACTTGATTTTGTTGGAGTTATCTAACTGTGCACAGTTACTTAGGATCTTATGGTTCAAAGTCAGTTCAGGGTTTAACCACACTTTGAGCCAGCAAAGCAAAGGAGCTAGGCTCAAAGTGTCTGAAATGTAACCAATCCCAAGTTCCTGATGTATAGAAAAGACTGGCGTCGATTGTGGGACTGATAAAAGGCTACGTAGAAATTTATTTTCGGCTATTTGGATGCCTGGTTGATCTTTGAAGCCCCATATAGAGGAACCGTAGGTCGCAATCGCAACGCACTTTGCGCTATATATTTTCAATATGCTCTTAATTGGTCTAGCCCCCAAGCGTTTAGCAAACCCCATTAATCCTAGAGCAGAACGTGTAATAGAATTCCTTTTAATTTTCTGCTGCGGAATCCAGGAAAACTTCTCATCAAAGACTACCCCTAAATAGGTAAAAGAGGAGACCGAGGTTACCTCTTGACCATTACAATAAAAGAGGTGGGGTTTTCTTGTTTTACTACCGATTGACAGGATATGGGACTTGCTATTATTCACAACTAGGTCCAGCGACTGCATGTGAGCCCCAAAAGCATCTAAAAGCCGCTGGAGACCAACGGCTGTGCGTGCTATAAGGACTGCGTCATCCGCGTATAGGAGAACCGGAATAGAACAGTTTCCTACACGCGGAATATCCAGAGTTGCTGTTAAAAGGGATCTGTCTATATCATTAATATATAAGGTAAAAAGAACAGGTGCCAAAATACACCCTTGCCGAACACCACGAGCAGATCTAAAGGAACTTGTACATTTACCATCCCGTGAAATTCTGACCGAAGCAGAAAGATCTTGATGAAGATCGGCCAGAAAATACACTAAGGGAGGATCAAGACCTTTTTCCAACAGGATGGTCCACAGCTTTGACCTGTTAACCAGGTCAAAAGCTGAGGATAAGTCCATAAATGCCATCCTTATACAGCCTTCCTTTGCCACGGTATATTTACTAATTAATAATGACAAATTAAGGCACTGGTCAGTGGTGCTTCTGCGTTTTCTGAACCCAAATTGTAAATCAGAAATAATATTCATCTCAGTGGCCCAATCTGAGATTTTCACTAAAATTATTTTACCTAAAATCTTCACAGAAGAATCGATCAAGGATATAGGTCTGTAGCACCGCGGGTCCCCTCTCTGCCCCTTCTTAAAAATCGGAATTATAGTTGAACGGGACCATGAAGCAGGGAACCCTGGGGAGCCTGAGACGTTAAAAACATTAGCCAGGATATTCGCCCAAAATTTAGATTCGCTTTTAAATAAATCTGCTGGAACAGAATCAGGGCCAGGGGCCTTATCACTAATAGTCTCCCTTATAGCTTTCTCCACTTCCTCTTCACAGAACACAAGTGGAGCTCGGGGTTGAGTAAGTAATGAGCAAGGGAGCAGGTCCAGGTTCTCAGGGGAGGCATATATTGCCTCAAAATGAGACAGCCATTGGGCCTCAGTAATATGGCAGTCCTGAGTCTCATTTTCCGAACCGGAAAAAAAAGGTGTATTAATGATTCCCCAAAATTTTGAGCTGTCCCTAATTACATCTACTGATAGCAATGCATGCCAAGCCTCGGCCTTAATCTCAGTTTTCTGCTTGTAAATTGCCATCTTGTACTGTTTACGCAAATCAGCAATCAAAACCCTATCTCGGGGTTTGATTTTCAGTGCGTCATTTAAAAGGCGATGGGCATGTGAGCATTTACTATCAAACCACTTTGGACCATGTGCCACTCTCGGTTTATGCTTAACTGTAAGATCACTGGCTATTTGGTTACAAATACCCTCGAAAGCTCTAAGAGTGGCGTCTTTTGTGCTCAAGGGATTAGCGCAAGTTAAAATGTTCCCCTCGCACTTCTTGCAAAGTTCATTAAAAAAGATGTCCGGGATCACCTTAGGCCACCTAAATCGTCTCCCTTGATCACAGGTGGATACAATGCAAGGTGCGATTTGACTCTTGCCACTAGTTAGTGGACTGCAGCTTATATCGAGTTCCAAAATGACAGGGTTATGGTCACTAAAGGACGATTCCCTGGCATTGTAGAAAACTACTTTATCTAACATCCCCGGGGACAAAAAGATATAATCTATGATAGTATCTTTAGTTTTAGATTTAAATGTCGAGCACCGATCAAGATTGTTGGCGAAACCGGGTTCGAAGAGGTCAGCATCGGCCAGGAGAGACTCTAGAGCCTCCCCCTCCCCGGTATGTTCGAAATGAGGTGTTGAGGCAAGATTATGACCAAAACCGTCATCAATACAACAATTTAGGTGACAGGGGTGAATGTTAAAATCGCCCATAAGCACAACATAAAACAAGGTAGTTTGCAAAACCCTATATTTTTCTAAAAAGGAGTTCAAATTGATCAAATGTTGATACCTGTGATCAATTTCCCCAGAATTATAAAAATTCACCAAAAGTATCTTAGGATGAGTGGTAGAACAAATTTCTATTGCCATGCAATTAATTGAATCTGTGGAAATCCTATTTATGGGTCCCTGTAAGTTCAAAGATAAAAGTAACATAAGTCCACCCTTTGCTCTTCCAGCTGGGGTGGCTTGGGCTGGTAGAAAAAAAGGAGCTAAAACCATCGAACCAGAAATTCTCCCCCTTATCCCAGGTTTCCTGAAGGGTGATTTTATCAAAGGATTTTAAGAATTCTAGCCATTGGGGGTTATCTCTTTTGCTTCTTAAGCCCGCAATATTCCAGCTAACGAGTCTACATTTCGATGAGTTTACATCACCAGTAACTGCTTCCGGACAAATAATACGGGGCCTGGCAGATAGGCAATTTTCACTCTCAAAGCCTAAACCCTCCAAGTCATTAAATGCAGGTGGGGGCGGAGTAACCTCTGGCACAGGGAGTCAATCATTTGAGTCCAACATGCTTAGGGGAGAAAATCTATTAGTCAAGGGTAAACCCACCTCCTCAGATCCTGACCGGGCATTTATAGTATATGGAGATAGGGGACCATCTCCTCCCGATCTTGCAGAACTAGGAACCCTGCTAACTGCTCTAGGCCGGTGCTGGGACAGATAGGGTTTAAAATTGACATGTGACCTTCTGATGGGATACCCTACGTTTGAGGGAGGGTAGAAATAGCCCAACGGGACGGCCCTTATACTATCCACTTTAAGAACAGTAGCATCCCAAAACAACCTATCCGCTATATCAGGTTTATTGAAATTTACTATTATACAGTCTCCTGCAATATTTTTAGGCTGGTTGCCCACCCACGACAATCGTCTAGCCATAATGATATGGTCTGAGATTTCAGAAGAACCCGTACAATAGTGATTGCACCAACTTTTTGTTTTACGCAACAATCCATGTGTTGATTCTTGATCGGGGTGCTCAAGAGGGGGAACCCCTACAAGGACCGCGACAAGAGAAGTAGCTTCAGGCGGGAGATCAATCCTAATGTGGTTGTTAGGAATGGAATTATTATGCAACTCAGGATTCTCCCTTATTGCTATAGTCAGCCATCTAGGTTGTGTAGGATCAATACCTTGGGGAACATTGGAAACATTTTGCCTTACAGTGGGAGAGGGGACCATCCTATCCCCCAAATTCACAGAACCATCCTTCCCCAGAGAAGGCAACAGGGCACACGGTTGATTAGTCCCTCTAGTAGCGAGTCCAGTTGCTGCAATTGCTGCTGGTGTCGCATCAGTATTATTAATCGGAGGACGCAAATTATCTCTCAAACGGGAGTCCATAATAGAGTTTAAGTGGTCACACTTCTTTTTGAGATCAGCCACACAGAAATTCATAGTGTCAATAATGTTCTTGGCAATGGTAGACAACATAGATTCAAATCTTGTACTAAAAATATCCTCAATGAGGAACCGCAAGGACTGCTGGATAGATTCATCGATTCCTGGATAAGCCCTAGATGTATTTGCCTTAAAGCCTTTGGGACGCTTTATAGATTTTTTCCTTTGAGTGCATTTAGCGTCAGGCAGCCCATCCATAGGGCCCCTTTCACATGGGGGGTTATGGCCGCTCTGTGGGCTAGGCGAGCCGCCCAAGTTACCCAAGGTGGCAGCTAGAACATCAGTCAGTGGTTTCGGAGCATTAATCACTACCATAGGATCCAGTGGTACATGAGCCGATTCAATAACAGCTGACCCTTCCCTGGAAACAGCACTTATGTCCAAACCTAGTTCTTTTTCGGCGTTAGCTATTTCTTTGTTCAAAGCACCCACGGCGGAAGTTAAATAGGAAATAATGGAAGGAAACTTTCTGGGTATTTTGGCTTTTAAACCCCCCTTGTCAGAGTTACCCATGTGCTTGCGCTTACCCATCTGAAGATGTTGGAGGGGGGCCCAGCCCAGGCTTATCCGGGCTTAGACGGGCGCGGACGGGCCCGCCCCTGGCCCGGGCTTCGCCCGGGCAGCGCCCGGGCACACCCGCGCGTGTCCCGTGCTGCGGCTTAAGAGGGCCTCCGGCGCCCTCTGATGACGCTGATTGATGGCGCCAGGCAGGGAGTTATGGGGGATGAAGTCCCTTCACCAGCAGAAGCCGTTTCCCACACGGCGGAAGCTGGGAACCTTCTTGCCCAAGGTACCGTTCCCCTCACGGCAGCGAGATCATAGAGGGAAAGTATCGTCAGCCCACGATGTAGGAATTCAGCAGTCGCACGTCCCGCGCTGCGTTGGATCAGTGCAGCTTAAGAGGGCCTCCGGCGCCCTCTGATGACGCTGATTGATGGCGCCAGGCAGGGAGTTATGGGGGATGAAGTCCCGTCACCAGCAGAAGCCGTTTCCCTCACGGCGGAAGCTGGGAACCTTCTTGCCCAAGGTACCGTTCCCCTCACGGCAGCGAGATCACAGAGGGAAAGTATCGTCAGCCCACGATGTAGGAATTCAGCAGTCGCGCGTCCCGCGCTGCGTTGGATCAGTGCAGCTTAAGAGGGCCTCCGGCGCCCTCTGATGACGCTGATTGATGGAGCCAGGCAGGGAGTTATGGGGGATGAAGTCCCTTCACCAGCAGAAGCCGTTTCCCTCACGGCGGAAGCTGGGAACCTTCTTGCCCAAGGTACCGTTCCCCTCACGGCAGCGAGATCACAGAGGGAAAGTATCGTCAGCCCACAATGTAGGAATTCAGCAGTCGCGCGTATTCAGTCTGTGCCATCGGTAGATGGAGGTACGGTATGGCAAACTGGTACAGGGACACTGATTTATGTCAATTCATAACTGTGAATATAATTCTAGTGAATTGTGTGTATACTGCAACCGAGCCATTTATCCAATACAGTATTGCAAGGATTGTAATTTGCAGTTGTTTGTATGAGTATAAATGTTGTAACAAATGCTAAATAAAGTGTTTCATTTCAAAACAAAGGAAAGAGTATGCATATTTGTTCCATGGCACTACTTGTTGAGTAGGTGATGCATCCTGTTTATATTTGTGTTGCTTTGTGTGTGTTCTGCATAATTGCAGTTTGATGTTTGTTGTACTGTGATTGTTGTATTTTGGACCTTGTGTTGTGATGTGCCCTGTTGCTTGTTAATAGTGTTATTATGTTGTTTTTTGTATTTGATTGTTTATGTTATTGTTTTATGTTCTGTTGTTTACTTTAGATGTGGCAAAAAATTGTGCTGGTAATATATACAAACAAAAGCAGCACTTGCCTCTAAAGTTCCCATAACAAGCAACCATCTACCAAAGTTCTAAGGTGGTAAAAGAGCCCGGCTCCTACTCTTCAACAAATTTAGGGCCACATGTATGGAGCCGTTTTGAGATTGCAAACGGGCCAATTCACAGAAGTGGAGAGGTGTGGTGCAGCGGCCAGGGCAGCTGACTTTGGAGCACAGGGTTCACGATTCGATCCCCGGCGGCAGCCCAGCTCAGCACCATGTGACTCTGGGCAATAGCTCACTTCATTTCCATGACGGCCCCCAGCGCCTTGAGACCCGTAAGGGTGAGTAGCTTGCGCTTTACAAAAACGGATTTACATTTACTTTTATTTTTTACAGAATCAGCCTGTTTGCGAATGCCAAAAAGGCTTTTTACATGTATCAAACTAAAATTGCAATTTGGTAACCTGTTACCGAATCGCAATTTGGGTTTGCGATTCGGTATTAGGAAGTGGCGTGTTTAGGGCGTCCCTTCCTAATACCGAATCACATTGATATGTATGAATATTTTCGACCGAAATGCGGTCACAAAACATTTGCATTTTACCACCTTCTTCAAGTAGGTGATAACCCATTTGTAAATGGGAAGGGGTCCCCAAGGGACTCCTTTCCTTTTGTGAATATTTTTAAAAGCATTTGTTAAGAGCAGGCAGTGGCCCCATGGACCGCTGCCTGGGACCACTGCCTCCTCTTAAAAAATTAAAGAAAAACTTTTCTTTTTTCAAAGCATCGCGTTTTCCTTTAAGGGAAAATGGGCAACTGATTTTTAGGTCTCGCTGAGCCCCAGCGCTTGCGCTGGCTCGGAGAGACATTTTATAGTTGAGATTTTCAAAGTGCTGCCGTGGCCTAAAGCTACAGTGCACGTGAACGTGCACGCGCGCAGCGCCATGTGTCTTTCCTCTGCAGCACGCGATCGCAATCGCGATCACTTTCACTTTCGCGGCGATCGCAATCGCGATCACTTTCACTTTCGCGGCCGCGGCCGCGTGGCGAAAGCTTGTTATTCTACTGCTGCCCTTCCCTGCTCTACAAGAAGAGCTTGTGTCTTTGGTGCTTCTGCTCGTCGCTTGTTGTGAATTGCACTGCGGCCCTTTCTTTCTCCGTCGGTTACACTCGCCCCAGCCAGTTTACGCCTTCCTTTGTGCACTGCGCAACAGGCACCAAGTTTGTGAACCTGGGCAACCTGGGTCTGAAGCATTAGCCATGTATCAGTGCTGGGTGGCCTTGCATGCTGCACCGCTGGGGACCGGTGGGCGGAGTATTGGTCGAATGCTAAATAAGAGCTGGTAGATCCTGAAAGGGTTAAATGCTGCCGGTGTGGTGTCCAAGCCGATTTCAACGCGCTCACCTTAAGTCGATACAGTCAAATGCTACTAATTCAAGTGAACTCGGAAATGCTCAAAAAGGCAGTCGGCGCGTAGCAGAAACCAGTCCCTAGTTTTATTTAGCTCCTGGTTGAATATCAAGTATACAATGGAGGTGTTAGAACATTGCTTTAGAATGCTTAGCAGTAATTCTAAGTACGAGCTTATTAACAGATGTGGGTACTGTTTATTGCCCCGTTTCTTCCCACATATCGACCTGCACCTCTTTTTATATGTTTTCTACAATTGCGTGTTTGTGTGACAACTTTATAGCACCTGCATTAAAAGGGCCGCGCCTTTTGCAAGCACGCGCGCCCAGCTAATTCTTCTGAGGGAAGACTTAATAGGTCCATGATGCGTTCGTTTATACAACGGAGGTGTTAGAACATTGCTTTAGAATGCTTAGCAGTAATTCTAAGTACGAGCTTATTAACAGATGTGGGTACTGTTTATTGCCCCGTTTCTTCCCACATATCGACCTGCACCTCTTTTTATATGTTTTCTACAATTGCGTGTTTGTGTGACAACTTTATAGCACCTGCATTAAAAGGGCCGCGCCTTTTGCAAGCACGCGCGCCCAGCTAATTCTTCTGAGGGAAGACTTAATAGGTCCATGATGCGTTCGTTTCTTCAGAGACGTGTACAATCCCTGAACCAGTGCTCAGTTTGGAGAGACGTCTCTCACAGCAATGCCATATAACTCAGAACCTTCTATGTGTGAAGTAGTTTGTGATTGCTCGCACTTCAGCGGTAGCACAAGTCTGCACAACACGCATTTGCTTTCTTCAGGCACCAGCCGGTGACACCACCTGCTTCAGTGCACCCACGCTGCTAGTTGTAAAGACAGACACGTCCGGAGACCCAACACACGGGCACCGGGATCGAGAGCGTTCCCTCTAATTCAGAACTCCTCTCACTGCCACTCCAGAGTTGGGGGTCAGTTCTAACTCGAGGAAACAAATGGATTGCTTTTCCTCCCCACATTCTTCTTTCTGCCTGTCCTGTCACCGGGTCATAATTTCTGCTCTTTAGATGGAGTTAACCGTATTATAAACTTCACCTGCGCATTTTATTTGCCAGAGACAATGCTGCTGCTGGGCAAGACTGACATTTTGGAATATGGGCTGCGCATTTATCAATTATTGGCTTTCCACTGGAGTCTGGGAAAACCACAATGGACGGAATTAGAGCGCGGCCCAAAATCATGGGTACTTTGAAGTAATCTGTTTTCTTGTTTTCTTTTGAAAACAGATTTTGGTTGTGTGTGTTTTTAACAGAGACTGGGGCCTTTTATCTATCAGGCGTGAGTGGAGCTGTACCAGAGGAGATGACATCAAAACACTTTTTAATCGACTGGCCAGGGGTTTTGAAACTCCTGGCCCAGATGACAGCGTTAATGCAGTCGTATCCCGCACCCGGCACACTCGCATGGACCAGTTACAGCTCTCAGCCACCTCTGACAAACATGGACTGTGTGTGAATGAACAGCTGGAGCCAGCAGAGAAATGCCAGATTCATTTCAGCTGAGCAGTTAATGTGGATCTGCTATATTTCTACAGATACTTCTCCTGGAATGGGATAAAACTAAACAAGCATTGAAAATGCAATAGGTCGCGCCTTTTATTAAGTTAAAGCCATTTGCTTTGGTATACAATACCATTAGCAAAGCAAATGGCTTTTACTTAATCAAAGGCGAGACCTATTGCATTTTCAATGCTTGTTGCGATTCCTAATGGGTTGGAAATTGCGACCTACCTCATTAATAACCATGAGGTGGGTCATTTGTGACCCAACACAACTTTAAATGTTGCACGCTGCGTTCCTGTAAATGCAGTGTTGTTAAGCCAGTAGTCTAGAGAAGTGTCAAGCTTTCTTTGCTGAAAAACACGATGATCTTCACAAATATGTTTTGAATGTTTTTAGCTCAAAATATGAGTCATGGAGTCCAATTAGTCTTGAATTTCAGTAAACGTGCTGGAAAGCATTAGAGTGAATTGGCCGTTTAATGACAAATTAATAGATGCACTTCTGTGCCCCATGGCGTTTATGAATGTTTCTCTTAGTTTTTTTTTAATTAGGATATTAAGAGCATTCAAATTGAAAATTAAAGATTATCACAGGTTCTCTTACTGATGAGATAAGGGGCATCACTCTGGCTTTGAATGCAAGTAGCTAAATGGTTTTAGTTTTAATCAGTTAAGTGGTTTCCAAGAAACACTATTTAAGTCCTGTTTTTCACTATGAAACTTGATGCCCTCTTAATACTAATAAATTAATCCGATGGCGAAATTGGACTTGCAAAAAAGCCTGAGTGCTGCAAGTGATGAATGCATCTCATCAGCATTCTAGTAATATTGAAAAAGAGGCAAACAAATTAAGTTTCTATTGGCGTGCTGAAAAGTAAATGAGGTCTGCTCACGTACAGATCACATCATGAAACACACTAATTGAGACAAAACAGATATTTTAAAAACAATTACAGTCAAGAGGCAGAGAAAGGTCTATTAGCGAAAACGCCATGGAGCCTTCCTTAACATTTGGAGGGTGGCCCTCCAGCCAGGTCAGCAGACAACCTTGCCTCTGCTCCTCTTGCTGACAGCCAAAATTAGAGACCCTTCAGCATGGTGGAGCTCTCTATGCTTTCAAAGCATCTGCTGGTGTGACACAGAAGAATGCTAACAGGGTGCCATATTTTATTTGCCTGCTCAGAATTATTATATTTTTACTGAAAAATTCCCAAAGCCTGAGTTTATTTTACTAAAATGAAAATCAGTGCTCCTGATGTGCTGGAAGTTTTCTGTTTGTGTACCTGGACAATTCTTTGTCCTCCCAGCTCAAGTCTGCAATAACAAGTACGGTGAACCCTGGCCTTGGAAATCAGTGGTGGTCAGCCAGCCCTCAATTGGGTGGGGCAACTGCTACGGTGGCCTGGAGCTTCAAGGTCAGATTTGGTATCATGCAATGGTTTTCCCATGGATGACAGTAGCGCTAACTGAGACTCCACAACAGTGCTTAATTTGTAAAATATGAAGTCCAGGTGCTCAAATGTTTGTCGCAGGCCGCACCCACTTTCTCTAGCTCCAACCACTTCCTTCACTGGTTCCACTCATTCTATTGGCCCCACCCACAACCTCAACTGGCACTGCTGAAAGTCAGATGAAATACCTGATCTGAATTTCAGCAAGGGAGCCTTCCTCCAAATTAGGTTTTGATATCAGGTTCCCCCACCCGTGAACATTTTGAAAAAGATTAAATCAAAAGTGCATTTAAAGATTATTTTTGAATAAATTAGCTAAAATGACTAATGGATTGAAAAGGGACACATGAAATATTCCAGTACTCTGTGTGCTAATTTGGGGGAAAGGACAATATTGGGGTATGTGTAAAAGTGCTTTGTGCTGGCATTTTTAACAGAGTCTAGTTGTGTGTAATGAGTTCAAAGATACAACTTTTACATATCGTATGTGACAAAATAAATCAAAATGTTCTGAAAAGACTCTAAACAGATAAATTGAATAAAATCATGTAATACACTTGAATGAGTCACAACATGGTTACCTTAACCCTTTTAAATTAATTATTCAGAAATCAATGAGTGTTTTTGCCTGAGGAGGTAAGGGCAGCACTACTGGGCCCGGAAGGGATCAGTTTCAATGTCCATTGCTTATATCCTTACAAAACATAGTATGGTTGAAAGAGACCAAATCCCTGAACACAGAGCCGTGGCACACATTTAATAAACTAACATAAGGAACACAGCTGATAAGCATGACAATAAAAGTTTTCCACTCCATGCATCAACCAGGTATTGCAGTACCTCCAGGAATTCACTACCCGGGGAAAACAATGATCAAAGAAAGACGAGAAAACTAAAGTAGTGCTTCACTGGCAAACTCTCTAAAAAGGTGCTAATGTATTTGGGTGTGAATAAAACCAATCGAGCCACTTTGCCACCACTCTGTCTTGCTTTATTTAGTTATTTATTTATTTTTCTTTCATATTTTAAACCTTTCTTTTCTCTCCCTCCCGAGGCTGCACTTTGGAATAGAAAAATGTCAGAAAAAGACGACATTTCCAGCAAAAGTGTATCTTTCCTCTTTGGATCCATTTCACTGGTGAACAAATGAAGGAAAGGAGATGAAAGAGAGGGTAAGAGCTGTTTCTTGAAGTCATGTCGGTTTTCATTGAGCAAGTGAGGAGGAGCGAGACAGAGACAGAGACAGAGGCAATAAGAGGAAGAAAGAGAGAGGAGGGGCAGCTGCCAGCGGCAGAGCAGGGGAAGTTCACACAGTCCTTGTCTTCTCTGGGCAAGAAAGAAGAGACTGAGTACCAGCCGCGGTCGGTAGTAGGAGTAACTGCAGGGCGGTGACGTGGGGAGGGGGAGGGGCAGGGTGGGGGGTAGTAAACTATGGATTACGGAGGTTTACAGGTAAGTTAATATATAAATTAATAAAACGAATTTCGTTGCGTGCACTGCATTCCCAAATGCGATGCTGTGCATGCAACGAAATTCGTTTTATTAATTTATATGTTAACTTACCTGTAAACCTCCGTAATCCATAGTTTACTACCCCCCACCCTGGCCCTCCCCCTCCCCACGTCACCGCCCTGCAGTTACTACTACTACCGACCGCGGCTGCAGAGTACTTTTCCTTATCTGCCCTCCCTGCCTGTCCCCGAACGGCCACAAACAGCCGTGCCTTAACTATAGGCATAGGCTATTTCTGCCTTTGGGGGAAGCATTTTTTAAATAAAAAAGTAGGGGAACAGATTAAATGACATTGAAAAAGTAGGGGCACGCCATGCCCTGCTGATCCCACCCACTTCAACCATTGCCATGGGCTGACTAGAATGTGTAGCATCGCTCCACTACTGGCGGATGTCACCCAGGCGAAAGGTGCACTGCACCCTACAACAGGAACCACTGCACAAATTACCTGAGCCACGATGCTTGATGACGTAGGAAATAAACTTTCATTCCCACACGTGCACCCCACCATATTGCACAATGGGGAGAATAGGTATTAAAATACCGAAGTATAACAGAGACGAAGCAGCTAGGGCATGGAAAAACAGCATTTGGTGTAAGTCTAGTCAACGATTAGACAAAAAGGGGTTAATGGCGAGGCCCTGACCTTCCAGACTCTGGGCCCGGGGCATTGCACATGGTGCTCGGCAGCATGATTGCTTGGACTTGGTTCATAGCAAGTCGGTTTACTAACCACGATGACCACGCTCAAGAAAAAGCAGTGTTGGTTTGGCTTCCTACTGGGTTACTGGCACTGCCTTTATTAAGATGAGGCCCGCTGCTGCACACAGAAAGCCACACAACACCATGCCGGCTGCTTCAAATAATAGTGTGCTCAACATTGTGCTCAACGGCTGGTGACTCGTGCAGTGCATGTGTGCGGGGACGTGGAATTTTGAAAAAGGTTACGCACACTACTGTGGCTGCTGGAACCCCTACCCCCACAGAACCAAATCCAGCCCGGTCAGTGGCCCGCCCGCCGGCAACACTGAACTTAAGGCAAATTCGCATGGAGTTGTGATCAGCTCACCAGCAATCTTCACCGGAGACTCAGTGTAAACAACACTCCAGTCAATTATATTTACTGTGACATATGAGGTGCAGTTGAGTCAGTGATGTGAGTTGGCAATAGCACTCAGGTGCAAACCTGGCCCTGATAAATAAGTGCCGGTACTAAGCACTGGAAACCACTGGCACTAATTAAGCACTGCTTCACCATTAGGAACCCTGTAGTTCCCACAGTGCTAAATAAGGTGGTAAAACTGAGAGTTAAAGAATGATGAAAGAGATGGTGTTGCTGCTGGTTTGGTAGGTGGGATATCTGGCAGTTATGGCAGTGCTCTCGCTCTGCCAAACTCTAAATGAAGCTCATGATCTAAGGTAGAACTTTACCTTACCAACGCTTCCTTATATTTCATGACACACCTTACTAAGGAAGTGAATTCTATAAGTTTGTAAATATCAGAGGTCTGATGCTTTGCATCTTTGCATATTTTTTTACCTTCCTAAACTTTGCAAAGCTTACTAAGTCTAAATTAAATTCAAGAAAGGAGTAACCTTAAGAAACACTTTGGGATAATAGAGAAACAATAATTCTGCACACTGGGTCGGAAGCAGTACGTGTAGGACCATAGCAATGTGGCAGCTGCACACTGGTTTTCCTGTATCCAGAGTTCCAACTCTCTGAGAAGCAGGGCTTCTGGCAGCTGGTTGTCACCAATGCGCTGCTATGAAGTAGAGGCTGTATACCCACTACAGCTCAGGGATAAGAGCAGCTCTGAGCGGTATTGAGTAAATTGCCCCTAGTGGGTGTCAATGATGTGCATGCATTGCCTACCTCCCTGCATCTAAATGCTATTAGAACATTGGAATGTTGGTAGCTCCATTGAAAACAATGGAGTGCTCCGGGCTTATAATGGCTGGTATAAGCCCGGAGCACCAACATTTCAATGTGTCTTTGTTCACAGCTCTCTGGCTGTGAACAAAGACTTCAGGGAGCCTGAGGGGATTTCAATCCCCTCACGCTCCCTGAAGGCTTTGTTTTGTAAGAACATGCTGCCCTCTAGTGGCAGAATGTTCTAATAGCCTTATAGCCCTGCGTAGCAGGGCTATACCGGCTTTTAAAGTCCTTCTGCTTTGTTAAAGTCCCTCGCCTTCGACTCGGGCCTTTAACGCTGCAGCGGGCCTTTAACAGCCGGTATAGCCCACTATGGCGGGCTATATTCCAGGCTGGAACATCCGATGAAGGAAATACACAAAAGATGCTTGTGGTCAATTAACGAAAAAGAGAGGGGTCTATTTGCAATGTGTCAGTCCCACTGGTGTAAAGAATGGTAGAACTCACCCATACTAAGGGGCCATAGCGTCATTATGAGGTCCCTACTTACACAAACTCCACTAAAGGTGTTGGTATAGGCTAAAACCTTCAAATAAAGTGGAGCTCTTGAGGTGAAAGTGTAAGGGGTCCTCTGTAAGGGTAGGTGGCGATTTGTGAAGGAATGAACATTAATCCAGTAAGAAAAACAGTTAAAATTACCTACTGTTAGACTTCAGAAACATTTTATTATTGACTCCAGTGGATAGAGGATTAAAAAAAATGGGTTTTAATTCGACCCAATTTATGAGGTCAACATGTTTTTGCTTGAAATATACCCTTAAAGAAGAGTTGTGGAGGCATTCATCAGAACCAAGATCCACTCTGTTGGTGCAAATTAGGAGAAGAAATAAAAACATGATACAACTTGTGATTGCTGAGTGTATGCTGGAATTCGCTCACATCTAGACCTGTACATGTCTGGAGGAAAATCACGCACTTAACATGATAGAAAATATAAAAATTGTAAAGAGTAAATGGTGCGGTCCTCCAGCTGTTTGGACCAGGCTCACTATTGTACAACACAGCGAACTTGACAAGTGTACACTAAACACACATAACAAAACAGCCCAAAATAATTGACAGCAGGTGGGTGAGGAATTTGCTTACCCACAACTAACTGGAGTCATGCCTCAACTCTGTCTTGCAGACATGGCTTGGACGCACGTAAACAATACCCCCACTGAGTTGTAATGTAAGAAAAGATGTTTATGAAAACGACAAACAGTATTATGTGTCTTCATCATAGCCAAAACATTTGTCTGCGTAAACTGTATATCCAATACCCAGTGGTCTATAGTTAGTCAGCATCATTTTTTTTATATATAGTAGTATAATGTTGTTTTAGTTAATATAAATAGTTGTCTGAAATATTGTTTTTAGTTAGTTTGATAAACATTAGCTAGATAATTATTGTAACTATATGTTGTTTTTTATTAATTGGAAATTGGAACATCCGTTTCTGTAATTATGAAAATTATGTTAATGTTATATTTATTAATTGTTTAGATTTTAATTTATTTTTTAATTATTATTTTAATATTAATTTGTGGGTTTTTTTCTAATATTTGTTTTTTATTCATTGTTATTGCTGGCTGATGTTTATTTTTTAGGGTAGTATGGAGGTAAGTGTTTTCAAGGAGAGTATTTTTAATATTTTATTAATTTTACTTTTTAGTTTGTATTATAACATTTTTATTTTTCAAATGTTATTTTGTCTGCTTTATGTTTAAGGATTACTTCTATCCTTTTGGATATGTTTTTATAAATGTTATATCTATATTTAATGATTTATTTAGGAGTAGAAATAGTAAGTTGGACTTTTTCAAAGTCCAACACTTTCCATACAGTTGCTTAGATTAGGGGTAGGAATACCAAATCTGACCCCTCGAAAGTTCAATACTTTCCCAACTTTTGCTGCCAGTGGAGTGTAAATAGTAAATCTGACCCCTCCAAAGTCCAGCACTTTCTCTACTTTTGCTGACGTTCAAGTGGGAATAGTAAATTTGACTGCCACAAAGTCCAGCACTTTACTTATTTTTGCTTTGATTGGAGTGGGAATTGTAAATATAACCTCTCCAAAGTCCACCACAGTCTCTGTTTTTGCTGACGTTGAAGTTAGTAAATTTGACCGCCACAAAGTCCAGCACTTTCCCCACTGTTGCCTAGATTGGAGTGGGAATAGTAAATCTAACTGCTTCAAAAGTCCAACACTTTCTATATGTTTGCAAACATTGGCTAGGCTAGGGAATAGTAAATCTGATACCTCCACAGTCTAACACTTTCCTTACTTCATCTTACTGACATGCAGCTCCCTTTGCTCAAAAGCAATACTGTTTCCCCTAATGGAAGCTAGAGCAGTTTTTCTGCTCTCGCTTCCATGAAGCGAAAGAGATGTTTGCTATAGCAGGGCAGGAGCAGGGCTCCAGCCCTGCCATAGCAAACTGCAATGTCCTGGGGGTGCGTACCCCGAGACGTGACACCCTGGGGTGTGGCGGTCCCCAGGGCCATGGAGGGCTCCTGGAGTGGGGCTGAGTGGGCCCCCTCCCAGCAGGATTAAAGCCCCGGGGACGTAGTGTGCCCCGGGGCAGTGAGGGAGGATAGTAGCCCCCCCACCTTTTATATTTTTTTTAAAAAGCCCAGAGAGATGGCGTCCCTGGGGCAGCGGCGGTGGAGGGGGGCGCGAGGCCCCCACAGCATTGAAATAATAAAGCACCGGAGAGGTGGCAGTCCCCGGGGCAATGTGGGGGCAGGCAATAGCCCCTCCACACTTTGTTTATTTTGAAAAAAGCCCCGGGGAGGTGGTGGTCCCCGAAGTTGCGAGGAGGGCAGCGTCTCCCCACATATCATTACTATCACACCAGGGAGGTGGTGGTGTCCAGGGCTGCAGGGGCACCCACTAGTCCCCACAACACAATTAAGGATTGCCCCTCGGACATCCGGCAGCTAAAAAAAATGAAACATGGGAGACTGCTTTAAAAAAAATTAGGTGGGATTCGTGCACCCTACGCAAATCCGGCCGACAATTTAAAAAAAAAAAATGCTTTTTTGGCCCTCCAAAGCCCCTACTACAGTCTGAACCGCTGAATGAAATTACACCAAGTTTGGCAGAAAGCTAGATGTTGGTCAAGAAAGCGTGCTTTTTATGATTTGGTGTACATCCGTTCAGTGGTTTCAAAGATATTTAAGTTTAAAAAATATTGCTATCTCGGAGCCCAACAGCCTACTGAACCCCCACTGAAATTTGATTCAACCAGGAAGTGTTGGCAGCCATCTTGAGACTTGGTTGAACAGAGTCTCATAAACAAAGGGAAAAAAAAAGAAAAGAAAAGGGGGCAAAGTAGAAACACCCTGACCCCCTATGCCTCTTGGTAGGGTCGTATTGGGACCCCCCCCCCCCCGACCCAAAAAAGCATTTTTAAAAAAAAATGTTGGCGGGATCAACAGATCCGGACAGATTTTTTTTTAATCCAAGCACAGGCTCCCTCACTTCATTTATTATTGGCCCCGGGTGGCATTTTTGTTAATAATGGAGGGGGGAAACTGGGCCCCTTCTCCTTGGGTTCAATATGGCCCCAGAACCACCACCTCCCTAGGGCTTCTTTCAAAAAATAAAAGTGGGGGAGGACCGTATGGCCTCCCACCCTTCCCTGGGGACCACCACCTCCCTGGGGCTTATTGTTTTATAAATTTGGGGGCCTCTCTGACCATTCTAAGCCCTGGGGACTGCTACCTCCCTGGGGCTTCATCTATCAACAAAGAAGGGGGGCTGCGCAAAAGCCTCCAGAGCCCGAGGGCCACCAGTTCCCCAGAGCTTTCAATTTAAATAATGCGTCGTGTCGTCACGGACCCCCCGCAGCCCCGGGGACCACCACCTACCTGGGCAAATTAGAACAAAGGAGAGGTTTGCATGGCCATCCTCCTGAAGGCAAAAAATGCCCTGTGGACCACCACCCTCCAGGGCTGGCCCCTGCAATGTCCCTGGGTGCCCACCCCCGGACATTGCTGTTTGCTATGGCTTTGGTGGGAGCACCACTCCTGCCATGCCAAAGCAAATTCTGCTCTGCTTCGCACAAAGCGTAGCAGAATTGCTTTCAGACAGAGGTAGCTGAATGTTAGCAACTCCATCTGTCCAAAAGCAATGCCAGCCACCACAGGACGCAAGGAGCGCCAGGGACCACGGGGGCCTTCAGACTACCCCCGTGGTCCCCATCAAAGTTTCTGGGTGCCCTGGTTGGGACCAGGGCACCCAGACTACAGGCCGGGCCCCGGGGTCACCGGGGCGGGAATCGGCCTGGGAGGGGTGCCACGCAGCCCTCCTCCCATTATTTAATTAAAAATAGAAAACATGGAGGCCAGGCCCCGGGGGATTGGGTCTCCAGGGCTGAAATCAGCCCGTCTTCTCATTGAAAAACAGCTGGCCCCGGGGATGAGGTGCCTGTGGCCCCCATTTCTAAAACATATATTTTTCAATACAACCACTACGACTGGTTGCCAGAGACCACACCCTCTTTCTACCCCTCCTGATACCTTCAGTAAGTCCCACACAGCAGGATTTCTAAGAGGTCTTCAGAGGCCACGTTCCCTTTCTCCACCACTCTGCAAATGCGCCTCCTGGATGAAGTCCACTTTACACCTCTAGGATCTTGGGGGCCAAGATGCACTCCTGGTACCTCCTGTAAGTCCTACACAGCGGCATTCCTGAGAGATGGTCAGAGGCCCAGACCCCTTTCTCCACCACTCTGCAAATGCGACTACCACTTAAAAAGCTTAGAAATTCACAGAATAAAACAAAGGTTACAGGGACATTATAGTTAAGAATTAGTATTTAAAAAGTGTTAGAAATTCACTGAAAAAACAAAAGTTACAGGGATGTTATAGTAAGGATCAAAACCAGTGAAATTTAGCAGTTATACTTTCGCTGAGCTAACTATAACTCACGCCCCTGCAATGCACTACTTATGACCTCACATATTACATCACTCATGACATGGTCAGTGAAATCACTCATGAGATCACTGATGACATCTCAAATGACATCACTGATGTTTCAATAGAAAATGCATTTTTTGACTTGCTTATATCTTTGGCGCAGTTTGACAAATGTTAACGATATATTTCAAAAAGAGTGTCCCTGTGATCAATCAAGTGGGGTTGGAGAAAAAGGGGGGGTCCAAAAAAGTGTTTTTCCAATGTTAATTTCCATAGGCAAATTTGAACACGACTACAGCCTGAACTGCGGGACGGAATTACACCAAACTTGGCAGAAAGCTAGCTCTTGGTCCAGAAAGAACGCTTTTGGTTATTTGGTGTAAATCTGTTCAGTAGTTTTTGAGAAATAAAAGAAAACATATTTGTGTATCTAGGGGTGTGAATCCTCCAAGCATCCGATAGTCCCCGTGCTCAAATCTGATTGGCTGCCAACATTTCAAACCAAAAAGTATTGGCAACCATCTGGTGACTCAGCTTCAGCCGAGTCCCACTAAAAAACATTTACAAAAAAGAGAAGAGGCAGGGTAGGGATACCCTGACCCTCTTGATGTATATATATATTTACTGAAAAAAACAAAGGTTACAGGGACATTATAGTTTGGCTGACATTTGACTCATACACAACCAGAGAAATTCAGCAGTTATAGTTAGCTGAGTTATCTATAGCATACGCCCTGCAATGCACTTCTAATGACCTCATGTATCACATCACTCATGACACAGTCGGTGACATCACTCATGACTTCACTGATGACATCTCAAATGACATCACCGATGACCACTATTTTTATCACTGATGACATCATCCAGTAAATGTGAGCATTTTCTAAAGGTTACTGAGTGTTAAACATATATAGTAAGGCAAGTGGCTGTGGGAGTTTGCATATGGGTGAGTGAATGGGTGTGTAAATGGTGTATGTGAGAGACTGTATACATGAGTGAGTGGGTGTGCGAGTTTTTGTGTGGGTGATCAAGTGGGTGTGTCAGTGGATGTATGAGTAAGTAAGTGGCTGTGTGAGTATCTATGGGTGAGTTAGTTGGTATGTAATTGGCTGTAATGGTGAATGAGAGGAGGAATGAGTTGAATGGTGAGGTTGCAGGTGTGTCAGTGGCTGTAAATGGTGGATGAGAGTGCATGAGTGGCTGAATGCGTGATTGAGCAGGTCCATAAATGTTTGCATGGGTGAGTGACAGGGTACATAAGTGACTGTGTGGGTGCATGAATGGGTGTTTAAGTGGGAGTATGGGTGAGTGAATGGGTGTGTGTGTGGCTGTATCGGTGATGGTGAGCGAGGTTGTATGGAAGAGTATGTACTTGTCTCAGTGACTGTATAGATGAGTGAGTAGATGTGTTAATATATCTATGAGCAAGGGAGTGGATGTGTGAGTAATTGTATGGGTGTGCGAGTCAATGTGTGAGTGACTGCATGGGTGAGTATGTAGATATGTGAGTATTTGTATAGGTGACTGAGTATGAGAATGGCTGTATGGGTGTATGAGTGGGTGTGTAGGGGTCTGTATAGCTTTATGACTGGATGTGTCAGTGGCTGCACTGGTCAGTGAGTAGGTGCATGAGTGGCTGTATATGTGAGTTAGTGGTTGTGTTAGTGGCTGTAGGGGTGAGTTGATGTGTGAATCAGGGATTAGGTGTGTGAGTGTGGATGATGTCACAGGTGATGTCATCAGTGTTGTCATTTGAGATGGCATGAGTGATGTCATGAGTGATATCACTGAACATGTCATGAGTGATATCAATGACCATGTCATGAGTGATGAAATATGTATGGTCATAAGCAATGTATTGTGCGGGTATAAGTTATACTTAGCTCAGCTAACTCCAACTGCTGAATTTCTCTGGTTTCTTATGAGTCAAATGTCAGCCTAACTGTAAATTCAGTGAATTTCTAAGGTTTTTTTAATTCTATTTCCTAACTATAACGTCCCATTTACTTTTTTTCCAGTGAATTTCTATGGTTTGTAACTAGTAGTAGCGTTTGTAGAGTGGTGGAGAAATGAGCTAGCCTCAAACCAGCTCTCACGAATCTTGCTGTTTCACACTTACTAGAGGTAACAGGAGGGCTTCTTGGTCCCTAAGGACCCTCAGCTTCCAAGAGGACTTCATCCCCCAACCAGTAGTGCGCCTGGAAGTGTGTTTGCAGAATGGCAGAGAAAGGGAGTGTAGCCTCCAAAGGCCTTTCAGCAATCCCGCTTTATGGGATTTACTGGAAGTAACAGGAGGGTTTCTTGGCCCACAAGGACCCTCAGTATCTACCAGGACTTCACCCCCAACCATCAGTGCACCAGGGGGTGCGTTTGCAGATTGGTGAATAAAGGTGGCAGGGTCTCTGGTGACTGCTGGTCTTTTTTAAAATTTTAGTTTTAATTTGCTTAACGAGGGGGGTGCATGGCCCCCTTACCTGGCAGATTTTGGCCCTGGAGACCCCATCCCTTAGTGCCAGGCCAATTTTGAATAGGGGACGGGGGCTGCACGGTCCCCTCCCCAGGCTGATTTTCACCCCGGGGACCCCATTCCTTGGGTCCAGTCTTTTATAAAAAAATGTTTTTATTACTTAAAGGGAGGGGGCTGAACAGTCCACCCCAGGCCTGGCCTCACTTGTGGGTACCCTGGTCCCACCCAGGTCACTCAATTTTGTGCAGGGCTTGGGGGAGCCTCAAGGCCCCACATGGTCCCTTCCAACTCCCTTTCCCCCTGCGGGACCCGGCATTGTTTTGACAGAGAGGGAGCTGCTGAACATGCTATGTATGGCTCCGGGGGGGTGGACCCCCTTCATTCTTCTTTTAGGCAGGGTCTGCCCCAGGGATGTGGCAGTCCTCAGGGCCAAGAGCAGCCCTGGAAGGGGCCACATGACCCCTCTCCCATTTAAAAGAAATCATTTTGTCCCCAGGGAGGTGGTGGTCCCTGGCGCGGGGGGCCATTTGGGCCTCCCCGCACTCCTTTTTCAAAAATATCCCCAGGGAGAAGGCTGCTGCCGGTGCTTTCTGGGGGCCCGGTTGGACCCTCAACATTATTTTATGAATTGTTTGCCCCGGAGAGGTTGAGGTGGGCACCCCCCGCAGAATTAAAATGCACTGCCCGCAGGATTTGGCCCACCCAGGGGGCTTCCTATAGAAGTTGTACAGGAGCCTGCATGTTTTTTGTTCTCCAATTTTGCCTCGAATCCGTGACTGTCAGTAGGTAATATGTATATATATATATATAGATATAGTTACAGATATACATATATAGATATATAGTTATAGATATGTATATATATTTATAAATGTATATTGATATATAGATACATAGTTTCGGTTATATAATTACATTTAAATGAATATATAGTTTTATATATATATATATATATATAATATATATATAATGATATATATATAATGATATATATAATGATGTCATCAGTGATGTCATTTGAGATGTCATCAGTGATGTCACTGACCATGTCATGAGTGATGTAATATGTAACGTCATCAGCAGTGCATTGCGGGGGCGTGAGTTATAGTTAGCTGAACTAACTATAACGAGGGAATTTCACTGGTTTTGCATGAGTGAAATGTCCAACTAACTATAATGCTACTGAAACCTATGGTTTTTTCAGTGAATTTCAAAGGTTTTTCAAATGCTAGTTTCTATGCCTACAGAGGAAAGACATGTGAAGAAAGAAGAAAAAACGTACAGAAAGAAGCAAAAGAAAAGCAGAAAAAAGCAACAGAAGTCCACAAAGGCGAAGAAAAGTGCAAGAAGAAGCATGACATGAGCAGAAAGAACCAACAGAGGAGCAGAAAGAGGCCTTGTTCCAATATCATCCTGTGCCCTAAACTTTTTCAGACGGGTACTGGTGGAACTGACTCTGACTAACCAGGCCCAGAGCCAGTGCTATTTTAAAAGACACTTAGAATACAGTGAAAACACCTACATACACTAGGGAACACTATGCGTTGGGGTACCCCTGTGATTAGCATGACCTCCTCTGTAAGTCCCCAGTACATAATAGGGCAGGGGGATTAAAACTACCTCTTAAAATGCGCTATGGGGCGCGTTTGAACAGTAGTGAAGGGAGGGGGGGCCTGAGATGACATGTGTGCAAACACGCCGTTTGGGCGTTTTAAATTGGGAGATTAACTCCCCTTGAATCCTGACGGTCCCTGGGGTCCAACTAGCCAACCAGGTACCTCCAGTAAGCACCACAGAGCTGCGTTGCAGAGAGGTGTAAAAAGGGGCATTGCCTGGACCACCTCTCTGCAACGCAGCGCAGTGGCGCTTACTGGCAGCACCTGGTGGGCTAGTTGGCCCCCTCTGGTGCTTACTGGAGGGGCCCTCAGGATTGAAAGGGAATTAATTCCCCAACTTAAAACGCGTCACAGGGCATGTTTGCACACGTCACTTCAGGCCCCGCCCCCTTCCTTCACCATTGTGCAAACGCGCCCTGTCACGCATTTTAAGTTGAGGTATTAGGTGCCCTTAAATACCTGAGGGCCCCTGTGGTCCAGCTAGCCCACCAGGTACCGCCAGTAAGTGCCACAGAGCTGCCTTGCAGAGAGGTGTAAAACGGGGCGTGGCCTGGGCCACCTCTCTGCAACGCAGCCCTGTGGCACTTACTGGAGGTACCTGGTGGGCTAGTTGGCCCCCAGGGACACTCATGATTGAAGAGGAATTAATTCCCCATCATAAAACGCACCACAGGGTGTGTTTGCACTCATGTCACCTCAGGCCCCGCCCCCTCCCATCACCACTGTGCAAACATGTCCCGCGGCGCGTTTTAAGTTGGAGGATTAAGTCTCCTTCAATCCTTAGGGTCCCTGGGGTTGAACTAGCCCACCAGGTACCTACAGTTAGCGCCACAGGGCTGCGTTGCAGAGAGGTAGTCTGAGGCTGCACCCCTTTTTACATCTCTCTGCAACGCAGCCCTGTGGCGCTTGCTGGCAGTACCTGGTGGGCTAGTTGGCCCCCAGGGACCCTTAGGATTGAAGGGGAATTAATACCTCACCTTAAAACGCGCCACAGAGCATGTTTGCACACATGTCACATCAGGCCCCGCTCCCTCCAGCAACACTCTGCAAACGCGTCCTGTGGCGCGTTTTAAGTTGGGGAATTAATTCCCCTTCAATCCTGGGGGTCCCCGGGGTCCAACTAGCCCACCAGGTACCTCCAGTAAGCGCCACAGAGCTGTGTTGCAGAGAGGTGTAAAAAGGGGTGTGGCCTGGACCACCTTGGAAGCTTGGTGAGTGTGCAATATGAAAATGGCAAAGTGGGTTCAGCGTTTGCACACACCGTCTCCATTCAAGCCTCTGAAGAGAAGTATATGGAGCTTCGAAACGCATCAGGCAATTCCATTAAGGAGCTGCTTCTACAAGCGGATCCTCGTCACTGTCTATCATAAATAAAGCTGCTGATCGAGTGCTACATCAAACGACTACAACGCATCCAAAACGACTCGGCACGACTGATCCTCGACGTACCACACCACGGCCATATCACCCCCGACCTGAGAAACCTGCACTGGCTCCCCGTCAACAAGAGGATATCCTTCAAGCTCCTCATCCACGCACACAAATATTTTGGAACTCTATTATACTTCTTGTTTTTAACTTTAAAAATTATGTAATGTTTTATATCTTCCCAAAAAAATATGTATATATTTTTTTTTGGGGGTGGAAACTGCACTCACATACTGGTAGCGTACCAAGCTCCATCACCACACGAATCCTATCCGCCATATTGCTAAACTCGTAAATGATGCGTATTTCATATCCGACGAGTTTGTGGCACCATGTCCCGCGTAACATCATATATGCATGAAGTCACCCCAGGTACTACTTTGGTATCCGGCAAGTACGCAGTACCAAGCCACGTGTTACGTCATGTACGTATGAGGTCGCGCCTGCTGCGCATTGCGTATTCAACGAGTACACGCTGACAGGCCCTGTGTTACGTCACAGACATATAGTATCGCGCCGGTTACGCCCTTCCCTTTTTTCGTGTGTCTCAAAAGTATATCTAAATAACTTTAAACAGTGTATGAGAGAACGCGAAAATCAAAATTATTTTAAACATTTATATATTTCTAACTGTAATAAACTTATATTATGATAAATATATTTTGTCAAAATCGCGTCGGGTGTGGCCTCCTTGCGCGCTCGGTGCGTGATTGCCATGTGACCTTAAAAAAAGCATTTGAATGGTTCATAATATTTCCCATTGTAACAGTTGTACGACCCCACCCACTTTACTCATTCTCTCTACAGCGTTTGATGAGAGACACCTCTTCTGCTTAGAAAGCTTTTTTGAAAAGTGTTTTCCTGTATACACATATCTTATACTACACACAACATGCAACGATCATCTTGATCAATATTTATGCTCTGTACATTAGCCTTCCACGTGTGATTGCCATGCATCACAAACGTTCCATCAGAAAACAAATATGTGTTACACGATGCCCCTGGTGTTTGTGTCTGCACATTATTGTGCTGCCTTTCGGCCTGGGTATTGCTGGCTCTAAGCAGCATCATCAGCCACGGGCAGACTGCACATCCTAGATCACATGCCATCTCATTAACGATAGTTTCTGCCCTCCCGACACATGCTACACTAATCTAAATTGCACACTCTGCGAGGTCAAAACTATAAAAGAAACACACATAAGTACACTGCCTGGCCAGGCATGAACTGAACAGCGCCCAAGGTTCCAGAATAATTATTCACACCCCTACGCTGGCCTGGCGTACACAAGCCCAGCCCACTTTGCGTACGTATAAATAGGATTACCATGACTAGGGGTGGGCGACAATTTCCGTTCCGCTCGCGGAAATTGCGACAATTCGACATTTTCGCGTTCCGCGCGGAACGCGAAAATGTCGAAATTTCCGCGATCCGCGAGGGAACGGAAATTGTCGCCTTGAGTCCTTTCCTGTCACAAAAATTAAACCTCAACAGGAAGCACTTACAGATATAAATAAAGCAGGGGCCCGAGTTGAAGCTCAAATTCAGTAACGCATTAATCAGCACAAAACATTCGGGAGCTAGGTCGAGGCTGGGCAGGTGTGCTTTTCTCCCCATATCTACCGTCAAAAATTAGCTGTGATCTTTGATGGAGCTCTGTGCAGCCATGACTTTCTCGAGCGCAATCCCCTTGTAGTTCCTGAAACCAGGAGGTTCTGTCTCCTCGTCTGCTGCTCTGATCGGTCTCTGGCCTTTTATAAACAAGCGGCATGTGAACTGCATGGAAGCCCCGCCACACACACCAGCGGTGGGCAACGTCTTCCCGACCTTCCCCCCACTAGGATGGACAGCTGACTCGAAGGACCCCAGGGCCGTCGGCGCCATTGCAACGTTACAGACACACATTGCCACTGGAGACAACTCTTCTGGCCCTTTACGCAGCTGTAGTGTAGGAAAAGCACTATACATTTACCCACCGAGGTAGCACTTACTGATTAGCCAGTAGAAAGTACTCGAGTTGAGTAGAGGTATTGTACAAAACGGTGGCATCTTCTTGGGTAAATATGCAGGGCAGGATTCATTCTGGCACGATGCTCCTGTCACAAAAATTAAACCCCAACCGGAAGCACTAATCTCCGCGATCACGCGAAATATGGCGTGATCGCAGAGATTTCGTGCCGTTTCGCGATATTTTGCGAAAGGCACTTTCGCTAATTCCGCCCACCCCTAACCACGACGCCACACGTCCCTCTTGTTCCACACTACCTCAAATGATTTGCCGCATCCACCTCGCATATCACAATGCGCGATAAAAAAAAGAAATGGATCCATGAGGTGTACTCCATCCTGGTAATCAACACGGGCTCTAAATTGTGAGCCCTACTGCCCGTCGTCTACGAAAGGGATCCATGAGGTGTACACTCTCCTGCAATCAACACTCCATCTGAATTGTGAGCACTGCTGCCCGTTGTGTTTGCTCACACAACAATGACAGCAGGTAAGCAGAGTGGCCTGGGTGCACAGGGTCTCCAATTGAGCGCACTGCGACGAGAGGGGAGGGGTGCTTCAGCTTAGCTGCGCAGGTCCGAACAAACGATATTGCCATGTGCTATGATGTGATCTTTGACCTCATTCAGTCACATCTCTGTCTCATTTTAAAGACCTGCTGGACTGTACTGTAGGCCTGAGCCAGCGGGCAGCGCTGCCCTACAGACACCTCTTCAGCGCGGTGCTGCGGGAGGGATGGGATGCATCAGCCAGACTGCGCATGTGCGAATAAGCGATATTGCCATGTGTTCTGATCTGATCTTTGACCTCATTCAGTCACATCTCTGTCTCATTTTAAAGACCTGCTATACCATAAGGTAGGCCTGAGCCTACGGGCAGCGCTGTCCTACAGACACCTGTTGAGGACGGTTCTGCGGGAGGGTGGGGTGCTTCACCCTGAGTGCGCATGTGCGAAAAAAAAAGCGATGTTGCCGTGGGTAATGATGTGATCTCTGACCTCATTCAGTCACATCGGTCCAATTTTAAGGACCTGCTGGGCCGTACTGTAGGCCTGAGCCAGCAGGCAGCGCTGCCCTACAGACACGTGGCATTGGCTTTTAGGACACTGTAGTGAGCTCCTTACTAAGTGTACATGCACACAGGCTCCCGCAACTGCATTACACATGCACATTAACTGTAGATCATCCTGGAAATCCCAAAAGTCTGCATTCAGAAACCTGTTGGATAAATGAAGATAATGGTCAAGCGTTAGTATGGTCGCAAACGCAATATGGTACAATGTATTACACTTGGACAAACTGGAATGCTTACAGGTATGATCAATCCCGCACAAAATGACAGTAACAGAAGCTTGTGTGGTCGTAACCTTCATAGGAAAGAAAAGGAACGTTACAACCACACAAACTTCTGTTACGGTCTCATTATGCAGGATTTAGCACACCTGTAAGCATCAGGGTTCGTTTCAGCTTGATACACATGCATGTTCACTTCACCTAAACTGCACAGAAACAACTGGAGACTAAGCAAGGGAACCATGCTATAGCAGACTTACTGCACGTGTTGGGGGCAACTGACTGCACACATGTACTATTTGTGCCCCCTGTCGACACTGCACCCAATCACTGCAACAGAAACCACACGCATTCCAACAATGTGCAGGCAAAACTGGACCACCGGGGCCTGTAAGATAAATGTTGTCGCAAACTTCTCAGGCAGTGTGTATGATCATTACATCTTTTGCAAGCATTCCAGCCCTGGTCCCCATAACAGTCCGCCGCCCAGCGATGACTGCCCGACCCTACGCACCTAGACCTCAATGCTCACCTGCCTCCACCGGCGTGTCTCCAAGAGGTCCCATCACGTGCCGGAGCAACCTCCACAGCTGTCGCTGGATTCCGCAGCACAGGCCCAGCGCATCCTGCCGCACCGCACTGAGGAGTCATGTCTGTACAGCCAGCTGCCTTTGGTGTACACACGGTCCAGCCGAGCTCACAATTCAAATCGGGTCTTGATTGCCACGATAGCGTATCGAGGCCAAGCATCATCGCAGGCTGCACACCCGCTCAGCTCTGGTGGCACTAACTCAGTGTAGCTCAAGTCATCGCCACGTGGCAGAAGGCCCGTGTCGGACAAAATGCCTTGGCTGTCACCAACTCTGTGCACCTCAAGCCATCGTCACGTGGCAGGAGGCCAGTGTCCGGCAAAGTGGTTCGGCTGCCACCATCTCTGTGCACCTCAACTCATCGCGACGTTGCGGGAGGCCCGTGCCGGTCAAAGTGCCTTGCTGTCACCAACATAATAAGCCCACAGATACACCCAGATAGAGAGTGGAAATGGCATCGAGCATGTGCGCCTGGCCCCTTTTATTGGCATGGTCACATGTCCTGTGACGCCTGTGCTGCATGGGTGTGGTGTGGGTGTAAAGCAGCCATGAGGGAGTGGCTGTGGCATGCTGACAACTAGACCTATGATCAGCATCTCACTACAGGGAAGACCTGGGACATGTAGCGTTGTAGTTCCCTCCCTGTAAGCGTAAGCGTAGTGGGCTGGCTGAAACGTGCATCCTTCACGACTCTACCAATATGGCGGTTTGAATCAGCACACCCAGCAAGATAGATACACGATGGGTGTGCGACTCCACTTTTTCTCCCAAAAAATAAATATATATTAATATTTAAGAAAACAGAAGACATTATATTATTTTAATAACAAACAAAAAAAAAATACAAAAACTATTTTTGAGATATTAAAGTTACAAAATATCACCCAAAAAAATAAAAAATTACTGAAAAAACAATTGCTTTAATGAACATTATAATTCGAAATTAGCCTTTAAAAAAACCATAGAAATTCACTGAAAAACCCATAAATTTCAGGCACGTTATAGTTAGAAATGAGCATTTAAAAAGCCTTTGAAATTCACTGAAAAAACCACAGGTTTCAGGGACGTTATAGTTAGCTGGACATTTCACTCGTACAAAACCAGAGAAATTATAGTTAGGTCAGCTAACTATAACTCGCGCCCCTACAATGCACTGCTGATGATGTCACATATTACATCATTCATGACATGGTCAGTAACATCGCTGATGAAATCACTGATGACATCATCCACGTGAAAATCTGATCCACCTCCTCACACTCTTATATAACCTTTGATACACCCACTGTAAAATACAGACTACCATTTTCGAAACCATCAAGACACCAATACCAGTTACTACATATGCACTGACTGATTCCTAGGTCTCCAAACATATCCACTCATTCACCCATACAATCACTCATACATGCAGTCACTCATCAATAGAACACTATCATATGCACTCATAAACCTATACAGACCCTCACACACCACCACTCATCCAGAGTTGCTCTCATACCTAGTCAGTCATGCAAAGAATCAATCACACTTCCATTTGCTGATCTATACAGTTATACACACACCACATCACTTATTCAAACAGAAACAAATGCATACTTACTATCTTCTACAATCACTGATACAAGTACACACTCATCCATACAGCCACTCTCCCAATCACTGACTCTCACGTATAGTCATTTATATACTTCTACTTTCACATACACTGCCTTTTACATATGTAGTTACTTGGACATGTACCATTGAGACATCCATTCACTCAACAACACACCCATACACACACTTACCCACCCATACAGCTGTTTCCACATGCACTCTTGAACCCATACACACAGTGAATCAACCACTCAAACATCTATGCACAGACTCACACACCTCCCACCCACCCACACATATACCCAGGCACCCATACAAATACTCAGGCAACCAATCGATAACCCATATAGACAATCATGTAGCTACTGACCAACCCATGCAGCAGCTTATACAACAACAGACAGACTGATACAGACATTCACACAGTTTAGTCACTAACCCATGCATTTAGTAAGATACGTTTAATCACTCACTTAAACAGTCAGTTATGCACCTACTAAATACTCCATTCAGACACTTATACACCCACTCATTCTTCAAACCACCTTGGCATATATATAATACATATTTAAACTTTAAAGAAAAACACAGTCACTGGATGATGTCCTCAGTGATGTCACTTGAGATGTCATCAGTGATGTCATCAGTGATGTCACTGACCATGTCATGAATTATGTAATGTCCAACTAACTATAACTATAACGTCCCTGAAACCTGTGTTTTTTTCAGTGATATATATATCACACTGCTCCAAAGTACAAAGTACAGCACTCGGGGGGAATGATTTAACCAGATTTATTTGGTCAAACTTTACACAAAAGACGCGTTTCGGCAACTGCCTTCGTCAGTTTTGCATAGCGTCCCGAGACAGCGTGATATAAATCAGAAACTTTACAATGATTGGTGGTACGGTGTTCCATTCAACAAACATCAAAAGAGGACTTCATGAGTATGTATAAAGAAAAGTTTCGGCCATCTTTAAACATGTTGATATAATAAACAATGAATGAATTCATTTTAATAAAGATAGTTCATCAACCTAGAATATGTATAAATGTATACATATAACAATATTTTGTTGTTAGATCATTAAACTATATCTTTATTGCAATTCTGCCCTGAATGGGCTAACATCATTAAAGGGTTTTGAAAACTGGGAAAACCAAGTTGATATTGCATAACTATAAAGCCCTCAGATGGGCATATTCTGTCAACCCGGTCAGACAGTTTCAAAATCGAGGACCTCAATATACAAAGAAAAGGAACAAGCCCACTTCTAAAACATCAAATCTGGGCTAATTAATTATCCACCAAAAAAAAGGAAAATGCAAAAAGCTATACCTAGAGAAAGGACAAATAAAGTTATATTTCATATTTCATGGATGTGGGAAGAAAAAATGATATCCTACTCGACCATCATCGGTCCAGAGAGGATTCTGGCTTCAGTGGCATTCAACATTATATAAAGAGATACGCTGACAGATTGTTCAAAAAGATGATGTAAATTACAAATCAGAGGTGTATCGCCAATTCCTCACTGCTGTTGAGTCCCTGAGGTATCTTCGTTTGCAAATCAATTATAAATCGAGACTCCAATCTACGGAGTTTGAGAAGTCTATCTCCTCCTCGGATATTGATGGGAACATGATCAAGACAAAAGAAACGTAATAGGTCCCTATTACTGCCATGATAACTTTTAAAATAACGTGCAACTGGATAGTTGACGTCATTCGTGGTAATGGCTCTCTGATGTTCTAAGATCCTGATCTTGGTGGGATGTATGGTGCTCCCAATGTACCTATATATATATGAACACAGCAACCAGCTCCCACAGAAACATCTATGGACGAAGGCAGGGACTCGAGGATACAGCATCTGTTTTATTTAGTCAGGTCACCCTCAATCCCAGTGTCAGGCGCTGAGCAAGGCGCCTACCGAAATTACAGTTGGACCACAACTCCCAGACATCTCGGTGGGAAGGAGGTGTGGTCACAACTGTTAAGTATGGGCACCGAGGACCAATCGGTGCGCGTAATACTGCCTAGTTGGATTTGCTTTGGTGGAGGCTGAAAGCGGCGAGGAAAGAAACGCCTGAGCTCACACGAGCACGAGAGAAACAGCAGTGTGCCCCGCTGGACACAGGATTCGTCGGGGGGTACAAGAGGCCCGAGTATCGGTCTCCACACGACTTGGTTCGCGGGACGCTGACGTAAGCGTCACCGCGCTTGAAGGTTCTGGGTGCGAGCAAAAAGGGAGGCTGAAAGCGGCGAGGAAAGAAACGCCTTTAGAAGCGAGTTTGAGCGGGTGTTTGACAGGAGGGCCACCACTTTATCAGCGGACAGAGAATTGTTAGCACTCCGACAGGGCAAACATGATCTGGTGACGTATTTGACCCAGTTCAATCGTCTCGTAGCGGAAACGGCGTGGCCTGAGGAAAAACGTATGTCCCTCTACTACCAGGGCTTGAGGGAAGACATGAAGGATGTACTGGCGCAAATTGATCCGCAGCCCACTACGTACACAGACTTGATGAACCTTACGCTTAGGTTAGACAATAGACTGGCGGAGCGGAAGGGAGAGAGGGTTTATGCTCACGTCGAGAAAGCCGAGAGAGGACCCGGAACCGCAGGGGTATCCCCGGACTCTCAGGCAGAACCTATGGAGGTGGGTGCAATCAGAGCCCCGTTATCACGGGTCGAGAGAGAGAACCGCCGACTAGCCGGTCTCTGCATGTATTGCGGCAAGAAAGGCCATTATGTTCGAGAATGTCCCGTCAAACCCAAAAGAGGGGGGTACACAGGTACGAAGAAAGTGGCAGTAGCCACAGTACAGGCATCACCTTCTGAAGACTGGGCCTCAGTCACACCGGATAAAACACCCGCCTCTAGGGTCTTGCAGTTACCTTCTTTAGCCGTCGTAGAGTCGGTTGCCTCCGAATCACACATTGTATTAAACATGCGAGTAACAGTTGGAACTAGAGAGCACGAGATAGGAGTGATGATTGACTCCGGTGCCACCGGAAAGTTTGTTGATAGTGGGTTAGTACAGCGGCTTGGGTTGAGGGGCATCCCGAGAACAAACCCCGAGGTAGTCTGGGCGGTGGATGGAAAGCCTCTTAAATCAGGGCCCATCACCGAGGTTACGGAATCTCTAACCCTGACCAAACCAGGACCCTTGTGGGATCATGTAGAACAGGTAGCTTTGAATATTATTGAGGCTCCACAATATGAAGTGATCCTCGGCATGCCTTGGTTGACGACTCATAACCCCTCAATTAACTGGAAGCAGAAAACGGTGGAGTTTGACACGGAGTACTGTAAAGAGGCGTGTGTCAACGCCCATCGGACTCACCTTCTGGCCCTCACTCAGGGGTATCACCTCAGTACCGCAGCAGAGAAAGAGACGGTCCTCCCAGCCGCCTACGACACATACCGAGAGGTGTTCAGCGAAAGTAAAGCAGAACTCCTGCCACCGCATCGCAGTTACGACTGCCAAATAGACTTAATCCCAGGGGCAGTCCTGCCGTCTTGTCGAGTCTATGCCTTGTCTGAGCCAGAAACCGAACATCTGCGAAAATACTTAGAGCACTACGTTGAGATAGGGTTCATCAGGCCTTCCCGTTCTCCGGCTGCTTCGCCCCTTTTCTTTATCAAGAAAGCCAATGGCGACTTGAGAACGTGCATCGATTATAGGGTATTGAATAGAAACACCGTCCGCAACCGCTACCCTCTTCCTCTCATCCCCGTCTTACTGGATCAGGTGAAGGAGGCGACCATATACTCTCGATTGGATCTGAGAGGGGCATATCACCTGGTCCGGATAAGGGAGGGGGATGAGTGGAAGACGGCCTTTAAGACGCGGTACGGGCTGTTTGAGTACAGGGTAATGCCTTTTGGGCTGTGTAACGCCCCGGCCGCGTTCCAGTATTTCCTCGATGACGTCCTCAAAGAGCTCATTGATAAAACAGTAGTGGTGTATATCGATGACATACTGATATATTCCACAGATCCCAGGGAACACATCACGCACTTCTCACAAGTGTTACACAAGCTAGGAGCGAACAATTTGTTTTGCAAGTTGAGCAAGTGCGAATTCCACGTAGAAAGGGTGGAATTCCTGGGGGTGGTCCTGAGTCCTTCAGGGTTGAGCATGGCTGAACGAAAAGTGGCAGCAGTACAGGAGTGGCCCATACCAAAAACTGTGAGAGATGTGCAGTGTTTTCTGGGCTTTTCTAATTATTATAGAAGGTTCATCTCTCACTTTTCCCAGCTCGTCTCGCCTCTCACTTGTTTGCTACGCAAGGGTCATCCGTTTTCCTGGACTCCGGAGGCCATGCAGGCATTCCGCGAGTTACAACAGGCCTTTACCACCGCACCCATCCTGCAACATCCACAATCTGAAGTACCTTTCGTTGTAGAGGCAGACGCTTCGGACAAAGCAGTGGGAGCCGTGCTATCGCAGAGGGAGGCTCTGACCGGACAATTACATCCAGTAGCCTTCCTGTCCCGGAAGTTAACAGCAGCCGAAGCAAACTACACGATTGCCGAAAAGGAACTACTGGCTGTTCACAAGGCGTTCCAGGAATGGAGGCACTACCTGTGGGGGGCTAAACACATAGTAACGGTTTATACCGATCACAGAAATTTGCAGTACCTGAAAACTGCTCGGCATCTCACGCAACGGCAAATGCGTTGGATGCTGTTTTTTGCAGGCTTTGACTTTGTCATTACGTATCGACCTGGGTCAGAGAACCGGAAAGCGGATTCGCTATCGCGACAAGAGGGGGGACAGGAACATCGGTCGGAGGTGATCAAGGCCCTCATTCCCCCGGAGAAGGTGATATGTGTGGTTCGGGCTGACACATTTCTGAACTCCATACGAGGGCACCGCACATTGGTGCAATGGCTTCAATGGGAGGAGCAGGAGGCGGACAGGCACCTAAAAGAGGGGTTGCCTTTTTACCGAGATCGTCTGTTCGTGCCTTTGGAGGAGCTGCAACGCCAGGTCTTCGTTTGGTGCCATGAATCGCTGGTAGCAGGGCACCCAGGATGTACCAAAACACTACACCTTATGAGACGACACTTTTGGTGGACCTCCATGGACAAGGACGTCCGGCAATGGATCCAGCAGTGCGAAGTCTGCGCTAGGGCGAAAGGAGATCATTCCAAGGCTAAAGGCAAGTTGGTCCCGCTACCGACGCCCGCAGGACCCTGGCACAACATAAGCATGGACTTTGTGGTGGGTCTACCACTGGACCAAGGATATGATGCGATCATGGTAATAGTGGACGGTCTCACCAAAATGGGTCATTTCGTCCCGTGAAAGAACTTACCCTCGGCCAGTCAAACAGCCCAGTTGTTGTTGTCTCATGTGGTGCGACAGCATGGATTTCCTGGAGTGATAGTATCAGACAGGGGCCCGCAGTTTGTTGCCCGGTTTTGGAGGACTTGGTGTAAAGCCTTGCAAGTAGAGGTGGCCACGTCCACCAGCTTCCACCCCCAGACGGATGGACAGACCGAACGTCTTAATCAAACGCTCAAGACGTATCTCCGTTGCTACGCAAGAGAAGCAGGTACGTCATGGGTGTCCCTCCTGTGGTTGGCCGAACTCTCCTACAACAACGCTTGGCACAGCTCCATCAAAGAAACCCCTTTTCGGGCTAACTACGGTTATCATGCCAAGACGCTCCCTTTATCGTTCCCAGCGGAGACGCGCAACCAGCCTGCTCTTGCGGCTCAGTTGCAGGCCTTGGGGGACATACACCGACGTCTGAAAACAAACCTGGAGAGGGCCAAGAGCTTGTACAAGACCTGGGCGGACCGCCATCGTCAGGACGGACCCATGTTTTGACCGGGCGACCGAGTGTGGTTGTCCACAAAGAATCTCCGTTTTAAGTTACGCAGCATCTTCCATCCTCGTTTCATTGGTCCGTATCCTGTGGTGAGACGAGTGGGAGCCGTGGCGTACAGGTTGGCCTTACCGGCCTCGCTGCGGATTCATCCGGTGTTCCACTGCAGCCTACTGAAGCCGGCGCTGGGGGCTCGGAGGGTGGCCACTCCTCCGGTGGTCAGGGAGGGCCGTGAGGAATACGAAGTCCGTAAGGTGGTGGATTCACAGTTTCGGAGGGGTCGTCTGTGGTACCTCCTTGCTTGGAAGGGGTACACGGCGGAGGAGAATTCTTGGGTTCCATCCTCGGATGTGCATGCTCCTACTGCTGTGCATTTATTTCACGCCCGTTTCCCGGACAAGCCTGGTCCTAGGAGGCGCTTGGGCGGGGGGCATACTGTCAGGCGCTGAGCAAGGCGCCTACCGAAATTACAGTTGGACCACAACTCCCAGACATCTCGGCGGGAAGGAGGTGTGGTCACAACTGTTAAGTACGGGCACCGAGGACCAATCGGTGCGAGTAATACTGCCTAGTTGGATTTGCTTTGGTGGAGGCTGAAAGCGGCGAGGAAAGAAACGCCTGAGCTCACACGAGCACGAGAGAAACAGCAGTGTGCCCCGCTGGACACAGGATTCGTCGGGGGGTACAAGAGGCCCGAGTATCGGTCTCCACATACTTGGTTCGCGGGACGCTGACGTAAGCGTCACCGCGCTTGAAGGTTCTGGGTGCGAGCAAAAAGGGAGATCACTCCCTACTCGCGGAACGCTGGACGAGCGTTGCCGCGTTGTCAAAACCCTGGACCGAAGAAGAAGTAGGAGCGGAGGCTCCATACTCTGATTGTGGACCTGTGCGGTGGGACCACCGGAGACACTGCCACAGCAACGTTCAGGTAGCTCAGCAGGAAGGAGGGGCTGCACTGTGCGGGACAATAGTCAGTGGTTGGAAGATACCACGAGTGTAGGGTTCGAGGGGAGAGCGTGACTGTAACTATACTCCCCGCGCACTTCACGCTATCTGTTAGGACTTACTCTCGAGGACCTTAGAGTTAAATAGGTTCAGGTCTAATTTTGCGAGAGAGGTCCCTGGCTCTTCACCTTTTCTTTGCAGGGAACATAAGGGGGCTTTCAAGTAACAATGTCCTACCGGTTGTAAATTGCTTGGAAGGGGAGCGATCCTCTGTTAAGTCACATGGGTTTTGAAGGCATGGTTATTGTTGCCTGAGTATGTTTTGGAGAGACACACTGTTGAGGCATACCTAGTGAGACCGAATGAGAGTAGGTTGCCTTATGTGTACCGTAAAGTGTGTTATGATTTATGTTATGTTACAGGTATCCCTATCCCTGCTGTTCCCATCCTAAATCCCTTTCCCTCGCCTGATTGCCCTGGCACTCTGTTTACCTATTCAGAGCCGGGGACGTCGGGAGGTGGACCCCTTGTGCTTCACTCGACTCAACGGAACAATAGAAGAACGTGACACCCAGAGATAAAAGAGAGACGCGTTTCAGCTTATTGGAAGCCTTTATCAATCTGGTTGGCGCCACTGCTCAAACACAATATATAGCCCTTCCCACTTGGGCCATAGGTAGACATAGAAGACATACTATTGAGTATGCAACCAATATATGAGCCCTATGCGACATCAAAAAAATGCTCTCTTCAGCTGAAAATCAGCGATGTATTCAGGTAAAGCAAATTCTAATGTATAAATTGCACAGTGCTTATAATTATTCACATGATATACCATTAATATACATTGCATGGGCAAATGAATTTGCACACAAACAATATATAAATTGCCCGCTATCATGGGAGTATTTACAGGTATATAAATTGTGCCGCCAAACAACTCATCCTGTAATGCCTCAAAATCAAAAGTCAAACAAGTTGATTATATTAAAAAGACATGCTGCTGATCTTCACTAAATTTGCCAAACGAAGACAGTCTTTGTCCCTGAATATTAGAACGAGCTGTTTACAAGTCCACCAGTTTGTGACCTCTGATCTATACTGCGAGATCAGAATTAACTTCTGCCATGATGCCCATATCACGATCCATAAAACCAAACACCAAGAGGCACGGGGACGGGATAATAGCAGCTTTATCCCGGGGTCAGATTACACAAAAAGAGTGTGAACTCTCGACTTAAAGGTCTATCCCAAGCACATGCTTGGAACCACATGGGACTACCGATCCCATAATGCCACTTGATGGTCTCATGCATTGCAGAAGTATTCAAACAAATGTCCGGTGCAAAGTCAGTGTCAAGGTGCCTATGACCATGGCAAAGGAAATGTCTCAATATCGTAGTTGATGGACAGCATTAAAATGAAGTTGTGATAAGACACAAACTCGGGGTTGAAGGGGACCGATGAAGAAAATGATTACGTCAAACAACCTCACCGCATCGGCATAGACGTATATATATGATGATTTGTGGGGGGAGACCCCCACAACCACAAGTTACCTTAAATGCGTGATATGGTATGCGTTGTAAAAACATACATGTGGTGCAACATGTGTGGTAAAAGCACAACTTGGTAAAAGCCCTTTGTTATTAAAAAGTATATATAAAAAATAATAAATATTTTCTGATAGCATATTTAATAACTCTATTTTAATTAAAAATAAATCTAACTATTTTAAAAATACAGTATTCAAATTTATTTTATACACATCTTTTTGTGATTTTTAACATAATAAATATATATAAACATTTAATTTTAGGTGTTTTTTAAAAAAAACTTTGAAAAAATCATTGTAATTTAATTTAATGTGTTTAAATTAATTTAACATTTAATTCAAATTTACGTTAATAGTACTTTATAATTTTTTCTTATTTTAATCTACATTTAAAATAAATATATGAAATTAATTGACATTACTATTTACCATAAAAATATCTTTACTATTTAAGTAAGGTTGATAAACTTTTGAAATTGTCCCTATTCCTTACCATAGGCCATCTCTGTCCTGGTGGCTCAGAACTCCACCTATGAGTGAAAAGTTACTATTAGTGGATTATTAATTCTTAATGATGTAGAGTTACATACTTGTAATTTAATTGAATGTATTTAAATGAATTGAATATTTAATTCAAAATTTTGTTAATAGCACTTTAGCATTTTTTATTTTACTCTACATTTAAAATAAAGATATACATGAATTTGTATTACTATTTACCACAAAAAATAACCTTACTATTTTTCTTTAAAGTTTTTGATTATTTTTTTTTTAATTGTCCCTTTTCTTTTCCATAGGTGATCTCTGTCCTGGTGGTAATTAACTCCAACTATGTGTGAAAAGTTACTATTAGTTACTTTACACTCGAAATTTAGCTCCACCCCCTATTTCACAAACAGTGAGTGATTGGAGAGTTAACTGGGTTCTGGGAGTAGAGGTGGACTATTAATTCTTAATTATGTAGGTTCCCTATAAGAGATGTGTCCACAGCTCTGACTTAAATTGGAGCAAGATTGTGATGATCCTGATGCATACTAGAATGTTGTTTCAGATCTTAGGCATATAAATAGAGCAGGCTTGTTTTTCCCTTTTTTGTACTTCTTCATCGCTTCCAGAGGTGGTGACCTTCTCAGTCAGATAAGCAAGGATGCCACTCATTATGGCTTTGTAGATGATGCAACTGCTTTTGAAAATGGTGTGGGCTGGCAAGGGAAGCCTTTGGAGTTCTATCAGGCATGGGGTGATATAGTAATATTTCTTAAGCCCATGATCAGGTGAGCAGCAGCATGTAGAATGCCCTTCACATGGGGGTTGAAGTGTGGAGTTTGGAAGGCTGTGGAGCGTGGTGTTGCCACCATCCAGATGCAATATTACGAGGGCGTGTATGGCAGTTCCGAAGTCACATTCTGTTAGAAATGGTTTCATGTAGAGGCATCCCCTAGGGGAGAGGACTGTGTTAGAATACTGAATATTGATGCTTGTACAACCTCCCAGATTTGTAATGCCTTCACACATGCATGTTGGTGACTAGATACACCCTCAGCAAATAAATGAATTAAAAACAGACAGGGAACATGAGTGGATAGGTGGCAACACCAGCAAGTTGTGACCGAATCTGTGTAGAGTAAGGTAACAAAGCACATTGGGAGATGGCGCTATTTGAATACAAGGGTTATACCTAACAGTATGAGACAAGGGGAAACTGCCTATAATAACTGTTTGAGACATGGAGTTAGAGACTCTTTTTTTCACTCCCAGAAAAGGATGCCTAATGATGATGAGAGAGGTACTAAGGAAAACTGCTTCAGGGGCACGGGCGGCAAAGCCCCATAAAATTCTAATTCCTCATTTAAGATTCTGGGTGTTTTTGCTGTAGGGTTTAAGAAAGTGAATTGAAGTGTCGTATTGAAAGGCTTGAAAATGAATGAAATAGCCATCAAACTATGAAGCATGAATTGTTAGGGTAGGCTGAAAGTAATCTAGAACCGATATCGTGCTCAGTACTGAGTATAGAGTACAGGCATCTTCATTTGATTTAAGACAAAAGGGTCGGTTTATTGCCTTAAGTGAGATGTAAGTGTTGAGACATGTCCAGTACCATCAAATTCATAATAATCCAAAGCACTATTTATAAAATTAGGAATTGTTAACCAATCCTTGCTCAGCAGCGAACAGGTCAAAGATTGGAGTAACCTGCTAGGTCCAACAATAAGGGGCTCTCTAACAACTATACTTTTTTCTTTCAATATTTTGTTGCATAAAATGTATGACTTACATCTTACACATTAACTATAATTTGTTTCAGAATAAAAATTGTCCTATTGTGCAATTTACATTTTGAGTTTAACTACAATAAATCCAAAATGTCTTCTTGCACAGAGATCCCTCTTTCTATGTTTTCCTCAATTTCATCATAAGATTGAAGAAAGCACTTATTGGTTCTTGAAAAGATATGACTCTCCAAAGTACAGTTTCAATGAATAAATGACATCTTAGTAAATGAAAGACACCACAGATTTACTACATAAAGGAACGTGTGGACGATTACCTAACATATGTTGGAAGCGTAGTGCCTCTAATCATACCCCATCATCTCAAGAAAGCTGAAGACCTGGCCCAGCATGCAGCACTCATCATACTTGGACATTCTGACTATTGTCAACAACATGAGACAGTAGATAGTTCTAATTGAGTCCCATACATTGTGCAGTCTTGCAGTGACATGTGCCAATAGCCTATAAACACGGACCATGTAATTGTGATAGGCTATATTTTGGAAACATACTGCCTTGTCTGTGGGCAGACCACAGAGCTTGTCTCATTTTGGCAATTAATAAAGCCATTATTATAAATGTTCTTCATGCTTTGGGAATTTCTGCCACAAAACCTAGTATATTTACAAGGGGATGAGCTGTAGCGTCATGCCAGCCATTTAATCAGGTATGATAATTCTACCCATTTACTGAGTAACTCCCATTTACTCCTCGTAATCAAATCACTCCACGGCACAGGCCCAGATTTTATTTCCACTCTCATACAGAGGTATGCCCCTATCCGGATCCTTAGGTCATCCCACCAGAACCTTTTGGCCATCCCCACTTTTAAACAGAAAAGACTTGGCGGATGCCGTTTTGCGGTATTGGTCCCTCATTTGGGGAATTTACTCCCCTTTAACATCAGATCTTCTACATGCTACTCACATTTTGGGACAAAATTAAAAACGTGGTTGTTTTCTCAGACATACAAATGAATGATCTAATGAGCTGCTGGCCACCTCTCTTTACAAAGCGCCATGAAAAGGTAAGGTGAATGTGCGCTCTACAAATATATTTAACATAACATTTACAGAGTGACTACCAGATCAAACCAGAATACTTAACCTCAATTGAAAGGTAAACTCTGGGTGCCTCACACAGTGAGTGGCTAGGCCTTCACTGCCCTCTCAGGATATTTGTAAAATGTCATATACTAAACTCAATCAACTATGCTGTAGCATCTTTTTTATGCTATGTCTACCAGACATGGGACCTATTGTATATAATCTACTGCCCACAGCAAGATGTCCCCATGTACGGATTGGGTGATAAATCTTAGGCTATAAATGCAAAGGGGCACCATCAGTGGGTTTTATACATAACGATTAGTAGACACAGTGCACGTTCAAGTCAATTCTGCAAAACTACACATCAATATGAAGGAATAGACCAAGGTCACCATGATAAACGACAAAGTAGAATACCAACACATCCTCAGAGACTCACATAACTTCCACACGCCAACATGTCTGGGAGACCAGCATTTATTGTTGCTAAAGAATTATGACTCTCTGAGTTTTTATTTCCCAGAACCATCGGCTTGGTAATGCCTTATATTAGAGAATGGCATATCCAAAGAGTATAAAGCTGTAGATGGATCTGGGAAGAGGTGGGATTGTTTTGTGGACAGTACTTAGTTTCACTGGGTAGAGTGTAGAATAAAGGATATCATGTTGATTCTGGAGTTTCTCAACTTTCATGACTGACGTCTTAGCAACTTGGATGGAAACGGTGAAGTCTGGGAAATTGAATTACTCTTCTCTTTTACAGTCCAGAATCTCCTTTTCACCGGAACATCTGAACATGCTGTTGCTATACATATAGTGCAATAATAGGATGTGACTACAGACCAGAGGCAAGTCTGCCAGCAAGCAACCTGTACACACAATCAAGTCCAAATGCTTCTGAAATACTGGATTGGCCACACAGCTCTGATAATATCTTTGCCAATTGCCTCATCCTGCTAGACTCAAGGACTTAGCTAATTCTGATACTCTTTGGTAGTAACATCTATCCAAACCTTTGCCTTTGGATTTGATGACCGTAAGGACTTGCTGCATCTGGACCAGTTTTACCTCAGTGTCCGATATTCCCCTCTCTCTACCTGTGCAGCTCCTAGAGTAAGGTTACAGCACTGATTCTGCCAGTCTGCTACCAAGCAATACAATGCAAGACCACCAGGAAAAACTGCCCCAGGGCCCACACATGGTGGTCACCACAACCGTCCAGGTAACCTGCCTCCAAGTACTTGCGAGTAACAACATCACTTGCGTGGCTGCATCCAGGCAGCCACAGATGACAGAGTCATACATGATAGTTGGTCTCCCCACACTCCTGGACAATTTAAGAGTTTTAGCATCTCCTAGGCCCTAAAACAGGTGTTCCCACTCCAAGCCAAGGCTTCATTGAGGATCTAAGTCTCAGCTATATGCTGAGGCCCCAGCCTTCCACCAGAATAAGGGTATAATTGAGGACAACCTCATTGCTGGCACTAGTTTTCTTGAAAAAAAGGTATGGGAAGCGTAGCTGATCACAAAATGTGGACCAGTTAGTTATGCAGCCTTCTTAATGTATCATCCTTCACTACTTTTTGACAGCCTTACTAAGGGAGGGGTAGATTAAACCCTTTTACAAAAAGACATTTTTGAAAACGTCCAACTTAAAAAGGAGTCTCAGCTATGACTCTTTTCATGGATAAACTGCAAATATCAACCACCGTACAACTCACAAAGCACACCGAAGAGCATGGTGACTATTAACTATCCCTAAGAGAAAACCTCCCAGTAGGCCAATTCTTGAGGGTGCGTAGAAATTGCTCTAATCTTCAGACATACAAAAAAGAAGCGGCTGTCACCAAACTAAAACAAAAGAAATACCCCACCAGGATCATAGAGAGAGCCAATTAAAGAGCCAATTAAAGAGCACGCAACACACCAAGAGAGGCCCTTTTAGAAACACATGTAAAAGAACAGCCTGATCAGTTGATATGCGTCACCACATACAATTCATCATGTAATGACCTGAAAAAGATATTAAACAAAAAATGGTCCATATTAACATCTAACAAACTATCCTTCGAGAAACCAATGTTCTCATTCAGAAAAAACACCCAGAACCACAAATCAAATGACACTCTGGAGAACTCCATCTGTCATGGGACATTACCCCTGCAGGTGGTGTGTAGCATGCCCATTCACAGAACACACTAAGACATTAGAACTAGGCCTACACTCAACTTGGGAAAAAAAATCACACACAAATTGTAACCCTGAATCAGTGGTCTACCTGATTAAATGCCTGTGCAACATGATGTATTTTGGAATGACGAGTCACAAAGTGAAAGTTCGCATCAGCCAACATAGAAGCACAATACGACGCGTGGTGACAGCAACTAGGCTCACAGCACATTATCAAGAGAAAAATCACAAAGACACAGAAATCAAATGGACTGTAATAGAGAAGGTCAAAAACACTGGTAACCTACAGCGTAAACTCCTTGAACGAGAACAACGGTGGGTATACCGTTTGAAGACCCACGAGAGGGGCCTCAATGATTGCATACCCTGGAGTCAACTAAATAGATAAACTATCCATTTACACTTGCCTGCGTCTGTCTAGGTCCTCTCATGATAACTAGTCTCAGGACGGCAAATATTAACATAAATATATTTTTTTTAGACCATACGTGTAACTGCTGCCATTACATCGCGACTTTTATTGTCCATCAATGAATATAGTCCTGTGGTATACTATTTAAACATACCTTTGTGTACCTAAAATATTTTGAAACACCCTTGTTTACGCAAACATCGTATACATCAGAAATGACCCCTGCATAGTTTGTTGTCATTTGATAACAACCCTACAATCAACCCTAAAAGCCGACTGACCATTTATCACGGTATGTCCCAACACCAAAATTCTGTGGGTGACGTAGGGCTCCACGCTGCATTTCAAGAGCAAAGGTATCTCTCACACTGAGCACGATTAATGATTACATACTTACATCCCTGACCCAAATTTGTGCTTCCTATATAATACTCTAGGAACGCATACAATCTGTGGCAGGGACCTCTTGACATATATCTTTTTTAGTAACGTTATGATTCTACGTGAACTACCGCGTACTACGGGGCACACTACACTTCCCATGATCCTACGGTATACGTGTAGACGCCATGATGTCACACGTTATGCGTCATGGAGAACCAATAACCTTTTTGCCTGGTGGTACACAAGCCGGGAACCGAAACCAAACAGGTGTACAGGCGGGGCAGGACTCTTGATGAAGTAAGTCTTGGGCACGTACATAGGGTTTCGGGTGCGATCCCATCTCCCCTCATATGGAGCGCCGCCACTGATAGCGCCTGGAGAGCATTTTCCCTCACACTCTATTTTCAAACTTCTCTCTCCCCCCTGGGGTCCAACGATAGGGCTTGACTATAGAGCTACCCCAACAAGCCCTGCGGTCCCCTGAGACATGGGAACTCTTCGAAATTTGGGTAAGGACATATGTATATGTGTACTGTAAATTCTTCAACAAAGTTTGAGAACGATAATCGCACATGGTTATAGTTTTTATGTTTCTTCACGGATACGGTGTGAGTGATGAATGAGAGCGAGATACAGAGGTTTTTACTTTGATAGTACGCACCAACTGGCATGAACCAATTGTCAGTATGCGAGAAAAATCGCCACCACGCGATATATCTGTCACGTAGTAATATCATGTACAGATACGGATACGAGTGGCACATGTTTGGAAAGAGTAGAACACCACTATGTCATAGATTCACTTGGCACATGTGGTCTCGGTCTTTTTCCAAAGCACGTATATGGGACACAGCATTTTGGAAATACCACTGTGCATTCATACAAGTGTATGTTGTTTTGTTTTCTGTTGTCTTTTCAGATGGAGTACTACGTATGACAGATTAATAATCGGTCACTCACACATGGAGCAGCTACTCTGCCCTTGATTCACGGACAGGATAGGGAATTCCCTCTTTTGCCCCCTAGGGAGGCCTACTTTGCCCTGAAGAAAGTCCTGGACCTTTACGGCCACGCACGGACTGAGACATGTTGGCACCAGGGTCTTAGGACCATAATACTCCCAGGAAGACCCATTTTTTAAGTATTTTTAGTAACACAGAAAGACCCAAAATTAAAGGGAAACTGGGGATCTGCCTGAGGTTTTTTAATCTTTCAGCCCCCCTGGTCTCTAACTTCTTCAAAGAGCTCCCAACACTGTGGTCGAGTCCACCCCGACTTACAGGTGTCGGGGTGACCCGATGATGAAGCATGACACCACTAGGGTGTGTGAGGGTAACTAAACAAAAACGAAGTGCTTCCTTGCTCACCTTTTGGTGAAGTTATATACTCCCTTACTATATTCTTCGCATCTTCCCATCATAGTGCACCTTTACCGACCACTGGGTGGTCAGTTAGAGTAATTTATTTGTGATTGCCTATTAACTATCGGCAACTATCAGAATCGGCAATGCCCAACATGAAAGAAGGGCTATTGCGTATCATTGATCATGATCACGCAGCCTTAATGGTTTTGTTTCAAATATTGCTTACTTTTAACACCATTGGTTGCTAGTCCTTTCTGACCAGTACCAAGAAATGTATGAGCACAGACAGTAGGTTCCAAAACTAGTTAACTAAATGCAACCTTGACCTCGAGAGTACCACAGCTATTCTACATCTGGTCACATTAGGACACTACTACTAACAAACATCCAACTTAGGCAAAATATGCCACGAGCCGGCTATTATGGCAGACCATTATTAATCGTGACATGAATGCAGACAGATAGCAGAACCACAAGCCAGGTAGAGAGACACTTTTATTTATTTGCAGCTCAAGAAACTGTATACTGGACATAGGCGTCTTATAGCTCCAGACTAATCTTTGCCACAACACCTCGAACTTATGAAAAAGGTTTTGGGTGGATAGAGAGGTATACATCTAAAAGGAAATAAGTAAAAAGGTAAGGTGATAATTTTGATAAGATTAGTCCTTCCGTTTAGACCCAAGTGTAATCTATTCCACTTATTAAAGATCTCAGCTGTCCTCATAAAGATTTGACCGAAGTTATACTCTATAACCTCTTCCATCTTTACCGACAGTACAACGGCAAGCAATTTTGTGGAACTAACCAAACTCCTGTCTTGACCTGGAACAGGGACATTAGTCAAGAACTGAGTCTTATCGATGTTAAGTTTGTACCCCGAAACTGAGCCAAAACCCCTTGCTATTGCAACTATTGCCGATGAAGCAATAGCCGGGGTGGGAGTCAGAATGGCCAGATCATCTGCATAAGCTAAAACCTTCAGCTCCAGTCTGTGTATTTGCAGACTCAAAAGTCCTTGGCCAGTTTCAAGGCTTGGATGCAGGGTTCAATATAGAGCGTAAAAAGCTGAGGTGAACATGACACCTCTGCCGGGTGCCCCTAGTTATCCTTATGGGGTCCAAGAGCTTACCCGAGCAGAGAACCCTGGGCTTTAGGCCTTTATATAGTTGTTGAACCTGGGCTATAAACCAAAGGCCAAATCCAGAAGCACCCATAGTTGCCCAGAGAGACCCAATAAAATCCATTTTCTGCATCGAGCATTATCATTCCGACCGTCCCCCTGCCCCATCTGCTGCCTCAACTTCCAGAGCAGCGATGGCAGTATTCACATAAGCAGTGGTATCTCGTCCCCGTATAAACCAATGGTGATTCTCATCAACCAAGCAAGAGATCACCAAGGATAATCTGTTGGTCAAGTATAGATCTTAGAGTCAGCGTTAATCAAAGAGATTGGGCGATATGAGCCACACAGCAGGGAATCTTTCTTTTTGGGGGAAGATAACAATGTTAGTTTCTGCCAAAGACCAAGGGACTTGTCACACAGATTCAGAGGAATTAAAGAGATGGCAAAGGAGAGGTTCCAGAACGTGAGAAAAAGTTGCATAAAATTAGAGAGTGATTTGGTTCAGAACACAGGCTTTCCTCTCTCCAGCTGGGGGATTGCAGCTATGACTTTGAGCAAAATAATGGAGCCCTCCAAGTTAGACTGCTGTGGTCCAGTCACTTCACGATGGTAATATGTTTTAAATCGATTGATTGCGTCTAAAGATGCTACCTCATCTTCACAGTAAAGCCTCTGATAGAACTGATCTAATTCTTCCCATATAAGTTCACGATCTCTGACTTGCTCTCCCTTATCGTTTAGGATTTTCTGAATGATATTAGCATTAGCTCTGTCCTTCACCCTAAAAGAGAGTGTTATTGTGATCTCTTCATAATTCTCATAGGTAGGTAGTTACTTGACTCAGATCTTCTTAACAGACCTGTACCATAATCTCTCCCTGAGGGCAGCCTGAGCAATTGCAAGTTGATCTAAAGATATGGAGAATATCCTTGAGACCTGATTGATTACGCTCTGTGCTAAGAGATGTTCGAAAAAACCAAGAAAAGAACAAATATAGGCCACCGCCTTGCCCTGCTACTTCGGCTAATGTAAATAGTATTTTAAAGTGTGCCCTCTCCAAAAGCTTTAAGTGTTTCCCAAACCAAAAGGGTAGAGGCCGAGCTACTGTTTAGCTTCAGATAGTCCCTCAATTACCTATTCATAGATTTAATATATTCATCATCAAGGAGGAATCTTCTGTCAATAGACGAGGTACAGGGTGACAGATTTGAGTGGATTGCTCCACTCTTAGGAACAGGGACAACAAATTATGATCAGAGATCACCCTCAGGTTCAGCTGTGGTTTTTTCATAGTACCTGGCATCACAAAGCTGTTTCAAGGCTTCTCCACAACATTGTTTTGCAGATAAAAGAGCAATACTGTGGAGAAGCCTTGAAACAGCTTTGTGATGCCAGGTACTATGAAAAAAACACCAGGGAACAATACAATGAAAGCATCAAACAATATAATTCCTTGATTCAAAAAAAGCATAAAAGATCGATGCTGGACCCTGATGAATACTTATTTCTCTGAAATACGAATCCTGTGACACCTACCTTTTACCATATTCTAAAAATTCACAAGAACAGAATAAATCCACGAGGCAGACCAATAGTGTAATCACTAGGAAGTCTGGCCGAACATCTCTCTATTTTCATTGACCATTTATTGTTTCAATATGTGTTGAAGTTACCCTCATATATTAAAGACACCAACGATTTTTTAAGCCATGTAGAAGAACTGACAGGGAAGCCATCATATCAGCTAATTGTTCTGGACATTACAAGTCTATATACGTGTATCAACCATAGAGATGGACTTAGTGTGGTGTCTTTCTTTTAAAACAGAAGGCCATTGAAATTTGGTGAGCATAATTCCATGCTTTTCGAATTTACCAAGTTTTGTCTAACAAATATCTTTTTGATCCAGGAGGACTATTATAGGCAGACCTCTGGTACAGCCATGGGCATCTGCTTCACCCCCAGCTATGTAAATGTATTTGTGGGCTGGTGGGAGGAGCAGGTGTCCAGGTCGGTAGAGAATCAAGCATGGATGGAGAAAGTTGTATCATGGCATAGATTACATAGATGAGCTTTTTCTAATTTGTGAAGCATCCGTAGCATCAGCATCTGATTTTATAGATCCTCTAAATCAGAATGGAGTGAATTTGAAATTCACGGGAGAGATACGTTCAGTGGCAGTGAACTATTTTGATTTAAGAGTTTACATAATAGAAGGACAAATATGTACATCACTGTATAGAAAATCAACGGCGAGAAACTCTACACTCCACTGTACTAGCAGTCACCCACCTAGGCTGAAACAAAGTATACCCTATGGGGAATTTCTCTGAGAAATAGTACTAGGGAATGTGACTTTCAATCAGCAGCCAGGGAAAGCACTGCTAGATTTTTGGCCCGGGTATGATATTAATCTGTTAAAAACAACACTGAAAAAAGTTGAAACAATGACTAGGACTGAGATACGACAAGGAAAAAACAAAGTTGTAAAAAAGGATGACACAAATAAGTTTAGAAGGATCACGACCTATTCGGAAAATGCAGGTTCCCTAAGGAATATTCTTCGTAGAAACTGGCTCTAAAGACAGACGTGATCATAGGGAGAGATATTCCATCAGCCCTTTTGCTAACATTTAAAAGAGCAAGATCATTAAGGGATATGCTTGTACAGAGTCACTTAGAGAAAACTCCACAGACAAAGGGGACAATCAAAGAACTGAAAGGGTTCTTTCCCTGTGGAAAGTGTAAAGCGTGTGCCCATAGCAAGAAAGTTTCATCATATGAAATGCCAGGAGTCAAGAAAATGAGAGACATAAATAAATTTATGACATGCCAGACTGTCTTTTCAGTATACTGCTTGATATGCCAATGTGAATTAATATATAGGTAGTACGATACATCCAGTGAAAATATGCATACTAGAACATATGCGAGCGATAACTAAGAAGGATGTGTGATATCTAGTAGCCAGCCATTTTGCCAACAAACATCAAAGCAACAGGGATCTGTTACGCTATTTTGGCATCGATCATGTACCTAATACCATCAGGGGAGGGGACCGGATCTTAAGGTTACGCAGACTTGAATCGCAATATATCATTGATTTACAAACACGTGCACCCAAAGGATTGAACAGCGGAGAAGAGTTGGCTGTTCATTTAGGGGATTAAGTCCCAGCTGGGATTAATCTAAGAATTTGTGGGAAGAAATATGATGAGCTGACCATCCATAAGGTCAAGTATAGAAAATAGTGATTGATCAAATTGGCAATTTGTTTCAAAGTCAAGCAATAGAATTAGGAGGATGTGCGCAATGCCGATATCTGGCTTAATGAATTTTGAAAAAGAGCATTTTGTACAATGTAAAGGCTGACCAAGCTGTTAGAATATGGCATAGAGTTAATTAATTGAATTACTTGGATACATATGTAAATAGTGTATTGTATTAGGGCTGTAGATGACTAGGAGTTGCGATTTGTCAAAAGTGCGCTTCTATGATAGGAAGGGATACACGGCTTAATGAGTTTTTTGCCCAATGCAAATGTTGTTGATTAGAATGTTGTTATATGGTGCAATGATTTGGATATATATATATGTGGATAAGGCACTGCTTTATTGCCATATTGCATACACTTATATTGCCAATACACCGTTTAATGGTATATTTAAATAAGCATTGTGAAGAATGTATATATGTTTTTACAATACATTATTTGATGGCAATGGAATATACAAACGAAATTAATTTGAGCCAATCATGAGCTACGATATGTGAAAATGGCGCTACCTTTGAGACATGAATGTATTGTCCATTGGTTGTTTTGTTGCCAAAAATCCCGATAACATTTCCTTTAAAAACATGTCTATTTTTGGCGAGCCTCGTGACACCGACGAAAGCATCTGCCGAAACGCGTTTGTTGCGCTACTTGCGTTGCTCAATAAACAGAAGCAACTATCCCCATGAGTGCTGTCTTTTCTTTGAAACTGGGAGGAAAAGAGCTGGGGATATATATTTATTACCCAAAGTGCCTCTGATTCAAAGACTTTACTCCATCGAGAGCTAAGTTTTCAAAACCTTTATTTCTGAAAGCGGCACATTATGGCTGCTTTAGGAATCCCCGACGCGTTTCAGAGCCACAAGCTCCTTCCTCATGGGGCAGCAGTTGCAAGTCACGGTACGTCACAGTATGGCCACACCTATTTTCACCCAAAATGCATGCAATCTCCAGTGAAGCATGCTGGTAGTTGTGGTCAAATTTTCCTCACAATTAGGGTCCATGTAAGGTTGCCAACACAGTTTCTTTTGCCAATAAGTTAATTTTCAAGCCCTCCGGTAGGCCCCAGATATGATGCGCAGCTTTCACCATGCATCCTCTCAACGCTGCTTTCACGGCTGACAGTTTTCAACCGTGCAGTCCCGCCTCCATATTTCAAGCAGGTGTTGCATCCTCCGCGGCTGAGGCCGCAGCGCTTCATATTACCCAAAGTGCCTCTGATTCAAAGACGTTACTTCATCGAGAGGTAAGTTTTCAAAAACTTTATTTCTGAAAGCGGCACATTATGGCTGTTTTAGGAATCCCCGACGCTTTTCAGAGCCACAAGCTCCTTCCTCATGGGGCAGCAGTTGCAAGTCACGGTACGGCCACACCTATTTTTACCCAAAATGCATGCAATCTCCAGTCCGATATGGCAGCACTGCTGCAAGAACAGCCCCCAGTGACAAAACAGTCCCCCACGGGCAGAAAACCAGCCCCTACCCCTCCGGCTCACCTGGTAAACGTCTGGTTCCCACTATGGCCAGTCCAGACCTGCAGCCAAGCACCATCCATGCACACAGCCAGCCAAACCCCAGTCCACGTACACCGCCAGCAAAGCGCCACTCCACTCGCACCACCAGACAAGCGCTAATCTACACACACTGTCTTCAAGCATGACCACACCCACACCATTAGCTGAGTGCACATCCACACACACCACCAGCAAAATGCCAGCCAAAGATCAGTATACGCAGAACGTTAGTCAAACTCCAGTTTACCCACACACAAACTCTCCCTGTTCTCTAGTGGTTTTCTGCCCCCGCTTGGGTGCAGATGAGAATACAAATATCAATGAAATAGCCAAAATGTGTTCTTAAAAAAAGAGGAGTCACCCGTACCTATGGGGCTTTTCACTGGCATGCCCATAAACATATTCCTGGTGCCTAGTGGGCTTTCTGCCCCACCCCCAGCGGGCAGATAAGGGGCTATTGCCCTGATCCGATTTCCTTGGGGGGGCAGAAAGCCTTTTATGGCGGCGGGGGCATTAGCATGCTCTTTTTGGGCAGCCCCCACTTCTACATATAAAAGAAACAATCCCTGGTGCCTAGTGGGCTTTCTGCCCCACCGGGGACAGATCAGGGGCAAAAAGACTGTGGGTTTTTTTGCGGGTGGGGGCATTGGCATGCCCATTTTGGGCAGCCCCCACCCCTATATACAAAAAAAATAAATCCCTGGTTACTAGTGTGTTTTCTGCCCCCCCGGGGGCAGATCAGGGGCTATTGCCCTCACATGCCTCCCAGGGGGGGCAGAAAAACAGTGGAATTTTGCAGGAATGGGGCATTGGCATGCCCATCTCGGGCAGATCCCACCCCTGAATCCAATTAAAAGATGTCCCTGGTACCTAGTGGGCTTTCTGCCCCCCTGGGGGGGGGCAGAAAGACTGAAATGTTGCCCTCCTGGGGTGATCCTCAAGTAGGGATCCACTAATGAGGGGTACCATTGGAATGGGGGGCTCTTCCCTTTCCATTGATACCTCTCCTGACTTTCAACGTGCTCAAGGGGCTGAGATAGCATGTTGAAAGTGAAACAGAAATGAGCCTATCGTCTCATTTCAGTTTCGGTTTCTATGAAATTACGTCAGTGCAACGTGAGTGCTGATCGGCATTTCACAGAAACGAAAGCTACAGCCTTGGGAGCTGGGGAAGCTCTTCCCAAGCTCATGAGGTTGTTGGGGGGAAAAGGGAATCCCTCATGTGCTCGCACCAGAGGTATTCCCTGTGCCATGGCGTCGGACGCGCAGGAGCCGTCGGACGCACATGAGCACTTATACCTCAGACGACTCCTGCACGTCCCATGCACAGAAGGGATTAAAAAAAAAATCAACATGTGTCTGAATCTTTCTTATAACACTTTTTAGGCCACAAAATGCAGCCATAGAAGTCACCACAAGGGATCCCTGCAGGGCTGGCTTTAGTGCTGGCGGCGCCCTGTGCGACAATGTTTGTTGGCACCCCCCCAATGACCACCTCCACCACGGATTTCCTCACTAGCACCCTTTAACAGTGACCAAGTCTCCATAACCACACTCTCTCAGATGCATTGAATTAGTTATATAGCGCCACTCATACCGTTGTCGGGTGTCCAAGCACTTTGCATCACACGCACATTACACAGAGACAATCAATCATACGTGTGTAAATCAGTGTATAGGAAATGTTACATAAGCCAAAGGACTAAAAGTGTAGGAGTCACATGTCATCCATACTGGTAGGCAGTATAGTTTAAGAGTGCTTGGTGTGGAGAAGCACAAACTCAGAGTCGAAAAAGAAACAGCATAGTTGGGAGTTTTCTTTAATAATAATCGGTTACTAGCCAAATTAACCCTTTTTGCAACATTAATCAATGTTCTAATAATGTATACTTTGCAGTGTGTATGCAGTTCTAGGATGAAAGTTAATAGCTCACTATTCTATATAAGGACTTTAAGTTCTAAATTGCAAATAACAAAAGGATGCCTCTTTTTAAAGCAGTAACCTGCTGATCTGTTCACATCATAGGCACTCTGTAATCCACTTGGTACATGTTCTTTGCAGCAGGCATATTAACCCTCTGCACTAACTTCACCTAAGTCAAAACCTCAGCTATACAAAATGCTGATCTCTCTCCAGGAAGATCATTAATCACACGAGTTATCTTGACATTTATGTGAGGCCTGGTAATTGCGGGGGAAAGAAACGCTGCAGCAGGTGCTTCAAAAGCATAATAAACATTCAAACACTGCGCCCCCAGGAAGCCAGCACCCGGTGCGGTGGCACCTGTCGCACCGCCCTAAAGCCGGCCCTGGATCCCTGCACTCAAGCTGTGGAGCTTACAGCTCCCGTTTAGAGTGCATTAAAAAAACCATGGTAAGCTCCCTTGGGGTCATGGATTCAATGACCCAGGAGACATACTGTTTTTTTATGTTAGTAGAAGGCTACTGCAATCTTTACATCCCCACAACATTAAGAAAAGTTTGGTGGTGCCTTTGCCCTTTCTAGGGGAACCACCATACCATGGTGAAAGCCAATCAGATCTTATCTTGAGATCGGTCAGCTCCACCGATCCTCCACGGCATGAAATATACATACATTTTAAACCTTAATTTCTTAAAAATACTGAATGAATTTACACCAAATCACAAAGAACACACTTTTTGCACCAAGCTCTAGCTTTCTGCCAAATTTGGCTAAATTCCATTCAGCACTTTTTGTGGTAGATGTTTAATTTTCCTATAAAAAGTGAATGGGGAAAACGTGGCTTCGGACCCTCCCTCTTTTTGTAGGCCCCCCCCACTTGACGGATCACCCCGAAACTTTCCAATAAAGACCGAATAATAAAACCGAAAAATGTGTTTACTATGGAAATGTGGTCCTAACTATAACTACCAGGTGGCGCCCGCTCCAGGGTAAAATTTTCTATTGTAAGCAGCATATTTTAGGTATAAACAACCCTGTCCAGAAAGTCTGGTAAACATAAACACACTCATTTGGGAGAAAAATCTGACACGAGAATGCATTTTGGACGAAAAGATAGTGCTAAATTACAGATTTGCGTTTTGTGCTGTTATGTGAAATTTCAAGTCATTGCCCCAAAATGTTGTGCAATTGCACGAAAGCATATTATACTAATTTTTCACATCCCTAGTTAGTACATCTAGACATTCAACTCCACGCTGTCTGTCAAACAGTGAGTCATAGCAAACATGGTGGTATACAGTGTTCTACTGAATCTATACAGCCTCATCTAAAAAGAAACCCTTGCAATGCAAGTCGTCTCTTCTCTAGTAGCTGACATTTGTTTAAATGTCTGAAATGCGTCACTGCGGGGAACAAACTCACTCTAGGACCCAACACAACTTATGCAAGGGTCTCCCAGGACTAACTCACACAGCACTTGACCACATCATCAAGGTCCAGTGTGATTCAGTGTTTACAAGAAGTGGCTGCACGGTAGTCAGCACAAGGAGTGTTTTTCCCTTGGAACCTGTTGTGACATTAAAATGATGTGAATCATTCTCTTTGCTGTATCCAGCACTGTGAAGGCAGCTGCAGTTCAGGCCTCAATTGAACGCCCCTGCTCCTTTTCCAGCCCACACAAAACCGCGCTGTCATGGCGCTGGCCCTCGCTAAGCCCCTATCACGCTTCTACAGAAGATGAACTCCCACACGGCAAATCGTTTTGGCCACGCCATTGCGTGAAGCACAGGCAGTGAACGTCTGATAATTACGTGTGGGCTTTCCGTTTGCTGATCCTCACATCTTTCTTTCCTGTTTATCCCTGGCCGTGTGTAAACACCAGCAGAGTTATTGTGCGCTTCCAGCAAGCGCGCGCGGTGACATGCGTCATCCCTGCATGCAATGGACTGTTTTTCAAAGCGAGATTATCAAGTGGCATCCTTCTTCCAAATAAGCACATGCACTTCCTTTTCTTGTGGTTCTATAAGAGTGATGACTCAATTCATCCTTTTAAATCCACTTTGATCAGTTGACTCTAATTCTGGGCAGAAACGTTGATAGACTGACTCCAATAATATAATGCACGGGTGTGCAGTGCAGAGAATCCCAGGTCCGAAATACCCAATTCCAGACGAAATTGCAACCTTGAGCTGTGCAATTCTGAGTTTTTAGCCTCTCAATGGGGAATAACCATGCATACTGGAAATTACTCGGCCCAAAACTGATAGCTTTTTTCCAAATCTGGGGGCATTCTGCTCTCATTTACCACCGTCTCTAGCAGGTGGTAAATAGGAGCAGGTAGGCTGCTGTCAGCGGCTTGGCAGGTGCTGGGGGCGAGGAAGGTGACAGAGCAGGCTGTGGGCCAGTTGTAGGGTGTGTTAAACCTCCAGACAGTGTTTCTGCCGGCACTCCTTGCCCAGAACGGCACAATCATTTTTGGCAGGCTTTCCAGATAGTAAAATCAGGCTGATATTGTTTTCACCTTGTAAAAGTTTGTTGTGTATAAATGTTTCTTTATGTGGTGATCCTGAAAATTTGGCACGGTTAGACTACTTGGACCTATGGTGGACTGGCCTGATTTCGAGGCTCGAGCTCTAACCCATTCGCCGATTTATGATTTGACAGGTGGTTTAAAAGTGATCTGTGTTTATTTTTTTCAAATGTGCATCTAAAAAGTGCCATATGATTGAGCAACAGGACAGGCTTCCAATCACCTCATTACATTTCACCAAATTTACAGGGGTAGCAGAAGTGACATTAGATGCCCTTTGACCTCCCCCGTACCATGTAACACTGCAGCGCTTGACATCACAGTCATTCACGTACAGTAGCGGCTCCTGGTGTGAGTGCTGCAGGGCGGTGAGGCGGGGTGGGGGAGGGGCAGGGTGGGGGGTAGTAGACCACGGAATACGGCCGACCTGAGTTAAGTACATAAATAAATAAACAAAACAAATTACATTGCGCACGCTGCAACGCCATTTGGCACTCCCACCAGGAGCCGCCACTTTTTTACATAGTCTCAGTGCTTTTAAATGGGCCAGTACTCACCGGTACTGAGTACCGGCACTTCTTATTTTTATCCCTTCAAGTACTGGCACTTCTCCCGCACCAAGGAGTGTACCGGTACTCTTGTCTGATATACTATTTATTGCTAATTTTGTGAAGGCAGGGTGGAGCCTGCCTTTAGGATACTCTGAAAGCCAAAGTGCCCCTGTAGCCCTGTGCTGAGCCCCTGCGGAACCATTCAACAGCAGCTCAGTTGCATTATGTCTTGGACGTGTGGGTGTTGAGAATTTCACCTTCATGCTGAGCAGTGTCCATACCATTCAGCCACTGCTCTGTCAATCACATTTACACTATGGTGTTCATTTTTGCACACCCTGGAATCCAGGCGACCCACTGAGAGCGACAATTAAGGAAGACACAGGAGGTAAGGAGGTAAAAATGTCCTTTATTCTGCGTGAGCCTTTTGTGTGAGTGTTTGACTGATTGTGAGTGTTTAACGGCTTGTGTGTGCGTTTACGTGTAAGGGAAAGAGGAAGATATAGAATCTGGATAATCTACGAAGGTGTTTTAAAGAAGGTGTGCGGACTGCTTTGTATGCGCATGTATGTTCGGACCTGTGTGAGTATATCTGCACACGAGAATTTGAGTATTAAGCCCAATGCAAATAAATAAAAATAATCAGAGCCACTGTAATTATGCGTCAGGGTTGATTCAATCATGCAGCAAGTAAAGGTAACGTATGCTGCGTAATGCAGAATACTTCCTGACTGTATAACTTCATTATTTTGTAATTTGTATACTTGTTAACACTGTCTGGGCATAGATTGCACTTCAGTTTAAACATAGAAATAAGTAACAGAAAGGTGAGAAGTCAACCTTTGGAAAGGACCTTCCACTGTGCAGCACCACGTGTTGGTACGATTTTACTAACTTTTGAACTGTTTGAGATAAAAACCATTTTTTGTTGTTAAAAATCGCCAGATTATGCAGCAGATTATGTGGCAAATGGTGCAGATCCATAATTTATGTGAAATGGAATTGCATAATTCCCCTTTCTTGACAATATTAGTTTGGCATCAAGAAGCTGCACTAGATAAACAAGTATTGGCAAAGCCATTAGGTGTGGCCTTGGTATCGCTGGTGCAGTTGTTAATTCAAAAAAGATTATTGCACTAATAAGCCACAAAAAAAGATAACATGCCACCTATATGTGGTGAGCCTAAGCATCCAAAAATTAATGTAAAGTAAAAAGGATTTACTATTGCATATAATTTAACAGTATCAGTGCACCCTATTAGGCAGGTGACTTAGAATAGTTTTGTTTGGGGGGGGAGGGGGGTTATGCAGCACAAACTAGACTCAAAGGTATTAGAGCACTTTACATGAGCACTAATTGTGTTACAGATGGACACATCAATTTTTGTGTGAGGCACAGGGAGATTAAGTGATTTGGCCAGATTCACAGGATGTTGAGCATCCCTGTCGAGACTCGAACCCGGTTCCCCAGCTTCAAGGTCAACCGCTCTAGCTGTTCGGCAACATCCTCTCCTCAACTGGTTTAGAACCCCTTTTTAGTTTTAATACACATTACATGGATGTATAATAATTATTGGTGCAAGGAAAAGCTACTATTGACCCTTAATTACTGTATCCTGGAGATCTATTTTAAACAAACACAATGACTAAAAAATTGATAAAAACTGGAAAGAAAAAAAGAGTTGCCAAATTAAAGTACTGGCCCACCAGCCTGGCAGTGAAGTGCACTTTTCAATGCAAATTTGCCCATGTGATTAGGAAAAATTGCATCACTCACAGTGCAAGGCGGCAAGTTGCCTTCATGGGCTGACGATTTCCCCCATGCTATTTGTTGTGGTGAGTGGAAGCAGAAAGTGAATGATAGTTGAACAGACCCATGTATAAATACGGTTGAGTAAAATTCCCCTCTACATATTGTAAGTCCCCAGTAGAGTGGCCTGTAAATTAAATGCTACTAGTGGTCCTGCAGCATTGCTTGTGTCACCGTCACCCACTTAAGTAAAACTGTAAACATTTCTCAGGCCTACCTTTGCAGCCCAAACATTCCTTTTTAATACATATAAGTCACCCCTAGGGAAGGCCCAGGATAGCCCAGAGGGCAGGATGCAATGTATTTAAAAAGTAGGACATGTACGTTTAAGTCTTACATGACCTGAGGACACTGAGAGGTTCACCGGAACACAGGTTATGAACCGCTTAGGAGCAGACATAACTTAAGGCAATTTTTCATTTGCAAATCACACTTGAAATGCTTAAATCAAAGCACTTGGCTTGAAGTATAATAAATGCAGCAAACTTGCTTGAAGGGTAGGACCTCATACCTGAACACATTTCAAAGAAAGAAACAGTATACAACTTGAAATCTGTTCAGCAAATTGTACACTCAGAGAAATCATAAGGTGAATTCCTAATGTTTTGCATCTGATTCATGGTGTAATTAAAGTACTGATAATTACTAAAAAGTATAACTAATGCATGAAACTTTAAAATCCAGGTTAGTTCTGAGACATTAGACATATCAATGTGAAATTCACATGGAATGGTGTGCATCAATATATGTCAATGTTCAAATGTCTTAAATGATTGTCATATATGTGAGCAAATAACTCTACATGAAGCTTGAAATTCATTATCCTGCATCACAGGCAATCATTGTTTCTGGTCTGACATAGTTAGGCAGACAAACATGAACACACTGACTACTATCATTTTGCTTTTCAGGCTTGAGAGAGTTTCTCTAACAAGCTCATTGAATATAGTTATTTAGGCAACAACAGAATGTGTATCACAGTGTATCAAAAATAAGGCGACTGTTAGGAAAATATTACCCAAGAGACTTAGAGGTAGCAATGCATATTCTCATTCATGCATATAATGCCACCAGACTAGGATCACATCTGGGAGCTTTTAGATAAGGATTTATCTGATATTTTCATAACACAAAGGCACAGTGTAGTACAGTGTTAACAAATATTGTTGTCGGCCTAATCACCAGGCTACCACCACTTTGGCCCTGACTGTAATTCTAATAATTATACAACTGCTACAAAAAAACCAAAATGTTTCATCAATTTATGAATTTCAGGACACAGTTGAGAATTTGCTGACATTGCATGGTTTGAATATCTCCTGCAATTTGGGTTCACCCTTATCTAGCACAGCCTAGTGCTCTTGAGAAAGAGGAAAAATTATGTGAATCACGTCTAATGACCTTGATAATGCAGACCCCACTGGTAAAAATCCTTGAAGACTGAAAAGATCCAGGATAGAACAGCTGTCCCCAATGTGGGTGGTGCAGTTCGGGTTACTCAATTTCCCCTTACTTCCACGGACAGAATGATTTCTCAGTCACACACACATACACACATCATACGCTGGTGGGGCTCATAACACCAACATTCATTCTCTCAAACTATCCGTGCCTACAAAGGGACATCAGATCCGAACCACAACTGTTCTCTTTGATAGAGGAAAACCACTTCTCCTGAATCACCCTAACAATTCCTCCATCAAGAGGTCGATCGAATCATTTAGTTGTTATTTAGTTCAATGATACTTTAACTCTCAAAATTAATCAATAAACATTTCAATGAAATAATCACCCGACACAGTAATTCAAATAATGATTTTCTTTTATCTAATTTATATGCAGGTTAAATCCTAATAATGCAATATCATCTTTTGTCATATTTACCTATTCTGGCTAATTGTCGTTTTCTAAGTCAGAACTGGTCCTCCGCAAATTCGTCAGAGTTCTTGTTTATCATATAAAGTCACCGTCCTCTCTGTTAGCATAAGGATCTCTGATCATCGATTCTCCGTCAGTAGCTTCTGAATAAATGGCGTGACCCTTACTTCCCTCTCTAGTCTACTAATATTTATACTAAAATTTACATATCAAAGTTACATTTTCTCATTTCCCAGGAATACGATTGGCTGAATTCAAATACATCTCAGTACATTAGGAAACATTTTCAAATTTTCCCATGCAGAAGAAGTCTCAAAGCAAATGTATGGGAAAGAATAATCCGTGGTCCTAAATGTATCAGTTCGTTGGAAACAGGTTGGGTTCGACAGTTCATATTCTCAATTGCAACAATTTCTTCACGTTCAGGGGCATTGGCACCTCGCCCAGGGTAGTCTTCATGGGCATGGTCTGACAGGTCACCCAAGGGACACGAACAAAGTCAGTGCAGGCGCCTTTCTCCATTGTTCAAATGGTGAAGTAATGTACTTTAGTTAGGTTTCAGTCGGCGGCCATCTTTTGGTAGGCCAGAATAGTCAACTTAAGCAAAGAAACACAAAAATCGTAATTAATACATGGAAATGATTAAAACAGTGTTATTCCCTTGCTAATACCCTTATGTGTATGCATTTATCTAGCCATATGCAACATCCAAAGCCGTTAATGCTGGTTTATTTAAGCGCAAATCACATTAACATTACTCAAGCAACATTTATCGTTTTAATATGCATACAAACTTAGTTCACCTATTAATTTTAGCCATGCAATGCATTCCCTGTGTATTCTTTCTGTTAATAAGCTTGGTTTAGTTCCTTCACATCAAGCTATTAATTAATATAATTAATTATTAATCATTTTAATATAAACATATATAAATGGATTGGGTATATAAAAAGAAAATATTTTACCCGCTCCATCAATCCCCCCTTTGGTGATTTTATCACCACAAACAAAACCCACAAAAAATCAATTTATTTTCCCCTTTTATGGAGATTCGAAATGTTTTCTTGCTCAATTAAAATTCTGTCTCTCCTTCATCTTCTCTTTTTGTTTTGTCATACATACTCTCCTTCCATTCTTCCAATTCTATCTCGTTAAAATCTCTTTCTTGTTTCTTTTCCTTCTTTTTGATAATTTCTCGTCTAACTTCCTTTTTATTTCTTCTGTGTCTGCAACACAGACATCCTAATATAAGTATTAATAATATGAAAATCACACACGTTAATGGAAATAATATTTTCCCTAATATTGTACTACCTAATTTACCTAAGAAAGTTTTAATAGCAGGCATCTTATTACTAATTCTAGTCCAGATACTTTCAACCTCCAGTGGTTTTATTTCATCGTGCAGTTCTGTAATATTTTTAATATATACTTTTAGATCTTTGCTTTCATCCGGAATGTAAGTGCAACAATGTTGAACTTTCAGCATTCCACAGACTCCACCCTCTTTTGCCAATAAGATATCAAGGGCAAGTCGATTTTGCATAATCATAGCACGCATAGCAACCATTTCAGTATTTACCAAAAGAAATCGTCCAGCGGTGCTTGTTGACAAGCGATCCACTATGGTTGACAATTTCTGAATATTATTTTCATTCAAAGATATTCCCACTGCTGGTATCAAGGCTCCGAAAATATCACCTACAATTTCTAACCATGTTTCTCTTCTGCTACGCATTAGTAGGTTATGTGGTCCACTATTTTCTACTCTATCCATGTGAAATATTTTTGGAAAGACCAGGCCAACATAACATGTGCCATACCAATGGTCGGGCAACCTGTAATAAGCCTTGTTCCCACAAATATAATACAGTCCAGGAAAAACGGGATCTTCTCCGCCTCTAAATCCCCATCCAGATGCAATAAAATATGTATCATGACACTCACTTGTCCCTATATAATAATAATCATATTGGGATCTTTCTCTCGTAATGCATAATTTGCCTTTCTGTGGTGAATCTATAGCTATCGTTGGTCTAGCATCACCCTTTGTCTCCTTTCTCCCATCTATTTCCCAAATGTTTTCCCCTTCTTTATGTCCTTCTGCATTTTTATGTATTTTCAATCTCCTTTCTTCGACCATATCTAAAAATGTTTTCTCTTCTGTCTTCAAACTGCAAGTTAAATTGTTCCTAAAAATATATTCTAACGTTAGTTCTTTAGTCGCTATAAAAATCTCAACTAGTACATTAGCAGTTTTAGCTGGATTCAATTCATTATTCATGGGCAATTGTCCAAGAATGTTATCTATATTAGACAGATTATATTCTAATTTCCCTACTTGATAAAATATACTGGTTAAAACGCTACATGTTATTCCATAAATTGCTGGAAGGTGACGATAAGTCACTCCTTCCGAAACAAAGGCAGGTAACTGCATACATACGTAGCAATCCCTTACGTCCATTGTTTTTACATATTCATACAATAATTTTGAAAAAACGTTGCTAGAAAAATCAGTTATAGACCTATCCTTTTGCATATGCTCAGTGCTTGTTTTAAATGGAACTACCTTTTGTGGACTCTTCACTATGTTAGTCATATTCTCTGTATGCTCTTCTAGTGTATCTAAAGTTACTTTGAAAGAGATCAAAAGAGCGAGTATGCTCCAAAGAAGCATTAATAATCCTGTACAACAACAACATGTCTTGCACCATCTGCTCATAAAGGTACATCTACTCTTGTTATTATCTATGTTAGCCATCTTGTTAAAATTGACCGTGTCTTTTGACTTAGCCTCTTCTACTCCGTTTCTTGTATTTTCCCTGCAAGAGCTAGGCCCTTAACAGATTATCCAAAAATTCTTCAGTTTCATATTCACTTGTTTATATTTTCTACAAGGACCTTCTTGAAATCACTCAGCTTGGCCTCTCATCGTTTTTCACCTCCTTCTCATCATCCACATACAGAATTTCCTGATCTTCCGCTTCTTCTCCGATATCGGATAGGATAACTCTCAGGATTTCCGCTGTTTCTTCTTCCTTCACCACTTTCAGTAAAGTCTCCTCTGGATTTCCTTGACTATCTACCTCTTCTCCTTGTTCAGGCAGTGCCACGTACATCCATTCAGGTGACTTATACTTCTGATTTGGTTTTCTCGATCGTTTGTTTCCTTCAGACACTTCTGTCTCTCCCTCTTTTTCTCTGTGCTGACTTGTTACTTCATTCACTTGTTCAGCTTCTGAGGGTTTGACTCGTGTCAATCGATATCTCAGTCTCTTTATTTTGTTTGGCCAAAGGTCTCCTTTAGCATTTCTTCTAGTTTTGCCTTCTCTACTGTTTCTCTCTTCGATCCAAGTTCTCTTTCTCAGAACTCGACCTTCTGGTTCACTGTCTTCAGATTCTGTCTCATTTGACTTTTCTTTTTCGCCAGCTACTTTCTCCACCTCTTGTGTTGACCCTACTTCTGTCCCTCCTCGGGTCTCCGACACGCAATCTTTCTGTTTGATGATTGTCCCTTCACCTAACTCAGTGTTGGTTGTCACTACACCTCCTCGGGGGTCTTCCGCAGCAATCTGTCCCTCTCTCTTTATTTCTGTCCCTTCTTCTTCTTCTTCAAGAATCTTCTCAGGTGGAACTTCTTCTACTCTTTCGTCTGATGTAAATGTTACTTCTGACTGGACATTCTTTTCTTTTCTCTTCTTTTTTCTGTGCTCGCCACTGGCGTTTTGCTCGTCTCCAGAATCTGAACCATCTGAAATCTGTAATCTTTTCCTCAAAATTTCTTCTCTTGGAGTCTGAACTAGTCTTGGCTCCTTTTCCCCCCTTTCAGGATTTTCTTTTGACTTTGCATTCTCATTGCCTGAATCATCACTCGACTCTGAATCATCGTAATATTATTTTCCGATGCTATCTGCTGGATTTGGAACTCTCAAAGTGTGACTTGCATGTATCCAATTTTTCAGTCCAGCACACTTCACAGCAGTTGTTGTAGTCAAGATAACTTGCCTTGGCCTTCCCCACCTTGGAACCAAGCAATTCCTTCTTCTGTGGACTTTTATTCTCACCCAGTCACCTGGGCTCAGGTCATGGGCTAGTTTTCTCTCAAGGGTGGTGGCGTCCGCTCCAACCTGGTGAAACACAGAATGGAGGAGTCAGCCAGGCCTTTACAGTAATCCAAAATCATGTCATCAGTTATTGTCATCAATTTGTTGACTGGAACAAATACGTGTCTCATGGCTCGTCACATGATAATTTCTTGGGGACTGAAACCTGTAGTTCTGTCTGGAGTAGATCTGATTGTCATCAGGACTAGAGGCAAGACATCAGGCCATTTCATTCCTGTGGCTAAACACATTTTCCCTATTCTGTTTTTGATTGTACCATTTATTTGCTCAACCACACCAGAAGCCTCTGGTCGATAGGCACAATGCAGTTTTTGTTGTACACCCAATGCTTCACAAATCAATGCCATGATCTCATTGTAAAAGTGTCTTCCTCTGTCTGATTCTTTGGTCACTGGGAACCCGTATCTTAGGATGAACTCCCTCAACAAGAGCTTGGCCATTGTGATTCCATCATTTCTCCTTGTTGGGTATGCCTCCACCCACCTTGAGAATAGACAAACTACCACCAGAACATACCTCAACTTGTTATAAGGAGGCATTTCAATGAAATCTATTTGCATTCTGGTGAAGGGTCCTCCCTCTCGGCCTATTGTACCTAGGCTCACCACTGTTTTCCTTCCAGGATTGTACTGCTGACATATTAGGCATCTTTGACAGAGACTTTTTGCTATCAACCTGAATTTTGCATTGCACCAGGTCTGCTTAAAAGCCCTTATCATGGCATCTCTTCCCAGATGTCCTTGGCCATGATACATCCGTGCCATGGTTGACATCATGCTATCAGGCATTACTGGTCTTCCATCCCGATAGACCCACACATGATCTTTTTCCCTTGGTGCACAACCTGCTTTTACCCACCGCTTCATTTCTTCATCTCCTGCTTCATCCTGCAACTGCCTCACTTCTTCCCATGTTCCCAAAACGTTAGTAAACATTATGGACCAAGAAAACATTTCCTTCTCCTTAGCCCTATTGATTGAATACTGATTTCGGGCACAGTACTGAGCCATGTCATTGGCATAGCGATTCCCAGTAGTGATATAATCACTACCTTGACTATGAGCAGCACATTTTACCACTGACAGTTCCTTTGGCAACTGTATTGCTGCAAGCAATTTTCCCACCACTTCTGCATTCTTTATAGGAGTTCCACTTGAGGTCAGGAAACCTCTCTGCAGCCAAAGTTGGCCAAAATCATGGACAACTCCAAAGCCGTACTGGCTGTCTGTTATCACAGTCACTCTCACATTCTTCCCAATTTTGCATGCCCTTGTCAATGCCACTAGTTCTGCTACTTGAGCGGATGTAACTCCCTTTAAGTGTGATGCTTCTATGACTGCAGCAACTGTGCATATAGCATAGGCCGCACTCAACAATCCTTCATCTGTTCTCAAGCACGATCCATCCACAAACAACACATAATCACTTTCTGGCAATGGTAAATCTTTTATGTCTGGTCGAGGTTTTGTGCAAAAGTCAAGCACATCCAAGCAATCATGATCAACATCATCTCTTACCTCCACTCTTTTTGCATCAGGCAAAAGTGTAGCTGGATTCACATTCACACATCTTTCCAGACTCACATTGGTTGCGCCTAGAATGACCGTCTCATACTTAGTCAGCGACTATGTGACATGAACTGTGTTCGGCTCTTCGTTAAGAGAATCGCCACATCATGAGGTACAAACACTCTTACTGGATACCCCATCACGATTCCCTCACTCTGCTCTAGGCTTCGGCATGTAGCAGCTACTGCTTTCAGACATCCTGGCAGACCTATCGCCACTGGATCTAACATTGACGAAAAATATGCAACTGGTCTCCTTTGCCTTCCATGTTTCTGTATTAACACTGAGAGTGCACATCCATTTCTCTTACTGCAGTATAACTCAAATTCTTTCTCGTAGTCTGGCATTCCCAGAGCTGGGGCCTCGCAAAGGCTGTTCTTTAACTGTCTGAATGCTGCCGATTCTTCTTTGTTCCGTTCAAGGGGGTCTTTAACCTCACTTTTCGTTAATTTTACCAATGGTTTGGCAATCAGGGAAAAGTTACTTATCCACTGACGACAGTAGCCAACCATCCCTAGGAACATTCTCACCTCTCTTTGGGTCATTGGAGCTCTCATTCCTCTAATAATTCTGATCCTGTCTATGGTTACTTTTCTCAACCCTTTTTCAATGGTATGACCCAAATATTGTACTTCTTTTTTACAGTATTGCATTTTTGCCGGAGATACCTTTAGTCCTCCATCTGCCAAATGATTCAGCAAAGCTATTGTGTCCGTTTCACAAGCTTCGCGTGTTTTTGACGCCACCAATAGGTCATCAATATACTGGACCAAAACTGAATTTTCAGGCATGGTAAGACTTTCCAGAGATTTCTTTAGCAACTGATTGAAAATGGAGGGGCTCTCTGTGTACCCCTGTGGGATTCGGCACCATGCCAAAATACGCTCTCCAAACCGAAATGCAAAAATCGGCTGGCTGTCATGATGCAACGGAATGGAAAAGAAAGCATGACACAAATCAATTACTGTGTACCAATCTGCATCATGGGGAATCTGATACAAAATCACTGATGGATTTGGAACAATGGGACAACAGGACACAACGATTTTGTTAATCCTTCTCAAATCTTGCACAATCCTGAACTTCCCATTAGGCTTTTTCAGTCCCATTATAGGTGAGTTACATGGACTGCTCATTATTTCTCTCAACACTCCTTGTTGAATCATTTTATCAATTAAAGGTGTCACCCCTTCAATTATTTCAGGTGTCAGTCTATATTGGGGAATGTTTGGATAAACTACTCCCTCTTTTAGTGTAATCTTTACTGGATCTATATTTCTCATAAGGCCTACATCTTCCCCAGTAAAATCCCAGACTCCTGCCTTCACTGACTGCTTCAATTCTTTGGGTAATTCATCTGGGTTAAATACTGCATAAGTTCCTGTAATTCCATTTTCTTGATTAGCTATTGTCATTTTATACAAACCATCCTCATCTGGTGTCTCAAAAGCTATTCCATCTGGAGTACAGAATATGGTGCAATTCATTTTGCACAGTAGATCCCTTCCTAACAGATTCACAGGACTAGTATCACACACCACAAATCGGTGCATGTCTGTGAACTTCCCTATTTTAACCTTTACCGGTTCGGTAAGGTAGGTCCTAATCTGGTTGTTTGACACACCAACTACTTGGATTGTTTCATCCGAGAGAGGAAGATTTTTCACATCTGCTGACCTGACAGTAGATCGCGTAGCTCCAGTGTCTACTAGAAAAGTAATGTTTTCATCATTAACTTTCCCATCCACAAATGGTCCTGTCTGATCTATTTCTAGAGTTGCGCCAAGTACGCACCCTTCTTCCTCTCTTCGGCACCGTCAATAAGTCTCCTCTGACTCACTCTCGTCATTTTGCAGCCAATATTGTGACACAGCGCTCGCGCGTTGCGGTTTGTTTACCTGTTCTTCATTGTAGAATCCCGATTCTTTGCTATATCTTTGGGTGTTCCTGCTTTGCGGTAATGGCGGTTTTGGCACCTGATTCTGTGGATTAACAGCCTTCTGCTGTTGCTGCGGTGGGCCACTCACCTCACACTGCACCTGTGGATTCAATGATGGATTTTCATTATTAGTACTTGGTGGATATTTACACTCGGATTTCCAATGCCCTAACCTTCCGCAATTGTGGCATGGAAATTTCTTTTTAGCTTCTTCTATATTACCCTTTCCTTTTCCTGGGCCAAATCTTGGTTTAATGCCTGGGTTATTGGCTTGTTCAACCAGCTGAGCTTCCTGTCTCTCTGCGACTTTCACTTGAGCCCACATTGCTTTTTCTTTTAGTTTTCGCTGCTTTGCCTCAATCTCATCACTAAAGTATTTAGCATGCCTTAGGATCTCATCTATTTTCTTGCTTTGCCAGTCTACGGTATGCTGCTTGATCATTTCCCCAATTTCGGGACGCAAACCATACACAAATCTGTACACAAAATGACTTAGATCCTTTTCTCCCAGATTGTCATCTCCACTAAACTGTTTGAAAGCTAATATTAGCCTTTCATAGTAAGCGTGAACTGATTCTTTCGCTTCCTGATGTGTTCGATCTATTTTAACCCAATCTGTTTCTTTGGGAGGCACTTTGTTTTTCAAAAACACCAGAACTTGTTAATATTTCTTCATTACCTCAGGGTTTGGTGCTCCTGTTTTGGGATCTCTCAGGTATTCTTTAGTTGGCCAATCTATGACTATCTTGCATTCTGCCCATAAGTCTGCTGGCACTATTATATCAAATAGGCTATTCAGATCAATCCACAGCACTTTTGACAACTTAACAAATCTGACTACCTGTCTGTACCACTCGACGGGCTTTTCTCGCAATCGAGGGAAGTCATTTGTAAATGACAAAATATCCTGACGTGTCCATGGGACATGCACATATCCCCCTCCTGGAATCTCTCTCATGGGAAATTCTGTCACTACCTTTTCCTTTTCTCTCACAGGAAATGCTGGGAAAGTTCTGTCTGAGGTATCATCCCGTTTCCTATACCACCTGCTTTTCCATTTGTCCACATCTCCCCATTTCCTCAACACGGTGATTATGTCCTTAATCTGCCCTATTGGTCCTGCAGTGTTCAATATCTTTTTCCGTGAAATCCACTCGGTAAGGCTTCTGTAAAGCTTTTACCTTGTCCATGTCAATTCCCATTTCACTTGCTATTTCCGCTAGTCTGTCATGTAAATTCTTGGCTCTCCAAGTGATACTTTTACACAGGAATAATAATTCCTCATCCTGGTAATTTTTCAGTTTTTCTGTGGGAATTGTCCCTACTATTAATTCTTCTAACACCATGCGTAATTTTGCCACATCAATGTTTTGGGATTCCTTCTCTTTACCTTGCAAGCCCTTCAGCCATTCACTCAATTCGTCTGTAGTTATACCCACTGATTTTTCTACATTCCCTGGTTCTGTCAGTCTCTGTGGTTCTAATATTGGTCCCCAATCATTCTGCTTCTTTCTACAGTATCAGGATTATAAAATGGATTATCTGACACATGTAGTTCACCTTCACTCATGGTGTGTCTCCAAGGATTCTCTTTTGCTCTCATCAGGGGCTGTTCCGCTTGTCTATTGTTCACATACGGAACTGTTAGACCATGCTCACTTTCTTTCTGCTTCTCAAAAATGGGCATAACTGGACCTATGGTTACAGGGTCTGTAACTGCTTCTAGATTTTTAGTCAATTCTCTTATTTTCTCTGTCAGTTCTAACGTGGTTTTTGCTAACTCCCTCGAATTTTCACTCTCAACCTTATTTTCCATCTCTCTTTCCCTAAGAGAATTCCTTCTCTTTACCTCTGGAGTCGCAACTTCTGTCTTAATGATTCGCAGAGTTTCCCTCACTGGTGTACCTGCAGTCGGTGTTTCTGATTCCTGCCTGTACGGGGGTGGACTTTTGTAAAACATATCATCTAGGACATCATCTTCTATTTCATTTGCTCCATACCTTCTGGGTTCTACATTATGCTTTTTCTCTATGCATTTCCTTCCCTCACTTTCCCCTGCAGTTCTTACGGGAAACAGTCCTTCAGTCATACTTGCGTCTCGCCACCTTCTCATTCGATCACAATGAGTTTCACGATCATTTGGCCGTCTGAACATATATCTATATCTACTGCCATTTCTCTGTTTTTCTCGCTCATGCATCTCGTCTTCCCACTCTGTCAAGGCCTCAAACTGCGTAGGTCTAGGCCGCGGATCTAAGCTCATCATCCTCTCCCGTAAATTCCTTAATATTGCCAAATTAAAGGAACCATTTTCTGGAAACGCTAAAACTCCGTCTTCCTTTGTATATTTTGCCCAATTATCTAACCAAATGCAAGTATGGTACCCATATTTCGCAACCATGAAGGATGCGGGTGTTTTCGGCGGAGGAAGTAACTGTCCTTCCCTAGTCACAATCTCTTTGTCTTTCACAAACCATCCTTTTATTTTACTAAACAAGGATTTTTTCTTTTTCTCAGGTGAATGATAATACATTTTCCTTTCTCTCGTAAACCCTGTAGTCTTTTCTGCAACTGTACGATCTTTAGTCCAATAGCAACGTGACTCTCACTCATGCACCAATCCTGGCACGTCTACGTCACTGACACAATCTCCAATCCCTGCGCGACTTACACTAACGCACCAATCCTGGAGCGTCTACGTCACCCTCTCCTTCTCCAATCCTAGCACGGTTTTACACTGACATATCAATCCAGAGCGTTTTACCCCTCTGACTAGCCGTCCAATCCCAGCGCGGTCTTTCTGACATCAGCAGTCGCTGCAGCAGCTCCTGCTCCTGACTCCTGTCTTCAGTCTACCCCTCCTTTACAAAACTACTTGGTAGACTTTGTTTCAATTTTACATCACTGTTAGTTACAACGTATAAACATCTCCATTGTCTGCTTCGCTAACCACAGAATAGCAAAAGACCTTTCCCACGAGAATCCTGTTTTCCCCGAGAGCAGCGCTTACCTCTGCACTACTACAGAAGCGTTACGTCCGTTGGCAAAGTTAAGTAGCACATCCCTCTACTCCACCCTTCTACCAAGCATCAATTAACTGTTTTCTCCAGAATTAAGACACATAGTTGGAAACGCAATGCTCCTGAGAAATAAATCCAGAGTTTCGCAATTAATCCGAATGCCTTTTCATTCACGCACTTTCACACCGTACATACGGGGGGTGGGGTGGGGGTCCGCACCGTACATACAGGGGTGGGGTGGGGGTATGCACCGTACATACGGGGGGTGGGGTGGGGGTCTGCACCGTACATACGGGGGGTGGGGTGGGGGTCCGCACCGCACATACGGGGGTGTGGTGGGGGTACGCACCATACATACGGGGGTGGGGTGGGGGCACGCACCATACATACGGGGGGTGGGGTGGGGGTCCGCACCATACATATGGGGGTGGGGTGGGGGTCCGCACCGTACATACGGGGGTGGGGTGGGGGTACGCACCGTACATCCGCGGGGGGGCTGGGGGGATGGCGCGTACATCCGTGGGTGGCTGGGGGGACGGCACGTACATCCGCGGGGGGGCTGGGGGGACGGCGCGTACATACGGGGGGCTGGGGGGGGTACGGCGCATACCGGGCCCCCAATTCCGCTCGCATCGTGGCGTACTTCTCTTTCCCGGCACTTTTTGGGTGGCGTAAAAATATTGCCGTCCGGACTGCTGTTGGTTCGAATCGTACTTACTGGTTCGTGAAACGCAGCCTGAATGCGTCCCGATGTCACGTCGATCGTTTCTTTTTACGATTCGTACGGAAATGGTGTTTCCGTGCGAATCGTACTTGCATGTTTGTAATGTTTTTTACCCGGGTACGAGTCGGTCGGAGAAAACGCTCCGACCGACGGTTCGTACCCGGTTTTTCCAGGATCGAAATCGGCCCCTTAGTTGTTATTTAGTTCAATGATACTTTAACTCTCAAAATTAATCAATAAACATTTCAATGAAATAATCACCCGACACAGTAATTCAAATAATGATTTTCTTTTATCTAATTTATATGCACGTTAAATCCTAATAATGCAATATCATCTTTTGTCATATTTACCTATTCTGGCTAATTGTCGTTTTCTAAGTCAGAACTGGTCCTCCGCAAATTCGTCAGAGTTCTTGTTTATCATATAAAGTCACCGTCCTCTCTGTTAGCATAAGGATCTCTGATCATCGATTCTCCGTCAGTAGCTTCTGAATAAATGGTGTGACCCTTACTTCCCTCTCTAGTCTACTAATATTTATACTAAAATTTACATATCAAAGTTACATTTTCTCATTTCCCAGGAATACGATTGGCTGAATTCAAATACATCTCAGTACATTAGGAAACATTTTCAAATTTTCCCATGCGGAAGAAGTCTCAAAGCAAATGTATGAGAAAGAATAATCCGTGGTCCTAAATGTATCAGTTCGTTGGAAACAGGTTGGGTTCGACAGTTCATATTCTCAATTGCAACCATTTCTTCACGTTCAGGGGCATTGGCACCTCGCCCAGGGTAGTCTTCATGGGCATGGTCTGACAGGTCACCCAAGGGACACGAACGAAGTCAGTGCAGGCGCCTTTCTCCATTGTTCAAATGGTGAAGTAATGTACTTTAGTTAGGTTTCAGTCGGCGGCCATCTTTTGGTAGGCCAGAATAGTCAACTTAAGCAAAGAAACACAAAAATCGTAATTAATACATGGAAATGATTAAAACAGTGTTATTCCCTTGCTAATACCCTTATGTGTATGCATTTATCTAGCCATATGCAACATCCAAAGCCGTTAATGCTGGTTTATTTAAGCGCAAATCACATTAACATTACTCAAGCAACATTTATCGTTTTAATATGCATACAAACTTAGTTCACCTATTAATTTTAGCCATGCAATGCATTCCCACGTGTATTCTTTCTGTTAATAAGGTTGGTTTAGTTCTTTCACATCAAGCTATTAATTATTATAATTAATTATTAATCATTTTAATATAAACATATATAAATGGATTGGGTATATAAAAAGAAAATATTTTACCCGCTCCATCACGGGGGAGCTTTCATTTCCACATTTAGAATAAAGTTAGGTAGCAGCAAGGATGTCAGGAATAGGAGAATGTTATGGCTAAAAGAAATTCTGGGTTATTTTCAGTCGAATTATCCTGATACAGATTAAGAGGTGCCACTTATGTGATGTGCAGTGGCGAGAAAAAGAAATCCTGTTTGCTTTTACAATGGACTGCAAGCTCCTATATGCACCTTCCGGTGTCCCATTTTGATGACGATAAAGGAACAAAACGATTAAATGATGAGAAAATCACAAGGAAATCATAATGCTCAAATAGCCATAAAGAACCCAAAAAATAGATTCATACCCAAGTATAACTGCTGATCAAAGCTCAACAATCTTGGCACGCTTGGTATGTCATTTTTATTCAAATGAATGCATGCGCATAATAATAACAAATAACTTGTCAATGGAAAAGTAGCAACTAAAATAGCTCAGTAACAATAAGCAATGATTGACTGAGTCAGCGCACAAGTGCGGGAACTTCTGAAAAAAAGGCAATTAAAATGAATACTTGTATTTTCTGAAACTAAAGTGCACTTGCAAAACAGTTAGCTGCTGTGGTCTCACGCATCTCAAAAAGAGGAATTGTGAGACAAAAAGAGTCCTCAGTGGCAGCCTTCTTTAACCCAAGCAGAAGTAACACAAAGTAACTTAGGAGTTCCACAAAGTCTTGGTGGCCATCTTTAAACCATTCATCATTTATAAATTTCAAAAGGAACCACCATATGAAAAATATGAAATAGCAAGAAAAAAAAGATCATTTTGCAACAGGAAAATAAATAAATACCACATAAGTATATTTATATGTACACAATTAAATAAAGAAATTTCAGATGAAGAGAATGGAAGATGAATACTGACAAATGCATATGAAATATTCCATATCAACAGACTATTGCTCAATATTGAGAAAAATGGTTACTGATATTTGAAAAATTCCTAAAAGTGACATGTAAACACTATACTGATCAGCACAGGCAAGGTTGGTCCATAGGCTAGCGCATGTCGAAGCCCGCACCATAATGGGAGTTTTCTGCCGGGTGCACTGTCTGTTAGCACCTACCCCTTACATGCCTGCCTACTATCTTAGACTAGATTGAGACAGGAGCGGCCGTACGGTTAAGATATTGCCACCTTGTAGTTGCACACAGGGTTGGACTGCTCCTATTGAGTAGGGTTCTAGACCCAATCACTTCTACTCACTTTTTTACTAACGCTATTTGGTCCTGAAGAAGCGTCAGGGATCGTTCTGACCAACTAGACGGCGCGAAACATGTTGACCGACCTCCAGTTACTAAGGCACATTATGCCCTATCAGTAACTCACAACCTATGGGTTTGTTTTACCTGACAAGGGAACCTACACATTCAATTTTACTCACTCTGGTATCCCTTAGCCAGTTTTATCAATCACTCACCCACCCACTGTTCTCTTAGAACCCTCTTTCTCACACCCACATTCATCATATGGCAGTACAAACAAAATATCTCCGCTAAAGTGACCCTTCGGGGGACACGTAGGGCATTGCAACGCCGGCCCAACGAGGAGCAAATGCCAGATGATGAAGCATGACATCCTTCGGGGTGTGTGAGGGCATCAAGAGACAAGACTTGCGCTTGCCTCTAGTATGCGAGATTTAGACCTAGGATCTTACTCTCTTCCCTTTGTCACTTCCTTCTCTTGGCTGTGGGTGACTATTTGCGCCCATACCCGGAACAGTTACCCCCTGTTTGGTTTGTGACACCAGAAACAATGCCTGCTGAGCATGCCTATTTAACCCAAAGAGAATGTATAAGAAAGACAGTGTCATCATTGTTAGTCATGTGCATCACCGAGCCTTGCAAGAAGTAGCATACATCTCTACTGAGTCCATCTAATGTTAATATTTTTCACAGAAGCACGTTCTTGTCTAGAAATTGAAGAGGATTTAACATACAGAAAAAAGGCAAGACAAACCCTGGAATGTGAAGTTCCAGGTCCATGCTTAGTGAGCAGCGTTACAACTCAAATGATGGGACTATTAGCCAAGGTTTTTAATGTCACAACTGAACAGTTTATATTCAAGAAATATCTAAGACTATTTGAAGGTTTAGGGATGTTGTAAAGAACCACAATAACATTACATAATAATATAGGTATACATACACCAGAGAATTTGTACCCATAACGATAAAAAAGGTTGAGGAAAAAATAAAATCATTATTGCTGCAAGACATCATCGAATATACTGATGTCAATGGATGCCATGCAAACAAATAGTTGCAAAACAAGAACACAGACAGTACCAAGATTTGTGTGGACATGAAGCTTCCCAACACTGCAATTGAGAGAGAGAGAGAGAGAGAGACGGAAAGAAAGAGATGGGGAGAGAGAAAGAGTCAGAGACATCTTGGACCATACTTAAATGATATGGGGGCATATGTATCAAACTCCCGTTTAGCGAATCCTAAATTGCGATATTTTGCGATTCGCAAATTCAGATTCACTAAACGGGATGTAAAAAATTCATCGCTAATCATTTGCGATTCCTTAAAACTCGCAAATAATTCTCAGACACCCGCTTTGCGATTTCTTAATAGCGAAATTCGCAAATTAAGAAATCGCAAAAACGGGAATCTGCAAGCCAGGTGCAGCCTGATGACATCACAAACAGGAAACTGGAGTGATTTCCTGCACCTACTCACCTGAGCCACACCCAGAAGCTGCTTGGGGAGTGTGAGGACGCATCCCAGGAGAGTGCAACCAGCAATGGATTCCACCAAACAACAGCAGGGCAAGGATGCAGAGAAAAGGAAGAGAAAACATAAGTTTTCTGAAAAGGAGCAGTAGGTCCTCATTGAGGAGATGGTCTGCAGCCATGAGCTCCTCTTCGGCAAGAAGGCACTGCGTGTCCCAGAGGCCAGGAAGAGGAAAATCTGGCTAGAAATACAGAGTAAGGTGAATGCAGTGGGAGTCACCACACGTACCATTGAAGAGCTGCGCAAGCGGTGGTACGACATGCACCAGAGGTCCAAGGAGAGGGTGGCAGCCAGACTGAAGGACGCCAATCAGACTGGAGGAGGACCATCCACTGCAGAGCAGCCAACCCCCCATGAGGAGCTCATGGAGTCTACTCTCCTGCCTGAGAGCGTTGGTGGTGTGGCTGACATAGACAGCTCCAACCCTGCATCCAGCAGTCAAGGTAAGATGCATGCAAAATCAATCTGCACTCCTCCCCATCCCTTGCACACTTCCCCAAATGTGCATAGTAAACTCCCAAAATGTCAATCCAGGCCAGGTCTTACAGCACACCCAGCAATGCATCATGGGACTCGTAGTACTGTGTCTGACTGTGTATCCATGACACTAACAAAATTAAATGCAACATGTGGGTTGGGGATAAGTGAATGATACAGTGTCAGCGGTTAGCCCAAAAAAAGTTTTAACTTTATTGATTGCCACATGCAGACAATAACACAAACTCATGTAGTCCCCTTTACATCCACAGCACATGGCATGGCACAAGAAGACAGCGCAGAGGGAGAGCCCTGCGGACTCCAGCGATGACACAGAGCAGCAGCCAATCCAGCGCAGGGAGCGCGCACATGTGCCCCCACTGCCTCCATTTGAGGACGAATTTCCTGCCACAGGGGATGACACCGACAGGAGAGAGGGGAGTCAGGGTGTGTCACATACGCCCAGTCATGACACACAAACAGCAAGGATAAGACCACAGGAGACATCCAGATCAAGGCCCAGGAGCAGCACTGCGACTGAAGCAGAAGGGTCCGTGTTCTCAGGCCTGGAACAGAGCATGCTGCAGGAACAGTGCCAGCAAAGCAAAGCACTGCGGTCAATTAATCGGCAGCTATGCCGCATACACAAGGACCAGAAGAACATGGCAGGGGCAATCCATGAGCTCTGTGCCACTTTGAGGCACACCCAAGCTGCCAATGACAGGGCTGGCCGACGTTCCAATGCACGCCTACACACTTACACAAAGGCCGTGAACCGCCTCTGCACCACCACCAGCACCCTCACACGCAGAAGCGTAACAATGCAGGTCGACATGGCACATTGCTGCCAGGATATTGCCCGAGGGCTTGCGCAGGTAACCACTGCTGTGGAGCAGCTGCAGACAGCCAATGCTGGTGGCAGCGCACTAATGGCCTCTGCTGAGAGTGAGGACACCTCAAGTCGCAGCAGCCTCACTCCCACCTTGCCAGGGGAAAGACGCCGCAGTGGCAGACAGGGTGCAGGCCAAGGGAACACCATGGGGGGCACTCAGCCTGGACGTCACGGAAGGAGGTGAACATCTGCGGGGACACTCACTGCAACACGGGTGCATTAACCCGAAAATGCTGTTTGCACAATTACTTGTGCCTTACCTGCACTGTGTGCACAACATGTGCTGGGGACAGCTACTATTTCTTTCATGTGAAGTGTGATTAAATACTTGACACATCATCAGGCTTTGTTGTCTCATTTCATCATTACTCACCTAGAAGTAGTTTTGTGTGATCTCTGTCCGTCTCTGGCGTCCAGCAGCTGCCCCAACTCCTGCTGCAGGTCTGGCAGGGGGAGCAGGGCGCTCGTCATCCGATGTGTCTGTATCGGTCACATTAATTGTGGTGCCTTTCCTCATTGCCATGTTATGTAGCATTGCACAGCTTGCCACGATTTTACAGCAGGTCTCAGGGCTGTATTGCAGTGCGCCTCCACTTTTATGCAGGCACCTGAAGCGGCTCTTCAGGATTCCAAAGGTTCGCTCAGTGACGCAGCGTGTAGATCTGTGTGCCCTGTTGTAGCTCCTCTCACTTGCATTTGCAGGATCCAGATATGGGGTCAGGGTGAAGTCGCGCACTGCATAGGCACTGTCACCTGCATGGACAAACACAATAGGTAAGTCAATGTCCCCCCCCTCAAGTGATGTAGTGGATGTATTGATGTGTGCCATGTATTTACCTAGCAGGTACCCCTCCCCAAACTCTCCAGCACTCAGACGTCTGTGTATTCCACTGTGTCTGAAGATGAAAGAGTCATGTGTACTGCTGAGGTATTTGGGTACGATGTCTGTGATGAGATACTTAGCGTTGCACACAATCTGTATATTGAGGGAATGGTAGCATTTCCGATTCCTGTAGACATATTCAGTTGCTGCTGGGGGTGTGATGGCCACATGGGTCCCGTCTATGCAGCCAATGACGTGGGGGAAACGTGCAATCTGGTAGAAGTCCAGTTTTGTTTGCTGTAATGCCTGTTGGGTGGTGGGGAAGTAAATGTGATGTGAGAGCCTCTGCAGCATTGCATCTAGGAAGGCATGGAAGAAACGCGACTCTGTGACACCCCACCAACCTCCGCTATTACCCGTTGAAAACTCCCTGACGCCAGGAGGTGCAGGGAGCACGGGACCTGCACATGTGTGGGAATTGTTTGTGTCCTGCGTGTAGGGTGCTCCAAGTAGGGTTTCAGCTCCTCAATCAGGTCCATTATGGTCTGTGGGTGCAGTCTGTACTTGTCATAGATGTCCTCTTCAGTGTGCTGGAACAGAGTGATGCGCAGCCTGAATATACGTTCCTGTCTCATTCTCCTCTGAGCAAGGGCCCGAATACGCAGCCTCCTGGCTATCACGAACATTGCTGCCATTGTGGGTGGGTCTGTTGCATTGTGGGGTGGTTTATGTACCTTGCACCAGTTTACCACCTGCAAGCAGTTGGTGTTAATTGCGATTTCTTAAATTGCGAATTTCGTGAAATCGCAATTAGCGAATTTTTCTTACATGCGCTTGCGATTTCTTAGTTTGCGATTTCTTGTTTGCGATTTTCGCTAAGCTAAGAAATCGCAAATTAAGTATTCGCAAGGAAAATCGCAGTTTGAATGTTTCGCAGCCTAAGAAATCGCTAATTTAGCGATTTCTTAGTTTTTTGTGTGGAAGTGTGTCATACATATGGAATTGCAAAAAATCAGTCGCAAACGCTGTTTTTAGCGATTCGCAGCGTTTGCGACTAATTTTTCCTTTCATACATATGCCCCATGGTCAGTATTCTAAATAGAGCGTCTGCATTTTTAAACGTGGACCTTTGTAAGGGATATCATAATTTAGATATTGATAAGCAATTCAGATGTATAAGAACATTCTCTACACATTTTGGGTTGTTCCAACATAAAATGTTTGAACTTTGACATTTATTCAGCCGCTGAGATATTTTAGGAAGTAATAAGGAATGGAATTGTAAAAACTAAGACTAGTTAAGAACTCATTCAACTAATGATTACATTTTATTTAGTTTCATGTTCTTTGGCTGAAGTGTGTCAAGGTCTAGCTGATGCTGGTCCTAGGCTGAAGTGTGGGATAGGTAAGCCAGAGTTTATTTTTTGGACACATTCTTTCTAAAACAGGAATGTGACCATATCCAGTGAAAATATCACCTTTAAATTCCCTGTGTTTGAGTTACAATAATTTCCAGGAATGGCTAGTTATTGATCTCGCTATCCGCTATGTTGACGACTATCAGCCTGATTTTGAGTTTGGCGGAAGGGTATGTACCCCATCAGGGTGATGGAGTAAAGCACTCTACTGCCCCGATGGAGTCTCCATCTGCAAAATTCTGTAATGTACCCCAACCTAGGGACATCTACAGCATTGGAAGGAACTGCAGTCAAGGCGGAACCTGTGAATGCATTGCAAGTTTGACAGGTGTCTGCGTTAACATCTCCAAGACATGCTGTAAACTAAAAAAGTTTTTATTTTAGTTTTCTAAATAAAAAACAAAGTGAGATGTTGTTTTGGTAAATTAAAAACAATCAATGCCTTCCTCACCATGGGAGTTTTCTCCCATTGTGAAGGGGTTATTTTATAGTTTTCACTTCCAGGTTTTACCTGGTGGTGACAGACAATGAAAACTCGCCATGTGTTCGCCCACTCATAATTGGGTGGCTGGACACATGGCCCAACCTCTGACTGCTCTTACTCTGCCCGACTATTGTAGGTTTATGTTGGCGGCAGAGACGGAGTAGTCTCCACTGTTGACATAGTGAAGATCTGCCCATTTCTAAAGGAGGTGGTTAGTCCTTCGGTTTGGCAGAGAGGGTACTCCATCACCGTTGCACGGAGTACCCTCTTGGGCAAACTATAATCAGCCCCTAGGTCACTATCAGTGCTCCACTTTGAGAAGTAACAAAAAAGGAAGATTGTTTAATTGGGATCAAACTTGTGTAGAGGTATTTGTGCAAACCAAACAAGAGATATTTTGTAGCAACTCTTGTAACATATTTTGATCACACGCATTGCACAGAATTAATAATGGATACAAGTCCTGTAGGTTTATGTGCTATTTTGGTCTAAAACAGGTGGGGAAGATAGATTCCTATATATATATAAATATGGTAGCTGTGGTACAGAGCCCACGCACATCTACTCTCAGTATGGGTGGAGTCTGCCTTCAATAATGTAACACCTTTGTTCCAGACTTGCAGTACAGCTTATCATGGCTACTGTATGTTACATTGTTGAATGAGGAGTGACTTCAATTGAGTCATTCACAGTTGTGGGATCTTACATATTCGATATTCCTTTTGCTCCCAATATGGTTACTCAATCTTCAGGTATTCGCTATATTTACTTTTTATGAGGACTAAAGTTCTACTCGTATGAAGGTGCACTCTTTTTTTCCAGACTGCATGGAAATGGACAACTCTAGTAATTTTTAGCCCTGAAGAAGTCTACATATATGAAACATGTGTTGGCTGCCAGATGTGTTTGTCACGATTACTGTCAAGAGTTGAAGTGGTGAAAATAAATGAAACACATCTGCATACATATGGACGGCCTCTTGGAAACTTTTGTTTAGTAAGTCACAGTATTTTGAGTGCTCCGATGACATATCATTTATAGACCCCTAGATATGTAGTGCCACATGCCAGTAAAGGTTTATCCAGCATAGAAAAGAAACTCTCATCCTGAAGAGAAAAGAATTGCAATGGCCCGGGATGTGAGCAGGGTTTTAAGTGGGCCGGGTCTCACCGGGTCTGAGCACTGGCAGTTTTTTAAAGGAGGCCTCGAAACGGGTCTCTATCGGGCTCTGGTTTGTGCCCTGGCACAGGTGGTCTGTTTTTTTCCGGATTGCAGTGACAGCAGGCACATCAATGTGCGCTGCTCACAATGCTCACTTCTCACTAGTGGAGAAGTTATGGCATGACGTTATGCCAGGAGAGCATTCTAGGGGAAGGGAAATTCTTTAAAGAGAGTCATTTTCTCTATGGATTTCCCTTCTCTTTCTGAAACTCAGGAGCAGCAACAATGCTGTGGTGTTATCAGGGCTTTAAGTGGAAGCTTTTTCAATATTATATACAAGTCATAGTTTCTGCTTATTTATCTTATGCAACTAACAACCATTGGCAAAGCCAATAGTCCTGACTTGCTGTTAGTACTTGTTGTATCATATATCTGGATGCAATGACAGAAACAGCAAAATTCAAGTCGGGCGACACACTATGCTAAGAACAGATTTTTAGCGTATATGTTTTTAAGCCATGCCTTTATTACATTGGCCATGCCCCTTTGAGAGACCCCCCCCCAGTTTTTCAATCCCAGTTAAAGCCCTGGATGTGAGCATTACTATAAATTTCTATATGGAAAACTCTTTATAATACTGAAAAATCATCAAACTCTAACAACCGTTTTTGGAAGACCGAAAAAAGATGCCGTCTGACGTTGTAAGGTGGGGCATGGACTAGCAGACTATGACTTCAAGATTATACACAGACCTGACAAACAGCACAATTCTGTTGATTATCAGTTAGGACATCCATCTGAAAATCTTCAGAGATATAGATGCAGAATACATCTGCATCATAATTCAATCTACATTGCCTAAAATAACACAAGAGAAGGAATTGATTGAGGCCTCAGTGCGTGATGAAACAATTCAAGAGGTAACAGAATGATGTCTATGAACAGATGGAGGCATGTTAATGGCACAATATTATTTAAATGTGATGTAAGAAAGAAAGACATGGTCATGTTTAAAAATAGTCATGCAAAATTAACTGTAGCTGTGTCTTGAATTCTGTTGAGGAACACAAGAATAGTAATCCCAAACTCTTTGCAAAGGCATGTGATTGATAACAAGCATGTTGTTTCTGTTCATTCATAACAAGAGAGATAAAACCTGAAGAACTACACACGTCTGAATGACCAGATGCAGTATGGTCTACAAGCTGCAGATTTTTATGGGCCTCTAGATTCCGGGAAAAATCTGTTCATCTTCATTATAGATGAATACTCATGATTTTTAATTAACATAGTACCTCCAACGTCTATTTCAGCAGTGCTTCCTTCGTTGGGTGATGTTTTTTCTACTTGGGACATACCAAATGCGATTAAAACTGACAATAAAGAACCCTTTAGTGGAAGTGAATTAAAAATGTTTCAACTAAACTGAGTGTGTCATACGAGAATAACACTTTAGGTATACATTCGGTGGTCAGCAATAGGCCAAATGGTGCTCTAAGGTCTATCACAAGTACAAATCAGTTATGGCAGGTAATCTGGCACGGTGCATGAGGTAGGGAAAAACCACCAAATTGCCACGTGTGTGGCCAGCAGACCACTCTACTATATATACAAATCCTCTGCACACGTTTAAATGTAAATACATAAAGTTTCATAAAATATCACAATGATGCTTGTCTTTGTATTTTCAGATGTCTTTAATTCAAGATCTTAAGCCTGCTTAGCCAACATGTGTTTCGTCGCTGTTACCGGGGATTACCCCACAACTTCTTCAGGGCTAAGAGAACCAAGTACTTGTTTGTGTATGCAATGGTAGAAAAAAATCTTTATCTTTCAAATTATTGAACAAGTGACTTCGGTGACTTGTGTGAATTATAAATTAGTGAATATTACTATGCGGAAATCCATGTGAAACTGGTGTTGTATATGCTTTTCGTACAACTCCTTTGTGTATCAATTTATCAATGGGGGAAAGAAAGAACAAAAAAAGCCCCCCTTTCATTTATGTTATTGTTATAAGACATACAAGTACAGTTGGTTTTCGAGACTCCATTATATGAGTAATCCTGTGGTTGGCAAGGTGCGTGCATGCAATCAACCTGTTTGGTTTTATAATCCTGAGTTTATTCATTAATTCTATTTCATTATATTTGTGGCAAAGTAGTGCTCCCACATGCTGTCACTCAATAGTAAATACACGCTGACTATATTGTGTAGTTAAACATGTGTATGGGAACGTATTTTGTTGAAATACGATACCTGAGGTCAGTTTCAAGTAGTCTCTAAATAACAGACAAAAGGACACATTAACTAAAGAATGGCAATTGGTAGATTCTAATACGGTGTACTTGGTAACCATGAAGGATCCCCCTACCTTAGTTCCGGTGATAATTCCGACCCAGAAGGGGTTCCTATCATTTCTGCACCTGGAGAGGGAGACTATTTAGTCTTGTGTCCGAATATCTTAATGTGCTTCCAAGTGTAAGGGAGCTTCTTTTAGAAGAACTGCCCCATCAGAAAGTGAAATTAACAATCTATTAATACTATGATCCCTTATTTGTCTGTCCCGTATTTTGACTATAATAAGTCCGTTTTTTTCACTCCTTACCGGCAGGATTAGATAGAACCCCTTGGATCTCCAGGCTGTGTCGTGTTCGCCGTGCAAATCAGCAGTCTGCAGCCAGCCACCCCGGCGTTGTCTTAAGTAATGAAGTGCAAGGGCGACCTAAACCGGTTCCTAGTCCCATTTCGGGGGCCATCTTAGAGTGGTGTGTCGGGGCCCCCGGGGGTACTGAACCCATTTTGGGTGCCATCTTAGAATGGTGTATCGGGACCCCTGGGGCACTGGAATCGAAATTAGTGCGAACTAGCAAAATGTTGGTAGCAAAAGGCCAGTGGTATGCCCAAATGCTAAAAGCTATTTGCTAGAAAACCGTATCTGTAGGGGTACATGACAGCATGGAGGTGCACTACCATACAAGTGTGACAATTGTGGTAGCGTGCATGCGGCGTTTATACATAAGTACATCCTTATAAGAGATTTCTCATGATATCCAAGTGCTTTGTCGTTCTGACCCAAACTAATCAACATGATAGTGTGTTTTGTGACATGTGATGTGTGGCACTATGATAGTGAATTTCGTGACATAGTTGGGTGAACCTCATATCTAGTATCAGATCCAAAGCATATTCCGAAATGTTAGGCAATGTGAATTCTGTGACATAACTAGGTGAGGACAGTGGCATTATGTCTCAGTTCCTCACTGTACATAGTCTACAACATATTAAGGGTCCAGGTCTCAAGTCCTCACCGTACATAGTCTCCAACATGTCAGGTATCGAGTACAAGCAGATCACTACATTAGTGTGGAAACAGTCATGTATTACAACAATATGTGGTCTAACAAAATACGTAGGGATGATAGTGGGAGTGCTCTATAAACTATGATAATGGCACGGCATTCTTAGAAATCCTAACTCCACATAAAGTAGCTTCAAGTAATCTGTTCAGAGAACGAGCTTAAGTTTAACATGGTTGCTTACATTCGGATATGTAAGATATGTGATCCAGCCAGTGTTTGAGCTCCTTTGGAAGTGGGTACGGGCTAATCCCCAAGGAAGTATTGAAGCTCATGGTCCATGTTCAAGCCCTGTTCGATACTTTTAAGTCTCATAATCCATAGGGCCTCTGTCCTCCTGAGTGTTAGTTCCCTGTTATCTCCCCTTGAGTCTTTGTGTATGACATCAAAACCATAGAAGGAGAACGTGCTATGTGCTTTTGAATTACATTCTGCTATATGTGTGGCAATCGGATATCTGGTCCCCTTGCTGTACAGCCCTCATGTGTTCCCCAATACGCTCTTTGGGGCTCATGATGGTACTTCCAATGTATCTTAGTCCACACTTACACTCAATAGCATACACTACATATTTTGTGTAACAGGAAATATTGTTGTCAATTTTGTACAACCTATCGTTAGGTCCCCTAAATTCTTTCTTTCTGTCAGTGGCCCATCTGTACATGGAACAGTGGCCACATTTGAAAAAGCCCAAAGTGTGTTGGGTAAGACAGTTTGATGTTTGTTCCACTTTTGACGTAGTTGGGGCTGAGAATTTTTTTAAGCATACACCCCTGCGAAAGGTAATCTCAGGCCTTGGTGTTGTAAATTCCTGCAGTGTTTTGTCTGCCGTAAGTGCCAATGTCTACGCATATTGCGTGATAGTGTGTTTGAGTGCTTGTTAAAATTCGTAATTAAATGTACTGTTTTGTTCTCTCTCTTTTCTGGTTTGTTTTTGAGAGTGTCTTGTCGACTGATCTTAGAGATTCTCTCTTTGGCCCTATGTATAGTTCCCTTAGCATAACCTGTCATAGGAGAATAACACATTTGTATCTCCAAGTGAAATGACTTGTGTACAGGTTGATTGCCACAGTGAAAAAAGCAATTCATGGTGGTTTGGGATTACCATCCTTAGAACATTATTCTTTAGCTTTACATCTTTCACAGCTAGTTTACTTACTTCCAGGTTCAACAGATCCTCCACAGTGGGTCACAACAGAACATTCTATACTTAATCGAAGTGATGGTCTAGATTTCCTTTATGGACTCAGTCTTCCACGTTCCTCTCCCCCGCATCCAATAATGCAAGCTACTTAGCAAACATGGCAACGTGCACATCGTTTCCTCTGAGTTAGCCACCGATTACACCTTAAAGCCCCACTCTGGGGTAGTGAAAGTATTCGTATAAGTGGTTGTGCACTCCAATGGTCTAGTTGGTTATCAAGAGGAATACACACGATTGATCAACTTATCCTAAATGGAGAACTAAAATCCTTTGATTCAGTTAGTGAAGAGTTTGATCTCCCACCGCATCAGCTCACACGTTACTTACAACTGCAGTGCTGTCTCAAACAAAGTCTTGGTTCTTCTCCCTGGTCTCTAAATTCTTCACCCATCTTAGACTACCTTCTTACTTGGGGTCCACATAAAGGGGAATTATCAGGCCTGTATGGTGTCTTGATTCACCACCTATATTCACAACCACTTCTTAAAGCTCTTCAAGAGAAATGGCAAGACCGTCTACACATCATTATTGAAGATGGTGACTGGTCAGACATGATATAAGCCCTAGATAAGGGTACCCGAGAGGCTCGTTTGAAGTTCTGCCTTCTTAAGACCCTACACAATTGGCATTGGACACCTCTAAAATTACAAAGAGCAGGACTTCTACCTCACTCTAAATGTTGGAGGTGTACTGGAGTTAATTGTGATCTTCCCCATATACTTTGTGACTGCCCTTCCATGCAATATTTTTGGGCTTATGTCATGAACACACTAAAGGATTTGATCCCTTCCCTCCACACTCCTCTTACCCCTTCTATTATTTTATTACATGATTTTAGAAGTCTTATTAGTATTACACGCCCGCAACACCGTCTTTTACATACTGCACTCTCCACAGCTAAACACTGTATCCTGCGACATTGGAAATCATCTAGTCCACCTACACAGGAAGAATGGATGGTAGCAATGATTCAAACTGCTTCTCATGAACGTATTATTTATAGATTACAGGATCAAGAGGAAATTTTTCACCAAATTTGGGCTCCGTTTCTTCACAATCCTTGAATTCCTTTCGTTCCACTCTTATCATACAATATAACCTTATATTCTAATACTTCTTTAATTTATATAAATTCATTTACATATATTTATACTTTATTATTTACCTAATTTTTGTGTATTCATTTAGGTTTTCTCTATTACCTTTTCCTTTTTCTACTCTACAAAACTTATAATACTTATTTTCATATATATATATATACTAAAATTATTTTCTTCACTTGCTCTATAATTTTATGTAATTTATCTATTACTTATCGATTATTATTATATATGATGTATTGTTACTTTGTATGAACACATGTTATTTTAGAATATTGTATACATATTCTTGTTTCTATGTATTGTTAATTTCTTTTTCTCAATAAATAAATATGAAGAAAAAAGCAATTCAAAGAGAAAATGGACTCAAGTATCTTTTACTCATTCTTTGTGCCAAAAAATTAGAGATTGCAAACATAATCTTCAAAATTCAACTGGCAAATGCCCATTAGAATTGATGTTTGGTGATCACAACATACTCGTCTTCCATATCTTAATTCTAAACCTCCACGAGACCATGATAAGGCCAGAGGAAAGACAGCGAGGAAAAACTAAATACTATGCAGATAAAATATGTTAAATACAGGATCAAAGCTATGATGTTAGAGACTTGGTGCTGACCAAGCAATAACAATTCAGAAAGTAGAACAATAACCAGGAACAAGTCCCACTTTAGGAAATTTAGAGTTGCTGGTTCAGAAGAAAATTTGGGTGGCAGGGATGATATGCCCCATGAATGTCAGTCAATCAATATGCTGGGATGAAGTCTGAAGGAATTGGTTTACCGAAATGAATTTTTCATGCTCCAGCTGACTGGGAGCAGATTTACTGTTTGCTCTCACTTGGTGTACTAGTGCGGGCAGGGCAACCATTTTGTCCCAGGGGTGAGCACCCTGGGACATAGCAGGAGCCAGACATGGAGGGTGGGGTCCCCAGGGCCATTAAAGGCCCCAGAAAGGGGGCTGTGTGCCCCCCTCATATTTCTTTTCACGGCCGGGCACGTCCGGGCCATGGGGGTTGGGGTCTCCGGGGCTGCAGTCGGTCCAGGAGGTGGCTGCGTGGCCCACCTCCCCTTCAATTTCAATGGTCAGGCCCAGGGTGGCTCTTTCTGGGGCCGAAATTGGCCCAGGAGGGGGACCATGTATCCCCCTTCCCTACTCGATGACCGGGCCCTGAGGGTGGCAGTCTCTGGGGCCAAAACCGTCCCAGGAGGTGGGCTGCATGTCCCCTCCTACTTTCTATTATGGCTGGGCCCGGGGATGAACTACCCTGAGCCAAAATTGGCCTGATGAGGGGGTCACGCAGACTCTCCTCATTATAGTAATTATCTCCCCGGAATCTGGCCTACCGGAGAGTATTCTAAAAAGCAAGTGTTGTAGCCTGCACTTGGTCTTTTTTTTTTTATTCACATGGATTCGGGGTTCCACCCCGAATTCGTGGTACAATTTTTAAAAACAAAAGCGTTTTTGGTTCCCTGGTCCCCACAACCAGGCCTACACTGTCTCCATTTGTCTTTTTTGTGTTTTTTTGGGACTTGGGCTCAGTCCTGTTTCCCAAGATGGATGCCAACACTTCCTGGTTGAAGTGCTGTCAGACAATCAGATCTCATTTTGAGATCTGTTGGATCCGTGGATCCTCCGCATCCCTATATATATAATTTTCTTTTTCCTTTTAATAAGTCCATCATTACTGAATGGATTTGCACTAATTTACAAAAAGCACTCTTTCTGGACTAAGAACTAGTTTTCTGCCAAATTTGGTGTTGCTTGGTTCAAGTTGTTCAGGCTGTAGTCGTGTTGAAAAAATGCAAAATCCACATAGACATTGCATGGTGAAAAAACATTTCGGGACCCCTCCTTATATACATATTTATATTCACTGAAAAAAACAAAGGTTAAAGGGACTTTATAGTTAGGCTCAGATTACACTTGTACATAGCAACAAGGGTGTATTTAAGAGCCGATCTGTAATCATGTCGGCATTTATCGAACAACTTGGGGAAGACAGGAGCACATCAGGAGGCTTTTCAGACACGGTAAGTGACCACAAGCACTGGGTAGTTGTATTACAACCAGGGGGACCCTAGATTTGTGTGTATAACGGGTTAAAGCTTATCATAACTTGGTCGTAAGTGTAGTCCTGGGGCTAGATTTTATATATAATGCTAGGACTCCATTTTGTTTTTTTTTTAAAAAGGGAAGTTCAGTGGGGTGATCTTCAAGTTTCATAACTTAATGAAGAGACCTTGTGTGTGAAGCGGCCCTCGGATTTAAAATATATTATGCCAGGACCCTGCCTCCAATGGAACATAGGGGGATCTTTCTTAGTTTTGAGTGTATTACCCTTACATATTGTTAGTGCTTTTTGGGAGTGTGTCAGCACCTGGGTGGTGTAAGGTATTTGCATTTTGCACAGAAAAACGAGTCTTTAGTGAAACACTGTGAAAGTAGAAGTCAACAAGGTGCAATTTATATGGCTTTTTCTACACAGGCAGCTTTACCAGGATTTTTATACGCATTTATAAGCAGTACCAGTGATTTTCGAAGTTTTATTAAAGGTATTTGTTGTATTTGGTGCCATAGCTCCTGTGGCCATACTCAGATGGGCTTTTAACAAAGGTAGAGTGTATATATTTTTTCTATTTTGTTTAAATTAATTGATCTAGCGATTTTTTTTTAAATTAAGAGATATGGAACAATAGAATTATTCATTGTTCCCTTTGTTGTTTCACCATTTAACTTGTAGGGCGATAGAGAAAATTTGTCTTTACCCTGTCACAAAGTCCTTATTTATTGAAGGCAGTAGAAGAAGACTTTATAAAGGTAGAGTTTTGGGCTTTTAATCTATTAAAAAAGATTAGAAGTATGAGGGAGAGTATTGCTTATTTGTATATTTCCCTTCTTTGTCACCACTTATCTTGTGTACGCCCCTATTTTCAGTATTGAATACTGTGTGGCCCATGTGAAAAGGAAGCCGCCACAAAGGAGGAGACAGATTCCCTCTTCTATTTTATCCTATCATCTTTCTAGGTGGGTAATCCCCTTGAGTGATAAAAATAAAGAATAATAAGTATGCTGGATTATGGATGCAGAATGGCAGAATGAGTTGGCTTGTCTGCAATTGGTATGTGAATCACCATGGATTGAACCAACATTTTTATCTTAATGTTTTTTATTGTATTTATTAATTTGCTTGTTTTGTTTAATGGAGACATTGGTGAATTGAAATATGATATACGATGTATTAGGTGCCGTATGAGAAAAAATTCTAAATTTATTTTTCATGTAATGTTTTTAGATTAATGTTTTCGGAGATACTAAACTGTATTTGTAAGCTTTGTCGCTTTGTGTTGAAAACGCACCCAAGCAGTACCGGGTTCTATCAGGAGAAAATAATTCTATTAAATTTTGAACCAGGGTTATTAATTTTTGTTTCCTGAACTTGGTGTGCTTACTTGATTTAGCAAGTCTTGATGTCACTATTGCTTGTTATACTCTCCCAGGTTTTCTGAATGATATGTTTTTATTTTATATGAATATTTGATGTGTGTTGATGATGCATATGTTTTTGAATATTTTTATACATTTTGAATCTTAAAAGGATCCTGTTATTTTTTTGGTTTCTATTCAGTGCTGGTGATTAGACCGTGTGGGCATGATAGCAGTGTGTATTTGTATGCTCAAAAGAAACCCAAAAGGGTCTTGTTTTTGACAAAAGGTAAATAACTCAGTCCAGCAAAGGCCAGCAGGGTTCAGTTGGAGTTGCAAGTCCAATTGCAGGCCCACACAACAGGTCAGCTGGGCAGTTTCAGGGAGCTTCTGGAGCTTGTAATGTCCCTGTAGCTCAGAAGAGGAGGTCAGTCAGCGGACACTTGAAGTCATTTCAGCCTGGGATGAAGAGTGCAGTCCCAGTCGTCCTTCTCAGCATGGAGGGCAGCAGGCAGTAGGATAGCAGAGTGGCAGTCTTTCTTGCAGCAAAGCAGCACAGCAGTCCTTCTTCTGTAGTATCCACAGTTCCAGGAGTATACTGAAGAGTGAGTCTGAGGGTCTTGTTTTTATACCTGGGGCCACTTTTACGACCGTTTTTAGTGGTCGCAAATGGAGATTAAGGCCAATTGCGACTGCTAAAATGCGTTGTAACCTGTTTACGATTCACAAAATAGGGTTTGCTAGTTGCTAATAGCAAGGGGTGTGCCAAGGGAGTCCATTCCAAATAGCAAGTTGTAGGGGGAAGTTTTGCGATCGGAATGCGGTCGCAAAACAATCGCAGTTTACCGCCTACTTCAAATAAGTGGTAAGCCAGTCGCAAACAGGAAGGGGTCCCCAGGGGGACCCTTCGTGATTGACAGCGAAATTGTTTTTAAGCATAGGCAGTGGCCCGTGGGACCACTGCCTATGCTCAAAAAAATTAAACTGGAACGTTTCATTTTTGTTTTTGAAATGCATCCCGTTTTCCTTTAAGGAAAGCAGGTTGTATTTTTTTTTTTTAAAGTTCTTTTATTCAAAAAGCAAACACAGATATGGGGTCTCCTGCCCCCAGCAGGCCACCATCCGTGTGTTATTGCACATTCCCAATGGGTCACAAGTTGCGATCTGCCTCGTGAATCTTGATGAGGCAGATCATTTGTGACCCCAATGAAAATCGCAAAATGCATCTGAGACACATTAGTACATTTCCTTTTGCGACTCAGAAATTGCAAGTCGCAAAAGTAAATGGTCATTCATGTGGTCCCTGGTAATTTCTTTGAAGTAGGGGAAGTTTCTAGAGGTCTCCCCCTCCCCCCTCAGAAGTTCGTTGAATTTCCTGCCTCCCTGACTAGTGTCAAACCCTATGTGAGCATGCTCAGGCAGAGTCTTAGTGGTGTGCAAGTGAGGTGCATGACAGCTCCACCCCCTCATCAAGTCAGAGATACCCCATTCTGCCAACACCTATTCCCATTTGTCTCACTGTCTGGGAATAATGCACAATGACCAACTGCCACCCACATCTAGTAATGTGACCCAGGATGCAGACTGCAGGAACCAAATGGTTAGGACAAGAAAACTCCAACTTTCAAAATGTGTCATTTTCAGAATTGTGACTTAAAATCAAACTTTACCTTTAAATCAGGTTTTAATTGCAACTCTTTAGACACCAAACTGGACATTGCTACGTGCTCCCATTTGAATATATCACTTATTAACTGTAATAAGGCAACCCAATGTTATACTATGGGAGAGGTAGACTTGGCAGTAGGGAAAAACACTTAAGAGTTTTACACTTCCAGGACATATAAAACTTAAAAGTACATGTCTAACATTTTAAATACACTGCACCCTGTCCCGAGGGCTGTTTATAGCCTACCCTCTGGGTGAGATATGAGTTCAAAAAGAAGGTTTAGGCTGGGCAAAAGATGTATTTTTCCAGTTTGAAATGGCAGTTTAGAACTACACACACAGGTTGCAATGGCAGGCCAGAGCCATGTTTAAAGTGCTGCTTAAATGGGTGGCACAATCAGTGCTGCAGTCCCACTAGTAGCATTTAATTTACAGACCTAGAGTACACGTAGAACCACTTAACTAGGGACTTACAAGTAAATGTGCCAATTAGGTGTAAAATGCAAAAATAACAATTGATGGACAGAATGCAGAACAATGTCATACATTCACCCCAGTACAGAGATCTGAGCCTAAATCCATTGTTTTTTTGCTCACCATGCCATTCCAGTTTGAACCGAGCCATATGCAAATCAGTCTTGACCCTGTGCCCAATGGGATCAGTCCCAATTTTACCATGTTTAAAGGAGAGAGCACAAGTACTTTAGAACTGGTTAGCAGTGATAACATGTGCAGAGTCCTAAAAGCCAACACAAACAGTATCAGAGAACAGGAGGCTGAAGATAAAAAGTTTAGGGTTGATGCTTCAGAGCAGGACAAGTACAACACGACTGCTCTCCAGCCTAAAGCCAGGGTAGACTAATCAATACCTTGATGGGCTGCCTCACTTAGGCAACAGAAAATGGATGAAGGCTCTGTTATGCAGGGGCGCTTATCAGTTCTGTGCCTCTCCAAGCACAGTTGGATCCCTCTGTCTACACTCTCCTGAGCCACTGGGTTGACCCATGGGGAAACCTTCTCATCTGTGGACCTCATCTGTGCAGCGCCTAACCGTAACTTGCTCACAAATGCATCCCAGTAGGCAGACAGTACCACCATGGGCAACCAATTGATGTGACCTATTCTGTCCCCTGGATCAGACTTCTCTCCCCAACCCAAGGAGAATTCTGCTCTTAAGGACGGCGGCCAACATAGAGCACTGACAGCTGTCATTGTCAAGATCCAGGCCCGGGCCATCCAGGGTTCTCTGAGTCTTTTCAGAGTGAAGGGCAATTATGCCAGGTGTTCGGCATCCTACTTCCACTCTACCTCCCACCAGTTCAGGTATGGTATCTTGAGACTGACTTTTAAGCCCAGGGACTCCACCCGAGGCTGAACAGGTGACAGGGGTGAGTTCTCCCTCACCTCCCCCCATCTGGGCTCCCGTACCCTCCACATGGGAAAGGTACCCCCAGAAAACTGAACTGTCAAGGTGCCCTGGGTGGTCGCCCTAACTTCCAGCTCTCCTGACATCTGGTTTCAACTCATTACCCAGAATGCAGTCCATGGGCATCTGGGGGCTAAGAATGACCATCCTCTGGGCTACCTTTCCACCCCACTCCAGGGATACCAGGGCCATGGGGTGGAAAAAGTCCTGCCCCTTGGCCTGGGTTACCCTACGCACATGGCCAGTGTACTTCTTTAGAGAAAACAGCCTTTTCATTACCATGCTCTAGCTAGCGCCAGTGTCCCTCAAAGCAGTGACAGGGATCTTATTTACCTTCACCTGTTGGAAGTGAAAACCTCCACCCTCAAGGATCACAATCTCCCAGCTATTTGAGCTCATGGCATGGTCTATGACCTGCCCCTATGAACTTTTACCCCAAATGCTGCATTGGCCACCCCTGTAGATTTCTCACCAGTGGGTGGTTTCTTTGGACAGACAGAGTCTCCCTGATTGTGTCCTAACTGCGAACAATCAAAACACCAGGTTGGAAATAGGACACCCTGGGCCACCTCCTTGCTGTTTCTCGGAAGAGGCATGGGAATCCTTTCCTCACTTTTTTTCTGGGACTTGTCTATGTCTTCCTTGACCTCCCCCTCACTTTTCTGAGGGGAAACTGTACCACCATTCTTGGGGTCACCTCCAGGTACCTTCTTATGCACCCTGTGCTGAGCCAGAGGTCCACCTCTTTAGAAAGCTCCCTGGGATCAGTGAGCTTACTATCAATCTGGTGTTGACACTGCTTTGCAAAACAAAGACTGAACATGTGCTCCCTTGCCACCATATTATACAGCCCTTGGTAATCATTTACTCCACTGCCCTTCACCCATCTATCCAGTGCCTTGCAAAATTAATCTGCACAATCTACCCAGGACCGATGGAGTAGTGTTTTCCTTCTACAGGGCAGTAAGGCGTCCCTCCCTTCACCATGTGGGTGCCTCCAGAGACCGCCCCCCCCCTAATGCTCTTCAGGGACCACATGCATCTGCAGAACAACCTCATAGGCTTCAAACCACTTATCAAGGTCATCTTCCACAGCAAAGTTAGGCACCACATCCTTGGGAATGTGGACCCTCTTGTCTCCAGAGGACACTGTAGGTATGCTGCTACCATTTATGCTGGCCTCCACTTGTTTAGCTCTGATGTTCAGCTCTCTGAGACTTAGCTCATGGGGCATTTTCCTTTCTACCATGGTCAGTTCATTTTCTTCCATAGCTAGTTTCTTTTCAGCCAAGGTCATTTGAGCCTCAGTCTTTCTATCCTCTGCCTCCAATGTGTGCTTGGCCAGTTGCAGCTTGAGCTCTCTCCCAGCCTTTCTGTCCTCCAGCTCCTCTGGGTACAGGTAGTTGGAAGATATTCTACTCCCTGGCCTGGGAGGGGGGCATCATTCTTGACTTGAAACCCCCTCTCTATATAGAACTCCTTGAGCTCAGCCACAGTGTAGACATCCACGATGACACGTTCAAACTCCATACTTGCAGGTGTGGCCACAGACAGTCAGGTAGAACGAGAGTACATTTGAAAAAAGCAAAAAGAGCCAATTTAAAAGAGACTCAAAAAGGTCTCAAATTATTTATCTGGGATTTTTGGTGTAACACAACATCTCTGTATGGCACTGCACAAAGACAAGTCTTAATCTCACTGCTGTACACCAATGTAGGAAATAGGGTTACTGTTTGAGGGGGGTTGAACCCTACTCAAGCAATAACCACAGTTTCTGCCAGGGCCAAACACAACAAATCCTTAATTAACCTATGTTTAACCCTCTGGTAGGTTGCTACAACAGCAATCAGGCTTAACTTAGAGGCAATGTATAAAGTATTTATGCAGCACTTCAAACAGTAATATAGTGAAAACACAACACAAGAAAACTCCCACAGCAATTTGGAAAAATAGAGCAAAATGTAATAAATTACTTGGGACCAACCTCCTGATGAAATAGTTACTTTCCGAAGTCCAGCTCGAAGAGTTCGGTTTGCGGTGTAAGGGGTCGCAAGAAGCAAGGAGGACATCGTGGACAGTCGTCGATGTAGCGCGAAGATCCTGTTGGGCTTTGCTAGAACTTCATGTTGGCAGTCACCGCAAGCTGTCGATGCTATAATGTGAAGTGTAGCCCTTGCATTTCTGGGCGCCACTGGCGGTCACTGTGGTGCAAAGAGTTGGGTTCACTGGATCTTCAGATTGGCTGATCAATCTAGTGGCAAGATCTTGGAGCAAACAGGCCCTTCGCAGTCACGCAGAGCCCAACACTTCAGGGTTTCTCCTTTTCTTTGGAGAATAGCTCCGCTGATGCCACACCAAAGGTCCAGGACCTGAGGAGCACCTCTTGGAGGAAAAGTAACTCACTCCAGCAGAGTTCAGTCAGGTCCAGTTGCAGGTCAAGTTGCAGGCCCACATAGCAGGTCAGCTGGGCAGTTGCAGGGAGCCTCTAGAGCTTGTTATGTCACTGCAGCTCAGAACAGGAGGTCAGTCAGCTGACCCTTGGAGTCACTTCAGCATGGGAAGCAGGGTGCAGATCCAGTCTTCCTTCTCGGCAAACAGGACAGCAGAGTGGCAGTCCTTCTTGCAGCAAAGCAGCACACTTGTCCTTTTTCTGTGGTATCCACAGGCCCAGGAGTGGACTGAAAAGTGCTTCTGAGGGCCCTGTTTTTATACCTGGTGAGTTTTTTGAAGTAGGAGAAGATTCTGGAGGTTTCTACCCCAGAGGTGCTTGGATATTCTAGCCTCCCCACCCTGGCCCCAGCTTGTCTGGGGCCACAAAAGACTATTGTTAAACACTTTGAGAGTGTGTTCTTGCAGAACCTTTGTGATGTACAAGTGTGGCAGGTGGCAACTCCTCCCCCTGTTTAAATACCTACTTAAATCGGTGGCACAATTAGAGCTGCAGACGGAATAGTAGCATTTAATATAAAGACCCTTGGTACATGTAGTACCACTTTCCTAGGGACTAAAATTAAATTAAATGTGCAAATTGGGTGTAAGCCAATGTTGTCGTGTTTAAAGGTAAAAGCACAAGTACTTTAGCACTGGTTAGCAGTGATAAAGTGTGCAGAGTCCTAAAGGCCAACAAAAACAATTTCAGAAAACAGGAGAGTGAAGGCAAAAAGTTTGGAGATGACACTTCAGAGATGGCCAAGTCTAACAGTAACGTTATAGTTAGGTGAAAATGCCAGTTGAAACAAGACGTTTTAGACTATAAAAAGTACTGAAATGTACCAGTTATAGTTAACTGAGTAACCTATAACTCACTGGTCAGCCATGCATAGTGTTGTCATTAATAATGTAATTTCAGATGTCATCAACGATGTTATTTGTGACATCATGCAACAGGTTATGAGAGCTGAAGTATGTGAAGTCATAAGCAGTGCATGGCGAGAGAGTGAGTTAAAGTTTCTTCAGTTCACTACAACTGGTGAATTTCAGTGGTTTGTAGGTTAAACATTTTGTTTTAACTGACATTTTTGCCTAACTATAACGTTACTTTAACCTTTGTTTTTTTCTCAGTGAAGTTGTAAGGTTTTTTAAAAAAAATGGAAAGTAAGATAATATTACCATACCTAACTATAACATCACTCTAGCCTTTCTTTTTTTCATTGAAGATTGTTACCATACCTTACTATATCAACCCCGTGCTGTGCGCAGCCGAAGGTCAGGCCCTCTGCCCAACCCTCCCCATGGGCAGCTGTGCACAGTATGTGGCTGGGCACAAGACTTGCACCCAACCCCCCTGGGCAACTGAGAGCAGAGCAGTATTGGGCGAAAGGCCTGGCTTGCAGCCCTGTTCCTTATACCCTGTGGACATTCAATCTCCATGGTTAATCAATGCTCTGTCCCCATTTCTCTCCATGATGCTGTGGATCTGTGGTTCCCCTGCAAAATTAGACAGGAGGCAGGGGTGGGTGGTTGCGGTGGATCCGTGGCTCCATGGAATTGCGGAGATAAGTGTAATTTTAATTTGTCCCTGTGGGACCCCGTCGTAGGGCCCTGGAAGCCAGGGTACCCCCACCCTGCCCCCTTATATGTTTTTATTGCATGAGCACCGAGTCTCCAAGTCCTAAAATGGTGGCCAATATATCGATCTATCTATCAATCTATCTATCAATCTATCAATCTATCAATCAAACAATCAATCTATCTATCTATCTATCTATCTATCTATCTATCTATCTATCTATCTATCTATCTATCTATCTATCTATCTATCTATCTATCTATCTATCTATCTATCTATCTATCTATCTATCTATCTATCTATCTGTCTGTCTGTCGGTCTGTCTGTCTGTCTATCTGTCTATCTATCTAAAAATATAAATAAATATATATATTTATATTTATCTATATTTTCTGGGTATAGAGCTAGCATTCTGTCAACTTTGATGTAATTGCTGTTTAATTTTGCCATGGAAAATTGCACGGGGAAGACGCTTTTTGCCCCCCCCCCCCCGTTTTCTAGGCCCCTGCTTGATGGATCTAATAAAACAAGGCTCTCATCTGTTCATCTCCAAGATAAGGTTTATTTACACCCACCAGATCAGACCACACCAGCAGCAGACCCCACAACTACCACTCTCCATCTGAGCTCCCCACTTTCTGCTGCTGATGTACTTAACATTCCCAGAAAGAATCTCTCATTAAAGGGCAAGTTACAACACATCTTCCCTTCACAATATTAATGAGAGGTAAAAAAGGAAAAAGAAAGAAGGGAAAAGAAAAGTAATAAATGAATGGCAGAACACAAACTGTGTGCTGAAAAAATATCATCAGTAACAATGAAAAGCAAACATAAAAGAGCAGAAGCAAAAATATTACACCATTACTTAAGAATTAAATCCTGGAGATATAATGCTGACCTCCTTGCTCTATTATTGTGACCAAAAGAATCAGCTTTAATATTTCCATTACTATACTGGAAATGATTAGCCTGGGGCCGAGGCCCCACATTACCGTCCTCTCCTCCACAGTTTGGCAAATGGGACATGCTCCAAACATCCCCACCACTGAGCATGACAACATTTCTCATAACCTTGATGATGCGTTTGGGACCCAAAAATTTAGTTTCACCTTTGAGAGACCACACAGCTTTTTTTTTTTTTTTTTTTTTTTTTTTTTTTTTTTTAAAACCTTTATTCGTGCATCTTAAAAGAACAAATACGGGCCTACAACCGTCAGGCCGGCCACGATACAGTAAAGCACTGATACCCACATTACAGCCCCCGTGCATCAACGGTCAGGATTAACAACCGGTTATGAGTCACATACTGGAGATATCTTTGAAACCCGGGGAAGGAGAGGTGAAGGTTAATTTTAAGTTTTTTGATAATTTTATCAGAGAAAAAAAGTCAATGAAGGATAAGAGCAAAGTAGATTCGAGTCCGCAAGATAGCTTCACCACACGGGCGAGCAGCAACATCAGTAAGAACAACAATGGGAGTAAAATCTCAATCAGTGAGGCGGTGCAGAGATATATCAGGATAGTCACATGAGCAAGTACGCACCCCTCCAGAGCCGCCCCCACTCGATCCACCCCACACCCGGACCCCGAATCGAAGAAAGTAGAGCACAGAGACATAAAAGAAAAAAGGCCCATAGAACTAATTGAGAACAGAGTATTACCCCCCCACCCTACACCAATGCGGAGGCTACGGCCTACCCCCCCCCCAGCATAGTGCCTGTCGCCCAAGGAACCCGAAATATAGAGAAGAGAGAAAGTAGGAACAGAGTAAAGAAGGGAAGAAAACAAAAAAGAAGGTGGGGAGGAGCCCACTGGACACCAGAGCGCCCCGAACCATCAGCCAGTTATGGCCCCCACACACTGAGAGCCCTCTACGCCAAAAAACGGCATGCAAAGATACCATGGCACCACAGTTTAAGCAAGGGATACAAGTCGCGACGAGTGCGCGCAAAACATACATACAGTCCCAGTCCCAGGCCAGCCCGTCCATAAACCATAGCGATAGAGGTCAGTCTAGCCCTGGCCCGATCGCGGGCTTGGGATTAAACCAGCTCCTGCGTGAAGGCCCCGTGTCCCGAGCAGACAAAGACAAGATGGCCGCTTGTGAGAGGATGGTGAAGTAGGATCACGAAATGGCCGCCGACCATCGATTGAGGTCCCTCGTTGCACCACATAAAATCCAAACCTGGCAAGTAAGGTACAGGAGTTCCACAAAAAGGCAGCAGTGTGCCACCGCGGACGGTCCCTCGAAGCCGTTAGGTATCGCTCAGCAGGATAGCCTCGCGGACGCGGTGAGGCAGGGAACAATAAAGCAGGCAGCCATGACCAGGGGGACAAAATATCCGCGGTTGAGGTGGAGAGCGGTGGACCCTGGGCGCCGGGAGCGCTAGATGAAGGCACCAGTGTAGCACAGTCATACACCGCCGCTGCTTCCCCGCAAGAGGACAAGAGCACCGGAGGACCCACGCCCTGTGGATGACAAACAGTGCGCCCACGGCCCGCAGCCGACAGTATGGGGTCAAACCTCTCACTCAGCGCCTGCAGGCCAGCGCACATCTGTAGTTGAAAGTCCCGCAGGACAGCCAGAACGGAGCCGCATGTCAGCGGAAGCCGGGCCCCAACATCGGCAGCAATCCGGGACGGCACTGTGGAGCTGGTGTCCGGAAGAGGGAGGGCGAAGTGAGCAGCGGGCGAGACCGGAGTGTCACCCCCCAGCCGCGAGCAGGCACTCAACGCCATGTTTTGCCGCTATACGGTGCAATGGCCAGGGGGGGGGTCGTGGCAAGGGGTCAATTCCCCTCAGGTCTACGCCGCAACAGGAAAGGCCGACAGTCGCTTATCTTCTCGCCGGTCCCCCTCGCCGCTGGCTAGGCAATAGGCAAAGGGGGCAGCAGCCCCCCACAGCTCGGTCCTCAGAGCGGGGCAGGAGACTCACCGCACCGGGGCCCACCCCACAGCTCCAGCCCGTCAGGCACAGGGTGCAGAAGGTGTCCGGCCGTCTCTCCCCGGGCTCATCAGGCAACGATCCATGGTGCGAGGCGAGATCGGGACCGCGGGGCTCAGGTTAGCGCTAGCTGGTCCGGTAACTGCGGAGCTTCCAGGAGGCAGGCAAAGGCCGTAAGGGCGCAGGGTTTCAGTGCCGAGGACAAAAGCACCCAGAACTCGGGCATCCGGGCGGGTTAAGACTCCGGGAAAGCAGCAGCGCGGTCAGCGCGTCTTCGCACACGGTGCACCTCGAGAATCGGCGAGGATGGGCATCAGGATAGTAGTCCGAGGCCACGGACCGACGGAGCCGGGCGCTCAAGCGTCTGCTCCGGTCGCCATCTTGGCTCCTCCCCCCCACACAGCTTTTTTAAAAAAGAAACAGATCACCCACCTTCCAAACACACTTGCGTACACCCATCTTGGAATCAAATCTTTGTTTATAATTCTCTTGATACCTCTTCACTCTCCAATTATTCCCTACACTGCTCCTGTCTTTTACACTCAACCACACTGGATTGAGTTTTGAACCGGCTGCTCTACCCTTGAGTTTTTTAAACGGCAAGCAACCAGTCACATTTTTTGGAGTATTTCTATGGGCCCATAAGTTTTCTCTAAGAATGCACTTCAGGGGGGATCTTGTCTCCACAGCAATTTGGACAGAAGCTCTAACAAGCCTATTTATGCTCTCTACTAAGCCATTAGCTTGTGGTGTATAAAGAGCAGTCCGGTGATAAGTGATGGAGAGATCCTTTAAGAAATCCATCATCTCCTGAGAAGTGAACTGCACTCCGTTATCAGAGACTAAAATATTAGGTATGCCCTCACACATGAATGAGTCCACAAGAAATTCAATGATATTGTTTGTTACAACAGAACTCATGCAGCAAGCAGATACCCATTTCGATGTGTAATCAACAAGGACAACCACAAACCTTTCAGTGGGAGACAAGATTTCAAAAGGTCCAACAGCGTCAATAGCAAGTTTGGACCAGGGACATTGGTATTGCCACAGATGAAAGAGGTGCAGCACTCACTTTTCTCGCTTTGTCATTCCCAGCACATATAGTACAATCCGTAACAGCTTCTTCTACCTGTCGGTTAACCTCCGGCCGCCCGTAGGATTCCTGGACTCTCGCTTTGGTTAAGCTACGTCTGAAAAGACCTTCATGCGCCAAATTGATTATTTTTTCTCTCATCAAAAAAGGAGGAACTAATATCTCACCCTGAAAAAGTTCCCCATGCACAATGTTCAATTCATTACAAACATTCCAGAAACCTGTAGCACAGCTGGGAACGTCATTAATTGCCGGCCACCCATTGACCACAAACTCCATAACAGGTTCCCTAGACTTGTCACACTCAGAGCTGACTTTCCATTCCTCTTTATTAATTGCTGATTCCTTCACCCAAGATACAGAACAGTCCGAACTATCCAGAATGATTTTCTCTAAAGGCATCCTCAAGAGGAAATCAGCTGGAATATTTTTAAGTCCAGGCAGGTTCTCAACAGTGAAATTGTATTCCCAGAATCCTTCAACCCACCTTTTAATTCTGAGAGTAGTACTCTCAACATTCCTACAAGCAAACATGTGGACAAGGGGCTTGTGGTCAGGCCTAACCAAAAATGGTAAACCCCATAAATAAAATCTGAAATGGTTGATAGCCCAAGAACAGGCTAATGCCTTATGCTCAATTACTGAGTAACGCTCTTCTGCTCCTTTCAAAGAGCGTGAGGCAAAACCAATGACCTTTTCATTGCCATCAAACATTTGTGATAGAACAGCGCCCAAACCCCGTACACTGGCATCAGTAGTCAAGCTAGTCTTTTTAAGTACATCAAAATAGCCCAAGGTTGGCATGCGTGCAATCTCATTTTTAACTTTGTTAAAAGCATTAACACAATCTTTTGTCCATTTGAAATCCACACCCTTTTTTTAACAGTAATCTTAAAGATTGAACAACACTTGCAAAGTTGTACACAATCTTTGAATAATAGTCAGATAAACCAAGGAATGAGTTCACTTGGTCTTTGTTCCATGGAGCTGGTGCCTGTAATATTGCCTCTGCAAGATCAATTTTTGGACTAATGCCTTCGCTGGAAATAGAGTGTCCTAGGTAGGAGACAGACCCAACTCTGAATTTACATTTTTCACTTTCTTGTAGTCTAGACAGTACTTTGAACAATACCTTGTCATGGTTGACTCGATTCTGCCCATAAACAAGTATATCGTCCTGAAAAAACAAGACAAAATTAATTCCTGTTAATACATTTTTCATCACTCTTTGAAAGCATGCAGTAGCACTCGCCAACCCCAATGGCATTCTGATGAATCTATAAGCACCTAAGGGTGTTACAAAATAAGTTAAAGCCCTTGAGTCTTCGTGTAGCATGATCTGATGATAAGCTGACGATAAATCCATCACGCTGAAAATGCATGCACCACCCAATTTTGCCAGAGCTTCCTTAATTTTTGGCAATGGCTGCCTGTCAACCCAGATACAGTTATTTAAGCTTCTTAAGTCCACACACATCCTAATTTTTCTGCCTTTGTCCTTGGGGGTTAAAACAATTGGAGCCAACCATTCTGTTAACTCTATTTCTTCTATGACTCCCAACTCAAGTAATCTATTGATTTCTTCTTGAAGGGGTTTCATCATGAGATTGTGCACTTTCCTTACCGTGCGTACTACTGGTTTTGCCATGCCCTATAAAACTATTTTGTGTTCGAAACCTCTAAGAAGCCCAAGTTTACAACTGAAAACTCCAGGATACTTTCCTACAATATCTTGATCATCACTCTGATGTGTGACTAACATTACTTGATCAGGCGCATTTGGATTCTAGATTATGCCAAGGTCTTTTTGGTGTCGCCACTCTAAAAGATTATCACCACGCTTGGCAACATAAACTTTATCAACAGTTTCTCTTCCTTTAAACACAATGGATTGAATGGAATACCCAATTAAATCAATACTTTGCCCCCATACCCTACAGGATTGATGTCAGGTGGCAAAAGTTTTACATTGTTGAACTCAAAGGTGGAATTCCAAAATGTATCGCTCAACAAGGTGTACGGTGAGCCTGAATCAGCCAGTACTGGAACTAATTTGTCACTTATGTATACATCACACTTTGGCATAATCACATTACCTGTAACAACATCTTTTACATTATGTACAGGCTTACTGTTATTTTCTGTAATACAGTGAATGGCTTGCTGAGAAAACATTTCTTTCATCATCAACCATGTTTACTTTGGTGTTTCTACACATGTGTGCATAAAGCCCTTTTTCCCACAATTCCTACAATTCATACTCCTGGCAAAACAATTGGGAAAATGTGGTCCACGGTTTTGACTGCCACACCTGGGGCACCTTAATTTGGCACCCTTATTCGAGTTATAATTAAACCTTTGTTTATCAAACTTTACAGACCCTTTCTCCTGTTTAGTATTTGATTTACACACAGTGGCAACTGAGACGTCATGTGATGCACTATCAAGATCATCTTTTCTTATGTTAGCAATGGCATCAGCCGGAACAATGCTGTTACGTATTTCTTTTACCCAATGAGAAGTGTGCTCGAGGCTCTCCACAATAGTGATAGCTTCTTTAAGATTCAGATTTTTTTTATAACAACTTTTCCTGAATCTTTGAGTCATTTGTGCAACGCACCAGTTGGTCACGTATGAGAGAATCAGTCAACTGTTCAAACTCACATGTCTGAGCGAAAGATTTTAATGCTGCTACATAGTTACCAACTCTTTCTCCTTTGGCCTGTTCAAGCATGAAAAACTCGTGTCTTTCCATAACAACATTCAAATGTGGTCCAAAATGAATTTGTAGAAGTAATACACTCATTTCATAGACATCGTTAGGTTCGCCAGCCTCTCTGCCAATTGGTATGGGATCCAAACTATCGTAGATATTTCTGCTTTCAATGCCAAGATTGTGCATCAAAACTGCCTGTTTCTTAGCAGCAGAGAACTTTTCACCACCAATGGTTATGAGATACCAATTAAAAAGTGGTTTTCATTTCTTCCATGGAAGAATAGGTTCACCACGCTCACATAAAAACTGAGGTGGTTGGCTCATGCCACTGAACGTTGACATGCTGAAAGGTAAAGTAACTAAACAAACAAGCTAATATAATAATCCAAAACAATAGTCTTATATAATAAGATAAAACAATAAGCTAACTGAAATGCTAGTTTTTAGTAGTAGTAGTTTGTCAATAAATTCTTTGTCTGCTCCACTCCCTTTAGGTACTCATCAAAAAATAGACGACTCTATATTGCTGCTGACGTTGCTAGAAAGTGGGAAACTAATATTAAACTAATAAATTACATTGAAATAATTAACTTATCTGTTGAGGGAGTTTTCTTTTTTACTCTTTTCATTTCCAGGATTCAGGATTCTTCTCTTCCCTTTTTTTTTTATTTATTACTAACACACATATGCAGCAAACCGATGACAGCACTGCGTGATTGAGCTGAGTCACACATTCACTGGAGTCAAATGACAGCTCTGTGCGTTAGCGCTGTGTAGGAATACACGGTCCAGTCTTTCACTCGCGTCCGTACATAAACCGAACATGTGTCACCACCTTTCCTTCACGAAACGCGCACACTTCCACAACGCGACCTGTCTCGAGCCTTGATAACACTCTTGAGCGCTGCTCTGCCTCTGCCCACGTGTCAGACAATGCCTGCTCACAGTGGAATCAGCCTCGCTGTAAGTTTATTTTCAATTTACATGACTCGTGCGCTCAACGGCAGCATCACGGTCCAACAGTGAATCAATGTACAATTTCGGCTCAACTTCGCTCAAATCCTCTAGCACTCGATAGATATAATGTTATGCGATCCACAGCCAATACAATTCAAGAGTCTCACAACTTCTTATGTAAAAAGAAAAACAGAAAACCAACCTCTGTTATCAATGTCTTCGCAAATCTTGACAGTCCAAGCACACTGAGTTCTTCGGTGGGTGTAGCCAGCCAGTCGTCGCCAGTAATGAAACGAGGCTCTCATCTGTTCACCTCCAAGATAAGGTTTATTTACACCCACCAGACCCCGCAACTGACACTCTCCATCTGAGGTCCCCACATTCTGCTGCTGATGTACTTAACATTCCCAGAAAGAATCTCTCATTAAAGGGCAAGTTACAACAGGATCACCACAAAACTTTCCAGAAATGAGCTGAGGTAGATGAGACTTTGTTAGGAAAGTTTTGTGAAGATTCGTCAAATGGCACAAAAGTTATTAGCAAATTAAAAGATCTAATTTGTATGGAAATGTGGTCCTAACTAAACTATAGCTACCCAGTGGTGATTACTCATTTTTGACTCGGAACAAAAGATTAAATAAATATGATTTCTTACAGAAGGGGACAATCAATTTCAAATTAATGGAAACCAGCAAATTTAAAAAGAATGGAAATCAATTAACCCAATGAAAATATTTCACGAAGGTAAGTGAATATATATGTGCATATCCTAGATTATTTTTTTAAGAAACCAATTTTATTGATTTTCAATTATTGGGTAGAGACTATACATGACATGTGGATACATTTGGTGATAACTATATTTGAATATAAAGCCAATCCCAAGTATTTCACATCTACATATAGGCTGCTAGTCCAGTTAAGCAGTCATTGTCAATTTTATTGTACGGTTAATTAAAACCTTAACAAACAAGCATGATACATGCAAATATTCAGCACACAAAAATGAAAAACGCCCCATTGTAAAAACAGACAGAACAATATAAAGTGCTAAGTGTGAAGCAGCATTTTTGCTGTGTGTCATATAAAATGGGACAGTATTTTTAACCCACTCAGAGAAACAGTGTGAAAAGAGCGGTAACAGAGTAGATCAGGATTATATCACTTGCAATCCAAGCCCAGAATCAGCCAGTTAAGTAGTTGAGATACCAAAGTGGTCCCAGCAGGGTTGCTAACTTTTCTTATGCTTACGTGGGCAATCGCTGACCTGATAGATTAGTTCCTTAATCTTGGAGCAGTAATCCATTGACCTTAGCCAATCTCTGGTGGTGGGGCCATTTCAGATCTCCAATGCTTAGCAATCTCTTCTACTCTGAGGGGTGAAATTGCCCACTAGGATTCTTTCACTCCAGCTACTCTTAAGTATGCCTAAGATCTCCATTAGAAGGATTGTAGTACAGGTTTGCAGGTTTGGCCCAATGCCATCTGTGGTGACTATGGTATTGTATACTAATCGTCTTTTACTCTGGTGCAGTCCCATAACATGTGGAAAATGTTGCCCACTACTGAATGACACTGTATATGTCTCAGGATTCTGCCATCCTGCTACTAGGTGTTGCCCTCATCAACACAGGACATTATACACATCTTCACTAAGAAGACTTAGTTTCTCTTCACTTTCCAGTTCAGGTTTCTGTTCAACTTCCCTGATGCATTGTGGTTCTTGCTGTTCCATCAGTGTTCCATCAGACAGCCACAAAGGAAGGTTAGGTGTATCTGAGTGCCCATCTGCATCCTGATGGCTCATCCTGGGCATGATGGGAGGGAGGAACTGACATTACACCTGAATAGGTAGTGTCCTGTCCCCACACAAAGGGTTGAATACCCCCCTGTAGTGAGTCTGGAGCCAGGGCTATGAAGGAAGGACCTCTGTGCACTTCAAAGAGCCTTCTTTGAAGTTGCCCCAACTTCAAAGGCATAACTGGGTGTAAGTACTGGGTCTCTGACTCCACCAAGTGAGACACTTCTGGACCTGTAAAGAACCTCTGTCAGAAGGACTTCTGTGCGGCTACAAAGACTATCACTCTGCCGTACTACTGCTCTGGAAGAACTGCTTATTTGCTCAGCTGCCTGCTGCTCTCTGATGTTGCTGAGGGCGAGCTGCATTCTGCCTTGAATCCAGAGTGATCTCCAAGGGCTTTTTGGCTTGCCTCCTGTTGCTCGAGACTCAGTGATATCAAAGTCTCATCAGCTTCTCCTGCGCCTGGTCCATTGGAAATGGACCCAGGTGCTTGCTCCAGGGAAATCAATGCATCTCCAGTCTGGGAGTAGCACAGCCAATGCATCGACCCTGTTGCAGGAGCAGAATCAGTGCATCGCAGTTGGAATCAGCACATAGCCTTAAAGAACGGACACATTGGAACCAATGCATCACTGCCTCTGCATCATCTATAGAACCAATGTCTATTGCCTCGGCGCATCATCTTCGTAACTGACGCTTCGATTTCAAATACATTGTTAATTTAATATACCATCAGGAAAATGAGATCTGGGAGGATTAGAAAACAAGCAATTAAAAAAAACATCAAATCAAAAGAAAATGTTAATAAGCGCCAAAACCCTTCAGGAAAATATGACAAAACCAACTCAAACCTACGGGTGACATAAATATCACCTATGGAATCAATATTTGCCAAAATGAACCCAAGCAGAAAATTTACATTCTTAAAGGACCCAACTGCGGTCATTTATGCTACAACAGACAAGATCATGGGCCTCCCGAAACCATTGACGCCGCCAAAGCTTGGCACTTCAACAGAAGAGGACTCAATCTTTAATGCAGAGCAGGGTCTAATCTCAACAGAAGGAGACCCAAACCTGATCATAAATCAGAGCTTAACAACAATAGTCACCCACAAGGATGAACTAAAAACGAACAACAATGGTAGCAAAAGGATAGCCAGCTATGCCCAGGAATTTAGCTCACACTACCCCAAGATTGGAGATATTGAATGATGGCAAACAGGGGGACATTTCCAACATGCAAAAATGAAACGACTCCTGACTTGAATCAATTTCATTGATAAATAACATGGATTTAATGCAGGCATTGGAAGTTATAACAAGAACCCTGGAACAAACAAACAGTGACGACTTGATATTAAAACACAAAAATTAAGCAAACAATGATCATCAGAGAAAGCAGGTTCAAATGTACAGTAAAAATGGTATGCTTGACAGAGCTGGGTTACTAAAGGTGATAAGTGACACAGAGGAACCAACCACCACTTCACTGACGAAGGAAAATGAGGATAAACTGGATATAAAAGTGGAAGATCTTTTAAAGCTGCACACTTTAATGATAAACAACTTGCAATCTTCAATTAGTGTTCTTAACATGCAGTCGGATAAATTGGATATCCAGATTAACTTAATGAACATCATAGCAGCGCATATTACCGGCATAAATCCAAAACTTGAAACATTGACGGAACTTATAACACAGAAAAACAGCACAGCCTCCATTACACCAGCAACCCATTGTTGATAAATTATGTGAAGTACCAACCATCTTAATGAGCATACTGAATGAGGGCAAACAGACAATCAGTCACATGTGCCATAAGGTTCACTGAAGAATGAACTACCAAACGGGAAAAAAAAATCTCTAGAAACAATAACATCCCAAAACATAAATATGCCAGAGTTCGGCAACCTAGTGGAAGAACCCTGTGAGAATGATAAAACACCTAACATAGAAAATCCACCATCACCATCAGTTGACAGCAATCCAGCTTTAACTGAGCAATTAATAAACCAGCAAAATGATCAAGATGATCCACTAGCTCTATTTCAAAGAAAAACCAGAGGAAATGCTCCAGGAAGGCTAAAAAGAATCTACACTTTAAAAGAAAGATTGTTCAACAGGAGAATAGATTTTACCCAATCTTTGATTCAAAGTCCAAGAAAGAAAATTCAGTAATAATCGCATCTACAATAAATCAAGAACCCAAGGAAGAACCAAAGCACATAAATGTGGTTCCCTCGCTGATGGATTCATCAGATTCTCTATCCACAGAATCAATGGGGAAGTGCTTGAACATATCCTCCCCACAAAGAGTATGCAAACGGAGACAATGAACCTTACAGATTGCAGGATGTAGCCCCTCCTGAGTTCAGTGGAAGCTGCCCGGGATAAAAAGGACAAAAATCACACAGGCATGGTAACAGCTGGTCAAGAAATTGCTCAGAAGACAAAAGACAAACAAGTCAATCACAAAACAGGCTTATTAACTCATAAGTAAATTAAATCGAACAAGACAAAAATCAATGGGAAGGGGTCTTGCAGAGATGCTCCCAAACGACTAGAGCTCAGAATGAGCAGATATTGATCAACGTAAATTTACATCATAGCAGCACGAAGTACAAAACGTTAAAACAGAAAACTAAAAACTCAGTATCCTGCTTGTTCTCTTCACTGCAGCTAAGAATTGAGGCGCATACAAAAACTCAAATAACCTGATCCTATTAACCCCACAATATACATCACAAGGTCCCAGGACTACCTGAACAGAAGAAACAACCTGAGCCTAATGGCAGCTATTCTAACTTTAGACCACCTTTCCTTGTCCGATCGGCTATCGATCGAGTTTGTTAGTCAGGGGAACACGAACCAGAATGAACAAACACTCTCAACCTGGAAGACCGTCGAGACCGTTTCATTAATCTTAATGCAGCCCCACAGTTTGAGGCCTGGAGCACAACCCTTTCAAAGCCCGTAAAGCAATGCTACCCCCAAACCTGTTACATTTGCTCAAAAATCGATCTGATAATTACGGTATAACTCAAGTATACTCTGTATTGCAAAGTGCAAGAGGTAAATTGGGAGACAATGAGTCAGAATCAAAAATACAAGAGAAAACTCAGCTCGAACCCGGCAGGCCCCTGATGGCACCATGAAGGGAATGACTCAATATTAACAGAAGCACAGTTTAGCAGCCATCATGAAATCCTTTATCGTTGCATATTGCAAGGGGATAGCACGAACAGCAGGGTAATTCACCACATGATAACTGTAAAAACTATGATTTAATAGATCTTCAAGAAACATGGCTGATCACCCCAGTCAAAGTAGCAGGCTACATTCTCCATCATGTGAAAGCAATAAGATCACAATGGTATGGCAGACCAAAGAGTGGCCATGCCGTCTACATCTCTACTGCACTGAACATCACATCTGCCCAAATGCCTACTTTAACAACAGACATGAAAATGATAAAAATGGACCTGGGACACAACAAAGCAGTAAATAAAATCATCCTCATAAATCTCTGTGCACATCCAAAACGAGAGAACAAAAATGCCTTATTCAACAAATTGACAACTGCAATAATGGAAATAAGGTTTGAAAACCCAACATGGGAAATAATTGTAACTGGCGATTTTAACTCAAATTTAATATACACACTAGAGGAAGATGACCACTTGTCAGCGGCAAATGCAATATGGGCAGTACAACCCCAAAAATGTTCAACTCTCAAACAACACAATCTAAGTGGACAGAAACTAGTGACAGACCTAGAACATTTTGATATGAGAGTATTAAATGGAAGAACCCAGCAGGATTGAACTCCGACCTGCACATATCACCGCCCGTACTCCCAGTCTATTATAGACTACACAATTGTTACTCTACCTCTGCTTGCCCAAATAAGAGAATTCTCCATCAAATACACCACTTAAAGCGATCATTCGTATCAACATCTTGAACTAATAACTTCCCTACCAAGACACATGACAGCACCACTAGAGGTAGGACAAACAACAACGATCAATTTGAAGCGCCTAAGAATTTCAAGTAACCCGCTCACTGAAATTGCCACTAGGGCAAAGGAATTGATAACAAACTATGATTCAAGGGAGGGCTCTGAAGTAGAAGCTTGGGCTGCCTTTTTAACAAATCTACTAAAAGATTCCCCTACAGTAAATCAACCTAGTAGATAGATCAAGGTAAAGGTAGTTCAACAATATGGGCAAAAAAGCCAGGAACCTAAGAAAAGAAATAAGAGGTGCAATTAGATCTACAAGGGGCACTGTTGTGTCCAAAAATATATGGGAAAAATTAAGAACCTCAAGAAGCAGTGCAAAAAGAAAAATTGGGAAGACAAAAGAACAAACTCCTATTTAATGCAAAGCAATCAAATTCTAGGGCTTTTTGGGAGCTAGTAAATGGCCTTACAAGAACTCCAAAGATGATTAAAACCGCTTGTGTCACAGAACCAGCTTGGAACTCTACCTAACCACCACTTTTGTTTCATACTACACCTTCAGAACTGGATAGTTTGACAGAACAGGCCAAATCCGCACATACAATAGTCAAGATACTTAAAGAATCAGGATCTGCCCTCAAGGTAATGAACTTTGCAATAGAATCCCCTTCAATACAATACACACATGATAAAATATCTAAAGTAATAAGATCGGGCCGACTGGACGGGGCCCGAGGCCCAAATGGTATTCCGCAAGCAATTTACAAATGAGACCCTGACTTTTGGGCAGCCCCGATGTCCTGAATGTTCCACGAGGTGGGCAGTACAATCACACTTCCCGAGAGCTGGAGAGGCTCAATAATCAACCCAGTGTACAAAGGAGGTGGAATGATAATAGATTCGGAAGCAAAATACTACACTTCACTGATCCTTAGAGATCTAGTAAACTGGTCAGCAAACAATAAAATAAAAATACCTATTAACCAGCCAGGATTCCGTAGCGGTTCTAGTACCACCACAAACGTACTCGCTTTGGGCCTAATGGCAGACAAGAGCTTGCGGCAGCGGAAAAACCTGCATCTATGTTTTATAGCCTTTAAGACTTATTTTGACGGAGTTAATAGGGCCTTCTATGGAACAAACTAAGGCAGTGGGGTCTCCCAGAACCAATTCTTAGAGCTATAATGCAACTGTATACAAACACATGGATGCAAGTCAAAATAGCTGACGTCAGGAGGCTCACGAGGAAAATTCGCATGGAAGCAGGACTAAAGCAAGGCTGTTTATTAGCACCTCACTTGTTTAACTTTTTTATGGCTGATCTCTCACCAAAGCTAGATCAGGTTAACTCGCATCTTCCACGCCTGGGTACATACCTGTTACACATATAGCCTATGCTGACGATATAGTTCTGTTAAGCTACACAAGAGTGGACATCCAAAGAGTGATCAACTAATTGGGACACTTCACCAAGGCAAATATGCTAGAAATAAACACAACAAAACAAAAGTCATGACCATAAGTCGTTGTGCCCAGAAACTACTATCATATAAGCTTGGCAACATAAACTGGTGCCAGTCAGCAATTATAAGTATCTAGAATTATACATAGATACTCGATTTAATTTTCAAACACATAATGAGAATCTAATAAAAAAAGCAATGGCCTTATATTTGCCTTCTGCTCAATAGCAAAGAGCCTAAAAGGACCATCGTTCATGCCATTATTAGCAATCATTAAAGTGAAACTTTTGTCGAGCTTGGCCTATGCAGTGTGTGTAAGTGAAGTCTGGCACGGAAAACGCAGCAATTCTGGAAAGCCTTCAAATAAGAATGTATAAAACAGTATTCGGTCTACCACGGAATTCCTCTCTAGCGCAGGTCCGGTTGGAAGTCGAACTGCAGCAGCAAAATCTAGAGAGAAGATATGTATCAATAAAAACATGGTACAAAATCTGGACAAACCGTCAAAATCCACTTAACAATGCCCTCTGGAAGGCACAAGAAGATGACCCCCAGTCAGTTTATACCAAGTACCTAAAGCTCACAAATGCGACAGGCCTCTGGCAACAGAATTTCCTGTTTTCGTCATTCTGCCAAACTTGAATAAAGCGGCAAAAGGCACTCGCTAATGGATGACAAAATATTATTTAGCAAACGTTCCCACGCATGGATGGCCATGCAATCATATTCAGAATTGCAACCTGCAACATACTTGGACATGACAGACTCCCCATACTTAAAAAGAAAGCTATTAGCAATACGTCTTGGTTCATTACCGTCCAATGCTGACCAACCAAGTTGGAAATGTAAAGGACCAATGTCATGCAGCCTTTGTGGAGTGTCAAAACATGACTTTGTTTATCTAATGTGCATATGCTCAATTTTAAAATCATATTGGCTTTTACTATTAATAAACTTTTTTAACATCAGGGGCATGCAGATCAGCAATATTAAAGTGTCCCGACCCAAATGACCCACAGCTCAACTATAAACTGGTCAAATTTATACTTCCGTATGAGAAATTAATGAGAAAGAAATTGATAGGAAAAGCATAATAGCACTTTACGACAAATGCAGCATAATTGTAAAAGTACTATCTCCTCTGCTTTTACTGTATTATTGGTAAATCAAATGTATATGCTTTAAACCACATTTGTTGTAACATATGTAGTTTTAATTGGTATATTGTTATGGTTTGAACTAACTTAAACAATAAAGAATCATTCATTCATTTAAAAAAATAAATTTAAAAAAAGCTCATTGTAATTACTTGTCTCCCTTAGTCTTCTTTCTTTGTCTGAGTGATGTCAGTGTTGTAGAAGTGTGTGATTTGTTTGAAATGTTAGTGTTCAATTGCTGCCTGTTGTGGGATCTCATTGCAGGATGGGCTGAGCTAATGCCATTATGCTCCTGGTGGAACAACTAAATACTTATTTTCTTATTTTTGCTTTCCTGGTTTGGGTACCTTGAAGATCATTTGCTTGGTGCTGAAGATAGTGCAGGAATGGCAACTAAGGGAGAAACGTCTGCTAGGTAGTCAGGTGTCTGAAAGTGTGCTGATCCTTGTGGATAATGCATAATAATGGAAATCTGATGTGCACTGCTATTGGGAGACAGTGAAGGTTTCTTAGCGTGGGGGCGATTTAGCCAAATTTCGTTCTTCAGAGATTATTGATTTAGAGCGCACAGAAGATGGCATTGAAAGGGCTCAACATGAATTCAGGGTGGCCAGTTGGGACGGCATTACCCCCACCAATGTGGGAGAGGAAAAGCACTTCTACGGTTCTGTTGATGATGGATTCTGGGGAAATTGTAATATCTTCCATAGACATTTGATCTTGCATGTGGCTAGGTTTTCTAATGATTCTGGTCATAGAAAGAAAGGTTGGGATCAATGTAGAGCCAATCAATTCATCATTAGCAGAGGGAGAGCATATACAACTGTGCAGTTTCATTTTATTGAAGCAACTCTCTAATTGAGGTTGTAGTTTGCCACCATTAATGAATTTTGTTTTTGAAAGGTTTATGAAGGTCATTGTCACGTAAGGCTGAATGGAATCGAGACCTCTTCACGTTTTTCCCTACCTGTCCTGTTGCTTCTATTCTCTGACATGGGATAAGCAGTCCCTTCTTTTCCTCTTTGTACTTTGATTCTCAAGGCTAAAATGTTGGTTTCTTTTTTTCTCCGTCTGCACTTCCTATCTGTTTTTTTTTAATCCTCTAGTCTATTATATCTCTTTTGTAGGAAAATTCTCACATTTTGCTACCATTTTTATTCTCCACACCTGCTCAGACTTTAAAAAAAAAACTTTTTATTGAGCACAGCATCGAGAACATTGAAATAGCACATGAACAAAAATTAGCACGAATCAACAGTGTGTTTAAATATTCAGTAAAAGCAATTCTTTCATCTTTCCAAGCTACAATCAATGGCAGGATAAAAACAGAAAAGCCACTTAAAACAAAGCTATCCTATAAATCCGTAGCTGAATAATGAAAAGATAATAAAGTGTCACAGTGCCAAAGTGCAAGTGCAAGAGTGCAAAAATACAAGGCTAAAGTGCTAGAAGAAGATATTCTTTGTTCCTCCAAGACATTTTAGAAATAATAGTACAGCCCGTAGACTCCATTTTCCGAATAATACAACCCCTCTATCTAATTTTTCAAATTACTTAAAAACGTCCAGTTCTTATTAAACTTCTTGGAGGCTCCCACGCGGTTCACATGGGCTGCTTCAAAAGCCTGCATCCGTTTCATTTTATTAAACCATTTGTCATAAGCGGGAACCTCCCTAGACCTCCAATTCTGGAGAATTAAGGAGCGGGCTACCAGTGAAGCGATAAAGAGGAACATTTCTTCAGCTTTACTTAAATTCGTCCTGTCTTTACCAATTCTGAACAGGGCCACCTCTGCTTCTGGCAATATCTTCTTTTTAAATGCCCTATTAAGAGCCGAGAAGATCTCCCCCCAGGAAGGCCCCAATTTAGGACATTAAAAAAAGATATGGGGCCAGCCCCCTTCCCCTTCCGCCTGCCATCGAAAGCATCTATTTTTGACTTCCGGGTACTTTTTGTTAAGTGTTTTCGGAGTGTAGTATGCCAGCCATCGGGATAAGAAAACCATTATTTTAAAATTGCTGCTTTCAGAGCCTTACTCCCACACCAACATATAGCTTCCCACTCATTATTAGAAAAGGTACATTGTGTTTCACGAGTCACCCTTTCGAAATGGTTCTCTTTCAATGGGAGTTGGCCCTGATCTCGTAGCAAACAATACCAATTCCCTACTCCACTTAATTTTGCCCCAAACAGAGCTATCACAAGTTTATTTGGCATTTAAAAAACAAATTCAGTTTTTTTTTAAAAAAAATAGACGATTTGTAAATATTAAAAAAAGCTGTATTTCTCTGATCACTACTCCTCCTCGACAACACCTCCTGCCACGTGATTACCCTGTTCTGAATTAAAAAGTATCTTAGTTCTACCAACCCACAACCCACCCAATTTTTCAAGTGGCATGATTGAATTTGAAGGTCGAGATTCTTGCATTCCCTCAATTTTAAGTAATGCAACCCAGAGGAACCCGTCCCCTTAAAAAAGGATTGAAGTCTGGTGGAGTAGTCCTTTAACGGCTTGTATCTTGTTTTTTTCAAAAGTTTGGAGGTTTTTAAGAATATTGGAAACTGGGAGCCGGTTTCCTGCACCATTTTATCCACAAAAAAGTTATCTTTTAGCTCATTAGAGACGAATAAACCAGCTAGTAAATCTAAAAAAGCAGCCTCATAATCAGTTCGTATATGCGGTAGAGCCAGCCCTCCCTGTTCAGTAGTTAATTGTACTGATGGGAGCTTGACCCTTGGTGCCTTATTCCCCCAGACAAACTGTCTGATCAGAGTTTCCATGGCTTTAAAAAAGACCATATTGATTTTAATAGGTACGTTAATAAACAGAAAAAAAAGTAACGGCAGTATGGACATCTTAATAAGAGATGCACGTCCCACCACGGTCAGAGGGAGTAAAAGTGACTGCTCTAACAATTTCTTGATTTTACTTTGCATTCTTACATAGTTCAAATTATATATCTGTTGGTATTGGTTCGTAACATAGATCCCCAAATATCTAATAGAGTCAGGTTTTACGGCTTGCACCTTAAGGTTGGCTGGGAGAAAGTTTATATCTATAATCAGGATGAGAACTTCTGTTTTATTTTGATTTATTTTATAGCCCCCAATTAATTAGAATTTACTAAATTCCCTCATTGCCAATTCTAGATTGCAATTGTTAGGTTTCAGATATAAAATAATATCGTCCGCTAAAAGCTTCAGTTTGGCCATACCCAAGATTGGAGCCTTTATTGCTATATTGTCTCTCATTCTCATGGCTAAGGGTTCTATAAAAAAGGTAAAAAGCAATGGGGCGAGCGGATAACCTTGTCTTGTCCCCTGATTAATTTTTACTGTACCAGCCCGTTTTGTGTTAATTACCACCTGAGCCTGTGCCTCCTGATATATGTTTTGCAGCATTAAAATGATCTGGGGAGGGAAACCAAATTTACTGAGGGCAAAAAACATAGTATTCCAGTTCACCAGATCAAAGGCTTTTTCCGCATCGACCATTATAATACAGGCTGGAGTGAAATTAGTATTACAATAGTCTAAAGCCTGTAATAAAAACTCTGTATTTGCTGCCATAGATCTTCCTGCTATAAAGCCATCCTGATCTTTGTGAATTATTTCCTGTGCAGCAGATAGAAAACGCTGCGCCCACAACTTCATGAAAATCTTATAATCTGTGTTGAGGAGGCTAATAGACCTATAAGAATTAACATCCTTCGGGTTCTTGTACTTTTTTACAAAGCAGACCACAATTGCCTCTTTGAAAATCGAGGGAACCTGGCCACCGTTTTTAATATAATTGAAGAGTTTTTTCAAAGGTGGAATCAATTCTTCTGAGAAAGCTTTATAAAATTCAATAGGAAACCCGTCCTCCCCACATGCTTTGGCTCTGGATGTTGATTTTATGGCTGCCAAAATCTCTGCACTTTCTAAATCTGATATTAGCTTGTCTATCAGGGAATCAGATAGTCTAGGAAGGTTAACAATATCGAAGTACTCCTGTATAATATTTTCCCCTACCAGATATTCTGCGGTGTAAAGCTGCTGGAAATGTTCCAAAAAAATCTGTGGAATCTCATCAATATTTGTTGTTTCTATTCTGGTCTTGGGGTTAATCACCTTTGAAACTAAAGCCACTTCTTGTTTAGTTTTGGTGGAGCTGGCTAGCAGTTTGCCCACCATCTGGCTATCTTCATAAACCTTTTGTTTGTAGGATCGGGAGCTGTTAATCTCTTCTAAAACAAAGAAGTCTCTCAGGGCCTTTCTAGCACCATCCAATTGATGTGGACGTGACAGAATCCTCTGAGCCTGTGCCCGTTTGCACAGCCCCCTGCTTTTCGGCTATTTTGGCCCGTCAAGCTCTTGACTGAGCGGCCGAAAAGGAAATAATCTGGCCTCGAGCCGCGGCATTAAACCACCCCCAAACCGCAAAGGGTCCAGCCGTCTCCTCATTGATCTTAAAATATTCAGAGATCCATGCTCTAAAACTCTTAACCCATTTTTGATCTTGGAGAAGAAGGCGATCCATCTGCCACCTGAGTCGCTCCCTTCTCGCTTCGCCAATTGCGAGTTCAAGCCCAATATAAGAATGATCAGCAAAGGGGTTAATCCCAATATCTGCCTTTAGGACAAGAAGGGAGCTTGAAATTAGAAAGAAGTCGATACGGGATGCTGTCTGATATCGGCTCGAGTGACAAGTATATCTATTTTTGTCAAAATTGGCATTCCGCCAGGGATTTATCAGTTGGTGATTATGCATGATAACCTCAAAAATTCTTTTAGTGTTTGGTTTCAATTGTTTTTAGTTTGTATTTGAGGTATCTTTCTTTAGATCCTGTATATAATTAAAATCTCCCCCAATAATAATCTGACTGGGGGGGCCCCCCTTAAGAACTCATTGATTTTGACCAGCCCTGAGGCGTCATCCGTAATCGGGCCATAGTAGTTTACGAAATTCAAAATCCTCCCCTTCAATTTTGCTACTACCCATAGCCATCTCTCCTGTGGATCCCTACGAATTTGTTCAAACTCCCATGGCAAATTTTTTGAGAAATAAATAGCAACCCCTCTCATGGCAAGGCCTGCTGACGCGAAGAAAGAGTTGGAAAAAACCCTTGGTAAATGCAACTTAGGTGAATTAGATTTCAAATGTGCATCTTGGAAAAATAAGACATGGGGATTAAAATAGGTCAGCCACCTAATAAGCCCGCCATATTTTTGTTTGCTGAGCATGCCATTGGCGATGACTGACAAAATCCTACATTTACTAGCGATTTCTTTTTCTTAAAGAAACTTGTTGTTTGCTCAAATCCTGTCTGCATCTGCTTGTTTTTCTCTTTTTGCCACAATGGTCCCACTCCCACACACTCCCTCCCTGGACCCCAGACCCCGTGAACCCCCCAAGAAATGCGGTCATCCCCCCGGATCCCACAGTCCACATCTCTCCCCCCTTCTACACTATGGGGTGCCCTGGACCTGCACCCTAGGTGTTCTACTCCCTCACAGCACTAGAAACCTTACAATCAAAAATGAAAAATAAAACAGACTAACTTTGCAGTAGAAATCTTTTTCAATAAGTCCTGGGCTTCCTCTATATGTGAAAACATATGAAATTTCCCTCTGACCAAGACCTTAAGTTTAGATTGCTGGGCAATGGACGCCTGAGCCCCCTGGGCTTTAAATAGGTATAAGAGTTTCACAAACTCCTTACGTTTATGAGCCGCCACCACAGACATATCTGCAAAAATGCGACATTTAGTCCCCTCATTAATAGAAAACTGTTTCTGCTGAATCGCTTTAGCCAGAATGTTCTCTTTCACTCAATAATCAGCAAAGTTGGTCAGGATTGTGCGAGGGAACTTGGAATTAGGAATGGGATGAGCAGGTGCCCTGGTTAATGTTAAGACACCAGTAAAGTCAGGAAGCACTTTTTGCTTGATGAATGATTGAACCCATGCAAGAGTATTAGCTCCCTCGCTCACCTCGGGTACTCCAACAATCCGAATATTGGAGTGGCGTGAATGATGTTCTAATTCTTCAAGCTTGTTTTCAAGCATGATTTTATCTTCCGTCACCGAGCTGACTTTCAGGACCATAGAACTCATCTGATCGTCCAACTGAGCAATCCTTGCGTCGGCTTCATTAAATCTGTCCCTTTTCACTCTCCCCCTTGCTGTAGCTCGGACTGTGACTCGGACAGACCTTCCGAAGAGCTTTCAAAGCTTGAATTCAGGCCTGGCTGATTAACTGAGCTCGCGACTTTAGCTGAAGATTATGTCCCTTTCGGTTGCATTAAACGTTTTTTTGCTTTCAACCCCGCTGCTGTCTCAACTTTAGCTATTGCGTTCACTTGTTTAGAATGTCTACCCATCTTTCTTTAGTTTCTTTAAAAATTGAAAGGTGTGTGTCGGATTTCCAAAGTCTTAACTACCAGCAATAGAGAGGATAAGCTTTTTAAACAAAAATAGGCACTAGCTAGGTACAAGCTTCCTCTGCTGACTGCCTTAGCTTTGATTTGTAGAGTGGTTGTTAACACTGACCCTCGAATTGCCAGTTTTTCAGGGTTTTTTTTCTCCTTCCTCTTCAACCAAACTACCTTCCACAGTTCCTTGCAAGTTCATTGATTTTGCCCAACCTCCAAACACCAAATGTCACATTGCTGCTTCGCCTCACCTCACAGCTCAGATTAATCTCCTGCCAGCTCCCATGGGCACCCTCAGCAGCTCCCTTCGCTCCCTTTGCTAATTCCTTGCGCTCAGCCTGCCGTCAGCCGGTTCCGTGCTCTGAATCCCTTTAAAGCCGCCTTGGAGTTCTACAAGCTTTTTCCACCCAAAGCTCAGAGCGCCAGCAGAAGTTCAGCCGGGATTGTGTTTGCGGCTATATTACAACACCGCTACGTGAGTTTTCTCCTTTGATGCGAGTCTGCACGTCGAGAGGCGGTGAAGGTGAAGGTGATTACGGCACGAGGGACGGTGAATTTCCAGTGCTACAGACCGCCAGAATCAAGTTTTCCCGTTCGGCGTTCAGCGGGTGCACATTGCTCAGCCGTCTCCATTGCCGAGGGGAGGAGCATCGATCACCTGTGGCTAAGCAGAGGCGGGAGTCTCCGCAGCCATTCCCAGATGCCGGAATAAGATACGCCTGCTCAGTCTTTTGAGATAGAGCACTGGATTACTGTGCATCATGCTACAAATATATCGCAGCAAAAATACTAACAATCAAAATATTGACTAGTGTAGCTATGTTAGTATAGGGTTGCTATACATAACCCCACATCTACGTTCCTTGACGATATAAATATAGTCAAAGTACATTGATGCGAGTAAAAAATAGTTAAATAGGCTGTCAATATTTTTGCTACGATATTCTTTTAGCATGATTTTTTGGAAATATAATATTCTGACATACAACTTTTCTTCAACCTACAAGTGCCAACTAAAACGTGTATTGTTACTTTAATATTATTTGTCTTGATTCCTGATGCTCTCTCTACTTCTGTTCCTACCTACTACCTTTCCCTCCCTGTTCCTACCTAACTTTGACATATTATTTGTCCCTTCTTTACTGGTCCTATCTGGCAATCATTTTTCCTCTCTTCATTATTCCCTGATTGCTCCCCCTCACTTCCATTTCTATCTCATGTGCCGAGGTTTTAAATAGGCCTGGGCAGTAAATTCCATTCCGCTCGCGGAATTTGGGTAATTTTGCGTTCCAAAGACAACGCGGAATTGCCCAAAATTCCACGATCCGTGGCTTCGCGGAATTGTTTGCTTGTTCACGCTTTCAAAATGTGTGTTCGGGAGATATTCCCCCCTCCCCCGAGCACGCAAACAGCGTTCGCGAACAGGAAAAAAGCATTGCGAACGGGCGGAACAAGCAATCCCACGTGTTCGTGGAACTCTGAGTGCTTGCAGAGATTTTTTACTGTTTCGCAGAGCTTTGCGTAGCGCGACTACGGAAATTCCGCCTACCCCTAGTTTTAAATAAATGTGCAGCCTTTCTCCTTCATGTATCCTCTCTCTGATTCAAATATAAGCCCCTCCCACTCTGTCCATACTCTCTCTCAAATAATTCTTGTATTCATCCACTTCCTCCCGCCATCTTGCGTAACTCTACGTTTCAGTTCTTTCATCCCGCTCAGTTCTCTCTACTTCCACACTCTCTGCCTTGCTCTAAAGAACCATCTGCTCTCAGTCACCTTTGAAGGTAATTTCCCTTTAGTACCTAAGTAATGTTCTTCCGTTCTCATGAGAACATCTGCTGAATAAATATCCCCAACAGACTTAATGTGTTTTGTTTTTGGTCTTTGAATGTCCTTTGCTGCAGTTCGTCAGAGACAGATTAAAATGAAAATGAAATAAAATGAATGAACCAGCAAACTTTTATTGTGCATTTTAAACGCCTCATTTTGTAGCAATGCGGCATCAAAAGTTCCACAGCACCCAGACGAGCTGCTAAGTAGTAATTCTGCCACTTGACTTGGCCAGACATCTACATTTGCTAGAATGCACGCGAACAACTTGAAACAGACTAGATCCCCATCAGCATCCTGCTATGGGGAGGTGTAAGAGGGAGCTCAGTACCAGCCTTTCTCCAGTTTTTGTTTGGCTAAAGTGTTTGATTTGTATCTGTTCGTGTACATGAAGCATCCTGAAATCCTGGCATTTCCCAATGTGTCTTTCAATAGTTGCAGGTGCCCCCTACTCGGCTCTCTGCAGAAGACTGAACATCTCTATCACTTCCATTCATTGAGAGGACTTCTCTGACATCTGCATAGCATGGTGACTCAGAATTCCTTGCCCTCTACAAGATCCTGGAAAGACTCCTACAGAAAACTGAAGGCTTGCTGTGTGCCACAACTTTCCTTTAATCTCTCTGGGCCCAATTCACAAAGGGACTTGTGACTTATAAACTTACGAGTGCGGATTCTCTATAGTGAGCAGTGCTGAGATTCCGCAACGAGTGCGGCAAATCCGCACTTGTAACTTTATGAGTTGTCAGTCCTGACAGAGCGCGATTGTGCTCTTTCATTTGTAGGGATGCACCATAATCACAAGTAGTTTGAACCTGCATTCATTCTTTTGTCGTGTTAACATTTGGTTATTAGAATGTGAATTGCAATAATGTGTAAAGGTGAAGTGATAGAAATATTTTCTGTAATGTAAAGAAATTAACATGGAAATGGTGAAAAGCCTAGTATTCGTTTATAACTGACTGTTAGAAATGGGGGTCTCTAGTTGGCAGAGGTAGGTACCTTTGTCCAAGTTTTTAGGGGCCCTTCTTCCTAGTCAGGGTAAGTGGGATAGACTTTTAAAATAACCACTGCTCGCCCCCTTGGTGGCTTGGCACAAGCAAACAGGCTTATCGCAGAGGCAGTGTGTAAAGCATTTGTGAATACATACAGTAATACAGTGAAAACACTACAAGTGGACACCACACCAGTTTAAAAAAATACGTAATCTTTATCTAAACCAAAATAAGACCAAACGACAATAATCCACAATACAGTAATACAAATCTGACTTTCAAATGGTAGAAACAGTTCAGTTCAAAGCAAATTGCAGATGCAACACTTTTCACACAAAGTTCCTTGGATGCGTCACGCACACAATCAAAAAGGGCCGCAGTATTTGTGACCCATCAGGACAATGTACAAAGGTCAGATTAGAGATGTTGGAGGACAGGGGATGGGGGCGGTAGGAGGGAATGTTGTTGGAAACTCACTGGAAGTGTGTCCACGTATTGCTTTTATACAGGAAAAAAATGTATTGGTGCGGCCAGGAAATAATGTTGTAAAGATCATGCAAATTGTTGATGCCCTATGTTTCTAATAAAAATAATTTCAAAAAGGGCCGCAGGGAAGGTGATGCGTCGGTTCCTTACACTCAAGGAAGGTGATGTGTCGGTTCCTTGCTCCAGGGGTGGTGATACATCGGTTCCTTACTGCTGCACAGGGGAGGTGATGCGCTGGTTGCTTATCAGAGAGGAGGTGATGCGTCGGTTTCTTACTGCGTGGGGAGGGGATGTGTAGGTTTCTTACTGCGTCCTCCAATGATGCAACAGACCTGGTGCCTCGATGTGATGCGACGATCCGGGATGATGAGTGGGTTCTTGCAGCTGCACAGCAGGGCTTGCGTGAGAATCGGTGCAGTGATCTTGGTCTTCGGAGATCGGTGCACTCGTTGTGGGATGCAGCGATTTCTCGAGCCGCAGGAAGGCGCTGCAACGATTTCTTTGGCGATACGTCGGAAACAGGTGCGGATGCGTCACGCTTCTTGTTGTTGCGTTGCTTTTTCAGCTCCCAACAGCCAGAATAACCTCCAGAGGCCCATAACAGCTGCAGGCACCTCTTGGCAGGTCAGAACTCCCAGCAAGGAAGTTCACAGGAGCTGGGGGTGAAGTCTCTGTGTCCCTGAGACTTCAGAACAGGAGGCAAGCTCTTCTTCAAGCTCTTAGAGATCTTCCTCAAGCAGGGGACACAGCAAACAGCAAAGTCCTTTCGCCTTTCCTTGGCAGCAAGTAGCCACTGCAGGCCATCCCCAGACAGCAAACAGCACAGGGGCAGTATTCCTCCTCAGCTTCTCTGGCTCCTCTCCTTGGCAATAGTTCCTCTTGATTCCCAGAAGTGATCTTTGAAGTCTTTTCTATCCCTGAGACTTCCAACAGGAGGCAAGCTCTACTTCAAGCCCTTGAAGAAAACTCTAACAGCAGGATGATGACAGCACAGTCAGTCCTTTCCCTACCCAAGACAGAAACAACCACTGCAGGCAAACCCCAACAGCACACAGCACAGGGAAAGTACTCCTCCTCCAGCTTTCCCGGTCTTTCTTCCTGGCAGGTTCTTTAGTTCAGCAGTGATCTAAAGTTCTGGGGTCTGGGCCCCAATATTTATACTACAAAATCCTTTGTTCTCTGGTGGCAGAGAAGCCCTGTGCTTGGTCAAAACCAATTCTGTCCTCCCTGGTGCTGCTTCCTGGCAGGAGGTGGAGACAGCACTGTGGAAAGCAGACCAGGCCAATTCAGGTGAAACGAAATCTCCTCCCCCTACTCTTTAAATGCAGCCCAGGTATATTCAGCCCAGCCCTGACTCATCACACTCTCTGTAGCCACTGCTCCTCCCCAGCCCCTGTCATCCAAAGCCAGACATGCAATACACAAACCTAGCAGAGGCACATTGGATGGGTAAGCAAGAAAATACCTACTTTCTAAAAGTGGTATTATCAAACACAGAATGTAAAAATCACCCTCACTAAAAGATGCATTTTAACATCCTGAGTTCAGGCATTCTAAACTTTGTTTTCCTACCTTGTTCCCATGGATAGTTATGTTTATAAGATGTTATAAGCAAACTCCCCATTTTATCCTATGGGAACAGGGAGCCTTGTAATGGTGAAAAATGAAATTGGCAGTATTTCACTATCAGGACATGCCACACACACCAGGGCATGTCCTACCTTTCACATACACTGCACCCTTCTCACAGGGGTACCTTGGGCCTACTTTCGGGGTGACTAACATGTAAGGAAAGGGAAGGGTAGGGCCTGGCAAGTGGGTGCACTTGCCAAGTTGATATGGCAGCACCAGACTGCACACAAGCTCTGCAATGGCAGGCCTTAGTTACATTTACAAGCTGCTTATGTGGGTGGCACAATCTGTGCTGCAGCCCACCTTCCGCCTATGATTTACAGGCCCTGCGCACAGAGAGTGCACTGTACTAGGGACTGACTAGTAAATAAAATATGCAAATCATGGAATCACCAATCCATAACAATAATTTATGCAGGGAGCACTTGCACTTTGGCACTGAACAGAAGTGGCAAAGTGCCCAAAGCATCTAGACCAGAAAAACGGAGTCCAACACACAGCAAAACCACAGGAGGTCAAGGCAAAAATACAGGGGAAACCCATGCCAGGTCTAACACTGACTAATAAAAGTTTATTTACTGAAATGTGATGCATTGATTTAAATGTGCACCATATTAATGTCTGCGTATATGTCTGCTTAATGAAGTTCTATGGTGATTCTAATGTTAGCCAAAGTCCAGTAGGCCTCATGTGTATTTCTGTGGCCGTCATAGAAGGAGTTTCTTCGTAATGTTCATTTGTATGTGGACTCTTTTTCTTTCTCACGTTTCTATTGCAGGTGGAAAAATTCATCATTGTTAGTTAAAATAATGCTTTTGTTTTAGGAGCTAGGCTTAGGGAGGAGAGGATACATTTGAACAAGCAGTATTGATAATGTGAGACGGTATCCTTTTTCACTGGAGAAGACCTGGGAACCAAGGTCATCAAGACAGAGGCTGGGAGTATCAAAACTGAGTGGAAAATCACCTACGAGGAGGTGTCCAGCTGGATGAGCCGATCGCATGATCTGTAATGGAAGTGTCTTTTGATTTGAGTGTTGGAATTAGGGACAGCGCCCCGGGGATTGAGTTAGGAGAGAAGAGGAGATTGATGGAGAGAGAAGGAGCATCTTAGAACGAGCTCTCTAGCCAAAGGCTACTTGACCCATTCAACGTGAGTGCACTTCTCAGGAAGTTTTCACACGCAGACACCTTTTCCTAAACTTTCCTGGGGAATTCTAAGTAGGAATGTCACATTCGTAGTAGTGTAGGGACAGACTACTGCTTCTTACTTACGAACCTCCAATGAAGACTGATCTTGACGTGGGGGCACTTATTACCTGCTTTCTGATTTTTTGAATTTGTTATTCTTTTCATTCTCCAGAGACTGAATTCACCCGTAGGTTTGGCTTTGTATTAGTTCCGATGTATTTCTACAACCTCATCTTGAGGTGCCTGTGTGTTCAGTTATTTTTGACTTTGTAACAAACCAACTAAACCAAACCAAACCAACTAACCTAGAACTGTGAGTCATGAACTATTGTGCTTGTGAACCTGATGTGACAAGTTATTTCTCCCTTCTACACTTCTAAGCAGGTACCAACGGTCCATTGACCGGGGATTCCAGAGCATATTGATAAAAAGGAACCCGGCCCCATCATTCCCTATGTGAATCAGGCGCTCTGTGTGCTCCAAAGGTCTAGTGTGCCCCCAAGGTTGAGCATTAGTTCCTAGACTATACTCACTGACTTCAATAAATATACCTTTTTAAAAATGCTTAGTATTTAATGCCAAAATTGCATTATTCTTCCAATATATGCAATCATCAGTTATACCATCTTGTGTCACCAGGGATCCTATATACATGGATCACTGATATTAAGGAGATAATGCACAATGTATGAATTCAACTAAAAGAATGAGCCACCTTCTCTCTGTCTTCAGACCAGCACACTTTTAACCCACCCCAAGTGCTATGTATGGTGAGACATCTGCCGCCTAAATGTTTCCCATGTCCTGATCCAAGAATGGCTCTCTTCAGCAGTGCTTGAGTCTGTCAATATAACTCTGACTGTTTTCAATAAGATGGTTCTGATGTAGGGCACCAGACACATAAAACCCAAGTGAGCAAAACCAAACAGTATCCCAATTCACTAAATAAACTATCAAGTTACCAGATACAGACAGAGTTTGAGCTGAAGGCTGTAGAAGAGGGACAATGGCATGTAAAAACAACTAGACTTTTAGCCCCTGCAGATGGGAACTTTCTACTGTTGGAATCACTTTTGGGTTATTCCAGGAAGAGTATATTTAACTCCACTATAGACAAAGCTCTATGCCTGGCAAAATCTTGTGTTGTACAGGCTCTCCATTCCTGTACAGTTCATCCAGCGCCAAGACGCCTATCGGCCTTAGTTGCGCTTTACAACATATATAAATAAATAAATAAATCCACTGAGCTTTACGTCTCAACACTTTTTTGTATTATCCCTTTTCAGTTCCCTGTGGATTTATGCTCTGCATTGTTGCTTATGTCTCCTCTCTTCTGATTGTCGGTCTTTATTTATTTATATGTTGGTGCTGCTGCTGTGCAAGTTTATCTGCTCTTTGGCATCCTGGGAAACAGTGCTGGTATGCTGGTCCACGTCTGGTCTCAACAGTGCTCCCTTCATCGAGGAGCAAGAAAATACTTCACCATCGAACTTCCAAGGCAGACCATTTACCAGGTTGGAAGATAACACCAAACAAAAAGGGAGCCAAGGGGGTCAAAGGGTAGGTAGCCCCCCTCTCAGGACCATATAACAAAACGAGACCTACCCCGGGGAAGGAGTTAATATTTTTATATTTATTTTGCTCTAGGTACCCAATACTTCATGTGCCTATCTCACTCAAAACCTCTTGTGTTTCTGCCACGTAAGTGGAAATCTAATATTATACACAGACCGTGTCTATTATTGCAGCCTGTGGGAAGGGAAGCTCCTATGTGTCTATGCGTTTCCCTACCCTAGTGTGCTGTGAAGTACTGTTAATAGTAAAGCCAAAGGTGCAAAGCAAAAAAGGTGTGAAAGGCCGGCAGTGCCTCACGGAAGCAGCCCCAACGAGGTTGTGTAGACAGGTACTCGCCTACTACCTCCTGTTATCATCATAGGCTACTGCCGCCCAAACGGAAAAAAAAGGGAAGGAAAAAAGGAAGGAGTGCTGGAAACCTCATACTAATCCTAATATCTAGTGTCTAGAAAACAATTCATATAGTGACATGTGTCTAATTGTATAGAAAAAAGAGGAAATGTCGACCCAACAGCGGGGGGACTGAGTCTGATCAGGACCCAAGTCACTCCAATTAAAACCGAGCAGCACTACACTAGCTATGTGAAGCTTTATTTTGTGCTGTGTAGCTGCTCATTAAAACCAATATGTTTCGTTGCCCAATTAAATTTGGCGGCAACTTCTTCAGGGCTAGGGTCGACTGGTCTCTCTGCGTCGCTAGTACAGACCAGCGGTTAGTTTATCAGCACCATCATAGATGATGTCTGTCGGCATACCTGAACATGGAGGATGAGCTACGTCCGGACGAGAAGGCTGATGAGAAACGCGATTCCGCAGCCTCTGAGCAAGCAGTCCAGGTTTTTATGACACCACATACATCCATACATACCAAAGGTTCAGGTATGCCGACAGACATCATCTATGATGGTGCTGATAAACTAACCGCTGGTCTGTACTAGCGACGCAGAGAGACCAGTCGACCCTAGCCCTGAAGAAGTTGCCGCCAAATTTAATTGGGCAACGAAACATATTGGTTTTAATGAGCAGCTACACAGCACAGAATAAAGCTTCACATAGCTAGTGTAGTGCTGCTCGGTTTTAATTGGAGTGACTTGGGTCCTGATCAGACTCACTCCCCCCGCTGTTGGGTCGACATTTCCTCTTTTTTCTATACAATTAGACACATGTCACTATATGAATTGTTTTCTAGACACTAGATATTAGGATTAGTATGAGGTTTCCAGCACTCCTTCCTTTTTTCCTTCCCTTTTTTTTTCCGTTTGGGCGGCAGTAGCCTATGATGATAACAGGAGGTAGTAGGCGAGTACCTGTCTACACAACCTCGTTGGGGCTGCTTCCGTGAGGCACTGCCGGCCTTTCACACCTTTTTTGCTTTGCACCTTTGGCTTTACTATTAACAGTACTTCACAGCACACTAGGGTAGGGAAACGCATAGACACATAGGAGCTTCCCTTCTCACAGGCTGCAATAATAGACACGGTCTGTGTATAATATTAGATTTCCACTTACGTGGCAGAAACACAAGAGGTTTTGAGTGAGATAGGCACATCAAGTATTGGTACCTAGAGCAAAATAAATATAAAAATATTAACTCCTTCCCCGGGGTAGGTCTCGTTTTGTTATATGGAAGATAACACCAGTCTGGTCCAAGTTCTAGCTTTGGCAACCTGCTACAGCAAATGACCCGAGTCTCTTTTCACCTTCGCTCTCCCCACCCCTGTCTCTGTTGAGGTGGCTGAGTGTTAAACACCTCTGAAGGGACTACAGGAGGGGCAGGATTTGCAGTGAGTCTGCATCTCAACTTGAAGCTTGACATTTTCTCTTGACTATCAGTCTACTAGGGGTATTGCTGATACATCCAATAGCTTTTCCAGTTTCTTGGGATCCTCTGTTACAAGCTTGAGTCAAAAGCTGGCATCAAAAACCGGACTGATGCATGTTCAGGTTGTATTTACAGAAAGGATAGGACTTGAAGACATTGAGCCTTCTGCTGACTGCCCGGAGGTCATACTGAAATCACAAAGCCCTCCCTTAAATAGACGTGTGGATGTTAAGAAGAAAAAATACAATTATTAATTATCCAGTCAGTGGAAATCTTTAAATCTTTAATACATTCTGAAGTTATTTTTTTTCGTGGTCTAATGCTTCCAAACCTTTTAGAACCACGATCCAATTCTTAGAATGACAAACTTTTGCGACCCACCTGCGCTTAATGGTCGTGAGGCATGGCAATTTTTGAATGTAGCTAAAGCATTGTGTGGAAGCACATTGTCATCAACACACAACACATTTTCTATTGAAATGGACGCTACATTTGCACAGACCTACAGTATTTTTGCTAAAACTATAGAGCACAAAAATGATAATGTGTGGTAATCGTATTTCTGTGAATATTCATTATTTGGACATCACCAAATAAAGGCACTCATTTTGTTTTGATCCTATTAAAATCTGTTTCCAGCACACTTCAGAACTACCAAAACATGAGTTTCATTTGTACTTTACTAACTACTGAATGCATACACTTCATTTACAGGTACTTACATTTTGTTATGTGTTGAAAAACACCAACCTGATAAAGTATAAGTAGTAATTTCTTAAAAGACAGAGCCTGACATTTGACCTATGTCTTTGAAGCACCAGCAAATGTGACAAGATAAAAACAGAATTTAAAGGCATCTTTCTTTTTTGCTGGGACTTTCAAAACCCACCAAAAATCAGCTGGGGAAATGCTGTTATAGTGTCATGTAGTCCTTTATCGAACCTATTTATTTAACCAGTCTGCTATTATTCCTGAGTATATCATTGACACACAGCTTGCTGCAAGTCCCCTGACTACATGTGCTCCATTTTCTGCTGCATCACAAAAATGGCTATGACAAAGCAATGTTGATAAGCCAAAAATTCCATTCGAGTTTAACAGAATCCTACTATGTGCTTTTTAACTTCCTAATCCTTAAAAGTCAATGTTTAGACATTTTTAACTTGTTTTAAAGTCTATTTAGTGACATGGTAATGCTTAATTCGAGCAAGTGGTTACTGGTGCTCAGCACCAGCACTTAATCATCAACACCGGCGCTTTATAAGAGCACATTAATTTATGGTAGGCACGGAAAGATTACGTGATTCTGCCAGAATCCTAAGATGTTGAGCCGATGCAGAGACTCGAACCTGGTTCCCAGCTCCGAAGTCGGCAGCTCTGGCCATTATGCCACATCCCCCCACTTTCATGGTTAGTAGTTTAGGCTGTGCTAACAGCAGAAATGGATTGGTGGAAACTGTCTCCCGACTACAGCACTGGCACTTGTTTTTACAGTTTAACCTCTGCCGACACCTTTGGTATATTCTGACACGGAATACGATCAACTTGGAATTTCCACCCTGTCTCTCTTTTTTTATTTTTTGCCTTGCCCATGATAACAAGGGTTTTGCTAAATTTAATATTTGTATAATTATTTCAATCAATATTTAACAACCTCTATCAAAGTAGTTTGAAGTACATAGTTTCAAAATCAAATTCAAATAAAAATGTAATCAAAATTGTCAAAGAACCATTTATCACAAGGGTGTGTATATTTCAAAATGAACTTTTATATTAGTCAAATTTCATTTTTTTTAAAGGGTACAAGATCATACAAAACACAAGGGAGTTTCCCAGGTGAGAGCTCTGTAGTGTTGTTGAGGCATACACGCCTTCTTTTTTTTTTTATTATTATTTTTATTGAGCAAAATTCATACAACCTAATATATCATAAAATATGAAAAACAATAGTAAATCTGATAAAGAAAATCATACAAACGGTTTACCTAAATATAAAACCCAGCAGGGACACTTAAATTAGGTTAATTATACAAAAAAAAAAGAAAAAAAAGAGAAAAGGAGAAAGAAAACAAGAAGAGAATACATCATTCAGTTCAGGGGAGATATGTCATTAAACCTATGATTTAAATACCATTTGGAGATAGGAGCCCAAATCTGAGCCCCAAGAAGCCTAGTTCTTTTACCTCTGGAGCTATATATTAAAAGCTCCTGTTTATAGGTTGCCAAGAGACGGCTAAGCCACATCTGGAAAGTGGGTAATTCAGGGTCCTTCCACCGCGCAGCTAAAATAATACGAAAAATAGCAGTGCCCAAAAAAAGTATCCTTTGTTCTTCAATACTATGACCAAGAAAGTCATCATGTCCCATTAAATAAAGAGTTACTGAGTCTTGAATATCGTGACCAAATACCTGAGCCCAGAATCCCATAATAGTAGCCTTTAAGAAACCTAATTTGGGACACTCCGCGAACATATGGATTAAATTCGCTTGGGGTTGGCTACATCTCGGACAGCTATCATCAGCCCGTAAGCCCCAGGAAAATAACTTTGCAGGCGTGAAATAAAGGTTATAGAGAGCTCTGTAGTATTGGGCTTTAAGATTCGATGCAATAAAAAGTTCAGATGAGAGGGCCAAGCATAGATCAATATCAACATTTGGATTAGTTAACCTTGTGGACCAAGCCTGCTCAACCCGCTCTATGTCATCTGGAATGTTTTGGATCAACAATTGATAAAGAGTGCCGATTCTAGTTGAACGCTTTCCAATAATAGAAAACAGATTGATATTATCCAATTTAATTCTAGGGATACAGTTACGAATGCTTGTAAACACCTGGAGATATTTCAGAAAATCAGTGGCTGGAATAGTAAATTTCTGCTGCAGCCATCCAAATGACGAAGTAATATCCTGGCCGAGAAAGTCGCCCACTGTATTAATACCTAAGGATTCCCAGGCGGGCGGTAGAGTCATTAAGACTAATAGAAATAATAGAGCTACGCCATAAGGGGATATATTTTGTGAATTTTGGAATTACTAGATGTTTGGATACAGATTTCCATACCTTCCAAGCATCTGTGACTACCTTTATCTTAATTTTTTTTATAATATAATGGTTCAACCTGCCTTAAAAATAGGCCTTGACATTTAGTCCCAAGACTCAGCTCATAAATGGAAGGGATAAAGGGTTCCATAATAAGCGAGGCGGTTGATTTATGACTAAGTAATGGGCCCATATGTTGAAGAAGTGTTGCCCATAAGTATAAAGTTAAGCTGGGGATACCTAGTCCACCCCTCTCCTGGGGTAGAGTTAAAAAAGGTAGGGCTCTTCTAATCTTTCCGAAGCTCCACATGAACTTGGACATGGAGGAGTCAATGATCTTAATAAAACTACCTCCAGGCAAGATCGGAATTGCTCGAAACAAGTAGAGTATCCTTGGAAAGATATTCATTTTTAAATAATTAGCCCTGCCAATTATAGAAAGATGTAAATTATCTACTCTCCTGAGGTCAGTCTTTATTTTGTTAATCAGGGGAGTATAATTAAGATGGTCAATTTCCCTCACATCCGAAGAGAGGCAGACACCTAAGTAGGTGGCTTGCTTCACTTTAAGGGGGCTATCAAAAACCGTATTATTTGTACAGAGAACCATTGTTTTATCCCTATTAAGGGAATAACCTGAAAAGGTGCCAAAGGCCTGGGTAATTAGTTCGATTTCCTGAACTGCGTCAGCAGGATTTGTTGTTAAAACGGCCACGTCATCGGCATACGCCAAGACTTTCGTTGAAAACACACCAATATCAACAGGCCGAATACTGGGTGAAGAAAGCAATTTTACAATTAGGGGGTTAATATAAAGAGCAAATAATATCGGAGAGCAGGGGCAGCCCTGCCTCGTACCCCTCTGTATCTCAATAAACTCCGACTCAAGACCACAAATGGAGACTTTTGCCTTAGGATCTATATATAAGGTCTTTATAGCTCTAATAAACTTATTCCCGAAGTTATTTGATTCCAGGACGCTCCACAGAAAGCTCCATGAAACACGATCAAATGCCTTCTCGGCGTCGAGAAGGATCATCGACATCCCCCCCCCCCGTGCTGCCCATGATGTCAAATAGGGTGATGGCTCTCCGTGTGTGATCCGTAGTACCCCTACCGGGGATAAAGCCATGCTGCCACGGGGAGACAAGACGCTCGACGATCCCACTCAACCGATTAGCTAGGATCTTGGCATAAAGTTTTGAGTCGGAGTTTATTAGAGATATGGGTCTATAAGAAGATGGGAGATGCGGGGGTTTACCTTTTTTCAAAAAAATGGCTATATTGGTGTGTTTCCAGGATTCAGGTGGGAATGAATGATACTGAACCCCCAAAAACAGGTCCAATAAATAGGGGAGTATTTGTTTACCTAACACCTTATACAGATCGAGCGGAATTTTGTCCGGGCCTGCTGCTTTGCCGTTTGCAAGATCAGAGAGTGCAATCTCCAGCTCCGAAATTGAAATTTCTCTTTCGAGATCTTCTTTGACTAATTCGTCAACCGAGGGATTAAGATCTTGGTCCGATAGCCAGTGATCAAGAAAAGATTTGATGGCGCCATCAGGATATGAATTATCGCTGTGATATAACTTTTGATAGTATTTTCGGAATACCTCCACAATATCATGTGAGGAGGAATATTCCTGGCCTTCATACTCAATCCGCTTGATCTTATTTTGGGATTGTTTTTGTCGTGTTCGAAGGGCTAGATATCTGCCTACATTCTCTCCAGATTCATATAATTTACTTTTATTGGCTTCATATATTTCTACAGCTTTTCGGGTTAAAGTGCTGTTAATTTCGGCTTTTAATACAAGTATTTTTTGAAGAGTATCAAGGGTTGGAACTCCCTGTTGTATCTGGGCAGCATGATAAGTCTCGAGATTAGACAATTCACGCATTAGGTTCATATTAATGTTATCCTCTATCTTTTTGCGCTTGGCCACAAACGCAATAGTCTTCCCCCTTAATGCTGCTTTAAAACAGTCCCAAACAATCAGTCTAGAAGCACTAAACTGATTGCAATCGAAAAATCCCTGGGCCCATGATGTTATATGGGCTATATATTGGTGGTTAACGAGTAGCTTTCTATCAAAGGACCATTGCACTTTCGACCTCTCACAGCTTGGCAAATCAAAAATAAGGGTAAGTGCGTTGTGGTCTGAAATCGTTTTTGGAGATTTAATTATATCAAGCAAGAGCGAGTCCTCTAGTGATGACATAATATAATCAATTCGGACATACTTGTTGTGGGGATATGAGAAATAAGTAAATCCATCATCATTTTTCTTCCTTAATCCCCAGACATCCAGTAAATTATGACTATCCATCAATTGGCATAAGGCCCTGTATACCCTAGGCTTACGTCCTTTATAGTTTGCGGATGATTGGATATCAAAACACCTCCCTACAGCAATGTTAACGTCTCCGCATAGAATAAGAGGGCCAGGCCAAGAGGCCAGTTCTAGCTCTAGATCTCTAAAAAGTAGGGGATCATCCTGATTTGACCCGTAAATTGCGCAGATTACAAGACCGGATTTCAGTTGAGCTATAGCCCATCTGCCATGTTTATCGGCCAATGTACGACTAGGATCGCCAATTATAGACTTTACAAGAATAGCAACCCCTCGTATTTTAGATGTTTGTGAGGTGGCTATAATAACATTATACCCTGGAATATTTAGCAATTCTTTATCACAATCTGCAATGTGCGTCTCCTGTAAGCATAGGATGTCAACAGGGTCCTGCCGTAAAAGTTGAAATAATTGTGCCCTTTTATTTCTGTCATTAAGACCCGCGATATTCCAGCTACAAAGTTTTACTCTCCCCATCTAAAAAAACAAGGAAAATTCCCCAACCTGAACGTCAAAAAACAGAAAACTATATAAGAAGCAAAACACAGTTCATAATCTGGTTCCCTCTTATTACTACAATATATTATATATTCCATATACAAAAAACTTAACATTAACTTATTTGCACGAAATTGCTCATTTTTATGCTTTTCCCTCCCTCCCCTCCCCCCTGTCCCCCCCTCCCCGGACACCAACCACCAGGGCATTTAGACTCCAGAGGAGTCTGTGATGATGGAGAGATATTCCCTGACCAGTACCAATAAAAATAAACAAAAAAGGTGTAAACCGGTAAGGCCGAGTAGGTGCAAACATAGTGTTTTTTTTTACTACAAGTCCCTATAGTTCTAAAGCTTACAGTGTCCTGGACTGATCCCCTAAGAAGACGCATAGCAAATATCGTACTCCAATGGGCAAAGAAGCAGAAGAGCAAAAAGGATAAGGAAGAGAAAAAGAAAAGCATCCTAACCCATTCTTCACTCCTAAACTCAGCATTTACTAATATATAATTATTCAATTACTAGCAAAAAAAGAGAAAGAGAGAGAAAACAAAAAGAAAAAGCTTAAAGCTTCAGGACAGGCTATCTAGAAACTCCTTGGCTTTAATTTCTGAGGAGAAAAATTTAGCCTGACCATTATAGATGACTTTAAGCTTAGCAGGATTGTTGAGATACACCTGAGCTTTTTTTTCCTGGAAAGGTTTGATCAATTGGCGGAGACGCCATCTCCTCTCCACAGTGGTGTGGCAGAAATCAGGCCTCACAAAGTAAGAGATAGCGCCTCTACTGCGCCGAGCTTCAGGTCTTGCTTTCTCAGCAATAGACTGACGGAGTAGAAAATTTCCAAAAAAAAACAAAACTGCACGAGGGTATCCCCCTTGTGATGAGGTCTTTAAAGTAAATGGGATTCTGTGAGCGCGTTGAACTTCCAAGTCCCAGTTCCAGGACGCAAGCTCGGGGAGTGTGTCCTTGAACAGCTGAATTATGAAGGAGCGTATATCATCCCCCTCGATTTTTTCCGGAATTCCGAGTACGTGGAGATTGTTGCGACGAAGGCGATTTTCCATTTCCTCCAACTTCCACCTAACGTCTTTCAACTTGGCTTCGTGAGCTTCCACTTTCTCCTGAGTCACCGTGGCTTCGGCTTCATTCGTCACTATTCGATCTTCGATCTCCGTCAGTCTCATGTTGGAAGCTGCAACTGTTTTTGAAAGTTTTCGGACTACACCCTGTACCTTATGAAGGGCTAATTGTGCCCTACGACCATCCCTGGAAGTCTGTTCCCGATGGGAGGCAATAGCCTGCAGTACTGTATCCATCACAGAAGATAATGTAGTGCTTTGCGGGTCAGTGACGGACAGCTCAGGATGAGGTATGGAGGTATGATCCTGTGAGTTTGGAACTGTTGCTGGGGAATAATCCCAGGCTAACCCTGAAGCTCCGTGATGACTCCTTTTCTTCCGCAGCACAGTTCTCCTGCTTCCCCTAGACTCTCCCTGAGTTGGGTCATGATCACTTTCAGTTGCACTAGTGTCAAAACCAGTGTTGACTTCTGAGTCCAAGTCTGAGTCTTGTGACCACCTAGGGTCTTCCAGTCCTTCAGATATTGAATAGAAATCCGACGGGTCTCTATCTGTATCGAATGAGTCAGAAGCAGCATAGACCTTACAAGCCTTCCCACTAGGGCCCAAAGATCGATGTAGAATATTTTTGGAAGTGTTTGGTGCGGCACAGATCAGAGGCAAACCGGTGGCACCCCCTTGTTTGGAGGAGGAGGTCACCAGCAGTTGTGATGAAGCTGCCGCAGCTGTAGCTATAGCTGAAACTCCACCAGTAGATTCATCGTCTTCAACAACTAATATGGTTTCAGTATTTATTTGGGAAAAAGCTGAGCTAGTGTCTAAATTGGGGATCTCCGGCAGCAGCGATGAAGATGCGGCTGCGCTAGCCATAGGGGTAGAGGTAGGGACAGAAACAGCAGGAGATGCAGTGTCCAATGAAGAGGGACATAAACCTTGTAGATCCCTACCTTCAAGATTTTCAATTCTTTGTCCTCCCGCCGTTTGCGGGTGAATGATCCCCTCACTCCCTGAGCTGCCCGGTATACAGCTTGCCGGTTCAGTGTCTGTTGATTTCACTACAGCTTTCTCTCGCTGGGTTTGCTCGTGAGCACCACCTCCAGGCAGCACACTCCGATCCAGCGAAATCGCTCCCATGGTTGTAGGTAAGTGAACGGGGGAGGGAGCACCAGGCGTTTTTTGTAGAAGCTCCATCACTGAGGGGCCGGGTCCTGGAGTAAGCGGCAACTGTTTAGATGATTTTGCCAGTTTCACCGGAGCTGTATCCAAGCAGCCGGGTCTTTCCAGGTCAATGAGCTCGCCGCGTTTCAACGCCAGCTCCCGATCTCTAAGTGCCTGCTTTGCTGCCCGAGTTTTGGAGGCGGCCAATGCTGCGGCATTCTTCGGTGCCATTATGCTGCTGTGATTCACCCTCGCCGTGTCCAGAGAGCAGGAAATGCTCTGTGCACTCGCTGTAGCGTCTTGTAAACCAGCAGCAATGACAGGAGTTCCAGCGCGGGTTCTGGCCAGCTGCGAGTGTCCGATAGCTCTCAGCACCGCAAAGCCGATCAAAGACGCCAGGACACGCAGGTGAGAGTGAGCGCAAAATAGCACGGTCGTACTTTCGTCTTGTGAAACTGTAGCAGACGAACCGGCCCCCTCCATCCGGCTTGCAATAGTCCCGCGGCGTTTCTTCCCCTCTGGGTTAGTTAAGAAATCTCAGCATGGTTTAGAGAAATTCATTGCGGTTGCGGTTTTATTTTACATTTCATTTTCTCTTCTAGGAATGCAGTAATGCACCCCTCAGACCATCATAATTAGCACTGGTCAGAGGAGCATCTCACAGCGGTCTATGATGCCGCCGCCATCTTGCCCACCACCCTGTCTCTCCAGGGGGAAGCCATCCCTTGCTGAGGTCCTGGGTGGTAGCATCAGTGGTATAGTTTTTGGGGTTCATGACCTGCTCCCAGGGCTGATAACAACTGTACACCAAGTAAAGGAAGTGAGAATGTTATCAAACATGATCTAGATTTCTTTTCCAGTAATAGCTGCGACTGTGGAGCAAGTGCAAGTGGAGGATCCATGTGGTCACCTTTTGTGTATCTGTTCATGTCCCATGGGACACAGGTTTATTCTACTCAGTATCCCGTCTGAAGGTGACTAGAATGTAAGTTTCCCTGCTCCTAAATCTGGCTTTACAATTTCTTTGGCTTCATCATGTGCCCAAGGACTGCCACCTCAAGAGCCCCTTAGGGGATTATATTTCTGTCTGCTCCCTTCAGTACCAAGCCAGGTCCCCTGGACACTGTGGAGTCCTGACCCGGCTTGGGTTGCAAGATAACCGTTTTTCAAGATTCTGGCAAACCCTGATCCTAGAGCAGAAGACAAAGCAGGTCTCTGGGTCTCCGAAATCTTAACCACAAACGCTGAGAAACTCGATTTTGCTGCACCAGAACCTAGTTCTCCTTCCCTATAGGTTGCATCAGTTATATTATGTTTTCGTTGTAATTTTCCCAGTGATGACAATCAGCTCATGATTGCAAACTCTGTTTATGCAGGTACTGTTCTGGCTGATATACTAATAGCAGAGTTTATGCTATCAGTTAATAACTGCTAAAGCTATATCGACTGCATCATTGGTGCCCTGTGTAGCAACTTGCTTTTGTTTGTGATATTGTGGTACTTTCTATACAAAAAACAACTCCAGTTGGACATTAAAATTCATTTTAACTCTGGTACCTGTGTTACACTGCATCTAAAGTTAACCCTCAAATTACTTTCTTTGAGTAGACCTTGACGGCTCAGCCAGCAACCGGGAGAGCCAAAGAGACGTGGGCGGCCATCTTTCTTACTGTTCTGGTTTGTAGAGAATAAATGTAACCTTTCCCTTGTAGATTGCTTAGATGTCTCTGCAACTCCAAGAATTGAAGAAAAAGCCTGACAAATATTTGAAGCGATATTTTATGCGCAGTGACATCGCAGATACTAAAGACTTAGGGGCATATCATCAAGCCGAATACCGCCACTTTAGCGGACCTTTTCAGCCGAAAAGCGGCGATTTTGTTAACGCTCAATCAACAAGGGCACGCTAACGCCTGTTACCTTGAGTAAGCACCCTTCAAACGCCACTTTGCATGTCAGCGATGAATATCGCTAATGACATGCAAAGTAGGCGCTCCCTTTCATTTCTCAGAGGAAATCGGTGCGGACACAGCAGCGCAATATTATCAAGCCACGAGGAAACCCACGTTAAAATAAAATAAACGGCGCTAACCGCGGTTATCGCGGATTTGCTACACCTGCTTTGTAACTGACTTAGCCATATTTATTATGGCAGGTGGATTGTGCGACTGAAGTCTAAGGGGCATATCATCTAGGAAACGCGATAAATATCGTTATTTCTGCGTTACACAATTCTGTTTCATGCCGCTATCGCAGGATTTAATCGCCGTGGAGATATGCCTTGGTAATAGCGCGATATCTCGGCGATTAAATCCAGCGATATGCGGCGCTAAACAGAATCGCAAAAGCGGGAAATGCGATATTTATCGCGTTTCCTAGATGATATGCCCCTTACTTTTGTCCGTGAACTACTTACTCCATGGTACAATTTTCTAGCAGTACATTTTGACGTGTGGAGACTCAAGATCCTGAAATTGCACAATCTTCCTTTGGGCGAAAAGAGGTGAAACATTTTCTAACTTCATGGAGGTCTTGCTTTTTGTTGCATTTTTTGAAGTTTACAGAACAAAACTTTACAATTAAAGCACCCTTAATTAAAATGTGAATTTAGTGAACATTAATGGAGAGCTCTGTGAATGATATTCTCATGCAAAAATTAACTGTAAGCAGTGACCTTTAAAACCCATTTCCAAACAAAACTCATTAACAGTGGGATGAAAGTGGCTCTAGGGCCAGTGCTATTAAGAAAGGTTCTTGAAGTGTTAAATGTTGCTTTTATCGACTCTCCCTCAGTCTGCACTTCTGTCAATTTCTTTCCTGCCTACTGAGGTCTATGGAGTCCCTGAGCTGAGTGCTGATTTGTAGGAAGAACCGGAACACAGTCCAATTTACAAGGTTATTAAGATGGTTCATCCACCACTTTATAGGTTGACAAGTAGCTTGTGGAAGATAGAACACCTCAATGGAACCTAACTTACAAGCCCTGGTAGCAACCAAGGCTGGACTGGTCCTCAGAAGCAGGACAATGGCCTCTTTCATGTGGCTCAGTTTCACTGTTGAATGGTCTTAATGTTCTTCAGTCCTCTGACAGGTACTCAAGAGCTGCTTTGTATTTATTCTCATTGGAAATCATAGTTATCCATTGCAATTAAGATCTGCCACAGCTTGAACCTATTTTTGACCTTGTGCCTGATCACTGGGGCCCCACTTTTAGATCTGGATACAGACAGTGAGCATGAGATCAAGTCGCTAACATTAAAAACAAAAGCGATAAGGGTTCAGGGTCAGCCCCCTTTAGCAGCAGGTTTGCTTGTTTGACGAAAGCCTCTTTCACATTTTAGATCAGGCCAGAGGTATATTTCAGTCTCTTTATTAAGCATTTGCTATTGTGTTAATTCTCCTGTCGTAGGAGTTCTTCCCATTGCGTTGCAGCGACAGGGAACCGAAGCGTCCATGCACTGCAATGGAGGTTCATCATGTTCCTAAGTGTTTCACATGGCTGTTGAAGATGCACCAATGGTAACTTTCCACCTAAATGGGATCTTGTACCTAAACATGGTACCACAATGATGCTCATCAACATCATGTGTGATTTTTGACCCTAAAAGTTATTTTCATCTAAATATGCTTTTTGCACTTGCATGTTTTCCACACGTATGCTAAAGCTACACACATGGTGATTTTGTCCCTCCGTGTGCTATGACTCAAACGTGATTTTACCCTGGTGCTCAGCTTTAACACTTTATGTGACTTCCTTATGTTGCATTTCCTCTCTGTGCTGAATAGCCTTACCCCTGAATATGATATCACACTCTCTCTGATTTTACATCAAAGGTAGCTTTGGACCAACTGTGTGCGTGCACTGCATTACAGTAGTAGATCATCTTTATTCGATATACAAAGTATAACCATAGAAACCAACATTCATATGTATTTTAAAATCAAATAAAAACCATAGAGAATTAAAGCAGCTAAACATTTGCTGTCATGTTGTAGTACAACATTCCATTTCCAACTTCATCAAAACTATAAAAAAAAGAACATTAAACACTCTCTAATAATCATATCAACCACAAATTTATACCAGAGTTGTCAAAAGTGTAACAGAATAAATATGCAAGAAACAAGTGCTTGGTGCAATTGTGAACACTGATAGGAGAGCTTTACACAGGAGACAAGATGCACCCTGCCCCAATAATGCACCTCTTACCACAACAAGTACGGAGGGCTTATGATGTTTATTTCCCCAATAGTTTTTGCATTGGGTTGGCAGTAGATAGAAATATGCAAACCATCAGACTGGTACTCTGAAGAAGCTGTAAGTAACATAAAGATTGTCAACAGCGTCTGATGTTCAAATGGTTCAGTAAGGGAATTAAAACCTGCTTCCGGGGAGCAGAATATAGCTTACAAAAAATAAAAAGTGTAGGAGAGGCTGGGTCGTGGTTGAATACCATAGACAGAGGTCCAAGATTGAGTCATGATGAGCAGTACTAGGATACGAAACAGGAAAATGGACTATGCCAAATCTAAACCTAGTTAAATATAATCTCTGCGTGACAATGGAGAAACATCAAATATGGTTCCATGTTTTTGGTGATAAGGAGAGGAAAGAATTCCTTTACCCGCTTCTTTTTGGACTCATGCTCTAGCCGTAGTTGGGCACATGCAGCAAAGAAATCAAGTTTTAGTTGTTTTTTTGCAATAAAAGCCTTTAAGAGTGGGTTGTGGTAAAAATCCTCTATCCCCATCAAGGCATGGTGCTCCTTTACATATTGTAGCCATATGAGGTTCTGCGCTTTCTCTAGAGGCGTGCAATCATTAATTAAAGCCTGGTTAAGCAAGGTTTCCTGTTTGACCCATATTGCTCTCCGGTGCTAATTTAACATTGTCTTTTAGTGGGACGAGTTCCAAATCTGCGTGACAAAGGTATATAGGTAGGCTATTTGGAACAGAGAGAAGTCCTCTTAGAAAATGATTTTTGGACACCAGTAAGGAGCCAACATCACAGTAACCCCAAACCCCTGCACCATGTGTAACCATGGAGAGACATGTGTGGAGTAGATGTTAAACATAGCATCTCGGGGTTTATTGTTCAGCTTCCCCACAAATCTAAAAATGGCATCGGTGGATTGTTCGAGCCTTTGCTTTCTGGTCTTACCATGTACATTTATAATCAAAATGAAGTCCTAAATATGAGAAGGTGGGCACATATGAGAGTTTCTCAGCATTAATATATTGCATCTTTAAGGCAGTACATTTCTTCCCAATGACCATAACATGGGAATTAGTGGTGTTTGTCTTTAAACCCAGATCATTCATGAAGAGATGGAACTTATTCAATAGTTTTTGGAGATTTATTCCCATTCTTGTAATTAGGACTAAGGGTGTGCGGAGTTCACAGAATGGAATTCCACATAGTAGCACAAAAACTCAGCGGAGTTCTGTTCCACACGCTCAGCCGTATATTGCATGCAAGGAAGAGAAAAACGTGTTTGCGCATGCAAAAACATCGATGGGAATGTACAAACCCTATTTTGCGAGTCGAAATTTTTTGCGTCTCGCAAAATAGGGTTTTGAAATCACTATTAGGAAGGGGCGTTACCTTCCTATTAGCGAGCGCAACCTTATATAAGAATGTTTTGCGTCCGCAAATTGCGTGCGCAAAACACTAGCAAATTACCACCCTTTCAAGAGGGTGGTAATGCACTCGCCAAAGGGAAGGTGTCCCCAGGGGACCCCTTTCCCTTTGCAAATGCAGGGTAAAATATTTTTTAAGGGCAGGCAGTGGTCCCAGGGACCACTGCCTGCCCTTAAAAAATGAAACAAAAACGTTTCAAATTCGTTTTTTTAAATTGCCTCCCGTTTTCTGTTAAGGAAAACAGGCTGCATTCAAATAAAAAAACTGCTTTATTTAAAATCAGTCCCAGACATGGTGGTCTGCTGAGCCCAACAGGCCACCATACCTGTAAGGGCCTGCCATTCCCAATGGGCTCGCAAATTGCGAGAGGCTCATTAATATTCATGAGCCTCTCAATTTGCGACTACATTGGGAATCTCTAACAGTGTGAAATACACTGTTGTACACAGGAAATAGCACCTCGCAAATTGTGTGTCGCAAAAAACTCACAATTTGGGAGGCGCTATTTCCACGGTCATACATCTGGCCCCAGATCCATATCTGAGGACGTATAATCTCAACTATATACTTTATTGGTGCAACATAACTTTAAACGTTGTTGGTCGGAGAAAGGCATACATTTTTTTGATACAGTCAGTGAACACTAAACAGTATGTGGATGTGTCGGTATACCCATAAAGACCGTACTAAAATCATCATGGTACAATGTTTTTTTACTGCACCTACCAGTCTCATGTTCAGCTCTCGCAGTGCTGCAGTGCACACGCTCTTCGCAGTTCGAATATCAATCATGCTGCCCATCGAACCACTGAGGTTGTCTCCGCTCTCCGGGTATAATAAAAAAAACAGCAAACACTTCATTCCATGCTGCACCAGAAGAAATGGGCACGCCGCCCCGGAAATGCAGCAATTTACACTGGGGGGGGGAGGAGGAGGAGGGAAATAAATTTGCACAAAGAGGGCTCTTCCTGTTTGAGGGAGGTGAAGGTGCAAAAAACACTACCCTGCTCTCTCTCTCTCATTTTCTTCTTGCGAGGGGGATGGGGAGGGTGAAGCCACCTGAGCACACCGGAGGTTGGCCAACCAACAGGGAGTCAGCAGCAACAGCACAGGGGTTCATTAAATAATTTTGGGCGGTGACCTCTGCCACTACGTGGCCGGTGGAGTGTTTTTGCTAAACTCCGTGCTCTGCTGGCACGCAGAGTAGGCAAAACTCCGAAATCTCCGTGGGCGCAGCGGAGTTTGCCACCCTGACTTAGGGGTCTATTAGGATGGCGGTCGGAAAACCACCCTGACTGCCATAGTAGGTGCAATCAACCGCCCGCCGGTCCTGAAGCAAAACCGCCGGTCCGATTAGGATCAACCGCCCAAAAATTCCAACCGGGGCGGACGAGGCCATGAAAGACAGCCGGTAGCAGGCGGAGCTGGTGAAAATCCATCTGCGGCGGTTGGATTCGCGGCAGAAACACACAAAACCGCCACCAGGCCAGCGGAGTGACCGCACGTAAAACTAGGATTTCCCCGATGTGACAGCGGGGCGTTTCGCTGTTTCAGACCGCCACGATCGCTAACAGTGATGAATGGGAAAGCAGGCGGAAGGGCTGTTGCATAGCCACTGCTGCGGATGTTCCGTGACAAATATGGCGGCCGACCAAAAAAACACACTGCAAGGCCACAAAGTGCACACATCAAACTAGCCCGGCCCCCAAAAACACCTAACACATTTCAATGACATACCCCCATGGCAAATTCAAACACACAAATCTAAGGACAACCCACCCAACACACCTGACAGGAAAGCCCCATTTGGACACACCCACATAGCGGAGTATAAAACTAGCCCCTTCCCTGACCAGAATCCTTTGCACTACGCCACAACTGAAGGGCCCAACCCCTGAGAACAAAGGATAGGCAAATTGTTTCCCATCACACCATCACACCAACACACATGCACACCCCCACACCACCCCCACCACCCTCACAGCTGCACCTCCAAACATTTGCACAACACACACTATGGCACCACAGAAAATGCCCAAATTCACAGAGAGTGAGTTGTCAGTCATGGTAGACGAGATAATCAGAGTAGAACCACAATTGTTTGGCCACAAGAGCACAAATGTGGGAAAGGATAGTCAACAAGGTCAATCCAGTAGGGACCACTCCGCACAGCAAGAAGGAAATCATGCGGCGGTGGCATGACCTCAAGAGCAAGGTGAAAGAGAGGAATAACAAGAATCGTCAGCTGGATCAGATGACTGGCAGTGGCCCTCCCATTCCACAAAGAACATTTACAGCATGGGAGGAGAAGGTGCTTGCCATACTGCATCCAGAGAGTCTCACAGGAATAGCCGGGGTAGTGCAGGCTGGCAAGTGTATATCATTGCACTGCTATGTACTGTCTTGCACAACCACAAAGCTACCCCTCCTAGGCTCAAGTCCATTCATATGCACCACAATACCCAACACAGGTCTCACAGATGTAACATCCACTCCATCTAAATCACTCCAAAGGTAGCCTGCAACATTCCCAGGGTTGGATGTGTACAAGCAGCCAGCACTACAACTCCCACCATGCCCCCTTGTTCCACAGCTTAGCAAGATGGAGCACTCCCACCCCACCCAGAAGAAGCACGTGTCAGCCATTGCATTGTTCACCTTCATCTAACAGGTAGGTAGCCATCTTCCCAGGGAGGGCTGTTTGGCGGTGGGAGGCCAGCACTACAACTCCCACCAGGACCCCTGTCCCACCCCTGAGCAGGATGGAGCACTCCCCCAAAGCATGTGGCAGCCATTGCATTTTCCACCTTCATCTAAAAGGTAGGTAGCCATCTTCCCACGGAGGGCTGTTTGGGGGTGGGAGGCCAGCACTACAACTCCCACCATGCCCCCTTGTACCACAGCCTAGCAAGATGGAGCACCCCCCCACCCAGAAGCATGTGTCAGCCATTGCATTGTTCATCTTCATCTAACAGGTAGGTAGCCATCTTCCCAGGGAGGGCTGTTTGGGGCTGGGAGGCTTGCATTACAACTCCCACTAGGACCCCTGTCCCACCCCTGAGCAGGATGAAGCACTCAAACACACCCAGAAGCATGTGGCAGCCATTGCATTTTCCACCTTCATCTAACAGGTAGGTAGCCATCTTCCCAGGGAGGGTTGTTTGGGGGTGGGAGGCCTGCACCACAACTCCCACCAGGCACCCTGTCCTACCCCTGAGCAGGATGGAACACTCCACCACACAAACCAGAGAGATTTGTCAAAGATTCCACCCAAATGTCACAACAGAACAGGTAAGTGGACAGTGCATGCACCCCGCCATTCCTCTAAAAAAGCATGGAGCCGAATGACAACGCCAGCCCTCACATCCCACAAAAAGTGACTCAGATACAATTGCCACTTACAGTGTGCAGACAGCTAAGCGTTTGTAACTGTCACAGAAACAGAAGTGAGACTCACCAAATCCTATGTTGAAGCAAATCAGGGCACAATCATGCACAGCACTGAATGCTATCTGTAAGTTCCATGGGGGCTGAGCTTGAAGGACCACATGAAAACAAAACAAGCATGGTCTGTCAAACAAATAAATCTAAGCCCAGGACATGACCAAGGTATGCATGAGATGACAATGCCTAGTACATGCACAAATGTAACACCTGACAGGCAGAGTAATCAGAAAAGATGCTTCACATCAAGTCGTATTGCTGCCAGTTGTCAAATGACAACCTTTCCTTGTAATCACAAAACCCACACATGGAGCATGGTATCTATTGACATGTCACACCATGGAATTTTTATGTATGTACCTCCACATCACGACATGATGCACATTACTGTGCAGGCATACAATGAGTGAAATAGTCAACTGTGTGTTGCATAACTTGTAAATAAGATACATTGAACACAAAGCATGAGGGGTGCATGTCAATGACCATTTCCCCTCTGTCCCACAGGTGACCAACAACTGACTGCAGAGGATGACAACATCAACCTGCAGAGCCAGTCTCCACCCCCGGAACATGGACTCTCGGATGAGGACTCCCTGGATTTGGAGGACACGGAACTCGAAGCTGGCCCATCTGGTGTGCCAGGGCGCAACGGGTCCCAGGACCCCACTGTCCCCCCACCACCTCAGCAGCAACACCAACAACTACACTGACCCCTGCTGTAATGACCTGTGCAGCCTCTACCACCACCACTACCTGCGACACTCTCCCTGCCCCAGAGGATGACCATCCCACCCCATCAACTGAGGAGGGCAGGGAAAGTAGGTGGGTGCCTACAGTGGTGAGGCAACAGGTCCGTGGCAGGTCCGTGGCAGCAGGGCAGGTGGGAGGGCAAGGGTGAGTCGAAGCCAACAGGACACTGGGACCAAAGCCCTGGACAACATCACCAGAATCCTTGGGGCCTATGAACGGGCCCAGGGATGAACGGGCCAGGCTGAGGAAGATTCACGTGAGCTCCGCCTGCTACTGAGGTCCATAGACACCCGCATGGGGCAAATCGTGGACCTCTTGGGCCAGCTAGTGGTGGTTCTGAGGGACAGGCCTGCGGCACAACCAACACCACCACCTCCCTCCGGTGTCCTGCAGGATGACAGTTACACATCCTCCCCTGCGGGCACGGAGATGGGGGATTCCTCAGACCCCACTGGCCCTGCAGAAGAGGCCCTCCCTACCAAACGACCAAGGGGCCATCCGAAGAAATCCAAGGAAGGAACCCATGGCAAAGCACATGCCAAATGCCAGTCTAGGAGCCAGCCATGATGGCAACCGTCTTCACCTTGCCATTGGCTTTGTTGACTGTCCTTACCCATACTGCCTTGTTAATGGCATCGTCTGCATACCATCACTGACAACTCATTGCTTCACAAGTCACCTTTTTATAAATATTCATTCCCCGTCACATGTACCCATTGTAAATAAAAACTCCTTACACACCTATGTTGTGTAGGATCTGTGTTTATTACAGGATGGGCAATCTTCACCATGATTACAATTTACCGGATTGCTTGTAGGCAAGGAGAGGCTGAAGGGACCTAGGAAAACACAACAGAATAATATTCACTAGTCAGGCGGTGGCATCACAGCCATCACACAACACTTGTCATCATGGTACTCCAATCTGCACACATTACAATGAGCAACAGTACCGACATAAACATCCTGTATCTGTGCCAAACTATCCTGTCCCAGAAACATTGGCAGCCAGTCAACAACAGACTGCAGTCACAAAGCTCACATGGACCTTTTCACCAACAACGACATCAGCAGACAATGGCTCCATTGTACATTGTCACTCACCTTCAAGAGAAGTAGCGGTTGATGAGCTGTTGACGCAGGTCGACACCTTCCTCCTCTCCACTATCCTCGTCACTGGACATGGGTCGGTTTGCAGGCGGGGGCCTTGGCTGCTCATCAGCATCCAGGAGCAGGGTGATCTCGTTGCGCAAAGCCAGGTTGTGGAGCATGCAGCATGCAACAACAATCTGACACACCTTTTTGGGCGAGTACATCAGTGCACCTCCGGTCTTGTTCAGGCAGCGGAAACGTGACATCAGGGGACCGAAAGTACGCTCCACCACATGACGTGTCCTCAAATGGGCATCATTGTAGCGGACTTCAGCCGAGGTCCAGGGATTCCGCAGTGAGCTCAGCAACCAAGGACGGTTGGGATATTCAGAATCACCTAGGTGTGAGATACACAGACCACCTTTGTAATATAACTGTGGCAGAGGACAGCATGTCACACACACAGCACACTACTTGACTCTTCATACTCACCCACAATCCATGCAAGGTCCGGAAGCAGATTATCCATCAGCTGTGGCACAATGCTGTGACACATGATGTATTAGTAATGGGCCGAGCCAGGGAATTTGGCACAGACCCGTGAGATGATCATATCCGCCTGGCATACCACTTGCACATTGATGGAATGGAAATGCTTCCTATTCCTGTAGATGTGCTCACGTGCCTGTGCTGGAACCAGACCAACATGTGTGCAGTCAATGGCACCAACAACATTGGGAATGTGTCCATGGGCATAAAAATCTCCCTTCACAGCCGCCAATTCATTCCTCCTGGGGAAATGGATATATCTGTCCTTGTAGATCATCATAGTGGACAGAACATCACGTAGCACCATGCTGAACATAGGTTGCGACATCCCACCTGCGCTGGACACCGTGTACAGGAATGATCCAGAAGCAAAAAAATGCATGGCCGCCATCACCTTAGACGTTGGTGTGAAAGCAGTCGGATATGTCCAGCAAGGCTGCAAGTAGGGCTTCAACATAGCACCTAGGTCTCGTAGGGTGGGTCTTTCCAGACGGAATTTTCATATGACCTCCTCATCCTCCATGTCTGCCAGCACTGTGAAGGAACGATGCACATTTGGTCTCCTCCTAGGTGAGATGAAAGGGGACAGATGTCAATGCAATCCACCTTGAGATGTGTCCGACATCTTACGTTTTGACTGACACAACACCAACAATGACTGTCATCACAGTTAAGTTCACAACCCAACTTACACGTAGGAACACCTTCAGCTACACCAGCCGTACACCTGTCCACTTTTCACACAGCTAGTACCTCCCAAACAATATCTGACTATGTGAATGCCCAAAAGGATATGGCCACATCTTGCATGAGCAGCCCTGAAAGTAGTTCATACAGCAATGCATATGTGTGAAGCTGCAACACTACTGTCTGATACCTAGATGCTGAACCTGCCAGACCTACTTGCGTAAGTCGAACAGGGCACACATCAACCACACAATGAGCACAGTCTGTGGTAAACAACAAGTATGTGCATGAGCCAAGAAAAGAAGACAGTCAAATATGCATGTTGTGTAGTCAGACATTCATCACTGTGAGTTGCTCTGCCCTTACACACATTGACCTGTGTACCCATTGGAGAGTCCATCACAACACTGTTCTGTGTACATGCCCAGCAATATCACAAGTGACATGTGAGGGAGTACATGCCAATGTTTTCAATCATATACAACAACTTGGCATTTGTAGTCAGCAGTGTGGTAAATGTTACATTGGCATTGTGTGCACAATCCTATGCCATGAATCATGTGTCTACTGTGCACTGTTTAGAACAGGCCATTGGCCATTCACACAGCATGACGTGTCCACAGGTGCTGTCAAAGTGATCTGCAACACAAATCACGGTCACTGGCTCAAATGTATGGCAGCCATATTGTGGTAGCGACCGCCTGGCACACAGCAGTGTGTCACCGCCAGTGGCAAAGGCACACTCACAGTAGTGATACATATATGTGTATTGCCAAATGGCGGTGGGCATGCTCGGCCACCCAAATCACGGGCACTGGCTCAAATGTATGGCACCCATATTGTGGTAGCGACCGCCTGGCCCCTGCGGTGTGTCACTGCCAATGGCAAAGCCACACTCGCGGTAGTGATACATATAGTGCAATGGCAGTTGGCATGCTCCGCCACCCAAATCACGGTCACTGTCTCAAATGTATGGCAGCCATATCGCAGTAGCAACCGCCTGGCACCAGTGGTGTGTCACCGCCAATGCCGATGCTCTTACAGCTGATGGGAACTGCAATCGCAGTAGCCTAATGCAATTTTGAAACTCACGGTAGGCATGCTCCGCCACCGTGGGGCCGGTCATTGGATGCAATTGAAAGATGCACGACCACGGTAGCAACCGCCTGGCCCCTGCGGTGTGTCATCGCCAATGCCCAAGCCCTTACAGCCAACGGGAACCGCAATTGCGGTAGCCTAATGCAATCTTGAAACTCACTGTAGGTGTGCTTCACCACCGCAGGGCCGGTCATTGGATGCGATTGAATGACGCTCGACCGCGGTAGCCACCGCCTGGGCCCTTCAGTGTGTCACCGCCAATGCCCAAGCCCTTACAGCCAATGGGAACCACAATCGCAGGAGCCTAATGCAATATTAAAACTCACGGTAGGCGTGCTCTGCCACCGCGGGGCCTGTCATTGGATGCAATTGAAAGATGCACAACTGTGGTAGCAACCGCCTGGCCCCTGCGGTGTGTCACCACCAATGCCCAAGCCCTTACAGCCAATGGGAACCGCAATCGCGGCAGCCTAATGCAATTTTGAAAATCGCGGTAGGCGTGCTCTGCCACCGCGTGGCCGGTCTTTGGATGCAATTGAAAGACGCATGACCGCGGTAGCAACCGCCTGGCCCCTGCAGTGGGTCACCGCCAATGCCCAAGCCCTTACAGCCAATGGGAACCGCAATTGCGGTAGCCTAATGCAATTTTGAAAATCGGGGTAGGCGTGCTCAGCCACCGCGGTGCCGGTCATTCAATGCATTTGAAAAACACCAATTGCAGCAGCTCAGAACCACTGGAACAACCCCAGGGGGCTATATATGTGTGGGAGAGAGCCTCACATTTCCACTGCTTCCAGAGCCTGCTGCCTGACACCCCTCACCACCAACTGCTGCTGCTCCTGTCTCCAGAGCCTGCTGCCTGACACCCCTTACCACCAACTGCTGCTGCTCCTGTCTGCCTGACACCCCTCACCACCAACTGCTGCTGCTCCTGTCTCCAGAGCCTGCTGCCTGACATCCCTCACCACCAACTGCTGCTGCTCCTGTCTCCTGGACCCAGTGATGGCGAGGACTGAGAAGATCAGGGCCCGTCCCTTCACCCCCGAGGAGCTGGAGGTCCTGGTGGACGAGGTGCTCACACAGTATGGGAGGCTATATGGTGCTCCAGATGTCATGGTAAGTGTTTCAGATTGGAAGTGAGAGTGCAGTGAGTGCACACATGAAGTTGATCTGCTGCAGTATGTGCCTGAGAGTGTGGGTTTGTGTCATACACTGCCTAGCATGCTGTCTCCAGGGGAAAGGGGTGTGTAGCCTAGTTCACACGTTTCCATGCCTGCACATCAAAATTGGAGGGACATGTATTGTTTTGTCAGCCATACAGTGACGCAGCAAGTTGGTTATGCGGGAGTCAGGACAGAACTTGCCTGTGTGAATGGATGTGTGGATCCCTGATATTCTTCACAGGCTCATCTGTGGCCTTACCAAGGGTTTACGTCCAGAGGGTACTGATGGAAATGTGTCTGATTCAAAATTGACATCATGTATAGGTCAGCAGTATGCTCAGCACTTACATGCCAGAGGGTGACACTCTTGGTGGTAATTCACCTATGACACAGCAGATTGTTATATTTTTGTATAGAGGCCCTTCCATTTCCACCAGCGTGTGTACTGACTCGCATGTGTAGGCACTGTTTATGCTTTCAATTTGTCCCTTTATGTGACATTTCTGATGCCCCACGTTGGACCTCAGTGTGGGCCCACCTGGCCTGCACAGTCACTGCGCAATCTGACAAGGACACATCATTGAATGTACAGAGAGAAACATATGGTTTGTCTGCTAGACTATCCATCAAAGAGCCATTTCAGACCTGTATTCAATTCAATTCAAAAGACCTTTATTCGAATTTCATAAAATCCATAAAAGTACAACAAAGAAAAACAACACATTTATACAATAATACAATCCATAAAAACACCACAATCACAGTAATTCATTTACAAATATACAACTAGCATAAATAGTTTTCAGGGATTTTCCATCGTTTTACGTGCGTGTACTATTAATCTCAGAAAAGTGCTGGTGCGAAAAATTAGTTCATCTGTATCCAGGGAAAATAATAATGAACATGATTCCCCCAATGAAAGGGGTCTCAATTTCCTAAAATAGGGAGTTAAAAACCAGTTAATATATTTTAGATAAAATTTGCAGAAGAATAGGAAGTGAATGTCATTCTGTTTGCTAATTCCATCACATGGGCAAGGATTGTATTCTACTGTGTGATGATACCCCAAAGGGAAGGCCAGCAAGGTTTTTACAGAACCTGCCCTTAAACGAAAGAGCAGCGATCGTTCCCAATTGGACATGGGGAGAGTTAGGTAAGATGGTAGTGGGTGTCTACACAAATCGTACCCCATGTATGTAGCAACAGAAGATTTAGATAACTCCTTCCCCATTCTTTCTGAATTAAAAAGTGCATAAAGTGCTTGTTTGACTACGACCTTATCATTCATCTCAATTCCTGTGGGTTCTAAGAAAAGATTGCCTTTATCCACTGCACATAATGTTTTAGAGACCTCAGCTAACCAGGGTATTGACATATGGTGGTCACACTTTAGGCAATCCAATATAATGTTTTTGGTTAGGGTCGCAAAGTTATTTGTCCAAATCCTAATCCAAAATAGGGCTGGTCTGGCTCTAATAAAATCACATACATAGGGGAGATTTAATTCTTTATGGCAGATGAATTCAGAGGCTGAAAAGGGGGCACCCAATATTTTTCTACAAAAACGATTTTCCTCCCGTTGAATCCCTGAATTTCTCCCTGAGCCCCAGACCTCAGCCCCATATGTTGCCACAGGAATGCACTGTAATTTAAAAAAATTTAAAATGGCCCTAGTGGCACCTATTTTCTTCGGGCGTTGGAGGCTCAGTATAGAGTTAGTGGCTTTCGAGAACTTGCCCATGGCGTGGGCAAAATGCCCACTCCATGAGCCGTTCGCAGCGAAAGCCAATCCTAGGTATGGAAAGGAGGTTACGGATTCTAATTTGTCCGAACCTACATTTATCGTATTGAGCTTCCTTTTCCCGGGTCCGCTAGACATGATAAAAGATTTTTTAAAATTCACACGCAGATCAAGTGCCTCCATATGCTGGACGAATGCTCTAATAAGCAAACGAAGAGCATTAGGGGTTCGGCCCATAATGACCGCATCATCTGCGTATAATAAAACTGGTAGTGGATTCCCCTGGATAATTGGAACATCTCTCGTCACTTGTCTCAGGGCTTTGGCAAGACCATTAATATAAATAATAAATAGCAGAGGTGCCAGGACGCACCCCTGCCTCACCCCCCTACCTATTTTTATGGGTCCGGACACATCGCCACCAGACCCGATCCTAACTTGTGCTTTAAGGTCCGTGTGGAGATAGGCCAGAAAATTAACAAGACTTGCGTCCAGACCATAGTTAGAAAGCATAAGCCATAATTTGGATCTATTAACTAGGTCGAATGCAGATGAAAGATCCATAAATGCGAGGTAAATTGGACTAGAGCGAGCAACATTGTACTTATCGATAATCAATTTCAAATTTAGGCACTGCTCCACCGTGCCTACGCCACTCCTGAATCCCAACTGGCACGGATCCAGTAGGTCAGTGTCTTCAGTCCACTCTATCATCCTATTATAGATAACTTGTCCAAGGATTTTTAAGGTATTGTCCAATAGCGAGATTGGACGATAGTTGGCTGGGTCTGACCTATCTCCCTTCTTAAAGATGGGAACTATGGTGCTGGTCGCCCAAGTGTCAGGCATTGGCGCCATAGGTAGACTATTGAAAACATTAAGGAGAATTGGTGCCCATAAATCCGTGTTATGCTTAATAATGTCTATAGGAAGCCCATCGGGGCCAGGGGCCTTGTTACCAAGGCTTTCTTTAATGGCTGTGACTATCTCGGGGAGGTCAATCTTGAGATTGCATGTCACCCTCAAAGAAGGAATAATTACTTCCTTAGAGGGGGTAGCATATATTTTGGCAAAATGGGCCTCCCAACTACTACTAGTAATATTGCAGCTAATTGGGGACAATTGTTTCCCCATATCTCGCGTCTTCCTAACGGCTGACCAGAAGGGGCCGCTGCTCTTCAAATTTGCACTCGCGACCAATGTTTCCCACTGTTCTGTCAGCAGCGCAGCCTTCCTTTCAGTTGTTTTTAGCTTGTAGTTTTTCCTGGCCAGCTGTACCTCTAGTATACACCTTGGGTTAGAAGACAATGCTTTACGTAGATCCCTATTTGCCTTAGAACAAGTCGAGTCAAACCATCTCGGTTCTTTCGCTATTTTTGGTAGTGGGACTGACAACAATTTTTTAATCGCTAAACACAATTTGCCAAAGTCAGAGATTATTCTATTATTATCTCCGTTTAAAAATAGACAAGAATTAATTAAATCGGAATGATCATTCTGCACATTTTCTAAAATAGCTCCGCTATCAATCCCCCTCCATTTCAGCCGCAGACCGTCACCTGATGGTGTAATGTCTCTTGCACCAATAGATTTCGAATATACAGGGCGGGAGCCTAAGTGCAAAGTAACTGTGAGGGGGTTATGATCACCAAAAGATGTTTTTATCACCTTGGATTCCAATACACGGTCCAGTAAATCGGGGGACATAAAGATAAAATCAATAGTTGAGCAACAATCGCGCCCCCTAAACGTGGGGACATAGTCCATGTCAGATGTTAAAGATACTTCCATGGCATTTCCAAGGGTGTGTTCACTCAGTAATTTTGCTATTTCAAGCCCCCTTTTTTCAGCTTGGTCCGTGATGTTGTTAGTGTCCTCGGTCCAAGACTTCTTTGGTAATTTAGCATTAAAATCTCCGCCGATTAGGATCCCTATCCCCCCCTCTGATTCCAGGTTTGTTTCCAATTTTCTTAGAGTCTTAGAGAGGGCTATATATTTTGTGTTGGGTGTGGAATAAAAGTCGTTATTATAAAAATTAATTATAAAAATCCTGGGTTTAAGTTTCAACTCGAGGACCTGAATGTTCGGATTTCCTTCTGATAGGTCTTTAATGGTACCTCCCACCAATGTACTAACACCTATAAATAATCCTCCCACTGCACGGCCAAAAATGGGCTTCTTTGAGGTTACACTAAAACAGTGGTAACCCTCGATAAATAAATTGCTGACAGCCCATGTCTCCTGGAACATAACAATATCTTTGTTATCCAATAGCTTGATCCATTGAGGGTCAAGCAATCTTGGTTCCAACCCAGCAACGTTCCAACTAAGGATGGACAATTTGGGGCGTTTTAGGGCACAAGAGGTATTATAGCCACTAGGCTGCTTAGGTTGAATTGATGGAGTAGTTATGTTCTCATGTGTAACTGGGGACATAGTCAAAACAATGCGTGGTGCCATTGTCACAATCTCATTGCATTGTGCATCAGAGGGATTTTCCTTAACAGTAATTAGAACATCCTCACACCCCCTATTGCTTTTCCCCAGTCAATCTTGACATTCCAAATTGGAGAGAGCGTGTTCAAAACGATTGTGCGTTGGTATATTATATATATACCTTGGCTCGTTCTGGGGCATGTTAAAATTTTGTTTAGGCCTTACGTAAGGTCTCTCCCTTGGATTGGGATAAGAGGGAGTGGGGAGAGGTAAATATGGCAATTGATATGGTGGGGGTATAATCCGATGGCCTAGTGAACGACCGTTCCTAAAATTAGTATTAAACTCTTGGTAAGGGTGTTCATAGCCATTGGCAATGTTACGATTCATGCCCGGTTGATCTGTTAAAAAGTTAATCCCAGGGTTAGAATGAAGGTCAATTAAATGTCTATAGAAGTACCCAAGAGGAAGCAGAGTAGTGTTAAATTCCCAGGGTGAGGGCAGTGGGGCTTTTGAGAGTGTAGATTGCACCCATTGTGGAGATCTAAAATTTATAATGATGCAATCTCCTTCAAAATTTTTCCTCAATGGGCCCACCCACCCTACTCTCTGTGTATGAATAATTTCCCCTGCTCCTTCCATTGGAAAATTACATTTTGCAGAAAGCCAGTGGAGAGTTCTATTTCTTAAGCTTGTGTAATTTTCCTCTTTGGTTTCCTCCAATTTTGGGACATTAGCTAAAATCAAAACATATGGGCCGCAATCTGGGGGCAAACTAATGCGGGCCGGAATCTGTCTCTTACTAATCACTTCAATTATATCAGGCTTATCTGTTGGGTGATCTTGGTTAGCATCCTGCACTTGCCTCGTTACTGGCCTGTTGTTTGTGTCAGTGAGTTTCTCCCTTCCTCCCGAACTAACTGTTGTGGTAGTTTTGGTGTCTAATGCCTGTCTGGATAAGGATTCTGTGTTTGATTGACCTTTACTTCTACTCAGTTTGGATGTAGAGGGAGAGGCATTAGTCTCCACTACACTTTTCTTATTGGCCATAGTGTGTTGTAGTTTTTGTGTATTAGTGTTAGATGCAACATGGTGTGTTGAAATTATAGAATTACACCCTGTGCCTAATTTCAACACATGGTCATCTAATGCCTTCAACCTCTTGTCAATATTAAGGACTTGTTGACTAATAGGTCCTAAGAGAGTAGTTATTAAGGTCTCCAGTCTCCCCCAAAAATCTTCATTACCCGGCATTGCATTAGTTAATGGGCTTTGTTCATTATTTTTGCCCGAGTGCACCTCACTTTGAGTATGGTTTTGTACTACAGGAGAAAAAGGCTTACTCAATTGAGGGCGTCCACCATTCTCTCTACGTTTATCTGCTAGTGACTCTAAGTGTTTTTGTTTCCGCTTTGCTTTTTGTTTTCTTGCTTTTTGACCCCTAGTTCGTGCTGGTGTACTATCACTTTTTTCTTTATCTGTGGTTGATACGTCCGTGTCTAGGCATAGTTCTATCCCTTCCTGCTCATTAATTAGGGATGTATCAGTGATTCTATTAACACTTGATCGTGACATGGACGGTGTTTGTGATAGTCTATTTTCCATTATGCGATGATTAGGGGATACACTGTCCAGGATTATACAATTCACATTTGAGTCGGTGCCTGGTAGCCCCGCGTAGGATGTTATGTCCGATGTGGCCACCAGGGAATCCAAAGTATTGTCCTGCAGCAAAGGTAATTGCGTGCTTGGTGGGAGCGAGAGGCGTCTTTCGGTACTTTGGATGGCAGAAGCCACAACGCCGATCGTCCTCTGCAGCATTTTATCAATTGCAGTCAAACTAGGCAACGGGGTGGGGACAGTAGCAGTTGAGGGAGATGTTAATTGCTTACGACTAGATTTAAGCACAGGTGGAGCTTTTTTCCCCATTTTCCGATAGATGTTTAAAGTATACTGAACAACAATAGATAATTAAATCCCAGGCACAACGTATACTTTACTCACGAACTTAGCGATGACTTCCGATTGGGCACCAACTTTAGAGAGGCCAAGAGGGGTTGCCCGGCCCGACCTCCAGCGACCCCTGACGGCCACAGACGGCCCGCCCTCTGCCCGGGCTCAGCCCGGCGCCGCCCGCGCGCGTCCCGCGTCGCGGAGGGAACCGCTGATTTTAAAGCGCCTCCGGGCGCGCAATCACCTGGAATGGGGCGTGGCAGTAAAGGCTCACGGGAGCTGTAGTCTCCCCCCACTGCGGCCCTCGATGTCGTCAGGGCAGCGGGGGAGACAAACAGCGTGGGTGCCCCGCCAAAGATCCGCCGTTCTACTTCTCCGGTAGGTGCTTGGTGCTTGGCCTGGGTCGCGTCAGTTACAATTCAGGATTCCCCCGCTCCACCGAGGGAACCGCTGATTTTAAAGCGCCTCCGGGCGCGCAATCACCTGGAATGGGGCGTGGCAGTAAAGGCTCACGGGAGCTGTAGTCTCCCCCCACCGCGGCCCTCGATGTCGTCAGGGCAGCGGGGGAGACAAACAGCGTGGGTGCCCCGCCAAAGATCCGCCGTTCTACTTCTCCGGTAGGTGCTTGGTGCTTGGCCTGGGTCGCGTCAGTTACAATTCAGGATTCCCCCGCTCCACCGAGGGAACCGCTGATTTTAAAGCGCCTCCGGGCGCGCAATCACCTGGAATGGGGCGTGGCAGTAAAGGCTCACGGGAGCTGTAGTCTCCCCCCACCGCGGCCCTCGATGTCGTCAGGGCAGCGGGGGAGACAAACAGCGTGGGTGCCCCGCCAAAGATCCGCCGTTCTACTTCTCCGGTAGGTGCTTGGTGCTTGGCCTGGGTCGCGTCAGTTACAATTCAGGATTCCCCTGTAGATTGCAGACAACAGGCCTTGTGAGAAGTGTGTAAGATTGTGAGATCATGTCCCTAAATGTGACCTCCAAGACACAGTGAGCCATTCACAGGGCAAGGACATTGAGGGCTGCGCAGTGTTGGACACAGCGAGTCTGCCCCGAAACATATTTTCCAATGTAATGTATGTCTTGCTCAGCCACAAACAGGATCATAGATGTGGGCACCCTACACATAGCTTTCTGTGCTGGCATCCTGCATGTGTATGAGATGGGCAGGTACTGTGTCCACCCTCAGACCTGCATGCATTTTCGCATGATTCTCCCATGCTAATGTACCATGTGAGATGCAGTATTGTCCCTGCTAGACATATCTGTGAAGTAGTGCTGAGTTAGTATCATGCTCCTCTACTGAGAGATTGTGGTACATAACCCTGTGTCACTTATTTTTCCCCCTCTTGTCTCTCATGCCGCCAGCTCAAAGTCCACCAGCATAAGCGTGGAGGGCCATTTCACGCAAGGGGCGGGCTCTGGGTGTCTCCAACCGACGGCGCACACACTGTCACAAGAGGTGAGATGACATCTGCCGGCTGAGCAAAAACGTGGCAGAGATGACGCTGGGGCTGCTCCCTCGGCCTGGAAGGTTGGCGCACAGGAACATGACACCACTAATGGCCCGCATCTTAGCTGTGACACAGCCTGAGCTGGATGCACGTTTGAAGGACCATCTGCAGCAAGCTGGGGGTGAGTATTCTGGCAAGGGTGACTTTGGTTGTGAGTGGCTGCATGTGTTCCAAGCCTGGGCCAGTGCTGGGCTCTGTGATGTTGCTAGTGTGATGCAATGGCCTGTAAGTGGCCTCTGTGTTGGGTGCAACTGTCATGCTTTTTCCCTGCCTGTACTTTCTCATGTAATTGGAGTAATGTCCCTTGACATTGCATTCTGAGTTGTTGCCTTATGGCATCGTCTGCATTGGGGTAGTCAGGGACATCCCATTGAAGGGAACGGCAGTGTGCCTCATCTGAGTGTGCTTTCATCAATGTGTGCATTGCCTGATGTCAGAATTGTGAGGACTACACATCTGACACCAATGTGCAACTGTAGTTGTGCCCCAAAGTACGACATGGTGGATGGCATGAGCTCATGGCCATTGTGGACTGATATGTTTGAGTCTGTATCTGTGTTGTCCCCTTCTGCTGCCTTCAGATGTGACTGTGGCAACATGTTGGGCGGTACATCTTTTCACCCCTCAGGGCCCTAGGTATGCTCAGAGGGATCTGTGTGTCTGGTTACATATAGCCATCTGAAGGCAATTTGGCTATGTGGGCATCACATGGGTCATGTATGCCAAGTTTGCCTGATGAAACGCAAAAATCTAGTTTAGATTTGATGATGCACGGTGTTACTGCACAGGGTGGTGTGCAACATGGGGAGATCATGATCTTGTTTCGTGCTTTGCTTGCATATGATGGTTGTGTTAATGCCACAGAACTGACCCTACGTCTCTGTCTCTTGCAGCATCTGCAGTGGGCACAGAAGGACAGGGGACTGACACCACTGGTGAGGCATCAAGCACGACTGCTACACACTAGCACACTGGCACTGATGTGACCAGCGCCTTGGAGGGGGACAGGAGTCTGCTTAAGGAATCACAGCCAGAGACACCAACCTCAACGTCATACGACGCCAGCGGTGATAGATCCATGTTGGCGGGCACAGGGAGCGGGAGCTCTGCTTCCTCTTCCACCACACAGCGTCCAGTGCCCACCCTCTCAGCTACTTCCACTAGTGCTGCCCATGTTCGCACCAGTAAGAAGGAAAGAGTGTTCTTCACCCCAGGCACCGCTGCCCCTGCACCTGTCTCCCCTGCTGTCCTCAGTGTTAAGTCTGTGGACCTTTTGTGCCAGCTGTGTGTGGGCCAGACAACTCTCATCAACGCCTTCCTAGACCACAACAAAAATGTGGCACAGGTAGTTGTTTCATGGAGGGCATTTATTCAGACGTGGGTGGGCTACACCGGACTGTCCAGTCTTTGTCCTCTGCAGTGACGGCAGCCATTCAGCTAGCAGAGTCTCAGAGTCCAGCTCCAGTCCATTTGGCCACCCCCCCTGCCAGTGGCTACATCTGAAGATAGTGACCACACACCACAGACCTCAGGCTCAAGATACAGCACACGCAGCACACAACAGCAACAGCCCAAGCAGGCCAGAGCGCAGACACCATCCCCCCAAAAAACCAAAGCCACCCCAGAGCGCAAAGGCAAAAGCCCTTCAGGAGACACTCTGGGGCATAAAGCCAAGAAGCAGCCTCAGGCTCACATTCCTCAGATGCATCCCCAGCCAAGGACACTCCTGTCCCAAAAGCGTCTCGCAAAGAAAAGCGTTCAGTTCCCGTTCCTGCTATGAAGCTGGTGCCAGCTAAGGGTCCACAGAAAGAGCCCACTAAGGCAGATTCACCCACAACCTCAACTCCCATCTAGAACCCTGTGAAGCAGGGGAAGGTGGTCAGTGTAGGGGGTTCACCTATTCAACAGTTGATGGGGAGAAAAGGAAAGGCCAGGCCAAGCATACCTCTGAATCCAGCAGGTCCCCAGAGGGAGGGCCACCGGCTGCACCTGGTGCCGCTTTGGTGGAGAATGTGCCTGTTGTGGCCGCAACACCTACCACTCCGCCCAGGAATAAACCTCCATTTAGACCCCCAAGAAGTGGAAAGGCACCCCTTCCACACTGTATCTTACTGCAGCATGACTCCACCTCCACGTGCCACCACACCACCTGGTCCAAGCAGCCCTCCGGCTTCCCAAGCCACTGATGCCTCTACCTCAGCTGGGCCTCTCTCTCCCAGGTCCAGTCCTCCAACTGGCCCCGACACTCAGCCACCTCCCAGTCCAACTGACAGCCAAGTCTGAGGCAAAGTCCCCCTCACACACCTGTCTCTCCCAGAGTGGTGCCTGGACTGCCCATTGCTATCCCCCTAACTGTGTTGTTGATCATGGCAGTGTACAGTATCACCCATTCCCTGTGCAGGATCTAAAGCACATATGTGCCTTTTCTGCACTTTGGACTGGCCACTGGCCCTGCTGTGTTTGCCCATTCCCTGTGCAGCTTCTCATGTACCTACTCTGCACTTTGGACTGGCCACTGGCCTTGCTGTGTTTGCCCATTTCCTGTGCAGCTTCTCATGTACCTACTCTGCACTTTGGACTGGCCACTGGCCTTGCTGTGTTTGCCCATTCCCTGTGCAGCTTCTCATGTACCTACTCTGCACTTTGGACTGGCCTTGCTGTTCATTGCTGTGTTTGCCCATTACCTGTGCAGCGTCTCATGTACCTACTCTGCACTTTGGACTGGCCACTGGCCTTGATGTTCATTGCTGTGTTTCCAATTCCCTGGGCAGCTTCTCATGTACCTTCTCTGCACTTTGGACTGGCCACTGGCCTTGCTGTGTTTGCCCATTCCCTATGCAGCTTCTCATGTACCTACTCTGCACTTTGGACTGGCCACTGGCCTTGCTGTGTTTGCCCATGCCCTGTGCGGCTTCTCGTGTACCTACTCTGCACTTTGGACTGGCCACTGGCCTTGATGTTCATTGCTGTGCTTGCCCATTACCTGTGCAGCTTCTCATGTACCTACTCTGCACTTTGCACTAGACACTGGTCTTGCTCTTGTCTACTTTTGATGCCTATCTGTGTAATATGTGAATAAAGACAGTTACTCCTGTTGTCTGCTTTGTCAGTGTCCTTGCTAAATAAAGGGTTTTATGTGTGGGTATGCTTTAATGTGACACATGCTCTGTATGCCACTTCAGCATTGCCAATGGCTGTTTTAACGTTTTCAAGGTTTTGCAGAGGTGACAGGCACTTCAGTTCTTCTGGACTCTGAGGCTTGGGGGTGCAATGATGGTTGCTTGTGATGTGCTACTGTTATCCTAATCAATCTATGGTGATGTTAGCTAAATTGTACACATGGCATGTTTGGATGCACTGCCAGCACAGAGTGGGATTCTATCCACAGTCTTGCAGGCAGGCTGGCCTGGGTCCATCACATCTGTGTGATCTTTCTTGATGTGTGACCAGCAGTGTTGGTGTATGGTCATCTTGGGATGGCCAGTCATCACAGTCACATGGGTAGATTTCAATCTGTGCACTTGTGTGGTCATGAAGTGTGCAGTGTGAAGGGGTGACTGTGTCAGTAGTGTTGATGTGTGTGTTCTCCTGCGATGGAAACTGCACACATGTGTTAACCTGGATTTTAGTGTTAGTCAGCCCTGTGATTGTGATTGTGTGCACATGTGGGAGTTATAGGTTGTGCACTGTGTGGTGTGTTGGTGTGTCTTTGCACTTCTGGGGGACACCTACTTGTTGTTGGTGCCTATTGTGAGTATGCAGAGTGAGTGACTGGCAAGTCAGTGTTGTGTTTTGTTGATCAGCCATGTGTCTTGTCACTGTTTATGCTCACTGTGCAGACCTGCTCAGTCACACTGACAATGTGGGTGTGTTTTCTCATGCATTGCTGTCACTTGAGGCATTTTTTTCTCTAGTATGGCATGTGGAGTTATGACATCCCCTATCTGGGCTTCTGATGCCTACCCATTGTGAGTGAGCATTCCATCTATTTGTGTATGGTACACTCCAGACATGTCCACTACTGACGTACACACCACTTCACTCTCATGTCATCTGTCCCCTTGGGTTGCCAGTGTGTGTGCCTCCCCAACACTTCATTTGTTACACTATGCTTTGTGGTGCTGATCTGTGCACAGGAGCAATGTGCCACTCAGGACAGTTTCCCAATTGGTTATATGTGATTTTCTTGTACTGTTTTGCAGTCATGGTTGCTCATATGCAGTTCAGCTGTTTGTGCTGCACAGTCTTCTGGTCATGTTGTTTTCACCTGGGTGTCCCCGACTTGTGCATCTGTGGATGGTGGGTGAGCTGTATGTGTGTTTGCTGAGGTACTTCTTCCCTTCATGAGTGTGATGTTGTCTGTGTGCTATGGTGATTTGTGTTGTGGGGGTTCATGGTGTGGCACTCATATCTGTGTGGGACTGGTATGTTTGGTGTGCACACACAGCTTGTCGTGAATGCAGTGCTGTGATTGTATATTGCCTTGTACTTGCCTGGTGTGCATCCCCTGATGTTCAGATGTGTTTGCAATGTGATAGATTGGCATGTGCATCTGTTGTGTGTTTGATGTGGATAGGTGCACTGTTTGTCTTGTGTTGTCTCTGTGTGTGATGTTCTATTTGCATGTCATTGTGTGTGATTTGTTTCTGCATTGTGATACATACAGATGTGTGCTGCAAGTGTAGTGTGCATTACTTGTGTGTCTGTCACATGCACTTAGGGCTATTCTTGTTCCTGGGCTTGTTTTGAGTGTACCATGGTGTTTTCTCCTCTTTTATTTGACCTGATACTTGTCAGGATTGTGCATGTGCAAGCATGTGGTACACTATGACACCATGTAGACTTGATGGGTGGTGTGGTATGTCTGTCTGTGTTTTCTTATTGGCCCATTGCTCCTAGTTTGTGTCCATGATTGTTTAGAGCTGATGTACTTCTTGTCTGTGTTGGGGTATGTTGTCTGTGCATAGTTCCTGAGTGATGATGTTGTGTTTGGCTGTTGTTGTTTTTGTGCCAGCATTGGTTCAGGCATCCCTGAGGGTGTGTGTGTGATGTTTGTGGATGCCCCCCAGGGAGTGTGATTGTCAGTGTATTCAAAGGACAGTATTGGCACCAGTCTGTGTGTGTTTGTCACTGGTGTTGAGTGTTGCAGGTGTGAGGTAGGTGGGGAGGGGTATCTGTGAGGGATCCCACTTGTGTTTGACAGTCATGGAGTGTGACAATGGGCCCTGTGTGTTGTGCCGATGACATACATCTGTAAAGTGGTTGGATACAAATGTGTGGCTGATCACTGTTGGACTTCAGAGACTTCCTATCATCCCTGTGCCTATGCATGGGTTGCCTTGCTGTCTCCCTGAGTTGTTGCACAGAGGTGACTGTGGTTTAATTTCACTCACTGTGCCAGCCATACGTGTTGTGATGGGCTAAGGGTGTTGTTATATGTTCCTTGTCTTGCATGTGATGTACACATTCGATTTGTGTCCACCTCACTTTAGCTTTGCCCAATTCTTGTCCTCCATTGCTGCTGACACCTGGTCTGTGTATGTGGCTGTGTGTCAGTGTGGGGTGTGTCCAGTAGGGTGATTGTTCATATTCATTGTGAGTGTTCATTTTGTGATTGACCTAAGTTTGCTTGAAATTAGTGTAGTGTGGGTGTGGTGTGAGGTTTGCACTGGCCCTGAACTTATGTGCTGTGTGTTCCTCTGCAACCCTTTTCCGATGTTTACACCATAAGACGCCAACCATGGCGTTGCGTTCACGAGCGGCAGTCTGACCGAGAGGCACGACATTAAATACCCAATTGCTTCCGACCGTTCTGGGACCCTAGCCTGAAATCTTCTCTCCAGCCAAACCGAAACAATTGCAATATCGTGAGTTCCTTTGCTCCCCATTGTGATCACCGTCAGTTACACTTTATTGTGCAGTGGATTGTAGTCATATCCTGCCTGGTATCATTACTATCCATTCCTTGACCATCCACTTTGGACCGAATGATTTCTACAGCTTAGGTCCAACTCAATCTGGGTTCCATTAGACGAAAGGCCTTATTACCTTATATCAAGTTTGAGATCCATCTCCATCTTTAGTTCAGAAGTTCCTCCTTCTGACCCCACGAGGTTTCATTGATTATGTACAACGCCAATAGCTCAAACTCTCCAAATGCCAGATATATTGCATTGCAAATGCATGTTTCTTTTGTTCACCCCTTCTCTTTCTAGTTAGTATTGTCTCTGAAACAGCTTTATTGGAATGTTATTGTTTAAATGACAGGAGTTGGAGATTGCTGAAGACTTGTGCAGTGAGGGATTGCTGTGGCTGGAGTTCCTGTTTTATAAAAAAGTAAACTTTGCCTTTTCACAACACAAGAAGCTTCATTTGTATTCATCAACTTCGCAAAGTGCATACAGGAAATTATAGATTTACTTTTCTTAACTCCACATCTTTGTACCTTGAAGATATATCTATTGTGAAGGTACATAGATGTGGAGTTAGGTACAGGAAATCTATACAGGCTTACTTCTTGATATTTTGTCTACGATATTAGTGTTTCTCAACATTCTGTATTCGATATTCAGGGCACGCGGAGCAGTGGAAGGTAGCACAGGGAGGGCAGGATGGAGAAAGGGTAGATTGGGACCATACATAGCAAAAGGCAGTAACTCAACAGTAGTGGTGCACACTGAGGTGGTGTATGGGGGGAGTAAAACATTGGGCTGTAGCACATTCCACACAAAGCAAACAGGAAAACCTATACTAGATTTGCTTTCCTTATTTCACCCTCTTGTAGGATCCTCCTTATATTTACCTCCACTCACCTGCTCTGCTGTGCTGGCTCTACATGCCGAGCTTCCCTCCATCATTGTTCAACCTGGAGCTGCGTGAGCGACCTTGCCTGAGAAACAGGCACTGACTTCATGATGGGGATATCCATCCATCCATCCACCCATCCATCCATCCATCCATCCATCCATCCATCCATCCATCCATCCATCCATCCATCCATCAAAAGAGGACCACGAGCAGGGAAGCCACAACCTGCTGGACATCTATAGTCTGATCTCACAGCTCACACCCATCTTCCAGCACCAGCCACCAGCAGTATATTTACAATAGGGCTGGGGAAATTAATGTAATTTGCTTTTAAATGATTGTGCAAAATTCTGTGAAAATTATGCAAAAATACAAAAAGAAAAAAAACAACATTTGTGGATATGTGTTAGCCCGGATGTGAGAACTCATATCACGATAATAAAAGGACAAAAATCACAAATGGTGTGAACAACAGTGACTCAGTGCCGGTCATTCATGTAGTTAGCGTTGTGAAACAGTGTCATTTCATGTAGCAAGCAGTAGAAGAAATTCCCAAAATTAGTGTGCTTTTGCCGGTGTAACGGAAATTTCATACAAGCCTATTCCTCATACAACACCGTCCAACATACATAAACTGCTGACTGCAGCAAAAGCGCTCACTGCAGATACAGTACAGGCAAAAAGGACGTGAAGCAGAAGAGTGACTATGATCGAGCAGAGAGTTGTGAAGGTTAAGGCAACAGAAGGGAGGACCGGAGGATATGACACTCTTGATGCAGCTAAAGACAAGGTGGCTCCATGGCAGAGGCAGTTTCTCCATTAGGGTTCTGGGGCTGCGCCCCTGGAATTTCCTACACATTCCTGTACAAATACTAAATAGATCAATTTATTTAGAGAAACAATCGTATCCCTAAACAATTCGGTGTATTTAAGTCTGGACTGTTTGTCCCAGGCTGCCTGCCCAACCTCGCACTGAAGCAGGAGACGAAAGCCAGGCAGTAAATCAACTTTCTGAACTAGGACGCACAACGCAGGGCTTACTGTTCTAAAGCCCTTCATTGCCATTGCAGTCTACGGCAGTATCCACTATAGGCCAGTGACATTTTCAGCATAATGGTCTCGGGCGTTAGAGTCTCCGTACCTGCGTGAGAGTAACCGTCCGTCATTCACAGGCATAGATCCACCCTTTCGCATTAGTCACACTTAGGATGAGTAGATACAAGCACGTGTGTTTTGGTGCATTGTTCGCAGTAATGGTAAGTGTTAGAATGCTAATATTCTTTTATGCATATTGTGCTGAGACCCCTCGCCATGCTAACCTCCCCCACTGTGACACCCCAGGCTCTGGCTGCACATCGCTGGCCCCGTTAGAAGCGGAGCTGCTGTATTTGTTCCCCTGCGAAATTGATCCAAAAGGCGAGCAGGCCAAGGTTCTTGTTCCCTTGTGAAGTTGTTCCAAATAGCCAAGTCAAGCGCAAAGTGAGAGATATGTGCTTACAGTAGACATTTATCTGCTGTATGACATTATAACTGGCCCTATCTTCATACCCTTAACATCATTTATGCCGAAAACATGGTTTGATTTACGAACAATGAGTGCTAAAAATGTTAAGGCAATGCATGTCAGTGATTTAGCTCCTCTCTTATTTCAGTTTTACATAGTCTTGCCTTCCTCAAGAGTTAGCTATTTAATCATGTTGGGTTTCTGTATTTGTTTTCCGTGCAGTGCATACTTTGAGCGATGCCAGGTGTCTATGAGGGGCTTTGATTGAGAGCTCTGACAAGGACGCTGAAGTCAAAGCAAATTGCCTGTCAGTGGGTTGGCCTCTTTGCAGAGCACACAGAAAAATGGTCATGTATTCCAGTTGTAATTGCATTTCTGTGCAAATGTGTGTGAAGGGGATGCACAGATGGCAAAATATTTACAGGGCAAAAGCAAAAGGAAATAAATCGCTTAAATGAGTTAGTAAGTTCAGTGTATGTTTGGAGGTGGTGAAGTAAGGGAGATGCGAGGAAATGCATTAGGGGAAGAGTGAAAAGAGGGTGCTGAAGAGGAAAGGGAGGTGGTTGAAGATGTACAGATGGACAAGATGTGCAGAGAAAAAGGGCATATATGTCTAACATAAAGCGCACATAACTAAAGGCCAAAACTCCTTCACAGGCCTCAATACTATTGAAATTTCACAATTTCCAAGGGTAACTATTTATAACAAATCTTTGTTGTTACTCATTTATCTTAAACAGCTAACAACCATTAACAAAGCCTATCGTACTCACAGGTTTTAGGTGTAAGTCAGTTGTTTTATATATCTGGATGCAATTACATCTCAGAGAGGATCATGCTATAGAAGGGGCTGAATGGATAAGTTACAATCAAGTCAGGTTGAACCTCTCTTGGTATTGAGTGTACTCAGAAAAAAACAGAAGTGCCAAGGCCCTTGTCAGGTGGCCTCTGAAGCTTGCACCAACAGTGCTTAATTTGGCCAGCGGTTTCCAGTGCTCAGCACCGGCACTTATTTCACGGCGCTATAACATTTTTCTCCCATCGGCAGTGAGCCTGATACTTATTAAAAAGTAAATATAACTGTCCTTCCGATGGCCGCTGGTAGGTTTGCACAGACTGGCCCACAGAGGTTCACGCATGAATAATGTACATCATCACGTTAGTGATCTCAACACGGTTGCCTGTCATGAAGACCGACATCATTAATTAATTTTAGTCATTCCGATTAGATAATTGTGGCTGAACTACCGCGAGGCAGGCTTGGACTGTGCATGTGCAAGATGAAGTTTTCACTTTCAGTCAGGCGTGGCACATGAAGATCAAACTTAAAGTGTGTAAATACCTTTTGTCTGCCTCACTGCCTAGATCTGAAAATAACTGGCTGTAAATCCACCTTTGTTGGTGTGCTCATCGCCCATCACCAACCCCAGTTGGACAACTTTGCATTGGAGTGCTGCACAGGCTGTACTGCACTTAACTGCCAGCACCTTAACTGCTACGTTACCGCTGCTTGAGTTTGGCAAAGGCAACGTTATGGGGATCAGCAGAGCAAAAGTCACAAGGCACCGACACAGCATGTAATGATGAGTAGTGGACACCTGTGTGGTCTGCTGTTGCAGGGATTCTGCTTATACACAGAACTATGCGTAGAACCCCAGGACCTCAGTGAATTGTGGTGTACCAGAAACTCACCTCAGAACCCAGAACCCAGTATCCGGCTAGCATAAGTGTCCCATTCGTTATCCGAGGTTTAGCTCGGCGGTCCCAATGAAAAGACAACCCAGAACAAGCGTCTCAGTGTACTCTCAGGAATGGTGGGAATCGGAAATACCTGTTCGTATATTATTCTCACATCAGTCCACAACAAGAATAAACAAAGACACGGTGAAAATAAAACGAGTTTATTTTATAGACCACGTGTCCTAAGATGCAGTACTTTGGCTAATACAAGCAGACAAATGATTATAATTAAAACCATCAGCATCGTTACAATACCATAGAATATAAAGGGAGTGATCATGTTATAAATGACAGTGGATACTACCACCTTCCCTTTACTAAGAAGCTAATATTATTATTATGCTAATAAAAGGTCTCTTAGGCTTGAATGGGGGACCCCATACCTCAAAGATCAGCTTAGTGAAATCACATCACAGGAGCATCAGAAGTCTTCTCGCAGGAAGGCTCATCTTCGGTCTGAATATTAAACATGATGTCTGCAATATTAAAAGCACCAACTTTCAGGTATTCACAGCTGCCTGTATGTTATGGCTAAATAGTGAGTCGATCAACCTAGAGTGGAAAACATGCATTGTCTAACGACCCAGACTGTTCTTGTTACACCATGTACAGACCAAGGTCCCTGCCCAGAGCTCGGGATGGTAACAACAGATTGCTCTCATGTGAGGCAGAGCGCGAGCCAGCAGTTTGTTTAAACTAAGGGTGGGCGTAGTGGGCGTAGTGGGGCTACGTGAAGCAGCACGTAGTGTGCCCAAATCTACGCACACTACGCGCTTCGCGTAGCCCCACTACGTGCCACCCACCTCCCACCCGCCATTCTTTTAAATATTATAAGCAATGAAAAATAAAGTAAAAGTAAGTCGACTTACCCGTAAGCGCGGCGTCTCCGGGGCTCCCTCTTTCAGTTTCTAATTTCTTCTGGCAAATGCGCATGCGCGGACGCCCGCGCATGCGCATTTCTCGCGAGAAATGCGCATGCGCGGGTGTCCGCGCATGCGCATTTGCCAGAAGAAATTAGAAACTGAAAGAGGGAGCCCCGGAGACGCCGCGCTTACGGGTAAGTCGACTTACTTTACTTTATTTTTCATTGCTCATATATTTAAAAGAAGGGCGGGCGGGAGGTGGGTGGCGGGTGGCAAGCAGCTACGCTTCGCCCTCGGCGTGTGCGTAGCGCTGCCCTGCTTCGCCTACTTCGGAAAGTGCGAAGCAGGCAGCGCTACGTACACTACGTGGGCGAAGCGTAGTGCTACGCCCGGGGTTAGTTTAAACAATAACATGTAGATGCAGTGTCGTGCGCAAAAGCAGCAAGATGGCTTTCTAACATCTAACGTGGTTATGCTAACTTAACAATGTATGTACGTATTAAGGGATTCCTTACTACATGCCCCCTTGATCGAAGCACTAACCAGCAGGGAAGAAATGAGAGAATGCAGAGTTCAAATTTGACAGAGCAGAACAAGGCGTATTCAAATCGAAACCAAGTATCGGTTCAGAGAAAGTTCGAAGGAACAAACGATTAGCAAAACCCTCAAAAAGGCAAAACAAAAAAAAAAATGAAAAATGCTGCTTTAGCTAGCAATCCAAAGTCACAGGCAATGTTTAAGACATGGTAGAAAAAATATAGTGGATGACAGCACACTCAATCCATGAACGTGTACGCAGCATACGTAGCAACAGCTTCCAACAGGAAATCGTTGGCACGGCCACTAAAAGTTTCAGCCATCCAGTTAAGCAAAGAAAAGGAACATACATGTTCTTCAATAAGCGGAGCCTCTAGCACCATCCGAGGGCAACCGACGTGTTCTTCCAGATAACTCATATCCAAGAAGTCATAGGCAGCCCTTACGACACCAGAAGAGGCAAACTCGTGAGACACTAAGGGACTCATCAGTCGATCATAATCCAGGACCGGAGACACCGTGTTGGTTAAGCACAAATCCAGAGGCCATTCAAAGGAACAATCTAGGCAGTGAAAGACAGGTTGCACGCAGGTAAAGTAGGAATACCGGAAGGATAATCCATACGCCAGGCTCAAAGTCGCCAATGGCAGCGTACCATAATATTCAAGCATCCTGTCACGAAGAAGATGCAGACGGGGCAGGTTGTCGTAAGGCACAGAAAGTGCAGCCATTTTGTAGTATGAAAAGTAAAAGTAGCACACCTGCCACCAGCGCCAGAATCAGCGGGACACCGCCAAAGACGCTCGAAAAAATAGAATAGAAAAATAGAATAAAATAGAACTGACTGCATCTCGATGGCAACATCAGACAAAGTGGTAGAAGCAGGAACCAACACTGAATTTCTTTGCATCGTCTGGCATGAAACTGCTGGAGTCATACGAAGAAGTATCGGCCACTCGCTGAAGTTTGACATTGTCAATAGAGATGTACCTGTTATCTTTGCGACCAGGAAGTGGAGGTAAAATGACTGTTCTTGTACCCTGCACTCCAAGCACCGGAACCGGTGCACGATAAGAGGGGCCGAACTCCTTCTTGTTCTCCACCTTCTCACGGACCAGATCTCCAACTCGGGGTAGCCAGCCGACTACCGGAATCTGAAGCTCAGCATCAGATGTGGAGGGCAAGTGTTCCTTCGATAGAGTGTCTCTGGCTTCTTGTAGGGTCTACAAAACAGCACAGTGATCATCTACGTCAAAGGGTGCGGCCGACGCCGCCATGTCTAGACCATCAAGGTCTGGGACAAACATTCTGATTCCGAAGAGCATCATGTATGGGGTCCGCCCACCCAGAGACCTTCTAGGGAGATTATTAAGTGCACGTTGGACGTTATACAAATGGGCTAGCCAATTCAGGCCTGTGCCTAAAACTCGTGCTGTCAAAGATTGCTTTAAGTCACGGTTCATTCGCTCCACCACACTATTACCCTCAGGTCGGTAGGGGGACGAAAATTTGACTTGGACCCCCAAATTTCTCATAGCCTCCTTGTAAGCCTTAGAGGCGAACGCAGGGCCCTGATCAGAATGGAAGGTACCACACGCAAAAGTTCCCACAAAGACACGCAAATCCCTGATGACAGTCCGTGAATCAGCACTCCTTTGTGGCCATACCCAAAGAAAACGTGTGCACGAATCCACTGCAACCAAGATATACTTGTACGCAGTATCCGAAGAAAAAGGACCGCAGTGATCTAGATAAACACAACCAAATGGTTTATTAGATATGCACAACTGTGTTTGTGGTGGGCGCGCAACAGTGGAAGGTTTAATCTGTTGGCAAATGTCACAATCAAGAACATAAGCGCGCGTTTGTTTGTATAAACCGAACCACCAGTAACGTTGTTGCAACAGAGATACAGTAGCGGACACGCCGGCGTGGGCAGATGCCAACCCCTCGTGCGCTGCTAGTATCAGAGATGGTCTGCAGTCCGCGTTGGGAATAATTCTGTCACCAACGTCGTTAATCCTCACTAACGGGACGTTATCAGGACTTAAGTGATAAAAATAACGAGAAGGAAAACCCTTCGGGTAATCACTTCCCTTCTCTGTAGCAGCAATAGCTGCCAAGATGTCATCATCAATCTTACTTTTAGATCTTGTAACTGCTGCCACTAAGTATGTAGCCACTGCTGTTTTTGCTGCCTCGTCAGCCAAGCTGTTACCGACAGCATGGACACCAAGTCGTTGGTGACCAAGAGTGTGAATAACATTCACGAGAGGGAGACGTTCTTTAAAGTCTGCCACTCGAACCCAAAGCAATTTATGCTTAATTGTGCTACCTTTGGTATCACGATATTCGTTTTGAGACCAGAAGTGTAAATTGTCATTGTAGGACTGGACACAATAAAAGGAGTCACTTACTATAAGAGTAGTGACTCAGCAAACTCCAGTGCAAGCACCAGAGCCCGGAGCTCCGCCAGTTGCGCGGTACAATCACCCAACGACTGCGTATGCACGGCATCAGATTGGAATTCACCATTTACGAATGTACCCACGACAATTGCGCAAGCCGCAGAATAGGCATGCTTCGATCCAATCGGCGGCAGTGTATATGACACAATGGTATTCTTCGAGCGGGCGCAAAGACAGAGGAGCCGGATGAACGAATTCATACTGTAAGTACTCCTGAGTCTGTAAAGAGGCGTCAAAGATATAAGTGACATCTGGTCAGAGTCGTGGCCCATTGTATCCACCGTGGATGCAAAGCTTTAGAATTTGGTACACTTGCTTTTGTCACTGCCTCTAGGGCAGGATACGGTGTTACAACCAGTATGCGTTTTCCTTGTGACAGTGCGCGTTCTTTAAGGATCGCCATCTGTACTGCCGTCAGAACTTTCTCGACAGTGGAAAAACGCAACTCAGCAGAGGTGTACAAGTGTGATTTATACGCAATGGGGACTGTATCGCCCTCATTGAACGTCAAGTACGTGAAACCCACTGCGCCTGGTACTATTCTTATTACCAGGTTAGTGCGGTTATCACGCGTCAGTAAGTATTGTGAAGCAAGAAGATCAGCATGTAAGGACTGTAGAATAGCAGAATGTTCTAGCTGCCAGCTAGACTTCAAAAAAGAAGGTTGTACCAAGGCGTAAAGCGGCTTGATACGCTGGGCATAATCAGGAATATACGTACGTCTGAAATTCAGAAAGCCCAGCAAAGATTGTAATTTTTTCAGTGTTGTAGGAGCCCGCAGGCATGCGCACTTCTCCAGAAAGTGAGGAGCCAATCCCTTACCTTCATTGTTGAGCTCATAGCCCAAAAACAACACTGTATATTCCGCGATGTGAGACTTCGCAAAATTAAATTTGTAGCCATATTCCGCAAAACTCGTAATGATATTGTCGACTCGAGACAGATGTGGCATCAGCTCATCTTCCGTGAGGTAGATATCGTCAACATATGAGTATGCGTCGGGGTCCATTCTTTCTAAGAGAGAGACCACGCGAGCGGCAAAGACACCAGGGCTGTTTTTATAGCCCATGGCTAATCTTGTGAACTGTTTCTGTTTGCCGCCTGAAGTAAACGTCGTCCACTAGCTACTCAGTGTGGACAGGTTATGGCTAAAAAAGCCATTGGAGATGTCAAGTGTCGTTTTAAATCTCTTACGCACGAGACTGTCGACAAGAGCCGAACTGTAAGTATTTTGTACCGCGCAGGTCCGGCAATGCGAATTTAAGTGCCGGTAATCCAAAACTAAACGGTACGACCCGTCAGGCTTCGTCACTGTGAATAAAGGGTTATTCATAGGGGACACACAAGTTTCAATAACACCCTGATATTCCAATTGGTCAAGGATTGCAGCGACGTGAGGTCTAGCTTCATGACGCATAGGATATTGGGGCTGTGGCTGGGGCATAGACCGCAATGGAATCTCATGGCAGGGGGACAACCGGTCCCATCCCACCTGAGTACGATACAATGCCGGCGCTAGCGCCAGTGCCCACTCCTCAGCATACACTTCAGCCTGGTCCTTAGCCACTGTGTGCGCAAAGGACGGGAGGATTACCTCCTCCACTCTAGGAGCGTCTAAAATGAAAGCTGGGGGCCAATCTGCCTCCGCTAGGAGGATATCATAGGTGGCAGTCAGATTATCCCAAAAAATCCCTTTTATTGTACGTTGTATGTCACCCTCAATTAGTAAGACTATTTCATAGAGTCTATCAGGGGGAGCCACTCTGGTGTCAGCTGTCTCAACAGTAACCAATGTATCAGTTGCTGTCGCCGCCAGAAATGGACGCAGAGCTTGACGGACTATGGTAATTTCCGCCGCGCTGTCCAGTAGCGTCAGCGCCCATGTCCGGTTCCAAAGCCGTGTCCGCACTGTCTGAGGCATACCTTGCCGTCAGAGCAGCCACTTTCTTCTTCTGAAACGGGGGTCTTTGTCGTGCGAATTCGTCCTGCTTGCCTTTACCTTCAGTCTGTCGGGGTTGGTCACGGGTTTGTGGAGCACCCCGACCTTTGCCACCGCCTCCGCAACCGGACTGTGAAGCCGATGTTTCCTGTGAAGAACGAGGAGAACGTTGTTCAGAAACCTGAAATCTATCAGGAGACTTAATAGTAGCACGATCACGCAGATCATAAGTGCGCTCACTACCTGACTGAACGGGAGAGGCAGGCCGAGACCCCTGTTTCTGCTGCTGCTTTCCCTGTTGTTTTGACCGCCAACTCTGTTTCGGAAAGTTTGGACGGTCATCCTTACCAGAGGCTTCTGCCTTACCCTGCTGCTTAATCTCGGGAGTTTTTACAACAGGTCTAACTCCTAAAGAGCTACGACCCAAATCTCTGTATGCCGTCGAGATTATTTTCGCGAACTCCCGCGGCTTATCCTCATCAGCAACCTTCTTCAGTTCATTACGAACTTGGAATTGCATAGCATCACCCTTAAGGTTACACATTACCATGGTAGCCACCAGGTCAAACTGTCCGAGGAGCCGCATGCCTAATTCTATCGCAGACTCCGCACCGTGGTTATCTTGAACACTTTTAATAACGGAGGGTAGTACCGACATAGACGGAGTGCCAAAGCACTGCGAGTACGTCGCTGCAAAGACCTTGCCCCAGTTTACACAATCATCAATGTCGGGGACCAAGTCTTTAGGCAAACTAATGGTAAGGATCCTGTGTTTCTCCACAGGAGATGTATTCGGGTAAACCGCTTCTATTTGGTCAAATTTTTCAGCAAGCCAAAAAGGGAAATCATCCCTATTTGGGGGGCGCTTGCCCATAACAGAATTAACCATAACAGGACTAATGACCACTGCGTGGTGGTCAGTAGGCTGCCCCGCAGCAGCAGGTGCCCCCACCTGCACATTGCGTGACACGTACTGTACCAAAGCCCTATGTACTGTAATAAGGGCAGTGTGCAGTACACGCAAATCAGCCACCGGCACCGTTAGGTAACGGGGATGAGGCGTATATCCGGCTAGTACCGGCCAAGTGGCCCCTGCAATTGACAAAGGGCCCATTCTCGGCGGTATAACCGCATGGGGGAGGGCGCCATTAAACCAAATAAGATGCTGCCAAGCAGATATTGGTATTTCTTGTGTCCTATACGGTGTATAGTTCGCTGGCACGGCAGTGGCAGTGTAAGTATGAAAAGAGTTATCGTCCTCACTCACCGCCGGAAGCGTCACCCAAGAGTAAAACAACTCATAAGGATGAGCAGCATCGGCTCCTACCACAAAGATTACGTTCATACCAGTGTCCGGCACCCCATACTGCGTCAAATGACGTTTCAGAGGTGCCCGACTGTGCGCCGCTATATCGACCGCCATAAGGACAAGCTACACTCAAAGCAAATAGTAGCACAAGGGTTCAATAACCTTTTTAATGATCAAGCTTGAAGAAACTTATATCTACAGAAATAGGTAGGTTTAAATCCGTCAGACTTGTTATCCGGAAACAAGAATGAGGGTGCTGTGGACTAATATAAGCACTACTAAGGCGTTTCAACTCATAGACCAAACGTTAGGTGCGCCATGTTGCAGGGATTCTGCTTATACACAGAACTATGCGTAGAACCCCAGGACCTCAGTGAATTGTGGTGTACCAGAAACTCACCTCAGAACCCAGAACCCAGTATCCGGCTAGCATAAGTGTCCCATTCGTTATCCGAGGTTTAGCTCGGCGGTCCCAATGAAAAGACAACCCAGAACAAGCGACTCAGTGTACTCTCAGGAATGGTGGGAATCGGAAATACCTGTTCGTATATTATTCTCACATCAGTCCACAACAAGAATAAACAAAGACACGGTGAAAATAAAACGAGTTTATTTTATAGACCACGTGTCCTAAGATGCAGTACTTTGGCTAATACAAGCAGACAAATGATTATAATTAAAACCATCAGCATCGTTACAATACCATAGAATATAAAGGGAGTGATCATGTTATAAATGACAGTGGATACTACCACCTTCCCTTTACTAAGAAGCTAATATTATTATTATGCTAATAAAAGGTCTCTTAGGCTTGAATGGGGGACCCCATACCTCAAAGATCAGCTTAGTGAAATCACATCACAGGAGCATCAGAAGTCTTCTCGCAGGAAGGCTCATCTTCGGTCTGAATATTAAACATGATGTCTGCAATATTAAAAGCACCAACTTTCAGGTATTCGCAGCTGCCTGTATGTTATGGCTAAATAGTGAGTCGATCAACCTAGAGTGGAAAACATGCATTTTCTAACGACCCAGACTGTTCTTGTTACACCATGTAGATGCAGTGTCGTGCGCAAAAGCAGCAAGATGGCTTTCTAACATCTAACGTGGTTATGCTAACTTAACAATGTATGTACGTATTAAGGGATTCCTTACTACACTGCACTAGTTAATTATTCACCCTTTCCAGAGCAGGTAAGCAAAGGAAACCATTTGCGGTGCTGGGCCCTTGCTGCTCCCTGCCTATGCCCCACATTCCATCGTCTTGCTCGACAGCCCTGCTTAGATGAAGCTCACCTCTATGCAACGCAACTACTCATTTTAAGATAAACTGCAATATTAAAGGATAAACAGAAGGCAAAACACTACCTGAATCCTGCTGGTGACTCCAACACCTTTTCATGGACCATTGCTGACTCGTGGAGAGAGAGGGAGCCCTGGCACTTTGGCACTGAACAGCAGTGGCAAAGTGCCCAAAGCATCTAGACCAGAAAAACAAAGTCCAACACACAGCAAAAACACAGGAGGCAAAGGCGAAAAATGCAGGGGAGACCCATGCCAATGGTGCCAGGTCTAACAATCTGGGTCAGTAGTTGAATCCAAGTCTGAACTATAACTTCTGATTCATTGATTACACTGAGGTTGCAAAAGAGTTGCCCATGTCCATATGGGTGTTTGTGGTGGCAGTGGATGTTAGGTTGTCTTAGAAAATATCTTCCCTTCCGGAAACTGATTTATTAACTGACCCCCTTGTCAACTAAAAGAAGTATGTGAGAAGATGTTGGCATGTTTATTTGAGTTTTTATCAACATATAATTTCCATCAGCTGTGTGGCCACTTTCAAAGAACTAAAAGACAAAATAAAGGCAGGTGTGGGCGAGCTTGTCTGTTGGTGAAGAGCAAAGCAGGATATTATTATTTTTGTTTCGTCTCACTTTCTTCTGGAGCTGGTAGGGGTATGTGAACAGCCCATGCCTCCCATTAATCTCATTACTTACATTGGTATTTATTATACCCTTATAGCCCGCTGTAGTGGCTTAACCGGCTCGGGCCTTTAACAAGACAGCGGGACTTTACTAGCCTTATAACCCAGCTACGAAGGGCTATAAGTCTATTCGAACATTCTGCCACTAGAGGGCAGAATGTTCTAATAAATAAAACAAAGGCCTCTCGGAGTTTGACGTGTTTAAATCCCCTCGGGCTCCGAGAGGCCTTTGTGAAAACAATATTGGAATGTTGCTTTCTGGGCCTTTACCGGCCTGAAGAAGCAGGGAGCACTCCATTGTCTTCAATGGAGTGCTCCACATTCCAAAGTTCTAATAAGTCTTGCATCAGGGCCATTTTCTATTCTACAGTCTTCATTCTTTATAATGTGGAGTGTGAGCGTTGAAGTCCCATGTAAAGTGCTTACTATGAAAATAGAGATATAGTTATTTAAACTTGAAGACTTTGGAAAAATGATCCTGGAGATGAGATGATTGCCCCTTATGTTAGATAATTTTGCGCACTGGATCCCGAATAGTTATATGATATGCAGTAGTCTGTATAGCATATTTAGCTCAGTGTTATTGTTGAAATCTCTTTTCTGCTCAGACTCCAGTGTCTCCTTATATGGCCCTTTTGTGGACTGTATATAATGATCAATATTAACGCCGCTGGGGTCAGAGCTGAGGTCTGCGTAAATTACTCCTAAGTAAGAAATCTCTACAGGCACAACATCTTTTTAAATAGAGGTCATCAGCTCATTAATTCAGGATTTCCAACATGGCACACCTCTGAGACACTCTTAAATATCAAATCTCACCTCCCACAATTAAGGATAAAGGGTTAAGCCTTAAAGTAAGAAAGGTATGCCCATCTATCATTTTGGCTGAATTGCAGAGTGCAAAACAGGAGAATCATACTGGAGATTAATCCCAGCTTCCCTGCTAAACCAAATCATGTGATCTTAGGCAAAGATAGAGACCATTGTTGGCGTTGGGCCCTTGCTGCTTATTTCAGTGTGTGTGCTTGCGATAGAGGTGGGTGAGCTGCTGAAAGTCCAAGGAGATTGCACAGGAGGCAAAGGCAAGAGAGAGACATAGGGAAACAGGTTTGAATCCCTGGGCTCAGCAGCACCCTTTGAATTCTGGCAAATCTGGATGTGCCTAGATAAACGTGTTATGTAGTCTGTATATGCCTGTTGAGAAGTGCTCCTCTGTCTGTCCATGTCAGTGTTCACACCATGTAAAACTACAAAAAATAAAACGTGGATTCTGCTTGTCACCGCTGCACTAATCTTATGTCCCTATTGATTAAGGACAAAGTGTTAACCTTTGATGTCAGAAAGAAATACACATCTAATTATAGTTGGTGAATTGCAAAGTGTGAAAGTGGAGATTCTGGGGTCAATCCCGGCTTTCATACTGGACTAACTGGTGTGATCATAGGCAAATACTTTATTTCACCAAGCAAATTGCCTTTTTGTTAATTTCAACCTTGAGAGCCCCTTAAAAAAATGAGTTCAGGATGTGTGCTGCACAAAAATCTCTGTTGCCTTTGACTTATTAGCCTTATTAGCCTATCTTGCTCAATCAGCCATTATCTAGGCCACATTATGGGGCACATATCACTGGAGCCAATACTGGAAGTGGGTGGAGCCAATGGAGGATGTGGGTGGAGCCAGGAAAGTAGGTGGTGGCGTCCTATGAAAACATTTAAGCACCTGCACGTCCTATTTTACAAATTAAGCACTGTAACCGCACATTGCTCCCACTACCGCTGCCAATGACAGTACTATCACTAATAGACACCACACTCATACAAGTGTGACAATTCAGACTTTAGATATACCTTAAAATGACTAATACATGCCACCCAAGTAGCTTTGCGTGGCAGAGTGATTTTAATGTATATATAATTATCAAACAATAGGTGCTGTGCTTCTCAAGAAATAAGACAAAACAATGCCACTATGTGGCAGCTGTCATAAGAGCCGTTGTTGACAATAAAGTGCGGGTGCCAGGCACCGGAAGCCACCGGCTCAAATTAAGCCCTCTATGTACTTTCCAGGACTAATCAAATTCCCACGAGTCCGGCTGGGCTTTTGGATTGTGGTCTTGGTTCACTTTTTAGTGAGCGTCATTTGAAAAAGGATTCTAGTTATTACTGCTGACTTTCTAATGAGGCCAATACGCTATTCCTGCTTGGTTTTCGAATGATATGATCCGTCTGCCTAGCCTACAGCAATAGGAACTGCAAAGCACAGTTCTAGAAAAGAAAATAGGGACAGTGAGGAATTTGTGCAGACAACTCAGTAGTAGCAAGGAAGGGCCATAGAAACTCAATACTTTCTCTGAGATTACCGTTTGGTCTTTTTTAGTCAAGTCTGGGATACCACCTGGATAAAGGATACTTTGTGGCATATCCTAAACTTTTTTTAAATACTGTACTGGATCCAAGCATTTTATCTAGAGAAAAAATGAATTTCTAAGAACTCCCCCAGGTCAGTCCCCCACCTGGGGTTGAGTCTGCTCTGATAGTACCATCTCACCAGGGTGGGACGAGGTGGCCAATGATGAAGCATATCACATTACGTGAGTGAGCCTGCCTCATCCAATTCTTTTGTAGGGACATTAGCAGTAGAAGATAGGATCACACAAACTAGCATACGAGGGACATTTCCGCAAACATAACCAGAGGGTATTACCCCATTTTTGTGTTTTGATTGAAGGACTGTTGCCCTGCCCTGCTGACCTGATCCTTGCTGGCCTCTTGGTGAGAAAGACTGGACCTGCATCAGTTGAAGCCAGGACCACCAGAATGACTCCTAGGGCTAGCTGGCTGGCCTCCCTACCAGAAGCAGCATTAGAGTAGATGAGCAGTGGTACAAACCGTAGACCACTGACAGATTGTAGAATTTTCTGAGATATTCTTCATGACTAAAGAGGATAATATAGGAGTTCCATAGAGGGGCGCATTGAACATGAGTGCTGTTGATTTTGAGTTATGCCTAGTCAATTGAATAATTTTTTTTGTTGCCAGTTTTGGGCATCTGGCCCGCTGATGTGACTTAGCCAGTTTGAGGCAGTCGAGTTGCCATGCTTTTAGGGCTGTGTGCACTGAATTTAATCATAGGCACTGGAATTATGCAGCAAATTATGCATTGCATGCAGCACATACTGTTGCAGTATTGTCTCCATATTTTGATATTTAAACACTTATTAATCCTGTCTGGACAAAAATTAGACCTTATTAGAACCAGTTTAATACACCAGTAAACTGATCGGCATCTGATAGTTGACATCTTATTCTTTGCAGATGGCCTGTCACTGCTCTGCATCACTATGGCATTTTTAAGTAACCTTGGATCAGTTTGAGCTAGAAACAGATATCTTTTTTGAAATCTGCAAATAATGCACCAGGTGTTGGATTACCTGCTGGCCCCTGGAATTATGTGATTCTGCACCCATGGCTTTATTTCACGTAACTATGGATTTTCCGCATTTGCCACCTAGTCCATCATCTGCTGCATAAATGGGAGCTTTTAACATTAAAAATTTTGTTTCTAGCTTGAACGGATCAAAAGTTATTAAAAACGCACAAGGTGTTCGCACGCAGTGAAATGCCCTTCACAGCAGTTAACTCTTCGTCTTTTATTTGCTTATATCTGTATTTAAGTATTAAACCGATACCAATAAGGTGAAAGTATTGCCCAGGCAGTGTATGTAAAAATGACAAAAGAATGAATTATTACTACTAACATTGTGCTGCATTATGTATATCACATAGTTTGCCCTTTCCCTGCTGCATAATTTGGTGCTTCTGTGCCACATAATTTGGTGCTTCCCTACCACATAACTCTAGTGGTCTCGGTTATTTGATAAGTGCTGTAGATACATATCGATGTGGAAACGTCCGCTGCATGTATGACTTTAGTGGCCCTGGTATGGTCTTCAGTTCGATCAGTAGCTCGATAGGGAGCCAGTAAAGTACCCTTTATTAAGGAAAGATTATCTTTGTACTTCTGTGTAGTGGTTTGGGGCTTTAAAAAACAAAAAAACTATGAAGAGGAGCTTTGTTTTGAGGGGGAATTCCTATAAATACCATTCACCATACACTATGGAAAGGGTGAACCTCATCCATTCAGCAGGGACAATGAGACACAGCAGAATGGATTGTGGTCTTGCTCAAGGTGTTGACCTGTGAAACCAGGGACCGACTGCACATTGTATGGAGGGGAAATAACGGTGCTGCACTTCCCCTTCTGCAGCAGCACAACCAGGTCCTGACTGCCTCGCAGTGTGTGCGGTGCAGGGTGCTTTAAAGTGCCCAAGAAGGGTGGCTTTCCCTCGGCATCAGATTGGCCTCACAGTCAGCACTCGCCCCACTTGTCCTTTTAGCAGGGTCTGACTGGAGCAGAAAGTAGGCCGGGGCACCCAAACAAAAGTGGCTCCATTATTCAAATGAATACCTAAAAAGAACAGGCATGTGCAATGCAATAGGTCTCGCATTTGCAAGAGTTTGAGGCATTGCCATTGTAAATGGCTTATGAGAAGCAAGTCTGGCAGTAAGAGAGATGCAGTTACTATCAGCCTTGCTTCTCGTAAACAACAACTATAAGTACAAAGTGCGTGTTTACGCACTGCTTGCAGGTTTTCAAAACACATAAAAAAGGCATTGTCATTTACAACGCCAATAGCTCAAACTCTCTAAATGCGCGACATATTGCATTGCAAATGCTTGTTTCTTTTGTTCCCCCCTTCCTAGTTAGTAGTGTCTCTGCAACAGCTTTATTGGAATGATAGTGTTTAAATGACAGGAGTTGGAGATTGCTGAAGGCTTGTGCAGTGAGGGATTGCTGTGGCTGGAGTTCCTGTTTTATGAAAAGTAAACTTTGCCTTTTCCACACACAAGAAACGTCCTTTGTATTCATCAACTTCGCAAAGTGCATACAGGAACTTATAGATTTACTTTTCTTAACTCCACATCTTTGTACCTTGAATCTATATCTATTGTGAAGGTACATAGATGTGGAGTTACGTATAGGAAATCTCCACAGACTTACTTTTGGATATGTTGTCCCTTGATACTTTGTCTATGATATTAGTGTCTCACAATAGTCTGTATTCAGGACATGTGGAGCAGTGGAAGGTAGCACAGGAAGGGCAGGATGGAGAAAGGGTAGGCTGGGGCCATACACAGCAAAAGCAGTAACTTAACAGTAGTGGTGTACACTGAGGTGGTGTATGGGGGAGTAAAACATTGAGCCTTAGCAGATTCCACACAAATGAAACAGGAAAACCTATACCAGATTTCCTTTCCTTATTTCACCCTCTTGCAGGTTCCTCCTTATCTCTACCTCCACTCACCTCCTCTGCTGTGCCTGCGTCTCGTGCCAAGCTTCCCTCCACCATTGTTCATCCTGGAGGTGTGTGAGCGACCTTGCCTGAGAAAGAGGCACTGCCTGCATGATGGGGAAATCCATCCATCCATCCATCCATCCATCCATCCATCCATCCATCCATCCATCCATCCAGGACCAGGGCAGCCACAACCTGCTGGACATCTATAGTCTGATCTCACAGCTCACACCCATCTTCCAGCCACCAGCAGTATAGCTACAATAGGGCTGCGGGAAATTCACGTCATTTGCTTTCACACAATGACACAAAATTCTGTAAAGAGCATGCAAAATTACAAAAAACTACAAAACCAACATTTTCAGATATGTTTTAACCCCGACGTGAGAACGCATTTCACGATAATAAAAGGACAAAAACCACAAATGGTGTGAACAACAGTGGCTAAGGGTCTTGTGGTTCGTGTAGTTACCTTGGTGAAATGGTATAATTTCGTGTAGCATGCAGTAGACGAAATTCCCCAAATTAGTGCGATTTTTCCTGTGTAACGGAAATTTCACCCAGGCCTAGTCCTCACACGACACCCACCATCCAACATACACAGCAAAAGCCTCATAACACCAAGATGAACTCACTGCAGATGCAGTACAGGCAAAAAGGTGTGGAGCAGAAGAGTGACTACGATCCTGCAGAGAGTTGTGAAGGATGAGAGAGCAGAAGGGGGTCAGGAGTAGAAGACGCTCTTGATGAAGTTAGAGACAAGGTGACTCCAGGGAGAATCAAGTTATAGAAGGGGCTGCATAGATGAGTTGCAGTCAAGTCAGGTTGAACCCCTCTTGGTAATGAGTTTACTCAGTGCTTCATTGTGAGAAAAAACACAGAAGTGCCATGGCTCTCGTCAGGAGGCCACTGAAGCTTGCACCACCCAGTGCTTAATTTGTGCCGGTGGTTTCCAGTGCTCAGCACCGGCACTTACTTCAGGGCACCATAAAAATGTTCTCTTATTGGCAGTGGGCCTTATAATTATTAGAAAATAAATGTACCTGCCCTTTGGGGAACAGCCATTACAACGCGGTTATTACCACGCTGTGCAGTTACATCGCATGCGTTACAACGCATGCGATGTTACAACGCTACTGTTAAGTGGACTGGAGTTGGAATAGTAAATTACACTTTTTTAATGTCAGCACGCCATCTAGCGCAAGTCGATGTAAAGACTTGCGTTCTAATGGCATAGCGTTGTAACATCGCATGCGTTGTAACGCATGCGATGTAACTGCACGCGTGGTAAAAACCCGCTTTGTAATATCATACATCCTGCCCTTTGCATGGCTGCTGGGATGTTTTCACAGACTGGCGCAGCGAGGTCCAGGCCCCTTTAATGTGCATCATCACATTAGTGATGTCACCACGGCTGCCTGTCATGAAGACCAGCATCATTAATTAATTTTAGTCATTCTAATTGGATGACTGTGGCTGACCTATAGCGAGGCAGACTGGGACAGCACAGGGGCAAGACGAAGTTTTCATGAAGATCAAAGTGAAAGTGCGTATGTACCTTTTGGCCGCCTCCCTGCCTAGATCTGAAAATGGCCGGCTGTAATTCCACCTTTGTGGGTGTGCTCGTCGCACACCATTAACTCCAGATGGACCATTTTGCATTGGAGTGCTGCACAGGCTGTACTGCACTTAACTACCAGCACCTTAACTGCTATGTTACCGCTGCTTGAGTTTTGCAAGGGCAACATTATGGGGATCAGCTGAGCAAAAGTCCCAAGGCACCGACATAGCATGTAATGATGAGTAGTGGACACCTGTGTGGTCTGCACAAGTTAATTAATCACCCCTGCTGGAGCAGGTAAGCAAAGGAAACCATTGGCGGTGCTGGGCCCTTGCTGCTTCTTGCCATGTGGGTGCATGAGACACGGAACACAATGTTCTTTATAGCTTTCCTTTAGTATCTGCATGCTCAGAGAAAATTCTTATTATTAATGCTGTCTGATTGACTGATGGCAGAGATTGTTTATTCAGTGTGTCTGATATTTTAGTTGATGCGTTACTTATTGCTGCACGAACTTGATATGTTGACGGGATGTCAAAATGTGCGTCATTTGGTGTAGACTCATCATTTTAGTAAAAGGGCTTTTGTTTTTAGGTCGAGCCTTGGCAGCGCATGCGCTGCTCTGCGAGCCATGCTGTATTGGAGTATGTACTTGAAGCCCCGTCCACTCTCCGCCCATATTTGCCATTGACTTGTGTCACTGTCCTTCGTAAATGCTGGCTTCTGATTCACTATTAGGATTTTAGTCTCTCCTTACTACTGCCTTGTCTTAATTTGTAACCTCCACGAGGACTGGCCCTTTTACTTTGGCGTTACATGGTACGTCTTCTTTAGTCTGTAAGCACTGTTTTCTTGAATGAGTTTCTCTTACTGCAGGAGGGCAAGAGGGTCTCTTGTGCGCAGTTGTGACCATGGTTTGTTCATTTAGCTTGTAGCAAATGGGGAGCTCTTCAGAGGCCATGGGAGACAGAAGGGGGCAGCTCAGCGATGCCTTCAAGCATTTGGAATGCAACAGGCCTCGCGTTTGCCAGAATTTAAGTTAGTGGCATTGTAAATGACAATGCCTTTTATTAATAGTTTAAAAACAAAACATAAATACAAGGCATAGTCATTTACAATGCCAATAGCTCAAACTCTCATAAATACGAGACCTATTGCATTGCAGATGCTTGTTGATGCCAGGGGCTGTGTCAGGCTAGCATCATATCCACTTAGTAAGAGGGGTACCCCTAAGCTGATCAAGGTAGAGCAATAGGGGAAAGAAAGCCAATAAGACAAGGAAGTTGCTCCACCTATCTGAATTATATAAACGCTAGTAAGTCATTATATCAAAAAGTCACTCAGGCTAGACCAAATATGGAACAAAAGAAAAAATGAACAAATGAGTTATTATGACAACATTTATTTATGTCTTGTTAATATTCATAACAAAATGGTTCAGTGTCAAAATTCGTGATTATTGTATAATAAATTTTTGCAACCGTTATCGGCAGGGCGTTGTCTGAACGACCTTATAGATGTGGCCATTCCTTTCATCTTTAAGCGGTTATTTGTCTGCTCCTGTTCATTATTATTTCAGGAGTTCAAAATGGAACACTAAGATCACCCTCATTTGTCAGGCAGCAGTTCTCGAAACACATATATCCATCTCATCAACACAAGACTGCTTAGTATACTAAAGACAGACGACATTCTAGAGCAAACAAACGCACTGTGTGAAATTCTTTCCATATTCAGCGTGTTTTTACGAGTTCCTTGCCTTGCTCTTTATTTCATCTAATTTTCAGATATATTGGATTCATCATTCAAAATTTCTATCTGGTACATTTCCATCACTTCACGGATTCCTTCACGTCTAGGCCCCTTGGACCCCTGAAACATATGTGTTTTACGCCCTGAAGAAGGTGACACCCCAGAGAGGGGGTGATAGCACCGAAACGCGCGTTGGTGTGTTTTCTTGTCTTCCTGTTCCTCGAACCGATCTAAATTATATGTATCAACCCTTGGTCGAAACGTTTTCTTTGATACAGATTGAATGTTTTGGAGATAAGTGTGTAGTATTGAATTAGGTTGTGAATGGGATTTTGAATGCTTGATTTGTATGAATGAGGTATGTCAGGCTGTCCATTTAAATTGTTATTTTGTTGGGGCTACTATTGATGTTGTACATATTTTATTATACAATAATCACGAATTTTAACACTGAACCATTTTGTTATGAATATTAACAAGACATAAATAAATGTTGTCATAACTCATTTGTTCATTTTTTCTTTTGTTCCATATTTGGTCTAGCCTGAGTGACTTTTTGATATAACGACTTGCTAGCGTTTATATAATTCAGATAGGTGGAGCAACTTCCTTGTCTTATAGGCTAGCATCATATGCCTGTGTCAGAATCTGAAACTCAGTCTAAGTCTTCACCTGGGTCAGTAATTGAATCCAAGTCTGCACCGTAGCTTCTAATTAGTTGATTAAACCAAAATTGCAAACGAGTTGCCTGTGTGTATGTGGGAATTTGTGGTGGTAGGGGAGGTTAGGTTGTCTTAAAAAATGTCTTCCCTTCCAGAAACTGGTTCATTAACTGACTCCAGGTCAACTAAAAGGAGTGCCTTGGAAGCCATGGGTATGTTTATTTGAGTTATTATCAACATAGAATTCTTCAGCTGTGGGGCCACTTTCATAGCACTAGAAGACGAAATAAGGACAGGTGTGGGCGAACTTGTCTGTTTGTGAAGAGTAAAGCAGCATATTATTTTTTGTTGCATCGTCTTACTTTTTTCTGGAGTGGTTGGGGTATATGAACAGCCATCCCATGCCTCCCATTAATCTGGCATCTATTATGTCCTGCATCAGGGCCATTTTTAATGCTCTAGTCTTCATGCTATATTACGTGGAGTCCTGGCGTCGAAGTCCCATGTAAAGTGCTTACTATGAAAATAGAGATATAGTTATTTGAACTTGATTCCCTGAAACAATGATCCCAGAGATGAGATGATGTTAGATAATTTTGCACACTGGATCCCAAATAGTTATATGATATGCGGTAGTCTGTATAGCAAATTTAGCTCAGTATTATTGTTGAAATCACATTTCTGCTCAGACTCCAGTGTCTCCTTATATGGCCCTTTGCTGTTGACATATATAATGATCAATAGTAGCGCGCCTCCAGGGTCAGAGCTGGGGTCTGCATGAATTCCTATACATAAGAAATCTCTACAAGGACAAAATCCTTTTAAATTGAAGTCATCAGCTCATTAACTCAGGATTTCCCAACATGGCACACCTCTTAAACACTTGTAAATGTCAAATCTCATCCCCTACAATTAAGGACAAAGCGTTAACCCTTGAAGTCAGAAAGGTGTACCCATCTAATCATTATGACTGAATTGCACAGTGCAAAACAGGAGACTCATTCTGGGGATGAATCCCAACTTTCCTGTTTAACAAAATCCTGCGATCTAGGTAAAGATAGAGACCATCGTCGGGCCCTTGCTGCTTATTTTTGTGTGTCTGCTAAGTGGGTGAGATGCTGAAAGTCCAAGGAGCTTGCATGAGAGGCGAAGGCAAGGAGAGACATAGGGAAGCAGGTTCAAAACCCTGGGCTCAGCAGTACCCTTTGAATTCTGGCAAATCTGGATGTGCCTGGAAAAAAAGTGCAAGCAGTCTGTGTATACCTGTTGTGAAGAGCTCCTCTGTCTGCCCAATGAGAGTACTATCACTACTAGCCGCCACACTCATACAAATGTGACAATTCAGACTTTAAATATACAGTAAAATAACTAATACATGCTGCCCAAGTAGCTTTGGGTGGGAGGTATTAGTGATTTTGATATATGTATAAATGTCAAACAAGAGGAGCTGTGCTCCTCAAAAAATATGACAAGCAATGTCACTATGTGGCAGCTGTCATAAGAGCCGCCATTGACAATAAAGTGCCAGTGTCACGCACCAGAAACCACCAGCTCAAATTAACCACTCTGTGTACTTTCTGGGATTCATCAGATTCTCACAAGTCAACATGGTGTCTGGCTGGGCTATGGTCTTGGCTCACTTGTACCTGAGTGTCATTCGAAAAAAGACTCTTGTTATTACAGCTGAAACCAATACTATTTACTGCTGAGTTTTCAAATAATATGATCCATCTGCCTTGCCTACAGCAATAGGAACTGCAGAGCACAGTTCTGGAAAAAAATACAAGGACGTGATGAATTCATGCAGACAACTCAGTAGCACGTAAGGGTCATAGTAACCCAGTATGTCCTCTGAGATTACCGTTTGGTCTTATTTAGCCAAGCCTGGGATACCACCTGAATAAAGGATACTTTGTGGCATATCCTAAGAATTTTTTTAAAATACTATACTGGATCCGAACATTTTATCCAGAGAAAAAAAGAATTTCTGATAACTCACCCAGTCAGCCCCCACCTGGGGTTGGGTGCGGCCTGGTAGTACCATCTCACCGTGGGATGAGGTAGCAAATGATGAAGCATGTAACATTATGTGAGTGAGCCTACCTGGTCCAGTTCTTGATATTGAACCTTCTTTTGTAGGGACATTAGCAGTAGAAGATAGGATCACACAAACCAGCATAAGAGGGACAGCTCCCAAAACATAATCAGAGGGTATCACGCCATTTTTGAGTTTTGACTGAAGGACGCTTGCCCTGCTGTGCTGACCTGATGTTTGCTGGCCTCTTACCTGGGTGAGGAGGACTGGGCCTGTATCAGTTGAACCCAGAACCACCAGAATGACTCCAAGGGCTAGTTGGCTGACCTCCTGACTTGAGCCTAATGGACAGAAGGCCCCAACAACCTCTACCCCAGCGCCTGGACTCTGCCATCTGTGAGCCTACCATGCCAATTTGTGCCACCCAAGTTCTGGGCCCATGGAAGTGGGCTTAAGGTGCTCCACCAGCCTCTGTGGATCCGGCAGAACTGACACATCTTCTCTGCTGTGTGGCGCAACTCCGAGCAGAAACAATGCATCACCACTGCTGCGTGGATTGGACCCTTTGCAAGAACCCACATCATCTCCACAGCCTCTTTGGAACCGCCACAGTGCAATGCATCCTTGGCATAGGACCTCACATCCCTCGTTGACAGCAGCCTTGACAGTGACACTGGACTCCACATTGCAACCATGCAGCTCCTCGAAACTGCCACCTCTCCTCAGCTGCGTGACGCATCCTCGACGCCTGACTTCCCCTTGCAAGAGTTCATCGACTGGATCCTCGATGACGATGCAGGGCCTCACATCGCAGCCTCCCCACACCTCAGAACTGATACATCACTTCGGCTGCATGATTTATCTACAACGCAGATCCTCACAATGCTCTGTAAACCACTATTTAAGGTACTTTGTTCAGTGGGCCTAACTGGATCCCTGTAGCTGGCCAGCACTCCATCACAGTCGGCCTGAACTTGTGACTTTGTCCTGGTCCTGAGCGACCAGATATCCACATTTGGAGCTTTGAGCTTTTTGGTGCTCTTTCCACTGAAATCTTTAAGATTGCATGTCTTAGTCTACTGATTGGATGTTTGTCATTTTGGTCTTCTTTTATTCATGAAATATTATTCTATTTTTATAACTTAGTGTGGGATCCTTTTTGGGTAGTGTTTTTCATTTTATCACTGTCTGAAGTGTTGCACAAATACTTTACATATTGCCTCTGAATTAGGCCTGACTGCTTAGTGCCATGCTACCAGAGGGTAGAGCACAGGTTCATTTAGGTTTGGCTTGCACCTCACCATGACAAGGATTGTGGTGCTGCTTCATCAGGGCTCACACTATAGTCAACCAACAACCCGATTTCTTACAGCTCTCCGTACGTTATCCTCCAGAATCCTGCATTTCTTCTTTTAGATTAACACAAAGGTGGGAAATAATATGGCAAAGCCTCAGAAACAGCAAGAAAACTGTATTGGCACACAGAAATAATTAAAACCGGTAAACAAAGGTGTTTGTGTAATCACTGCACATTGTACACATCACTGACAAATCATCACCTATAGTATTGTCATCAATTACGGAGGCCGTATGCTCCTATTCTGGAGCCATTATTGTGGACTTTATTCTCACAGCTGCTTAGTTTCCCGTGTCCATTCATAACTAGCTGCTCCTCCAGTCCTGGTTTTTCTTTGACAACTAGTATATTTAGTTTTGTTTATTCCATTATAAAACCACAAGTCCTAGAATTAAAAGAGAAAACCTTGACTACCTATCTGGAATACAGTGGACAGTTCTGTAGGCTTCATCTGGAGTGTTGTGTTCACTTCTGGAGGCCACAGTGTTGAATAGTGTCAAGATCTGGGGGCCTCATATGGTGTATTGTGCTCAGTTCTGGTGGCTTCATCTGAATGTATGTGTCCAGTTCTAGAGGCATGATCTTGAGTGCTGTTACAGCGTAGAATGTGCTGTGAAGTTCTTAATATCTAACTTAGCGTATTGTGTCAAGTACCTATGTCCAATCTGGAGTACTGTAATGCCCGATGTCTCAGCAGGAGCCCTATTATGAGTTTTAGAGGCACCGTGTTGAATTATGAGTTCAGTTCCCCAGGAGAACATGTTTGGTAGACTACCAAGTTCTGGAGGCCATCTCTGGAAGACTGTGCCAATTATCTGGGCCTCTTCTGGCAGACTATGTACAGTTCTCAATGCCACAACTAGAGTACCATATCTATTTCTGAAGCCACATCTGAAGTGTTGTACACTCATTTGGAGTCAACCATATTTGTTAAAGATGTTAGGATGTAGAGCAGATCCTGAAACAAGTGTTTCACTACTGATATCTTTTCACCTTCATCTCTCCCCCACCCTGCACCATCCATTTCCCCTTTCCCCTAAACCTCTCATGGCATGACACAGTTCCCGCACACTCTGAAGCAGGTAATCGTTTTAGGAGGCATATAAACATGGTTGTACACATTAGCAGGTATGTTTACTATGCCTTGGTGGAATATGGAAACCAGGGGCAAAGCTTCCTGACTTTGCCTGACTATGCAGGCATAGGGAAAACTGCTCCCACCTCTAGCAGTGGCTTGAAATGTCCCTTGTAATAGTATAATACCTCATAATTTGCACTTTATGTTTCTTTCAAATGTACTCTGCATTTAGAAACAGCATCCCTCGCAATTTATTTATACCTGAGAGGGGAGCGGTACACATGCATGAATTCATCGCTCTAACCTACATCTCATTAACTTTGCATACATTTGTTGATGTTACAGGCTGATGGAAATGGCATTCTTCAAAAGCGAAATGCTTCACTGAACCCAGGTCCAATCTGCATCTGTGATTGGGAGCGGATGGCTGAGCTTTTAACAGAGAGGATCTCTTCTTGCTCAGGGAAAATCTGATGTTTTGATGGAGTCCTGTGAGCAGTGCTTGTGAAATCCTATTTTCGATGTCTCCCGCTGTACTGGGGCATTTTTGATTGCTCCTTGAATTCGAGGGAATATGCATTTGCCGGTAAATCTAAGACTTCACTAAGAACTCACTTCATTTCATATTTCGAATTTATGGTGATTGAATTGCCAGTGCCATTAATATAGCCTTATAGCCCGCCGTAGCGGGCTATACCGGCTGTTAAAGGCCCGCTGCAGCGTTAAAGGCCCGAGCCGAAGGCGAGGGACTTTAACAAAGCAGAGGGACTTTAAAAACCGGTATAGCCCTGCTACGAAGGACTATAAGGCTATTAGAACATTCTGCCACTAGAGGGCAGAATGTTCTAACAAAACAAAGCCTTCAGGGAGCGCGAGGGGATTCAAATCCTCTCAGGCTCCCTGAATTCTTTGTTCACAGCCAGAGCTGTGAACAAAGACACATTGGAATGTTGGTGCTCCGGGCTTATACCAGCCATTATAAGCCCAGAGCACTCCATTGTTTTCAATGGAGCCGCCAACATTCCAATGTTCTAATGACAATTAATGCATTGCGAATTGAATTACCGGACAATCCAACTATGAAATGAAACGAGTCCTTAGTAAAAAATTGTTGCTTATAAATACTTTAACGAACAGCTACGGCGCCTGCCCCCCCCCAATCCTACTTCAGAATGGGGGTAGCAGAAAAAGCACCCCCAGTTGAAGTAAAAGAAACCCTGCCCACCTGCCAACACCTTACTCCAGCCCACCGACCCAGGCGCAGGGAAAAATGTTCCTGTAACATTTACCATTTGTGCCAAAGAGGTGATAAATGTATGTGAATTTGGGCACCTTTTATCTCTCTTAAGGGGGAAACGTAGAAATGGACTCGGTATTCCCAGGTTCGTGTGTTATTCTCCATTCTAAGGGAATAACTCGTATTCCCGGTTAACTCAATGGGAAATGCTGTCCATAATTGTCAATTCTGACCCCGCTCCTTGTGGATTTTTAGGGAAGTTGTTATGAAGATGAAACTTTGGTTATCCTTGTTACCATTGCTTCTAAGATTTCAGGAATTTTCTATTCCAAAGTTAAACCAGACATCCGAGCCATTTTGTTTGTAGAGGGTGATTTCTGCAACCTTCATTACTAAAATGTGGGATGAACTGAAAAGTGACTATTGAGCTCTAAGGTTAGTCATATTTTATCAAATACCAAATATCATCTATCTCCACTCCCTTACTCATCCCGAACCTCATTGTACTACTATGATCTCCCTAACAACCTTTTCTAGAATCTTTCCTCCTCTATCCCTCCTTTCACTCATCCCAAACTCATATTACTACTATGATCTCTCAAATAACAATTTGTACACTCTTCCTTCCGCTATCCCTCCTTAATCCAACTAATAGACCCACATGTCCACCACTCGAATTAACAACTTAGATTTCCCTATACTAATCCAACACTAATCCACTCTGGATTCTGAAATAGCATTCTATTCGCTGAAAAGCACTTCAGTGCCTCATCAGAAGTATTAAGTGCTATAGAAATACAATTACAATTACAAAGAAATGATGTGAGAGCCTAGATTGTATCCAGAATTTCTTGACATGATGGGCCTGGACGTAACCATTATTTCCAGGGGTCTAGGCAGGCCTAACATGTGTCGGTTCCCTATGTATATTGGTGCTTTCTGTCTGTGCAAATCCCGCCCATTAAAGAGAGATTTAAATATGCTACTTCAGTGTTTCCTTTAACAATGACGTAGTCGGATGATTTAGAGCAGTTTATACAATAATTAGTTTGTGCAGGTGTCAGGCACTTCTAGAAACTGTGTAATTGGTTGACATAGGTGAAACCTTATTCAAGCAACAGCCACAATCCATGTCAGGACAACCACAAAAAGTTACTAAAGTGACCTGTGCTTAACGCTCTGGTAACTTGCCAAAAAAAGCAGTCAGGCTTAACTTAGAGGCAATGTGTAAAGTATTTATGCAGTATTTAAACAGTAATAAAGTGAAAACACAACCCAGGAAAAATCCCACACCAATTTAGAAAAATAGAGTAAATGTTAGTAAATTGGCTGACTCCAAAACAACAAAAATCTAATCAGAAGACCCGGAGCTATGAATTTTTAAAGTTTTCAGTGAAACCTAGTGCCTAATAGATCAAAGCACCAACCTTGGACATCTAGTAATAGAAAGCAAAGGCTCATTCGCATCTCAAAAAGAAGTACTCAGGAGGAGAGGCATTGCATTGGATTTGGCGATAAAAAATATAAACAACAAAGTGGCTAGCTCTAGCTTTGCTCCGTTACTCCAAGTGAAGTGATCCAGGCAAGGCTCGTCCCAACAATAACCTATGGGAGTGAGTCAATGAGGGGCAGAGATGCGGCCACTTTAGACAGTATATTAGCTGGTGCATTCAGAATGACTTTCAGCCTTCCTAAGTATACATCACCAGCCCAAATAAGACATGAGTTTGGCCTGCAGAAACAGGATCTGGCTCGAAGAGGTCCATACATTAAATGCTGGAACAAGATCATGGGCACACAGACAGGGACCCTGAAAGCTCATCTTTGGGCTGAACTGACGACCAGGGAAAACTTCCTAGAAAGGGCCTCTTTTCACAAATCAGTTAAGCAATTGTGCCTACAGGGCTTGTGGGAGGCATCAGGAACTCATGCAAGCTTCAAACGGCTGGTCAACAAGGCCATCAAAGAGGGGCGTGGCCTGGAAGCCGAAGCAAGATGGCGGTCCCGCTGTAAACCCCGCTCGGACGTGGAGCTTCATCAACAAAAGTGCCTCATATTACGGAGTATTTTGAACTCCAACGGCAGTCCCGCCGGCATGATGTGGCGGTGAGTCCCTACACCGATTTTGACTCTCCCAGCATTATTATTGAGCCCAGGAGCCGCGGCGGTGCATATCTCCTCAGAAAAACACGAGCACCCGCCATTTTGTATCGCGGCGCTCGTGCTCCGTTTTTTCATCTCAGCTGGGCTCCCTTGGTGATTTGCAATCCCATATGATCTTTTTATGATACCGGTACCATGATTTTCACATGGTCTTCTGTTTTTGGATGCATTTATTAATGTTTTATGGGCTGGAAAATGTGTTTCTTGACTTCCTCATTCCCTACTTTGGGTGTCTTAAATCATCTGAACTGCATTATAGGGTGCTCCCTCCTCAATATTGTGCGCTGAAGGAGTTTTATCTTCTCTATGTTTTGGATGGTGTAACCTACTAGACTTTTGCTGATACTGGACATTTGCTATAGTGGCGGTTCCTCTCCTCATTGGGGTGATTATTAAAGACATTCTTCAGTAAATAATTTACTTCACTTCTACCCCCTCTGTTGTATTCCAGTTTACCTACCTCTTTTTGGATGTTCATTGTTTTTGCATTTTTCTCCATTGGTATATGGGACGGATCCGCCCAACTATACTCACTACTCATCGCTCTTATCAGCAAGATAAGATGGCAAGCGACTCTCACACCACCTCTAAACCATCCTCTTCATGCGCGAAACCCAAAAGACACAAAAATGATCCACCTTCTCCTATTCTCTCCTCACAAAATCCGGTACTTGACTCTATTTTAAATGAGGTACACGGGCTTCAACCTTTTATGTCTGCTAATAATGAATAATTACAACAAATAGAGGACGGATGGATTATTATGGAGGGAAAGGTGTCGGAACTTGAACAACGTGTAAGTAACCTTAAAGATATTACCACAAAAATTCCTCTATTAGAGCAAGAGATCCATAAATTGAAACCACACACCAAAGATCTTGAAAATCGAAATCGGAGGAACAGCCTTCGCCTTTATGGTCTTCCGGAAAATATTGATTGCCCGGATATGCTATCCTTCTTGAAGAAGTTCCTCCCAGATCTCTTAGACCCTCAAGCCTCTTCACCTTTCAACATACAACGTTCACACCGTTTGGGTCGTCTTCACCCTAATTCAAACAAGCCACGTGGTATTATAATGCTCTTCTTGGAATTTACTGAATTTATGCATGTTTTGAAGGTATTTAAACTCAAACTACGTCTTACTTGGTCGGGACATAATATCTTCATCTCACAAGATATCTCCAATGCAACGAATGCGCGACGTAAAGAATTTTTGGCTCTTATGTCCTCAGATGAGACATTTGCATATTCAATATGGCATTCTCCATCCTTGTCTTTGCAAAATCACTCATGAAGGAAACTCGCGCTCCTTCGACCATCCTGAGAAACTGAAACTTTTTCTAAACAGCATTTCCTCTCGCAATATGGATACTAATGCTTAACTTTCTTTTAGTTACTGGTTGATATTGTACTTCTAAAGTATATCTATCTGTTTTTTTCTATTATCCGTTCCTCTTTTTTCCCTTCTTTTTGTTTTCTAATTTTTCTAACATTACCTTTATTCTTTTTATGTTTTTATATTACGTAATTTATTTCTATTCTCTCATTCTCTGTTTTCACTCTCTATTTTCTATTCTGTGTTTTTTCTTTACTTCTTAAGAGGCCTCTTATTACCTATTCACTTCTACCGCCGTCCTTGTTTTTGGCGTCACTATGCTCCTCTCATATCGGTTGCTTATTTCTCTTCAGGTCTGGACTCATTTCCTTGATCTGTTTACTTACTCTACTTCTCTATCTTTTTCTTCTTATCTCTTCCCTTTTTTCCTGTCCCTTGGCTTTTTTCCCATACGGTTTTTTCTTATTATTATCTTATTATCTCTATGAGTGTATTGCTTTATCTCTATTGTTTTTTTTTCAATTTTGTGATTCCCAGTTTTCATTGTTTAACATTTGATACTTGTTGTCTCTTGTTTTTCTTATTGGTCTTACAGCATACTGTTCCTGTTTCCATATGTCTCCCCCCAACCCTCAACATGTTTAACGTTGTCTTGTGGAAGGTATGTGGTCTAGGTCATCCTATCAGACATCAAAAGGTATTGTCTCATCTATCCAAACTTAATGCCCATGTTGTTTTTTTACAGGAGACTCATTGCAATGATGTAGAATCTCTTAAACTAAAACGTCAATGGGTTAACCAAATTATTTTGTCTCCTGCTGTTGACCACCATGGCGGTGTTGCTTTTTTATTTCATAAATCACTTAATGCACAGATATTATCGACTGAATGTGATCCCAATGGGCGATGGGCTTTGGTTAATGCTATTATTTTTTTAAAACAAGTCACTTTCTTTAACATTTATGGCCCGGTCTAACCAGACCCACAATTTTGGAATTGTATTAAATTGAAATTATCCTCCATCCCTAACCCTAATATAATTGTTGGTGGCGATTTTAATAATTGGATAGATCCTTTTTCAGATAGAAAATCTAAATGTAAATTTAAACCTGGTAACGCCCATAAATTATTTCAATCTGCCATTGCCTCCGGCCCATTGTATGATGTATGGAAAACATGTAATCCAGATATTTACGAATTTACTTTCTTTTCACCTGTTCATCATACTATGTCCCACATTGATTATATCCTAGTTACTAAATCATTATTCCCTTGTATCCAGTCATCTGAAATTGGTTCTATTTTTATCTCTGACCATGCACCTGTATCTGCCTCTTTTGATATGTCCCTTAACACTTGCAAACATGGCCATTGGCGTTTTATTAATCACTTACTCTCAGACCAAACCTTCATTTCTGAAGCGACCGCCTTTATCAATGAATTATTTCAACTTAACAAACCTTCGGATACCTCAACTCATAGCAATTGGGATGCTTTTAAAGCATCCTTTAGAGCCTTTACCATTGCTTACTCTGCAAACAAAAAGAAATTACTCAATGCTCAATGTAAAGAAACTCTTCGAAAGATTAAAACCCTGGAACACAACTACTTTTCTTCCAAATCCTCTTTCACTTTGCACAAATTGATTACAGCCAAATCTACCTTGAATAAGATGGCCGCTGTTGATGCTTGTAATATTCTCCTTTAAATTAAATCTAAATTTCATGGAGGTCAAAATAAGGCGGGGAAATTGTTAGCCAACTATTTAAAAATAACATCAGAACATAAAAATATTGGATCTATCCACTCAGAAACAACCAATAAGCTTCTTTCCATTGATTCAGACATATTGGATACATTTCAATCATATTATCAACTTTTATATACAGAAGAACCAACTCCTTCTGAAAAAGATTTTGAAACTTTTTTCAAAGGTATCCCTAAACCTCCCTCCCTCCCTGATACCTTTTTACCTCTGGAAAATGATATCTCCCTTCAGGAGATAACTAATACCTTTAAATCTTTAAAAATAGGCCAAAGCCCCAGGACCGGATGGTTTCTCAATTTAACTTTTCTTAACTTTTTCCTCAAATTTTGCCCCAATATTATTGGATCTTTTTAATTCATTTCTCTCTAACTCTAAAGCATGTGGCTCTTTTTTAGAAGCCCTTATAGTTGTTATTCCCAAACCGGATAAAGACTCCTCCTTCTGTAAAAATGTTCGACCCATTTCACTGATTAATTATGATTGTAAAATGTTTGCAAAGATTTTGGCCTCTCGCCTTGAAAAGGTTATTCCTCATCTCATCAAACCAGATCAAGCTGGCTTTGTTAAGGGCCGACTTGCCTCTGACAGTGCTAGAATGTTTTCAAATATTCTTGCCCTTGGAAAAAAGTACTCTACTCCTTTAGCTGCTCTCTAATTTGATGCGGAAAAAGCTTTTGACCGAATAAATTGGCAATATATGTTCTCTACTCTTAAATGGTTTGGTTTTGGTCAAAAAACTTTTTTTGTTATATCAAATTACTATATACTGCCCCACGTGCCTGTGTTTTTGTCAACGGTCTTTTTTCCTCATGCTTCCACTTGCAAAGAGGCACCCGTCAGGGTTGTTTGTCCCCTTTCTCCATTACTTTTTCTCCTTTGTTTAGAACCCTTTCTTGAACGTATTAGGCATAACCCTAATATCACTGGTTTTAATCTTAATTCCTCTCAAATCAAACTTTCTGCATATGCAGATAATATCTTTATTTACATGTCCAATCCCTGCAATTCTCTTCCCCCTTTTTACAAGAGATTGCTTTGTTTTCCACTGTCTCTGGTTACAAACTTAATCTTTCCAAAACTGAGATTTTACCTTTAAATTCATCATGTTATTGTTACATGTTTGATACAACCAACTTCACTTGGTGCCCCCAAAAGATTAAATATTTAGGAACATAGTTTTCATCAAATATTCCTGACACACTTTAACCCATAATTTTTCTGCATTAAAACTCAAACTTACCACTTTACTATCTTCTTGGTCCCCATTATTTTTCTCCTGGTGGGGCAGACTTGATACGATTAAAATGATGATTGTTCCCCTGGTGCTTTTCATGCTCTCAATGTTACCTTTTAAAATTCCCAATTATTATTTTTCTCAGATTAATCCTATTTGTACCAAATTCTTATGGAACAACAAACAAGCTCGTATTGCTCTTTCTAAACTAACCCGTCCAAAATCTGAGGGGGGTGTTCGCTTTCCTGATTTTAAATTTTATCACACTGCTTTTATGATTCGTCATTTCTATGCTATGTCTAAAGAATATTAAGATTCTTCTATGCCAACATGGGTTGCTGTTAAACGCTCATTGTTAAATGACTTTTCTTTTCAGGATATTACGTTTATGACCAATTGCACTTTCATTTCCAAATATCCTATTTTAAAATACTCTCACCACCTTCTACATGCCCTTTTTTACCAAAGTTTTAATCCCTATCAATCCTTTTTAGCCTCTTCTATATGGTTTAACAAACATAATAAATTCCGTCACAAATCTTTCTATTACAAGCATTGGAAGGAAAAGGGTATATTTAATGTACATCAGTTAATGGTTAATAACTCGCTTCTATCCTTTCCACAGTTACAATAGAAATGTAACCTTCCTGACTCTTGTATTCATCAATATAACACATTATCTTCTGCTCTACAAACTTTTCTACAAAACTTTAATTCCAACCCTACTTCTACCTCTTTTACTCCTGTTACACCCCTATTTCAAACCCCCCTTGACCTAACTCCAAGTGCTTCTTTTATATATAAAACTTTAACCTCACCTACTAACAATCTGAGTAAATCTCTAATCGAGTTACTTTGGGAACTTAAATCACTCTCTGTTCATCAATGGGACCGAATGTGACAAAACATCTTTAAAACTGCTAAAGCTGCCAATATTACACAATCCCTATATTTTATTTACAGAGTTGTAATTACTCCCCTTTTTCTACATAAAATTGACAATTCTCTCTCCCCATTATGTTGGTCATGTCTCTCTTCTGAAGGCTCGTTGATGCATTTACTTTATTACTGTCCCAAGATTTATGACTTTTGGAAAGCTATATGGTCGAAATGTTTATTGATTTTTAATTGTGTTGTACCACTTGCTATTCATAATATCTTTTTAAGTACCATATCTTTGGATTTTGATCATCTCCCTTCCAAAACTATTCCATTTGGCCTCTTTATTGCTATTACATTTAAAGTTATATTAACTTGTTGTAATGATAACTCTAAAATATTCTTTTTGTTAAGGTGGAATTTGATTTGTGATGAACATAGAATTGCTTCTGTCTCCCACTCTTCTATTTATTTAAAGATTAAGTCTGACTGACTTACTATGGTTACCTTTTACTTCATTTCTATCCTCACACTCATCTCTCTTCTAACACCCATTTTTATTTGAAACATTTAACCCTCCCTTCTTCTTTTTCTCTTCCCCTCTTTCTTTTCTTCTTTCTCCCATCTCTTTTCTTTCCTCTTTCTCTTTTATATACCATTTTTTTCGACTATAACATTTTCTCTAATAATACTCCTTTATTACGATAATGTAATTTCTCCTTACCCTTATTTCTCCTCTCCTCTTACATATGTCTTTCTTTCTTATTATAATAGTTGCTAATGGTATTATGTATTACTCCTAACCCAAATGATGTATGTAATGTTCTAATTCTGTGTTCAATCTCTCTATAAAAAGTATTTTTTTTAAACAAAAAAAACTTTAAACGTGTCTCCTTGTTAGAGGACAAGGCAACACTGACAGGTAGAGCACACAGCTGGTTTGTACTCCATAGCTAGTCCAAGGAAGCACCTCAGCCCTATCTGTGTAAAGGAATTACTAAAGCTTCTAAAGAGAAATATCTGCATTATTGTCTTGGTGTCCTTCCTTCTTTCCTTCATCTTCCACCTTGAAAACGTAATCCGGCCAAGTCTTGCTGCCGTCTGAGAGGGACAGGGAGCGAAGATGTCCCACACTTAATTTAAATATGCTAAGAACTCCTGAGCGAAAGCAGATCCATGCTACGCCCACTTTTTACTCATAGAGGCATTCGTACCTGCAGGCAGGTGGTTATGGCATGCTTTGCCACAAAGGATTTACAGTAAAACTGATATTTGAACATAGTTGGAAGGAGACTAGCAGACAGAACACACCCTGAGGACAAACAGGATGCCCAGTAGGGGTCAGGGCAAAGAGTTCCATGCTCAGTCTGAACCGTACAGCACGGCCGCGTCCATGGACTGACGGAGCTCTTACCCCGGGTGGTATGTAGACCTTTACGCCCCGGACTGAGGCCAGGCAAGGTTTATAAGACTCACTTGTAGAATGCACTTTAGCTCTTACACCTCTTTTATTTGCAAGTACGGCACATATTGACTTTTTTCTTTCTGCGTTCTCGTCAACATAGGGTTGGAAAAGGTCTTGGGATGTTTGTATTACCTCCTACCCACCTGCTGCTTTTGTATATATACCTCTCTCATTGATTTTTGAACCTCACTCTTGATTCAAAAGCATACATTTTATGTACGGTTTGGCTACTCTTGCACATAAGATGGAAGGACCCATACTGTAAGGTTAACGTTAATAGTTATGGTATGCAGTTGGGCCTGGAAACATGCACTTTAAAAACACCTCTGCTTTTTTTGCACACACGGAAAATGAGTCTGCAATTCAATGTCAACAAAACTGTCTAGCCAGCTTCTGTGCATTGCTGATAAGCTCCAGCTGCCCAGCAAGAATGATGTATTGAACGAACGCCTTGCTCTCTCTGCACACAAGACAGAAGAACAATTATAGCAGGTGGCTGAGACTGAAATTAAGCATTTTAACGATTGTTTTTATCTGCATAAATGACAACAACAATGTTTATTTTGATTTTTCGCACAGGGGAACTGTTTTTCAGACTTACTGCTTTTTGTAATATGGTTTACTGTTGCAATAGTTTCAATTAGCTGAGCAAATTATTAAACTTACTTACATATAATTCCTCCGGATCATTTCCCTCACCCCGTCCAGGATGCACTTCGAGGGGAGGAATGGAAGTATTGCTCAATTTGTGGCAGTGTTTTCCGGTGCGTGGCCCCAGCACTTACTATTAGACATTACACTTATTGATGAAAGTATACCACATGGTGGCGCTCTCTGTAGAGCACATCAAAAGAGTGTTTAATAATTCAACATCCCAAAGCAATGACAAAACTAGCCTTTCTAGGCCATCCTTACAGCTTACGTTAAACTTGAATTGTCCAAATATGTGCCCTTGTGTAGGTGTGATGGTTAGTAGGTAATGCTGGCATTTTCCTTTAGCAGTAGTGGCAGGAGCAGTGGCTGGTGCCAGCTACAGTGGAATACCTTAGACCCTGGCACTTACCGATTTACAAATTAAGAACTGACTGGAACCCACTACCTGCAACTATACCTGCATCCTTGTGTCAGGAAACAGGCCATTTATATCTAGTACATCATAGCTAACAAGGATTTTATTTTCCTCCAAGTGGGCTGCTTCTATTTTTGTTCAAAGTTTTTTAGGGTAATACACCTTTTAGGTAATTGCAGCAGTGACGGCTCCTCCGCTAAGTAGGAGGAGTGTCGCCCCACTGCTTCTGATCAGTGCAACAAAGGAAAAATAACATGATACTAACAAGATGTTAATATCATTTTAATTTTCTCCATGTAGCCAGGTTGGGCAGGGCGGGGCTTCTGTCGCAGTTTAGGAGGAGGAATGTTATACTCACCTTAAGTGTGCATGACGGTTTGGCCAGCCATATTCGGCCGCCAAACAGTCATGCGCACTTAGCATGTTCTCCACCGGGCTGTAATGCACAGCCTGGGTGGAGATCATGCACAGGCCCGCAGTCCACATCTGGGCGCCGAACCGGGGTGCTCAGACAAATCACGACACTGCTGTCATGGTGACAAGCAGCTTTGTGATTGGTTTAGGGATGCCTGGGTGCTTCTTACTTCAGGGAGCATGGAAGGGCGGAGGACGACGAGAAGCGTGCGAAATAAACAGGTAACTGATCTTTATTTTTATTTTTCATCCCGCCCAACCACCCCTGTTCCGCAGCAGCCGCCACTTGCTTGCAGAAACTTTGTGAGGCTTGTGGATCAAAAGTCGATTAAAGGGTCTTTCTGAAAGATCAAAGCTGAAAACCCTGCAATAATATTTATCAATAACAAATTATAGTTGAACGGCCCGTGGCCTATTAGTCATCTATGATAAATCCCTTCCAGCACAGCAATACTGCAATTTGATTGAGAATGACAAGTCAAAAACGGTAATGTTTTCATTTGAACACAAACGTGCGAGGCGTTTAGATTTCAGTGGTTTAGTATAGTTTGCAAATGTTTCAATAAAACCAAATGCATACCACAAATACTAGCTATTTGTTCGAATTCACGGGCCTCTGGAGCGGATTTGGTAGCCCAATACTCTTACTAAAATGCACCTGCATTTTGGTTTTAAAGGCGGCTGCGAGGGCTCAAAACTCTTTCCGATTTTAGACAAATTCATAAACAAATAATTGTTGAATGCCAGGGCGCTGGCGAAGCTCGCAGCAGGCCTCGAAAATTGAACTTTGTCTGAATATTATAATTTCCTGAGCCTCTCAGAGCTGCGTCAGCATCTCCTCGCGGAAGCATGCACTGTCTGTCTGCTTGATCTGTGTTTATATGAGGCTGGTTTGCTTTGTGGGTAAACATTATTAATTCATTCCCGTGATTATGGTCGATGGTGTTTATTAAAGGTCAGGCGATGCCTTTGTGCCGCTTAAACGTGTTTCCAAGGCAACGGCGGCGCTGTGAATGCTGGCGACCAATTGGATTGCGCCGAGCTTGTGTCTAACTTAACTGGCTCTTGGCTCAGCACGTCTAATCATAACTACAAGATGATTCCCTCACACCAGGGACGAGTAGGGAGAGAACAAACAGTGGATGATAACTTTTAGCCCGCGGCGAGGGATGCGGGCTCCAGAGCCGGCGCATTGTTCGGAGGTGCAGCTTGCCTCGCATGGAACCCTGGGATATCCTCGTTGCTTTGTTGCATATGGCTTCTGGGGGAATCTATAAATGATTGGTCCTCGGGTGTCCTCACAATAGTCACACGTGTTCCCACTTACATAGACTTCGCAGAAGTAAGCAAGGCTACAAAGGAGAGAACAGCGTTCCGCTTGACTTACTTTATGTGAAATAGAGGCACATTATCTCTTGTAGGAGGCTATTACATAGTCGATTTTGGCATCCGGCTGGGCTCAGGCATATAAAACCCTATAAAGGAGAAAACAGTGTTGTGCAAGACTCATTTCATTTAATATCAAAAAAAGCAATTGGTTGTCAACACTGAACCTAGCTTCACGGCGTGAGTGCACACAAGCGGTACAATTAGAAATTGTGCAAATAAAAAGTACTCTCATAAAAGTAAGGCTACTTTAACAGAAGTAGAGCGGCGGCTTTTCAGGGGAGTAATTCCCTTGTCGTTTTTCAGATGAGTTTATGCTGTCCAATGGATAGTATGTTTGGTGGCATGCTAGCGAGCAGGGCACAAGTCCTAAAAAACAGAAGTGGGGGGACTAACCTAGTTAGGCAGTTTGTAAGTGACATCACGTCGCGTGACATCACAGCGCCTTACATGACACATGGCATCACAAGAATTGACATCACAGGAAGTGGCATCAGAGGAATTAACATCACCAGAAGTGGAATCACAAGCCACAACTTTACAGAAAGTGACATCACAAGAAGTGGAATCAGCTCTTAAGCCCTCACATATATGTTTAGCAGGTCTATCATGTGTATGTTTGAGCGCATTGCGAGGATAATAGCACAGTGAGCTATGGGAGATGGTATGTGAGTTCTACACCTTGTAACCAATGTTCCCTCTAATTTGTTTCCTCTGTGTGCGACAGTGTAAGGTCTCTGTGAGCTGCAACCAATGCTATGTGCGCCAAGAACCAGACCGTGCATGTGGGTGCAACGACAAATATCAGTGCAAAAATCACTCCAAACTTTTGCTTAAAAAGTGAAAATACGGTGCATTTCCACATATAAAGCACAGCATGATGGGTTTTAAGGCAGGTATGCAATTTACATACACACACCATGACATGAATTGGTTACACAAGCAAGCTCACTTCGGCTTCAGTAAAAGCACAAGACTCCAACGGTGGTACAAAGATAAGATTTCACTAAAGATTCTCAACTAGGGCTCTGTTCATAGGGTGGGGGAAATGTTGGGAGCCTATATAAGATCGCATAACTGGGGATACATGCAGGGGGGGCACATGTTATGCCCCCCTGTGTGCATGCACACCTAGTTCATGCAGGGCATGAACTGTTGACACAGCAACCTCAAATCAATTCTTTGAATGCTCTGAGAACCCTTTTGAATTCAATTTGGAAAATTCATTTTCCACTAGAGGAAGACTAGGTGGCTCACCTTCCTCCAGAGCACCAAACGATACATGGACATTTATGAAACGGACACTTATGTATATATTCTACCTGTTCTGAGTGAGTTGTGTGTGGCTACATACCCAGCCACCTTCCCTTTGTCTGTGTGTGTGTATACGCACAATCACACACACACATGTAATATACTCGCTTGTGCACGGACAAGAAATATTCAAGGGTATAGTAAATAATTTTGGTATAGGTCCTAGCAGGATTGTCCAGAGGAGGTCTGCAAATCAGTATTGGCTGAAACATGTCAAAACTACAAAGAGAGACTATGAGAAACTGGGCTATTAGTTGGGAAGGATGAGAGTCTTGTGCAAGTAATAAGCCTGCAATTGTCTTTTGACTCGGAGCCAAGTGCCCCATTGTAGCACTTGGCTAGGGTAGCAAAGTTGATTAGTCCAAGGCCTATTTAGAAGAGATGGTGTGGACTAGCAATACCAATACTCCCAAAAATTGTCCAGTTAGTGCCTTTTCTTTTAAAAGGGAAGCGTACACTTATTTCACAACCATACACAACTATTAACTGACAAATATATACATCAGGTAGATGAAAATAACTTTGGTGACATTCTCAGATCACATTTCACCCTTAGTGGGTACTGAACCATTTAATCACAATCACCCCACTTGTATCAGTCATAATATCACATTATAAGGTAGTTTTCTTAAAGAAGGATGACTGGTTTGGTCAGGTTATTACCTTTACCACATTAATAACAGAAACCATGTAATTCTGTGTAAAGGCTATACATTTAAAGGGATGTCAATAGGTAGAAGGCAGGCCTACAGACTTTGTCACGATTTCACCATGTTTATAAAATAGCATTATATTGTGATTTACCCTTGTATCACAATTTAAACCAATGGAATTAATAAACATTTTGAAATGTGTTCATAAAATGTATACGCATTGCACGGTTCATTAATAATACTGTCAATAAAGAAATGCAATTCAGAGCAACCATAAGCTGGTGTCACAGTCTTTCTTTACTTGTTTCAGGCCATATAATGCAGCCACAAGGGGTCCCAACACTCCTAAGCTGAAGAGCAAAACCTCCAGCTTTGGGAGCACTTGAAAACGTTGAGCAGACTTTTCTGGGGGCATACATCTAGTGTCCCCTAAAACCTAGAGCACGATTATAATACATCCCTCCTGGGGATCTGATGTGCTCCCTGCAGTCCCCAACAACATTTAAAACTTGCATTTGAGGTGCCCCTGTCCCTCCTGGGACACCATGAGGAAAAACAATATGTCAAAACTGCCCTCGCAGAGATTTATGAGGTGATCCAGGCCGAAAAGCGAGAATATGAAATGAGCGGGTCCAGGCAGCAAGTGAAGCAGCCCCAACATGTTATTTGCTATATTTTGTCTTATTTTATCATGGCTTGCATCTGGTTCCACTGGGGGCCCCCAGTTGACTTATTTTTTGTTGGTGATCTCATGGCCCCCCCAACCCCAGCCAGCTCTCTGAAGCAGCACCCGTCCTCTGGTCGGCACAGTTCTTGGATCTCGTGCTGGTCAAGAGGTTGACTCCAGAGATCTAGCCCTCCTCCTTTCTCCTAGCGAGCCTGGCTAATTAGCAGATGCTCAGATACAGACTTTCTTATTCACCCCTTCCTTTCACAACAACTGAGTCAATCACTGTTGGATTCTCATTTTGTGCGGAGGGGTCTTTGTTCCCTTGGCTGGGTAACAGGGTAAATTACTTGCCCCAGTAGGTTGGGGGGTACAAAGACTTGGAATCTGATGAGGAGCAGAGTAAGAGAAATAAAACAATTCATGTAGCGCCGAAAGATGTGGATGTATTGTGTTGAAGCCCTGTTCATTCAAACTCACTGTATGAGTTTTACCAATTTGAGATCTTGCAGGACTGTGGAAGCCTATTTGGAGTGAAACTCACTGAAGATTTGGCCTAGATGTATGATACAATGAAAACACCACATATTTTCCAATAAGCCTTACTGACCTCTGTAAGATGCCCACTAATAATATAGGGCCTACTCCAGGTCGGCACCTATTAATGCAGAGTCTCTTCTGTGCCAGAATAGCTATGTGCAATTACAAGGCTGTGCATGACTCTAGGTTCATATGTGCAGCCCGCACACGTGTGTTTACCTATGTTTATGTTTAACCAGCTTGGTACTTCTTACACTAACAAAGGCAGACACTGGCAGTAAACACGCTCACTTCACTTACCATGAATTTACCATGTGTCAGACTCCAGTAGTGAGGCTCACCCACAGTAAAGGTTAAATAACCAGGCAGTTAATTGCAATAAGAACATTCTGGTTTAACTAAATGGCCAGAACACATGAAATGCAAACAATTTAACTATGTGCAAAGCTGCCAAGGTTTCAGATTGCCATGCGTGACATTTTCATAATTTCAGTGAAATTATCAGTGACATTTCAACGACTCTGAGTGACACTTTCTCGCGAGCAAAAATCATGCAATGAAGACGTGTCCAGTCTGTTGCGGCTGCACACTGGCACTGCACTGCTGCAGGCAGCTCTCCCCTCAGCTGAGCGCCCGACAGGCATCTCATACGCGGCCATGATGCTGAGAGAGAGTCAGTGTCGATTCACAATGCTGCGGTCCGGGGTCCAAGGCCAGGTAATGCGCAGTCAGCACTGCGCACTCTCTCAAAGTTTATGCCGTGGACAGCACAACTCAGTCCTGAGTCCACCACGCCACTTCTGACTGACCTCACTTCCTTCCTGGCTGTGTTCCAGGACGTGAGGACACATCCCCTCAGCGGCACCAGCCAGTACGATGCAGCCAGGCAGAGCCAGATTGGAGCACTCAGACAAGATCATCATTAACTGTTTACTGAGCGAACCTCAGAGTGCTGGCAAGTCTGCGGGGAGCAGCAGAGCCGGCACACAGATGACCAGGCACCGGCACGCACTAGCAGCCTGGCGCAGCCAGTTTCAGCACTGGTACAGGCAGAGTGAGACAGTGAAATGCGTGAGAATGCATTTCAGTGCGGTGATAGGGTACACCACACTGAAATGCATTAGAGTCACGTCTGATGGTGATACTTGGCAGGCCTGTATGAGCAATAGGTAAAGAAGCAAGCGACTGCATCTGATTGGCAACTGGCATACACCTGCAAATAACTATGCTGTGCAGTTAGGCAAAATTACCAAGACTTCAGCATTTTGTTTGTCAAAAAAAAAAATTTGCATTAATTTGTAAATTTGTACATTGCTTGAAAGATTATTAAATGGTACATAAACCCCTCATGGATCTTCTAGGGTAAAAACAAAGCAGTGTTCTAAAAATAGTTAAACCACATAATATTCCTATCAATAGCAGTGATAGATGGGCTTGCTCTCAAAAATAATTATCAGACATCCATCTGTACATAAGAATGCCTTTATACCAAGCAGGATTTGCCTACTGCCAGTTCTCCTCGGATTATGGTAGAGTTCACCCTATGAATGTTAATGCTAATGAGACTATGGTCACGCTGGATTGGAAAAGTGGCAATGCTGTGCTCTAAAAAAATTACTTTTCCGACACAGATTATGAGCCTAACTCTGCAGCAGGAAGACTGCATAAAACATTCCTAGACAGCCATTCAGTGAAAGGTACTTAAGCCAGCATTAGCAGTTTAAGCAGCAAATAAAGTAAGATGACAAAGACATGGTTTAATGCACTCAAGCCTTTTATTCTCTGCTACTTTCCCAAGTTATTTTTTCTTATGTTCCTGAGAGGAACAACAACTTAGTTCGCTCTGTCTAAAATAGTCCGTGCAACAGCTTGATCCGAAAAGTGGAATACTGAGTTTCCTACCTGCTTGCAAGAAAAATCTCCCATCTGTAGTGACTAATTAAGTTTTCTGCACATTGCGGGGATGATAGAGCTAAAACACAAATTCCTGCTTTTATTGATGACCTGGCTACACGGGAAGACACTGGCAGGTCAGGAAGGGACCAATGATATCCCTAGCAATTACCAGCACTTCTCTATTAACAAATGAAATGCAGCAAGTCTACAAGCACAACGTGTCTGATGCACACGTCATGCTTGTAGACTTGCTGCCTTTCATTTGTTAATAGAGCACAGCTGCAGGGCAGTTGTGTGACTCTGTAAAAGTACTCATGTTAATTGCAGCGCATGATGGGCGCTGCGATTAACATGAGTACTTTAACAAAGGCACACAATCTGACCGTTTTCGCGCCGCACACATTTTAAAAGCAGCAGCGCGATGGTCCTCAGTTGCCTCTGTGTGCTTTGTATTTTATGGTGCACGCTCCAGAAGATATAGGTGTGCGCCCGCGCATGCGCGCACGTTAAAGGGAACAGTGCTTGTAACACATCCTGTACATTCATTTACAAACTTATATCATTTATTGTATATGTAATATGCACGTCTGATGTAAAGTGCCCTGACACCTTGCATTTTGATGAGTAGGGCTATACAAGAAAAATGGTACTTAAATTATTTCAACGCCTCCTCAGGCATAGTATGCATATCTCCTAAACAGGGACTGAACAAAGTGAATAGCTGCCTCGCTTAAGTATGTGTATGTGTGTTAGACTCCTTGGCAAAAGTAGTCGGACGTATTGTACTCGAAAGACTATAGGATTGAGCCAAGGAGAATAAGATAATTTCAGATTTACAATTCGGTTTCGGCAAGGGACTGGGAACTATTGAACAAAGTTTAAATCTGAATATACTCATAGGTAAATATACCCTTTTAAAAAAATGCTGGCTGTTCCTAGCTTTCGTTGATCTCAATGCAGCCTTTGATTGTGTAAGGCATGATAAGCTTTGGAGAGTGCTTCAGGATTTAGGAGTTGAGCTCACCATTATACATTTCTTAAAACAACTCTATAAAAATGCCAAGGCCAGAGTACGATACGGTCCAAACGGAGAATGTACAGCCCCATTTCAGATTATTAAAGGGGTAAACCAAGGGTGTGTGCTGGCCCCCTTCCTTTTTAATCTTTATATAAATGGGTTAGGCCAGGCACTGATGAATACATGCCAAGATTTTCCCAAGATAAAAGGACAGGCCATACCAGCATTATTGTATGCGGATGACGGCCTCCTGATGTGCCACACCCAAGTGGGCCTACAAAGACTACTAGACTGTTTTGCAGCCTTTATGCATGACCTAGGATTGAGGGTGAATATAACAAAAACCTATGTTATGAGGTGTGGCTCGGGTAGCCACAAATGTAGAGATATGCATATTGATAAACAAAAAATAGATTTTATAAACAGTTTTAGCTATTTGGGTATTTTATTCAACCACAAAGCTACATGGTCTCAAGCTAGAAAACTTGCTTTTATGAAAATGGCCGCAGCTCTAGTTAATTTAAAAAAAAAAAAACTGGGTATGAGGCCCCCGCAAGAACTATTACAGATCTATAGGGCAAAGTGTGTTTCGACAGCCATGGATGGGGCAGGGATTTGGGAAGTTGCAATGTTCAATTTTTACAAATAATTGGAAATCAGTTTTTAAGATACATCCTGGCACTACCGAGTGGCGACTCATCAGATGTTTGCCATTCTGTACTGGGGGTCCCATACATCACAGATCTAATAAAAATGGAACCAATCCCGGTAAGGTACAGGATATGGTTATTTGCAGAAACCAATTTAAATCGGGATACTTTAAATTATGTTTTAAACATGAAGGTGTTTTAAGAATTAAATGGTTAAAGTGTGTGCGGGATTTCATGTATGATTTAGGTTATCCACAGTTTTTTAATGAACCGAGCACAATGAGTAGATTGTCAAGAAAAGCGTTGAAAGTTAAAGGTCTGTCTCTACTTGAATCACTTAGACTAACAGAGGAATTATCTAAGCCCACAGTTTTGCACAATCAACTGATCCTAACTACTTATAGTATTCAACCCTAACTTATGCTAGTGTGTGGCACCTACGATAGATTACTGCTAACAAGATTTGGACTTGGGATACTACATAGAATAATTATTTTCCAAAATAGGAATGATTGGGCCAGGGTGATGCAAGGTGACGACAGCTCGGAACAAACAACATTCCACGTGGTCCTCTTTTGTACATTTTATAATGCACAAAGAAAAAAGTGGATATTACCTCTTTCTAAAGAAGCCCGGCTTTAGACAATGTCGCCCTGCCTTCTTAGCACTACAGATTTTAGAAAATGATTAATGAATGTAGGAAATCGATAATAATATGATGGCTAAATTGTCTAATAGTTCAGCTATGAAATTGGGGTGTAAATAAGTGATCTCAGTTTTTCTTAGATTCTGCGATATAATGAGATGATCTTCATACAATTTGTATGGTGTGTTTTTGAGTGCTTTTATGACTTTCTTAAACAGAAATCGAATAAAGCTTTGTTTGATTGATTGAAGTATTTGTGAAGTGCTAACAAGGTGTGAGCTTTTGTTTCCCCTATGCTTCATTTGCATCAGGTGTGAGGCTCCTGAATGCTCCCAGCCAAGAGACTCAGAACAAAAGGAGGCCTGATGACCCCTCGAATTCGGCCTTTGTTATGGGCCCAGCAGGAGTCTAAAATAAGAAAACCCTTCCCCGCCTGCACGTTGTTGCCTGTTGCAGATGGAAAGCAGACAATGTGCAGGCGCTGAAGTGTCCCGGTGTTTGGAAATTACACTGGGCCGAGTTCAGGCACATTATTCCATGGGGCCCAAATTCTTGGCAAGGTGGACAACGCTCACCCTGTGAAAATAGTGGGTGAACCCCCGACTCGTACCCTGCTAGCGAGCCATGTTGCCTGAAAGGCAGAGTATTTATATATTTTTAGACGTAGTACCACTGGTGCAGAAATCGTAGCGATAAAAGGGAAATCATAAGTTCTTAAACTAATGAAGACTCATAAAGACGCAAAAAACTTCTGCAAAGAGTGTAAAAATAATACATTACTTAAAAGCCCTACAAAAGCACAGTTAAGGGACGCACAGGAGTGGAAAGTTGATGCAGACCTGTCTTACTTGTAGTCCTTGGAGACCCCATTATATTGAAGTGGGCAAGATGGGAGATTAATGGGGGCGGGGGGGGAGGTCAGAGCTAGACCTGCCCCAGGGTCTAGCATGGCCCTGTGCACAGTGTGAGTCCTCTGCTGAATGACATTAACTGCAACAACAACAGAAAGGGATGGATGGAATGCTCAAATTAATCTCAGCCACTGTCAATGCTCAGGGCCACATTCCTGTCCATTGTTTTTCTCCCACCATACCACTTTAGTCAAAATCTTGCCTTATGCAAATTAGTACGAATCCAGCTCCTCATGGGGGCACTCACTCTGTCCCAAACTGACAGGTGATGCCCTCTCTGGGGCTCGTCACTCAGGTGCTGCTTGAGCCCTATGGTCAATAGGTCATGGCAACCATTGTCGTTGTTAGCAGGACGATAGCCCTGTGCACATGTTCTTATTCGCTTCCTATGGGGGCAGTTAGACACATGACTTAGTGGGGATAGTAAAATTGATTTGTTTCTCCATGTGACGTAAGAGTGGCTTGATGAACTCCACGGCAGTGTCCGGCTGCCTGTGTACACAGAGTGAGGCTTATTGGCCAGGCACATGGATTGGGAATTTCTGTCTCAAGCCTCATCTAGAATGTCCTGGCTTGTGTTAGGGAGTCCTCAGAGGGTGCCTGTAGAGAAAGGAAGCCCCCAGTTAGACAGCTAGCTGCCCAGTGCTCTGGTGTTACCCCAAAGGGCTCTCCTAAGTCAAGCCCGCCAGTGCAGGGACAGAATCCGGGGGGGGTAGTCCAGGATGACGGCATGTGGACACAGGTGAAAGACAGAGCCACATCATGAGTCAGGATTCATGCAGATTGCAACATCCGATGCAAATATTCTAGATTAAATATTTGTTACGGTTCCAATGTAATATTCTTCCTTACATCAGTGCAGTGGTATTTATAAAAATACAGAAGTTTGAACTATGGACCCACAAAGATCCAGCAGAGTCAGCCACACCCAGACCGCCCTAGGATCGTTGCCTCAACAATGCTTTATTTGTAAAACAAAGAAGTGCCAGGGCTCCCGTCATGAGGCCACTGCAGCTTGCACCACACATTGCCCCTGCCAGCTCTTCCAATGACAGTAATTACACAACTACAAACCAGCACACTCATACAAGTTTGGCCAGTCAGACTATTCCAGGCCCCCAAAGGTTTAAGAATGGCTTCGGCAGCAGGTAATAGTAATGCTTAATGTATATTGAATTCATAATTAACTGCTGTTGTGGATATCACTAAATTAGCCAGACAGTGCCACCTTTTGGCAGACTGTCACAAGCACCGGTGTTTAGAATTAAGTGCCTGGGCCGAGCACCGGAAACCTTCGGCTCAAATTAAGCACTGTGCCTCGAGTGCATCAAGAGATAATAATGCACACCCCACAAACGCTCAGTACATATATTATAAAACGGGTAACAGTATAGCCTAATTCACAGAGTAGATGACGGAGGCTGCTGTTTTTGTATAGCACCTGCTCTAACATGAATTAGTTCTAGGCATACTCGTACTTGGCTAGGTTGGTGCTATAGACTACAGCATACATGACAATAATCTGATTAAAACCAAATACCCTTATCGCTTTCATTTTTACTGCCATCTTGTATTATTGCCAATTTGCCTTTGGGCACTTTTAATAAAAATGTCACCAATCACCATCCAAAGTGGTCCCGCACAGCTGTGCAGCTTACTTGCTTTGAACATACAGGTTTTTGTTTTGCTGAATCATTATCCTGCAGACCTGCTACCTAGAGAGAGGGTGTACACAGAAAATCCTTCTCCCTAAACTAGAGGGAGATAAACATTAAAACGATAGGTACCACCATCTTTAACAATAGAGGGCCAAATAACCTCTAAGCTTGCTTATCTGTTAACTATGCATGCATCCTACAAAGAAGAAAAAAGGAAGAAGAAGAGTAATTGTGCTGTAAGAGGGATGTCCATGAGAGGTTGTAAGTACCAATTCTGTAGGATACGTGAGGTTGCATGCATCTTGAATATTTACTGTAATTATAAGAATTCCATAGTGTCCCTTCTGCATGTTTCTGTAAAGTAATTTCAAAAACTTTAGAAGGTTGGTGAGTTCAGAGTGCAAGAAAAAAGTAGCGTTTGTTGAATGTAGTTTCTGCAAAAGCCTACTTTTAGCATTGCCATTCATTTTTTCTTTCCACCTCCTACAGCATGGGGCAGTGGATCAGCCCACTTCAGCCACTGGCCAATGTCACTGTGAGTGACAGCATTCTGGATACATAAATACACAAAGAAAATAGATACCTCATTTTTCAATTATTTAAAACTTACTTTCTTTTTCCGTTTATACTTTGAATCAGTTTAAATAGCATTTTAAGATTTTGTTACTAGGTGATTTTAAGCTTGGAATATGAAATGTGGTATGTTATAAGTTTATTATTAATGGAACATATAATGATCAATTAGTTACTCACTTTCTTACAATGGATAACCAGGCTGATATGCAAAAATCATAGATTTGTGTTTTTATAATAATTTTTTAAAGATTTGTGCATGTACTCATTATGTGTGTTACATCCATGTCTATTATTTAGTATTACGATAACAGAGGATTCCTGTTAGGCACATTGCTCTTTGTGGATTGGTTTGCCTTTTACCACTCCAGGCACAGTACTACAGCTTTGGATTGGTAAAATAGCATCCAGACCATCCTGGTTTGAATAAAATCAACCCCTGACACATGCTTCGCTCTAATTAGAGCTCATCAGAGAAGTATAGCGTTGTTGAGACACAAGGGAGCACCCAGTAAAAGTCAAGACTTTAACATTTCAGTCTTAAAATGCTACATAAATTATATAAAAAAGGAAACAGGGAACTCTAGGTAGTTTCCAAGTTTAGGTGGGGAGCAGCTCCTTTAAAGGGAGAACCCTTCAGCACCACCGACCGTCTGTAGCTGCTCACTTCAAATGTCTGTTTTTCTAGCAGAGTTTAAAAGCATAGGATTGGCACAGTGTCTTTCACGCCAAGCTAGAAAGTGGCAAAGATGTTTGCCATTTTTACAGCAAAGCTGTACGGCCTGGTGTTTTTAACATGCCTCACTGGGGTGGGAGGAGTATGAAGCGCTGTAACTTTAAGAGATACTCTAGTTGGGTGGACTGTATGGTTGGCACATGACTTGCACTTGAAGATAAATAAATTATATTTTTCAGCATTGTGAGGGGTTGTCGCTGTGCCACCTTTTTCTTTCTCCCTTTTCCGTCATGGAATGGATGTTTGGTGATTTGTGAAAGGACAGCTGAATGAATAATAACATATTACTTAACGTTAAAAAATGTTTTAAAGTTGCTAAATGTGTGATTGTTCTTGAAACACACCATTGCAATGATTAAGAATGTTTTATGATACTATTTATTGCCAGCCTTGAAAAAGCCCCAGTCCCGTGAGCCCTAAAGGGGTGAAACACATGTTGGTTGAGTTTTCAATCAACCCACTATTGTGCACAATGAAGGGTCTTAACACAAGATGTTCAAGTCATCATAATTAGACATTATAGTAAAGGATGGAATTTGTTTAATCCTGTGGTTTGTCTATATTTCTGGTTTTGTATGGAAAAGTATATTTTAAAATAATTATGAAGTAACTTAAATCAATACAGAATTTCTGTTTAAACATAACCCTTGTTCTCCTGGGTAAACACTGGATGTTCCTCATGATTTTAAACAGTACTAATCAATCTGTATAACACATTTCAATTTCAAGTCACTGTACCTCCAACAAATTTTCTTGACATATTGCCACACTGCATCAATTAATCATCTCCACTTTCAGTCTGATTTTAATCACAAGGCAAAAAACTCAAAATAAGCTCTCCTTTTTTAGAGATGGAAATGCTTAAAAGAGGACCTTTTCTCTGTCTCCAAAATTGCATAGGCTGGAAACTAATTAACACGTGTCAGATTCTCTACTCTATCTTTTTCATAGGTGCTCAACCAGCGTCCTGAACTAACGCAACAGTTGTTTGGTGCTGTTTAAAATAACTAAGGTTCCAAAATAACTGTTGCCCCCGCAAAGAGTTTCTGTCTCAGTAAGATTCAATTGAGACATTTAGGAGATTATGCGACTCCTATGCCCTTTTGGTGTTGCAATACCTTCAGGGTGTAGTGTTTACCTGAAGTGGTATTCATCCCTGCAAGTTATATACCTCGTTGTGGGGGTGCGGCATGTTGTCCCCCATTTCGGGAGACATCCATTGCAACGCGGGCATTGCTTGCAATGCCTTTACATCGTGTTCATTACAACGCAAGTCGTTACAACAACTTGAGCTGGATGGCGCTCTAACCTAAGGATTAGTATGAATTACTATTCCAACACCTTCCCTCCTGTATGTAGACTGGAGTTGGAATAGTAAATCATACTATTTTCAAGTCCAGCACCCTCCAGCCCAAGTCGCTGTAACGACTTGTGTTGTAACAAACACAATGTAAAATACCGCGTTGTGAATGTATGCAATGTACCGTCATACATTCCCCATTTCAGGGTTTTAGACTTTTGAATGTTATGGTGTTTTCCCTGCTCAAATTCTACCAGGATTCACCAACTGAAAAATGTGCAACAAAACCCATTCTGTTGTTTGTACATCTCGCAACCATGATTACTAAATCACAAGAAGAGATTACCCTTCTTTGTTATCTTGCATTACTCTGCATTACATCACAGAATACTAGGATTGTTTTACGATGCATTAGATTATTGAAGGGTATTGCCTCAATCATCTTGCCTCTTAATGGTTTAAAGAAGGAAGGATGCTTTGGATAACTCCACACTGTGTGTGTAGCACCACAGACTTAAGAGGGACACACAAGCAGAGATAAAAGCACACACAGAGGGCCTTATTCTGATGTCGAACACCGTATCGGTATGGGAACTGCCTGACCATGGGTCGGTGGTTCCACATACCTTATTACGATGCAACCCTACATGGTGTGGTCACATACTCCCATTTCCCTATGGGAGCTTGTGCTGCGGCACTAAATTGGCCGTGGCACTAGCTCCCATAGAGAAACGGGAGTTTGTGCAAATTGCTGCACCATGTGTCAGGCACCTCACGGTGCCTGCCGCATGGTGCAGGGATTTACAGGGAGGCACAATAGGTGCCCCCTCGGTGCCCAACCGGAGGCCGCAGGGAAGTTTCTTTCCGACAGGATTTCCATATCGTAAAGCCCGGAATGGAAAGCCTGTCTGAAACCGACATCCTAATCCCGACGGCGGAAATGCCATCCTATATAGGGATTACGATTACGTGCTGGTTCCTACTGGCAGAAGGGCTCCTTGAGCCTGTTGGTATACAACCGGAATGACCGGCCCATTTCACTTTCAACCACTGGTATTGTAATGCGTCAGTCAAAACTGACACCTACGATGTGAGTCGGAAAGCCTCCGAGTGCTTCAGACTCACATTGTAATGAGGCCCAGAGTCAGAATTATGTTTCATCTTTAACTCACATTAACTGCCTGTTTTATACTGAGTTTACGATTTCATTGTGTTATCTGTTAATGAGGAACGTGTGCCTCGCTGTGGAGGCGGCTGGAAAAGTAGAATTTATATTTAAAATCAAAACCAAACCTACCTACAAATAACACTTTGTGTTTTTCACCTAGACTTTTGATTCATCAATGTCCAACAGCATTACAAGTGGGTTAAAAATTACACATTTCTGTAAGAAAAAGCAAAATAAATAAATCTTCATGGCAAACTATATTATAAGTTGTGACTCCGGAGTTTAGGTCATCTGTGGTTACTCCAGCCATAAGAAAGTCTTCCTAAACCTAAATGATTCTGCCAATTTAACACAAATGTCACTTTTGTTATATTTGATCCTTTTCAAGCTGACAAGTCTAAGATCTTTCTCAGCAAACCTAATACACCGCTCTGAAATACCAGTCTTTGCCCACCAAGAGCCAAGAGAAGTGGTAAGGAACCAAAGATTTCTGATGGGTTGTGGTCTTAACTTGGGCTCTCAGATCAGGGTAGTGCCTAGGGGTTGATTACTTGTGCTTTTTCTGTTCAGGTTTCTTAGCTGCTTTTGCCACCTGGGTACTTTTCCACTTCAATCGATAGCTTTGAGTGCCTGGGTATGTTCTCATGTGGAATATGGTCAAATTTATCTCAACCTTCCATCTTGCTCAGCTGCTTATCTATAGCACATCCAGAGATGGGCTGCCCACCATATACATGGTTTTAGCAAATTGCTATCTCACCCATGAAGTGTGCTCATTGTATTGGTTTCATGTACCCGCAGATTAATTTGAAAGCTCTTTGTTTTTTTTTATCAGTCCATTTGTGGCTCTGGACCTCTTCTAAAAATATTTTCACTTCTAACACAATCAGCAATGCAACTCTTGCTCTCCATCAGTTTACCATCCCATAGCACTGGCTTACCCATGTGAATGGAAAATCACGTAGAGGCCATATGTGGCCAAACTCTGGAACTCACTGCTTAAGACTCAAACATTTCGAAGAGAATGTGGTAACAGCATGAAAAGTGGTCCTCCATTAAAGTTCCTATGAATCAAGAATTGACTAAGTCAGTGAGTCTGAACTTGACAAGTTTGTGGTTTTTTAGAATAATTTGTTTAAGCATATCCATTAGCAACTAAAAGTTTAAAATTGCAAAACTATAAAGTTAAAAAGGAATGGAGAAAAAGGTAAAAAAAAAAAGCCATGCACATCGGATCAAGCAAAATGCCATCACTCACAGTGAAAGAGAGCCAATGTCTCTACTAGGCTGGCCAATTGTCTCATGGTGTATGCAGGGGTGGATGGAAGTAAAATACGAGTTACAGCTTAATTTACAAATGGCTGAAGAAGGGTAACTCAGATGCCCCCATGTATGTATACATGCCTGTAGTTTTATTTTATGTCTGTATTTTTTTTTACTAATGTATAAGCCTGATGACACAACTGAAGCTGCCTCTAGGTCACACCTAAAATATCTCTGAGGCTACGTTTACTTCCCTTATTTCTACAGAGCCATGAATTCTTCATTGCAACTAGAAAACGGATGGCAAGCATATTGTTTGCATTGCTCCCTATAAGCAATACTTATTTATTAAGGATACAAGAATAGCTGGTTTCTGTCTACCTATTTCCCTACATTGGAATTGCATTACCTGTTATAGCCTAGGGTTTCGCTTAAATGACAGACTGTTGATTGCTGCTAATTCTGAAAGCAGCAGCTAGAAGTGTGGCTTAAGCATGGCCGCTGTAATTACTGGCTCATGGTGTCCACGCTGCACACAGGACCAGAAAGATGGCTCCGGGACTGTATGCAGACATAGGGCCATGGTCCATGGTGACGTCTGTGTAGCACATAGAAAAGGAGAGCTGAGAGCAGCAACCCAAGAGGTGGCCCATAGGAGACCGATGCATAGTGTTGTGTATCTTTTCGCTGCACTGGTGGACCAGCCTCATTGAGGCTGAAGACAATGTTTTGCTCACACCGGTGTACTCATAACTTACATTGAATTTCTGTTTAGAGGTGGAGTGGTGTAGTCGGTCTGTGAAACAACTCACATGTATACATCAAATGACAACATAAATGTCAACTGAATCAATATTTCCCAATGTGTGGAAACAGATTTTGTGGATGTGCCTTCCTGATATGCCCATGTAGTGGCATTTGTTAAAGACCCTGTAATCTCTTTATGCCATGATACCATGATTATGCTGCTAGTCACTGACACCTGTCACTGTAATTGGCTACATAGTTGGGGGCTCTGAAAGCATGGCATTTCAGTCCTTTCTTGAATCCCTTGAAGAGATCCTGACATTTGTCCATAAGAGAATTAGTATCCAAAGACACCATCCAAAAACATCCACAGTTATTCCCCATTTAAAAAGAGAACTTCATAATTGGAGGTAATTATTGCACAGATTTCCTCCCTTGCCTACCAAGAGTTCAGTAAATTGAACTTTACTCTTTTTCACTCACTTCCTGCCCTCCTCCAACGAGGGGCCCCAACTAACGTGCGATGTAAACATAAACGAGTCCACTTTTAGTGGGTTTCCCTCACTGTCCTACCAAAGGCACTCTTGTGATGAATGCAATTAATCTTGGCTAGCCACAGAGAATACATTGCACAATTCTCCCCTCAACAGAGGGTTATTGAAGCTTTGTTTGGACATAACACAACTAACTCTAGATTCTGTAATCTATAAGGGGCAGCCTCACAAAATGTACACAAGACTGGCTAGAAAAATTTCCCAGCAGTGACAATTTCACAACTGGGACGTGCGCCCTTCTGGAAGAGGAAGCCAGAAGGGACAAAAATGTTCCCGTCTGACCTTCATGCAATATTTTGTTGAACAAATCTTAACAAGTTTCGAGAGGTCCTCCTTGAGGAAAACACCGCAAGATAGGCATAAATAAAATATTGGAAGAAAGCATTTTTAAAAATATCAATCAAATATTCATGCGAGGTCCATGATTCATTTACCATGGTTCCGCCTTCCCAGCAGGAGCATTATCTGAATTCCAAATCAGCAGATGTTTACCAGGGACTTCTTTATAATGTATTTACAACATGGCTGAGAAAAGAGCCTGGGCTCGACTGGTCACGTGCCAGCCAGCTTTCACGGCCACGCTGTGCCTGTGCGAAGCTCCTGGGGATAAACATCTTCTTTAGACTTGCAAATAAAAATTGCCTCTAATGTTCAGCATCTGGTGAGGAAGACGCTGAGATAATCTCAAACTTGAAAGACCTCCCAGATTTGTCAGGAAAGTTTTGAATAAGCGGGTTGCCTGAAGACAGACTCTTCATCTCATCCTGCGTCTTACAAGACTGGAGTGGACAGGAAAAAGTGCCCCCTCACATTAAGAGGGTATTATCCATTGGTACACAATAAGGGAGGATTTTAGAGGTTATCAATATTTTTGGAAGCACAACTTTAATGATATTTCCAGCTAATGGCATTTTATTGTAAATTCCCCGCAACAGTCAATTGAACGGGCAAGATAGGGATTGTTGCTTGTGGTTTTATGTCCCACTGGGAAACATCTCAGTCTAAATAGCCATCCCTCACTGATGAGGCCGGACTAGGCAGAAAATGGCCTGGGGTTGCTTGTGTTCCTCTCTGAAGCGAGCCGGCCTGCCAGTTCCGACTAAACTGTTCCTATTGGAGTAGGACCAAAGCTGATTTGCATATGGCTGGTCTGAATTTGATTGACACAGTGAACACAAAATGTAGTCACAAGCTATTGCTAGTGACTGAGACATTTTACTAGCATTTCGCCTTTGTGTTTCCTTAAAATGGGAGGACCCCAGACCTCCCACCCCGCCTTTGTCTATTTTGTATATTTCTAGTAAACTTTCACCCTAAGTTTAGGAGTTGTTTAGACTCTGTGTACCTTACTCACGTTTCTTGTAAGTTCTACAGCCCTAATGGGCTCTAATGAGAGGAAAACCTTTGTCAGGAGTTGCTTGCGTTTATTCCATCTTGGATAGTATTTCATTTATACAAAAGCTGTTTTGCTTTAACAGGACTGATGAATAATATGTCAAGTCCTGGTTCAGCATGGACCGTACAACGATAAACTATATGCAAGACTTTTTCAGAACACAGTCACTGTCCGGGAAAGCAGAGTAACTGATAAGCATTTGTGTTTGCCCTGAAATGTTCTCTGTCCACAATGAGAGGCTACCAGACCTAACAGAGTACATGTGTACCCTGCATATGTGCCTGAGCCTTATTTTCTTAAATCGATCTACACCCTACAAAGATTCCATCCAATTTTTGTTATTCCTTCTGGATGCTGCCATGATTAGAGATAGTCTTTTATGCGGAAGGGAAATTCTTCAGAGAAGGCTTTCAACAAAGGCATGGGCTCACTTTTTTTCTCCATGGTGAAAATATTTTTACCCATTGAGAAAAATATTCCCCAACACTTCCACCAATTTCCTGCCTGTGAAAGGAGTAAATTGGTGAAGTGTGACATGGCTGTACTTCCCTGGTCTCCTAGGCACGCTCTAATGCCAATGGCTTTAATGAATTTTGAGGTTTCTCAATCCTAAATTAATTTAAAAGTTTATTCCAATAAATAATATTTGTATTCTTAATCCATAATGCAACAATTTTAATTCAAATGAGAAATATCACCGAGTGCCTTTCAGGCAAAGCCACTCTTTGGGAGCATAAAAATGTTATGAAGTGAGATGAAGAAAAAAAGAAATCATCAATAACAACTAGCGAGTTTGAATTCTTACCTCAGACACTCCAAACGTGAAACAAAATATCAGAACACCAGAGAAACGTCACCACAATGCACATGTGTGCCGTTATCTGTCCATTTGTATTGCTCCCTACCATATTTATGTATATCCTGCGTTAAAAGTAGTTTTTTCAATTTTTATGTATTCCAAGAATATTAGCAAATGACAACGTTCACACTTCTATTTGCTTGGTAGTTATGCACAAAACTCCTGAGTATCATATGGCCACATGCATCAAGGAAAAGGGCAGATTCGCAGAATCCGCCCCTTTGCGACCGGTATTTTTGCATTTGGGATGCATCATCCCAAATGCATAAATCGCAATTTAAGTAACTGCAAAATTTGCGATTACTTAAACTGCGATTGCATTTAAGGAATCTCAAATTGCGATTCCTTAAATGCAAGGCATTAACCAGTAAAAATTTGTGATTTCGCAAATAGGAATCGCAAATTACCGTCAATCTCAAGTTGATGGTAATTTGCGATTTCTTTGAAAAGTGCGCTAAAATGCATTTTTCAAAGTCCCATGTTACACACACACATGCCCTTGGGGCATGTGTGTGCACAACATGTGGATAAAGACTGAAGCACCATTCACCCGTGTTCTATTGCAATTGCCTTAACCGCTAGGCCATCAACCTCAAGCATGAATGGTCGGAACTTTGCTAAGTTACAATTGATTACTAGTATGCACACCCTCCAAATACCTGACATATTGCTATGTACTGTAATAGGGCAGAACACCAATAGGAAAAATGGATCTCTGACAGAATATCGGAAACAAGAATATGGTGTGGACAGAATATTGTGCCAAAAAAAATGAGGACCAAAATATTGAGATGCTAAGTGCAGATAGGTAAGTATAGATTTACTATTCTTAATTCTAGTTCTAAGTACCTCGAAGAATTATATATCCTCATGGTATATATATGTGTAGTTATATATAGTAAAAGTTTGCCTTCACAATATTTTTGTCCTTGGTATTCTCAACACAATATTTTGTCCACATCATATTTTTTCTTAGATATTTTGTCTAAATACCAGGAAAAATAAAAATAAATAATGGAGTGACAAATACATTACTAAGATGCGGTCTTTCTCCTGAGCAAAAACAGCGTGTCACCTGCCAGACAAAAATCCTAATAAAGCACCCACTGTAGTGCCAGCTGCTGAAATCCGCTGTTGACACTTTCAAAATATGGTCTTGCAGCTGTCAGAGAGGAGAGTCTCGATGGATATGAGTGTCTTCATCACTCCAGAGAGACCTCTACTTCCAGGAGATATGAAGATTATGCTCAAGAAGACAGACAGTAGTTGCCTATTTTCTTTTCAGTCTTCAGCAGCTGCAGGCAGGTAACTAGATAACAGGGGAGCACCTGACATGCAGCTCTGCAGCATACTCCTGTGCCATCTGCTAATGTGAGTACTTTGCCCAGGTATAAAAACACGTTTTGAGATCATCTTTAATCTTGAACAGGACAAAAAGTGATAGGTGTTATATTTCTGTCGCTGGAAGCCACTTGGGTCGTGTTCAATGGCATAATGTTTTTAGCTTGTCTTTGCTAATACAGACAGACCTCTGTCATGCTTGCCAATAAGGGAAGAATAAAACCAAACACTATTATATTATTATAAAAAGGGGATTACTTCCTGAACCAAGATGCAATGCAAGAATTGATAATTCATGAATTAAAATTCCCACACTTTACTAAGTGATTAATTATAAATTACGAGGGAATTACGATTCGGAAAATGGCAGTTATTCTTTGTGTAATCGAATGCAATATAAAGTATTCAGTGTAATAAGAAGTGTGCTGCAAGGTAACTAACTAGGGTAATCACCTTTTGTACTTCAATACAGAATAAAACAATCAAAGTAATATATAAAGTGACAAAGTAATCAAAGCAATATCCTGCAGTCTATTGCAAGGTGAAATGATCAAAGTAATCTCCTTCTGTAGCTTAGTGTAGGGAAAATTAGTTGGAGCAATCTCTATCTGTACAACTAATACAGCAGTGGCGGCTGAAACCAACAAGTACAGGTAGGGCAGCGGGTATAGGAAAATAAATTAAAATTAACTTGCCTTGCTGCCGGCCCCCGCCTCGCCTCACCTACATCCTCTTCTGTTCCTACCGGAAGCAGGAAGCACCCACAGGCTCCCCTAAGCCAATCACGGCGCTGCTGTCACCATGACAGCAGCATTGTGATTGGTTTGAGTGCCGTGGTTCGGTGCTCAGATGGGGACTCTGAGCCTGTGCATGTTTTCCAGCCAGGCTGTCAAACAGCCTGGCTGGAGAACATGCAAAGTGCGCATGACGGTTTGGCCAGCCCAAGACGGCCGGCCAAACTGTCATGAGCACTTAAGTTCCCTAAACACTCAAACCCTCTTGGCTGTGATGAGAGCACAGCACAGCAAACCTGCCTAACAACAAAAAAATAAACTGATAATAACATGGGGGCTCATTACGGTATCGGGTGGAAAGCCTCCGCCTGACATTCTGAAACTCCTCGACCGCGTCGTAGCCCTTCCGACCGACTCAGTCGGTTTACATTCCGACCACCCAATTACGATGTTCGTGGTCAGAACGTGAACCGGTTGGTCAATCCGACTCGGTTTCTAGCGTCTCTCGGAGTGTCCATGTCAGTCGGAAGCGCATCGTACACCCTATGGACAGCATTTCCGCCCACGGGATCACGATGTCGATTTCCAACAGGCTTTCCGACTCGGCTGTCCGACACAGAAAGGCCTGTCGGAAAGTGACTGTGGGGGCCCCTGGCAGGACCCCTTTGGCCCCACGGCCTACGGTTGATGGCCGAGGGGTTACCTAAGGGACCGCCCTAGAAAACCCTGCACTGTGCCTGCCACAGGGTGCAGGGTTTCCTGCAAATACCTGATTTCCCCATAGGAGCCTGTGTTACAGCTGGTTCTCAGGCGTAACACAGGCTCCTATAGGAAACAATGGGAATCCGACCGAACGATGTATGGTTGCATCGCAATCTGTCAGTCTGAAACTCCGATGCAAGTTGGTCGGTCCCGATTCCAAGACGGTATCGGGTGGAAGCTTTCTGCACAACATCATAATGAGCCCCCTAGTGTTATTATCATTTTATTTTTCCTTTTTCCACTGCTCAAAGAGCAGGGGGGTGGCGCGCCTATGCCTTAGCGGAGGAGCTGCCGCGGTGCAGTGGCTGCTCCGACGGAATAGTATGGGTGAGGCGGGGGATAGAAAAAAAAAATTAAAACTTACCTTGCTGCCGGCCGCCGCCTCACCTCCTACCTCTTCTGTTCCTGCCGGAAGCAGGAAGCACATACAGGCTCCCCTAAGCCAATCACAACGCTGCTGTCACCATGACAGCAGTGCTGTCTATTGTCTGAGTGCCATTGTTCGGCGCTCAGGTGGGGATTCTGAGCCTGTGCATAACTGTTTGGCCGGCCCAAGATGGCCAGCCAAACCTCCATGCGCACTTAAGTGCCCCAACCACTCTTCCCCGCTGGCTGTAACAACAGCACAGCCCCACCTCGCCCTGTAAACCTGCATGACAACGGAAAAATAAAATGATAATAACATAGAGTTATCATTTTATGTGTCCTCTTTCCACTGCTCAAAGAGCAGTGGGGCAGCGCTCCTTCACCTTAACGGAGGAGCCGCCGCTATAATACAGGGTAGAGCAATGACAGTAATCTGCTGGAAAATGTTAAACTGAGTAACCTCTTCTTTCATTTATTGACTCTAATTCAATGTTTGTAATTTAATGTAAGATAAGGTAGTTAGTACTCACTAGTACTTTCTGCATGGGTAATCAGAGTAATCATCTGTAGTAATGGAGGCAAAGTAAAGCAATCAAATTAATTTGGAATTCAGTGAAGGAAAAAGTAATTAGAATATTTCTTTAATCTATTGTATGGTGAAATATCTTAAAAATTATGTTTTGTGATCAAATGTAGGATAACATGATCAGAGAAATCTGCTTTTGTGAACAGATGAGTTTGAACTAATGACTAACTCAATCTGGCCTTGGGTACAAAAACTTGCCAAGGCAAAACTTATAATGTTAATCGCCTGTATGAGGGCAATATGAATAACCAATCTTAAAGGCTTACGAGGCCGAGATGGTAACCCTATTGTTCTATGAGGCCATGGGAGCCATGCCTTTCACTATAGTGGTGTCGGAAGGAAATGTTTTGGGATTGTTCGCAAGTGTACCCTGTAGAGAGATCTGCATTGAAAATTGGCTTCTCCTGGTAAGATTAAAAACAGAAAGCAAATGCATTTATTTTTGTTCCAAAAAGAAAATGGCCTCACTCTACATTATCCAAGCATCAACAGGAAAATAAAAGGGAAATGTTTGGGACCCCTGGAGATTAAATATCAAATTTAATTTGTGAATGGAAATAGTTGGCAAAAACCCAAAAGGCAATAGTGAAAAAGGTTTGTGAGGAATATGGATCTGAGCATTTTTGGGCGAAATCCGTGACTCAAAGATATATTTAAACATTTACAACTGGTTTAATCCCAGGGTGGAAATTGAACCCTATTTGGTGTTGGTGTTAGAAATACATTCTTGGACTTATAGATAGGGCAAACAGAGCTTGTCCAATAGCAGGGATTATAACACGCCACAGAAAATGCCTTTAAGATCTGCGGATATGGGCAAAAGAGGCAGAGAAAGTCACATTGATGTGTCTGCCTGATTGATCTTGTCTTAATAAAATTTTCGGGATTTCGTTCTAGAGTGCTTAAAGTTCTACTGTAGAACAATGAATGGCATTAATACTCTCCAAAGGGCTCTAGATCTGCTGTTCTCCAGGGAACATCTCAGCATCTGCTATATTGTTGTGAGGTTTGTGGATGATTGTGCGGCACAGTGGTGAGGTTAAGGATTACTGTAATTCATTTTTCTTTTTTGTATTCTTTAGAGAGTTTCATGCTTTCTCTTTTGTCCATACCCATTTTGTTTTTGTTCTTTTACAGTCAGTGTAAATTTGCGTAGCATTGCATACGGTTTTAATTAACATAACCATTAAACTTTGATGATACTAATGTCCAAATACAGAGTGGCGGCTGGTGATCCCTGAAAGTGGCGGCGTAATACTTGCCACTGGTTCCCCTCATAACTGTCAAAAATTGCCTTTGGTGCCTTAACACACAAAAGCACCCATACACTAACACTAACTGCTTCTTGCACACAAACGCACATGTACACACACACTTTCATAATCACTGACCATCAATCCCAACCATTGGTTTAAAGGGCTCTGATCTGAACTCCTAGGGTACAGTTGCTCTGCTTTAATAGTGCAGCGAGAGCAGCTGCACCAGGGCCTCTATGCACCATTGATAGAGGCACCTTTGACTCACTCCCACTCCCTTTCAATCACCCCCTCACACACTCATTGTAACTCCAACTACTTTACTCACTACCTCGCATTCCCTTACTCATGCTCCCTCATTGATTTTCATTCTCATTAACACTCTCAACCAATACACTTAATCTCATTCTCTCTCAATCAAACACACTCACTCGCACAAGCACCTAGAAACAAGACTAAATTATTGTTTTATTAACCTTACTTCTTTTCCTGGCTGCTCAGAGGTTCAATGGCACAGCAGATGAGAAATTAAATCCGGTGCTGGAAACTGGAACCGGCAAGCCATGATTCTTAACCAGGAGTCATACCAAGCAGCAGGGCCAGGTCTCAGAGGCATGAACACTGTTAAATAAATATTACAAGTGTAATATAATAATTTACAGTGGCTCCGTGGTCTCATAGGTGGGTCCAGGCTATGCTCTGGAGCCACTGAAGAGGAATCACACCTGGTGTTTCCAAGGGTGCACTACTACTGCCATCTACCCTATTTCTAGGTTCGATTTTGGGGGAGCTTACACCGCTTTTGCCCATATTGTGCCTGTGTTAGGTATTGGTAGAAACATTTTCACTAAAGAGAAAAAAAAGAAAAGTTCTCTGGCACACCCATCCATACACACATTGCATCAGAAAGATCTGTATGAAGGCTTGAAGGGAGGGAAAGGCAAGATGGCTGCCGAGAGACCGTAGAGGATAGTCGCTTACTCCTCTGCTCCCTCTTCTCTCAATATATGGAGCTACCCGATAAACTTGCGCTGAAAGGTTTCTCTCTCACTCCATAGTGAACTTTTGTTTTTTTATCTATATCTGCTCAGCGGAAAAAATGGATATTCAAAAGTTGTGAACTATGTTACGGTGTCATTCGGGTGCCCTGGAGTTAAGGAAGTATTTTGCCGAAACTTGCAGGAGGAGTCGTTTGATAGTGGTTGTCATCTCGATCACTTTCTCCCGAGAAAGCAAAACTCGAGAAATGACTCCGAAGAGGCAGCAGGCTGCGAGGGGGCTAAAGGAGCCTGGAGAGAAAGAGAAGGACTTCCAGAATGATAGCCTGGTACTTAGCGACCCTGGAGTTCCTGCAGACAACCTGAGAGCGAAGACACGACTGAAAACTCAGGTACAGAGGGACTGCGGGGGAAAAAATACCCGTGTCGATAGGGTCGAGAAGACCCCCGGGAGCGCTCTAACAAGGGAAAAGGAACCTAAAAGAGCGAAGCCTTTAACAACCAAGAGAGCTGCAAAAGAGCGATTAGCCACAGGGACAGGATTGCCTGGACTCGAAGGAATTAAAGAGGCTGTGCTTCGTCAGCCTACCCTTCAAGAAGTTTTCTTCGTCTCAGCAGCAGCAGCAGCAGCACCTTCCGTCCGGGAGCCATTTCAGGATCAAGAGAGGGTATTTCCTTCACCGGCGTCTTGCATCGATGCTACCGAGGAAAACGCTGGCAGCGGCAGCGGCAGCTGTGCGATCTCACGCATGCGGGGTGAGAGCAGGAACGGTGAGCTGCCGACTGAACCGAAGGCGCAGTCCACCGATCACACATCAGGAGCCCAGAGTGTGAGCGGAAAGCAGATGCTTACCGGTGATGGGGGAATCGAGGAATCAGCGGTACTTGATTTGGAGCAGCAACACGGGAAAGAAATTGACACGTCCTCTACACAGCTACGGGTGAGCAGTAAAAATGTGAGTTTACACTCTGCACATGCAGAAACTGACCTACCCGGTAAGGGTGCACAGATTGAGACTGAGCCTGAGCCGGTGGCCAACTTGGGTAAAAGAGCTGCCGCTATGGGGAAAGTAGGTGATGGGCACCAGTTACCTGAATCTCTTGTTGAACTTGCTCAGACCACTACAGATGACAAGCAATACCACAATCTTTAAAAAAAAAAATTAAAAATATAAAGTCTCGTACCCTTGAAGAGACCCGGGCCTTTAATGATCTTGTGGTGCATGGAGTAGCGGTCTCAGGCTCACCAACTGATGAATGCTTTTACTCAGTTGACGATGAGGAGGATCAAGTAGGCAAAAACAAGGGGGGCCTAAACATAGACCCAGCCTCAGGATTAAGTGAGAAATCTGATAGATCGGACTCGTATTCAGATTCAGGCTCATCCTCATCCCCATCCTCATTTTCATCGGGACAGTATAACAGAAACTCCGAGATTGAGATCGAAACATCAGAGGTAGAAGTAGAAGGCGCAACGGGGGATAGAGACTTCAGGAATCGGAGGTCAAAGAACGCCAGAAAGAGATCGTATGTAAAAGCACGGGACCCATTACAGAGTCTGGCGAGCCCTGCACAGCGGGAAGTGGTTAAAAAGCTAGATTGGGACTATTCGGCTACATCACAGGTTTATCAAGAGGGAACTACACACCCTCAACCCCAGCAATTAACTCAGCAAGCTGACCAGCCAATAAATCAGAACTCTAATTTTGATCTGCTACTAGGAACATTAAAACAAATGCAGACCGAAGCAAGGGCAGAAGGCCGAAGAGCTAGACAGGCGAATAAAAAAATAGAAGGATCTCTGCGGAAGATGAACAAGCTATATGCAGACATGGCTGGTAGAGTTACAGAAGTTGAGGAAAGGACTGGAAAGCTGGAGGATGCAGTTGTTAAGTTTCAGGAAGATAAACAAGCACAGGAAAAAATAACAACAGACGTCCTTTGGAAGCTTGAGGAGTTTGAGAATAGACAAAGGCGGAACAATATAAGACTTCTTGGCGTGGAAGAAGGCAAGGAAGGGCAGGACGTTCGGGCCTTTGTGGTTGACCTATTTAAGGGCGCATTTCCCGAAATTACTAAATGGAGTTGGGAAAATGAGATCCAGCGGGCCCACCGATTTCCTCAAACTCAGAAAAGAGGAAGTACAGAGGGTAACCCAAGAGCTATTGCTGTGTATGTTGGTAACTTCCTCGCAAGAGAGGAGATCATGAGTAAGGCAAAGCCAGCAGCCAAGAGATCTTATAAAGACATACACTTTTTTGTCACACTACCGTCGAAAGAAGATGGCGGATGAGACAATTAATAACTCCCTTCCAAAATGTAGGATGTGAAGCTTATCTGATGTTCCCTTCCCGGCTTAAAGTAGTAGTTAATGGGCAGTTCAGGGGGTTCTCCTCTGAGGTACTCGCTCAGGAATACCTGGTAGCATTGAAGGAGAAAAGGGGTCAGAAGAGTCAAACAACTACTTCAGGCGCAAGGTGATGAGCATGTTGAATATGTTGGATATCTAGAATAATAGGATGTTCAAAAATACTTAAAGTCAGCTAGTGCGACCATAGGTGATTATAGTGGTAGCATATGGGATTAAGGTGGGAAGAGGGTAGTAGGTGATAGGGGGGGGGGAGGAGATGGACATCCTAGGTTTTAGGTGGCCATATATAGGTCAGGATTGACCTATTTACCAGTAAGGGGGGGAGGGCTTGCAGGGGGGGGAGACTGGGGTGGGTGGGGGTGCAGCAAAGGGGGGCAGGGCACGACAAATGAAGAACAGCACAATTAAAGGGATGCAAGTGCGGAAAGTATGGGAAGGATTAGTACTGTTTTGTACTTCAATAATGGAGAAAGAGGAAAATTATTTGAACAGGAACAGGAACCAGAAAACAGCATTGAGTTGTAATATAATGGTATTTTTGAACAAAGTCTTTTTAAATTTCTGTTTTTTCTTGGGAACATCAACCCCTTTTTTTTTTTTTTTTTTGATCTACGATGGCTATTAGAGTAGTAACGTGGAATGTTAGTGGTTTGAATGATCGTCAGAAAAGATTAAGGATTGCCGTACTGCTAAAACAGATGAACGCTGACTTTATATTTATACAAGAAACACATATTATGGCCTCACAGGCATATCTCTTGGACCAATTAGGTTTTCAAGTTTTGGCATACTCAAAACAAGGCTCTAAACATAGAGGGGTTGCAATATTATCAAAGAATAGAAACGTGAACATTAGGAGAAAGCTAGAAGATCAATGGGGTAGGTGGGCATTAATTGAATGTCTTATTGAGGGAGAGTGGTGTACCCTAGGGGTAATTTATGGGTCAACGGAGGATGACCCAGAGAGTTTTGAATTCTTAGATGCAGGATTATCTTCCTGGGCACCCCAGATTATACTCGGAGGGGACTTTAATATAAATGGTGCAGATGGGCTAGGCGTAGAGACAGGATCATTTGGGAGGTATCAGGGAAGAAAGAAAAGAGTACATCGAGCATTAGGAGAGCTTGCGAGGAACAATATGTTGTCAGATGTCTGGGGGAAGCTAAAAAATTAGGACAGTGGATTTACGTATTATTCTGCCCCGCATCAGGTCTGCGTAAGACTAGATTATTTTTTTACTTCTAACTCCTTGATTTCCTATGTAAGAATCGAAAGACTTCCACGTATTCTTAGCGACCATAATCCTTTGATTCTGAGTTTGAATATGCCATCACGACCTAGTAAAGTTAGAGCATGGACATTTGAGCGGGGGCTCCGTCAGGACCAAAAATATATCCAATGTATGACTCGATGGGTTAAGGAGTTTTTTGAAAATAATAGAGGCAGTGCAGAGACAGGAATAGTTTGGGACGCTTTTAAGGCGGGAGTACGTGGGGAAACTCTAAGTTTTAATACTTTTAAACATAAACAGGAGCAAAGCCCTTCTAAAATTAACAAAGGTAAAAATGGAGGCGGAGGAGGTTATCGCGAAGGAAGCAGCTAAGATATATTTGACCAACAGAGAAAGGTGTCACGAATTTAGTGAAGCAGCTGCCAGAACATTGGCTATTCGCACAAGACAAAGGATAGCCTTAGGTGAGGTAAGAGAAATTATAGACTTTGAAGGTATCCTACGCACAAACCCAGATGAAATAAGAGAGGTATTTAGGAAATTCTATATCTCGTTATATGATGAGCCAAATGGTTCGGATCCGGATGAGATAGGAATATACTTGGAGGACATTCCAGTGCTGCGACTAGCAGAGGAAGATTCAGAGGGACTGGAAGAACCATTGGACCTACAAGAGATTACAAATGCTATTGCAAATCTCCCATCGGGAAAAGCGTCAGGCCCGGACCAAATACCAATTGAATTTTATAAAGTATTCTGGGATGTTCTTTCTCAAGATCTGATGACAACAATACAGAAAGCACAATCTGGGGCTTCTATACCAGCGTCGTGGTGTGGCGCTGAAATAGTGGTAATTCTGAAAAAAGGAAAACCTCCAACTAACCCGGCATCATACAGGCCGATTACGCTCATGAATGCTGACGCTAAAATATTCTCTAAAATATTAGCAACAAGACTCGCTCAAATAATAGGTTTTCTCGTGAGCAGTAATCAGCATGGGTTTATCCCGGGTAGGGGCACAACCCATCACACCCGCAAAGTTATCACACTATTTGACGCCATGGAGGTCTCAGGAGACCCGATGGCTGTAATGCTACTAGACGCAGAAAAAGCATTTGATCGGGTCTCCTGGAACTATCTGTGGCATACTTTGAAAAGAGTAGGAATAAAAGACGGATATATTAAGGCAATCCAAGCACTATATAGAGCTCCAAGTGCGGTAATTCGGATTAATTCCGCCTTAACTAATTCTTTTCAAATTAAGAGAGGCACAAGACAGGGTTGTCCCTGTTCTCCGCTTTTATTCGCAATATATATCGACCCCCTGATCTGAAGTTTAGAGAGTTGTGATAGGATTTCCCCAGTGTATACGCGCATAGGTTACTCTAAGGTGCTCGCATACGCGGATGATGTGGCAGTGATTACATCTAACCCCACAGAAGCTATACACCAGGTTGAAATTGAGGCTATCAGATTTGGACTGGTATCTGGATACAAATTAAACTCCAACAAGACACAGATAATTAAGAATAAATGTGTAACTTGCTCCGACCATCGAGTGGTGCAGGAAGGAGTGTACTTGGGGGTAATTATCTCTTCCAACTTAGACACTCTGGTAGAGAAAAATACGACGCCGGTTTTTGCAAAAGTGAGAAAGGATTTAGACAGGTTTGAGAATCTTCACCTCTCAATTGTGGGGCGCACTAATATTATAAAGATGTTGATCCTACCTAAGTTCTTATATCTCTTTAGAGCAATACCTCTATTATTTGAATCTAGATGGTTTAAGGAATGTGAAAATATGATCAATAGATTTATCTGGGCGAAGGGAAAGACAAGGAGAGCTCTTAGGTATATGGCACTGCCTCGTGATAGGGGAGGATGGTCGCTCCCGGATTTAAAACTTTACTATTGGGCAGCGGCCCTACAGAATATGTTGTGCCTGATAGGAGGGCAGAGATTGAAGGACAGGATGAGTTTGGTACGTTGGCAATCCATGGCTTAGTCATGGGGGCAGAAGCCGAGAATTTATTTTTGAAACATACTGATTTCTGTTATTTTAAAAGGACGCGATTTAAGACGGTCATAGCGGCTCATACTATATGGAAAGCATTTTCAAAAAGTTTCGGTCTGGGGAAATACAATGCATACACCAGAATGAGTGCGAACCCTACTTTTCCACCAGATATTTTTACAGGTCGGGTCTTTGGAGAGTGGGGACGAAAAGGGATAAGAATGTTGGGAGACATTAGGACTACACAAGGGATACTGCAATTCTCGGAGCTACAGGCAAAATATGGCATAGAGACAAGACATTTCTTTAAGTTTTTACAAATAAGAAGTTATATTGAAACAAAGCAGGGGGGCCCGTCCGGGTTTGGTAGGATTCCAATCATGGATTTAGTACAGGCAGGAGTAGATTGTACTATTAGGAGGTTCTATTCGGAATTGATAAAAGCAAAACAGGATGATAAGGATAGAATGGCGCAAAAGTGGGCGACAAAGTTAGGTATAGTAGAAGATTGCTTTCTTGTATCACTAGAACTGGGACGGAGTATCTTATGCTCTGCACCCCTACAGGCACAACACTATAAGACTATCTACCATCTCTACTATACTCCTGCGAGAATTGCACAGTGGGGAGGGGTCTCGGGGGTTAGATGTCCAAGGTGTGGAAGTTCTGAGGCTGATTTGATGCACATGATTGCAACATGTATCCATTTGCAACCAATCCAAAAGAGTATCGAGGAATTTCTTTCTAGAGTACTGGCTGTTGAAATATCCCTCTCTCCATCAATAATTCTTCTTGGCATTAATCACAATGATATTCATATGAAAGGGGGATACTTTATATTTGTTGCAATGGCAGTATTAAGATTATGTATAACCTCCGCTTGGCTAGATCCTACTCCGCCAGCATATCATCAGTGATTTGCTCGATTATTGGCAATATACAATTTAGAGAATGCAATATATGCTAGAAAGGGGAAAAGGGGGAGAAAGCTAGGGAGGAAAATTTGGGATCCAATTAAGCAATGGAAAGAGGAAACTAATTCTCTCCTTACTGAAGTTTTGTAGTAAAGGAGTATTTTATAAGACGTGCTGTTATTTTGTATACAAAGGATACCTATTGGATTACTGTATTGTTTGCTATTTGTCGTGCCTTGTATAAAAGACAAAATAAAAAATAAAATAAAAAAATAAAATAAAAAAAAAGAAAGATCTGTATCTACACCAAGCTACCTTTACTTTCAAATTAACATCCACAAACCACTTCTAAACCTAACAGAAAGCAATCCTCTTCTAATCATATACCATGAAACACTACTCACAAGAGACACAACCAAATAGGGCAATATGCAATGCAGTTCAAAAGGTCGCTCAGAATAAACAAGCAGTACTGTGCCATACCAACAGCAGAAAACGATACGCAAATGCCCATAACACAAAACAGCCAAAAGGACTAACATCGCCACGATTAAAGTGAAAGTGAATGACTGAAAAGCCAAAGTGGGTGTGGCTGCGACGGCTTGTGCAAATTGGTGCGACTCTAGGCACTTCCACGTCCAACTGATCCAGTCGTAGCTGCAGCGCTTAACAACGATGCCCAGCTAGTTGAAACAATGACACTTGGCAGCCAAGGGGAGAGGATGTGGTCCGTCGGCTGCGCTGCCGCCTATGGTGCAGAAAACCAGGGTTGGAGCCTCGAGGTCGCGTCCACATCCTGTGATTCTGGGCAAATCACTTAATCTCCCCGTGCCTGAATGTGTAATGTAATTACGGTGCTATGTAAAGCGCTCCAATACCTTCGGGTCGAGTTCGCGCTATATAAAAGATGCAAAAAAATGAAACCAATGAGGAAAATACTAATATTATTTGCCAAAGATAACAAGTGTCACCCTATTAAGTGGTGTAATTTGAGAAAAGTGGAAAGAATTCACTTTGCCGAACAGTGTCCCCAGCTGACAGTGCGGTTACAGGCTGCAGTGGAAGTAATATGCCTTAATGTTATCATCACTGCAAGTACCTAGGGAGGAAACACTTGAATACAAACATTTTACTTATAACCCCGAGCCCAATTGAACTTTGGTGAAAAAGCTTCACGAGAAAAAGATGTGAAAATGCATCGATAATGCTCCTCAACCAGCTGAATTAAGCCACACGCCCATGCAACAAGTCTTCACCCTCATCTTTAGGGTTTATAGGAACATCACCGCTCCATGTGAAAATGTTCTCCAGCACTGATGCTAGTACAAGAGACGTGCACCCGTTTTCCTAGCTGGCTGCAACCAGCAGCTCTGACTCATGTGCCTAAATGTTCGGAGGGCAAAAGAGAAGATGAAACAGTATGGTGACAGAGGGTGATATGCACACTCACCAGATCTCAACAAAGGTGACTGGGGTGATGGTGCAGAAATAAGCGACAAAAACTGACCTGTGCTATAATGTGGAAATGACTCAAGTGAAAGCCCGGAAAGAGTAAATTGTAACTGCGGGAGCCAATGGCCAGGAGTTGGTGTGAAAGTTTCGTACTTCAAAACACATCACCAAACAACCCCCCTGCCCCCCAAAACCAGACTGTATCTGAAGATATCAAAGTTCGCAAGGCAACACCAAAGCACATCACTCAAGGTGATAATCCAGCTCAACTGTGATTGATGAGGACTCTCAAGAAAAGCACAAGACCCGGAAAGAAACTGTGCCCCAGCAATCTAATCTTTCTTTCTAGCAAGAGAGAAGATAAAAGAACAAAAGAAAGTAACAACAGGCAGGTCAGCTCTCCAGATGCTGTAACAGTCGGGGGGAGAGGGGGTGGAAATGGGGTCGTCCCGAGGGAGGGGGGGTTGAAATGGGGGGAGGAGTTTGTTAAATTAAAAACAATACATAAAATAAAAGTTAACTTAACGTCCTGCGCCCCTGCCACCTCAGCTTCTGGATGGGTCCAACTGCTGTTTCCCGCCGTCCTCCCCTTTCAAATTCCTGCATCGTCATCAGTCAGGATAAAGCAGCCTCCGCCAATCACAGCGCTGCAATGGCAGCGTTGTGATTGGTGAGGCGCAGCGGAGCGCGCCCCACCCGGGCCATTTTCGCTATGTATGCTGCATGCAGCAGCATACATTGAGAACAAGCATTGGCATAGCCACTAGGTCTCACTTTTGGGACCTTATAAGTGTTTAGTCATGCAACTGTTGCATGGCTAAACACTTATAAGGTCCCAAAGGCGAGACCTATTGGCTATGCCAATGCTTGTTGCTAGTGTTACTACTGCCAATAAGCGGCAGCCTGTACAACAAGCAGGAAGTGGGATACGGGAGGGGGTGGCAAATGGTGAGGACTTTCGCGGCCGCTTTGATGTTCTTAGTGGCCACGCGGCTCACTGAGAACATCAAAGCGGCTGCGAAAGTGATCAGGCAGGCTGCCAAATGGTGCGCGCGGCCGGCGCACATGCACTGTATTTGGAGGCCTGAAAAGCACTAGTTTGCACTTCCAAATCCCCCGTTTACTAAAGCTCTCGCCAGAGCAGCGCTAAAGCACTGGCTCAGGCGAGACCTAAAAAGGGAGACTGGGCGGTCGTGCTCGAGGGCAGGGGGGGAGTGGCTTGCCCACTGTTGTGCATACTGACCGTTTGGGCCGACCAAACAGTCAGTACGCACAACAGTGGGGTAAAGTTAGCAGAATTATTTCATGTTATCTAAAGAGATGTGATATAATCAGTGACTTCTCAAATTCGTAATCTGATGAATGATAAAGGAATCAATGTAATGTCTTTCTATGAACTAATAATAATTAATTTGCACTAGCTACTACATTTAAATGTAAATCAATTTAATTCGAGCGATTACTTTAGGTAAGATGCCGCTGAGTAAAGTAAACTAACTCATCTATAAACTGAAAATGAGTAAAGTAGAAAAAGTTATCTTATATTATTGAATACAGAATTAGGTAATCAAGCTATCTTCTGCAATCAATGACACTGTAAATAGAGTAATATTGTGTATTTTGATAGAGAAATGTAGTGGCCAGGTAAATATTATGTAATAATAAATTGTTTGTGCACATTGCTCTAAAAACTGCAATTTCTGAGTGCTTGTAAATAACAGATATTACTATTACAAAACTTCTAGTATTTAGTTACCCACCATGAAAGTATACAAGTCTGAGTCTGCTTTGCAGGATTCAAAATCATGACTTCTTGAACTTTGCTTTCATCAGTGGAGAAGGTTCAGCTCATTGAGCCATGCTCTCAGCAAACCTCAAGGTGAACCATTTATAGGGTCCTGGCGATGTTATCCAATGCTGCTAAGCATTATATTCTGTATTTGAATTAAATAAAATGTAATCAGAGTATTGTATTGATAGCCTTCTCCTGCAGGGATTTAATTCCAAGTAAAACAGTCAAAATAGAGGCAAAATTGCTGACCCTGAAATCTATTATTTTTTAATTTTCCTGAATGTTATGTTGAGCCCTGGCTTGTCTGAGGTAGAGGCAGATGGGGAAAGGCATCCTCCACTTGACTCGTTGCCTGGTTACCGGCCTGTCATGCTGATTAGCTCTGCTTCTCATGCCCAGGACAGTCGGCCTGGGTCTTCAGAAACAGTTGTCCTGCAGAAAATCAGAATTCATTATTTATTAATAAGTACTCTGCTTTTTTCTTGATGTCTGATAGACTTACCTATGCGGCTGAGGAATATCTCTTAATGAAATGAGTTCCCTTCTGACAATGCAAGCTAACCAAAATAAGCCCTGTAAACTTTTTGCCGGAAGAGTCCAAACGTCATTTACGGCCCCATGGGACTGAATCCTTTACTAACTTGTGTAGACCTGACCGGACATACATTCCCTTTAAACCCACTGTGTATGACCTGATTCAACTTGGTAATCACAATATTGCAGTGTTTAATGTAGGGGTGGGCAGAATTTGCGAAATCCACTTTCGCAAATTATCGCGAAAATGTTCAAAATTATCGCAAACAAGCGGAAATATCGCGAAGATGCAGAAGTATTTTTCCCGCATGTTCGCGAGATTTTCTGCATGCTTGCGGGTCGCCAACTTACCCATGTGGTTGCTCGCGGGCGCGGCCATCTTGTTTTGAGTTGTCTCGCGGTGCATGATCGCGAGAAGAAAGACGTGATCGCGCGACGCATGACGTCACTGCGGGCGCGAACTGTCGCGAGACAGCGCAAATGGTAAAAACAATACAACATCTCATGGAGAGCGCGACCGGATCAAGAAAACTTGTCGGCAAACGCAGGGATTCAGGTAAGGCGACCCGCGCGCCCGCGAGAATGTATTATTTTACAGCGCGAGCAAGAAACAAATTATCGCCAAGCTGCGTAAAGCGGAAATTTTTACATTTTCGCGCTCTCCGCGGAACGCGAAAATGTCAAATTATCGCAATTTCCGCGAACGGAACGAAATTTTCGCCCAGGCCTAGTTTAATGTACACATCACGTTTTACACTTTTGCACTGAATCGTCAGCACACTGATGTTAACATTCCATTACATATACGTGGATATTGTATATTTAAAAAATACATTTTTGCATCACTTGATTAGTTCAATATAAATCAGTACCATTAACAGGGGGTTGGGAACTAAGGATAGTTGAAGATCATTCCTTGTTAAGTGACTACAATTGACTCTAAATCTATCCAAGAGAACCACTGTTGCTCTTCTATGTTGGAAGCCACTTTGCAGCATTGTTGGGGCATGGAAACATTTCTTTGGTAACCCACACACCTCAGTGGTGGGGTAAACAGTGCCTGTATTGGGGCAAGATCACCTGTCAGTTTAGAGGTCATGAAACTCTTCTATGGACATTTTGAACTCTTTGGGGCTACCCTTCCCCCTCTCTTATGAGGGCGTAATCTCTCAGGAGCCTAATGGAAGGATGGGAAGGCATCTGTGAGTAGGAAGGTTTCCGTTTTTTCTTGAACATAGTCAGGTATGAAAGAAGGTTCCTGCAATCTGGGCATAGTGCTTTCCACAGTTGAGGTCCCAAAACCTGGATTGATCTCCCTCCTTGTTTCATGAAATCCTATCATGCTTGTACAAGCCAGTTTACTTGCTGAATCTTAGGTTGCAATGGGAGTACATAGCAAGAGTGGGGTGTAGTAGTTTGATGGGCGGAAGCAAGATGGCGGTCGCTTAGAAGGCCGGTATCAGCACCTTGACCTATGGGCTGTTTCCTAATGGAGTGAAAGACCTGCGGTGGTACGAACAATCTGAGAACAAATTAGTTTCTGTGAGAAGGTACCACAGGGTCGACACATGGTAATTGATTTAAATGTGCAGCCCTCGGTCAAGTGCTTCACTAGGGAGGTGGCGGGGGAGGAAAGTTGGGTGGATGGATGGTAGGAGCCTGGGAATAGGGGGGGAAGGGCCAAGTGGGGTGAGGGTGAGTGTGGTGGTGGGATGTGGGGGGAAAGATAAAACAATATATACCCAGAGATGTACTAAAGGTTGCTGAAGGAACACTATGTTTTGAACAGGTTAAGTTAAGGTAGTTAAGGCAGTGAAGACATATCAGACTGGCTCAAAAACTGCTAATGGGTAAGATAAATGTATGTACAATAAATGTGGGTTGTTTAAATGAACGGAATAAAAGACAACGGAGGGCCGAGTTTGTTAGATTGAATTCCCTAGCTGTCATGTGTGTACAAGAAATGCATGTTCGCTGGGGAAAAAGGGATTTGATGAGTATGAGGGTATATTATATGCTGGCCTGGACATCCCAGACCTCTGATATTCGGGGGGTTGCAATTTTCGCAAAAGCTACTATGGGGGAGGCTAAGCGGAAAATACCGATGCACTTGGGCGATGGGCAGTGGTAGAGCTCGAGGTAGGTTACACCATATGCGCAATTTACGGCTCAAATCAAGATGACCCAGAGATCTTTGAGTATCTCGCAATAGAATTGGTTACTTGGCCCTGCCCATTAATTGTCTGTGGCGATTTCAATATATCAGCCGAACTGGGATGAAATCAAAGATACCTAGGTCACAAGCCTAGAGTACATAGAGCACTAACCTCTCTTTTTAGTAGCCATGGCCTGATTGATATCTAGGGTAATAAAAAAAAACAATAATCCAGGACACACATACTATTCATGTCCTCATAAAAAAATATACCAGGTTGGACTACTTTCTCACCTCAACAAGCCTAGCTAACAAAGTTGAGATCAAAAAGCTTCCGAAAGTGATTTCGGATCACAATCCGATAATACTGGATATTGATGTGAACACACCAAACAAAATATACAATAAATGGATATTCGATAAAAAGCTCCTGGTTAATGAGCCCTATATAGAACATATCAAAAAGTGGGCGCAGGAATTCCTAGATATTAACAGATACAACCAGTGCTTGAAATGGAAAAATAGAAGTGCAGGTACTCTGCACCAGAGTACCTGCTTGTTTCTAAAAAGTGCCGGTACTCTCCAATTAAAAGTATTACGTCACTCGTCAGAAGTGCCGGTACTGTCCCCCTCAAAATAAAAAAGTGCCGGTACTCCATACCGGACAGTACCGGCCCATTTAAACCTCTGGATACAGCGCTAGTCGTAATATAGTATGAGACACTTTCAAAGCTGCCCTAAGGGGAGAGACGGCTAGGTTTGTAGCACGTCAAAAGAAGAAGATCACACAGCTTTAATAACACAGGGTAGGGAAGCAACAGATCTCCAACTTTGTATTATCTCCCTTAAAGTCGAATTAAACAGCTGGCTTATGCAGAAGTCAGCCGAAATAAATCAGACGCAACAGAGTAAAGTATACGATACTGAGGAACAAGTTGGGAGACTTCTAGCGCTGCTCATTAGACAGAAAAATGTTAAGAATCAAATTGCTGTTATAAGGAATGATGGCCAAACATATACAGAGACCAGGGATATACTCGGGGTATTCCAGGAGTATTATCAGCTTCTTTATAAAGAAGATGGAGGGACAGCGCATGAAGCAGCGCTCAGAGAAATAGACACTGAACTGGGGCCTCTATTGGATAACCAGGCTAAAGAGGAGCTAGACAGGGATTTCTCACACTACAGCACTACATTAACTACCATCAGAAAAGGCCGCTGGGCCAGAGAGCATTCCTCTTGAAATTTACAAACAAATACAAACAGTGATTGCTTTATTGCTATTGGATCTGTTTTTAGGGATACAACAGAATGGGCAAGTACCCGAATCTTGGAAGGAGACAGATATCATCATCTTTCATAAAAAAAAGTAAACTATCAGATAACCCATCTTCATATAGGCCCATATCTTTGATTAACTCTGACACAAAACTTTATTCCAAAATATTGGCTACTAGACTGGGCAGGGTTATTGGCCATCTGGTCTCTCCCTGGCAGCACGGGTTTATTCCCGGGAAAGACACGACCGATCATATTTGGCGGGCTATAATGCTATTTGATATCCAGGCTGCTACAGGAGGGAGGATGGCCATGATCCTCCTCGACTCAGAAAAAGTGTTTGATCGGGTGGCCTGGGGGTTGCTATGGAGACTCTTAGAGTTTAAAGGTTTTGGACCAAGAGTTATTAGACCAATCAAGGCAATGTATATGAATCCGGCTGCAACTGATGGGGGAAACATCAGACAACATTTTTATATCAAGGGGACAAGACAGGGGTGTCCCTGTTCACCCATATTGTTTGCCCTATATATAAATCCTCTGACAGAAAAACTTCTAAGAATCCAGGCTATTAAACCAATCATCTCAAGAGGCTTTGAATCAAAGGTACTGGCTTACGCAGATGATATAGCCATTTTAACCAATTTAGCGCAATCAGGGAGGCCACGGCTATAGCTAAAGTATTTGGGCAGAAATCTGGCTATTTGTTGACGAAGGCAAGACACTGATAATATGTACAGATAACATAAGTTTTAACGATCCACCTTGTGTAGAGAGTGCCACCTATTTGGGGGTTTGCATCAGTCCAGTAGTAAGTACAATAGCTAAGAATAATTGTAATCCTTTGATTAAGACAATTACAGCACATCTTAAAAGGATAAATGGATTGCACTTATCTGTTGTAGGAAGAGGAAACGTCCCTAAAATGACAATGCTGGCAATATTCTATACTTGTTTCACTCTATCCCACTTACGATAGACGTAGAAATTTTAAAAATGCTAGAAACTGTATTCTCCAAGTTCACTTGGCAATATGGAAAAATTAAACGTTCTCTAAAATATCTGTCACTCCCACAGGCGCAGGACGTTCTGGCATTCCCTAATATTATATTATACCACTGGGTGTGGTATAATATAATATATAATCGATATTATCCTGCTCTGGAAATTCGTTGCATGCGCTACATCGCCAAATGCGATGAAGCGCTCGCAATGAAATTTATTTTTGTTTATTTATTTGTATACTTACCTCCGTTCGGCCATAATCTGGAGTTTACTACCCCCCACCCTGACCCTCCCCCGCCCTGCATTACCGCCCACGTCACCGCCTGGTGGCACTTCCTCCAGGAGCCGCTACTGGTCCCAACTATATATGAACTTATTATAGGGAGGGAGACTATGGGGCTGCTATTACTCAAAGTGGAGCCAAAATATCTAAGATCATGTCCAGTGTTTGCGAAGTGTGGACCAAGGTGTGCAAAGCTATAGCAATTCCAAAAATAAACTACTACACTCCACTGTGGCGATTGCACACTTTTCCGCACTCCTTTTACAATACCATGGGTCGGCACCAGGGAACAACTTGGTGTAAAGACGATGGGAGCTATATATGAATCAGATCAGATACGCCCCTTTGGCACCCGGCCAATGGAGTACGGGATCATGTCTAGACATTATTTTAAATATGTTCAGCTTTGAGAGTTTCTTGCTAGTCGAAGGCCAGCAGTATCCCAAGGGGGAAGAATTCCGCTGTTGGAGCTAATTGTAGGGAGAGGCAATAGGATTAAGAAGATCTATAGCATGTTGCTACAGAGCATACAGGACGATTTGGTGGAAACTGAATCGAAGTAGGGGGTGAAACTGAATGACCCTGAGGTAGATGTGTATATGTCTCTGCTACTAGCGGGTAAAACCCTTCACTCAACAAATCTTAAGGCGCAGCACTATAAGACTTTGTTCAATTTATATTATACCCCTGCTAAACTTTTTAGATGGGGCAAGAGAGATGATGCTGTCCAAGATATGGGGAAGGGCCCGCGACCCTAGCGCACATGTTCTACGATTGTGTTAGGCTGCTCTCCATAAAGAACAAGATTGCTAGTTTTTGGGAGGGACTGCTAAGACGCAAGGTTACGCTATTCCCTACCCTTATGGGCTACGATAGCTGTACAGGTTTGAATACCACGGAGAAATATTTTGTATTTATTTGCACTGCCGTCTTTAGAATTCTCATTGCAACAAGATGGAAGGATGTGGACCCCCCGCATTTCAAATGTAGCTAACACGCCTATTGGGGATCTATAATTAAGAAACAGCTTTATATTCGTGTAGGGGTAAAGAGTCAAGAATATTGGGGCGGGCAATTTGGTCACCCATTGTAAAGTGGAGAAAGAACGTGGGTTGTCATGATAGAAGAAGGAGCGGAGAAATTCAGGATGCAACTTAAGCTACTTAGTCACATTTTCTTTTACGTCTCGTTCTTTTTTTAACGTATTGCCTATACCGCACTATATGTAATATGCTAATAATATGTTTGATTAACTTTCCTCAAAGGCTGCACTGAATATTATAAAGGAATTATCCAAGTATTTATTTGATCTTTATAAATGTAACACACTGCCTTACCGTGAATAAATTTTACTAAACAATGTACTGTAAATGATTATTTGGGTATGTAATACATATAAAAAATAAAAAAAAGGGAGTACATAGCAAGAGAGAAGGCAGTAAGTACTTGGGGCTCTGGCCATCCTGTGCTTTGTACACAGAACACAGAAGTTTGGTTGTATTCTCTGCACAGCTGAGAGCCATTGAAACTCTTTGAGAGCCTGGGAAATGTGATATGGTTACTTTAGAGTGACTGCTTGATGTTGTAGACCCTGTAAAGCTGCAATCGCTTTCTTGTAAGCACTGGGGTAGGTGATATTGCAGAGTCCAGCCTCAGTACCTGGAGCAACAGGAGCAACCTTCTCAGCCGCTTGATGCAGAATTTGTGTATTTAGCTACAATGGAGGGTTGCTATTCGAAAGAAAGATTGACATCAAACCATACTCCTATGTTCTGTCCTGCCTGAGTTGGCATGGCTTTCATCTCTTTGGGCCAGGTTAATGGCAGACTGGAATATGCTTGGTCTTCCACACACCATTCATTAAAATATCCAGGGATGAAATTGTATTGGGAATATAGTGATCTTATTGTTATATATCTCCAGGTGACCCAACCGAATGTGGGGTTGGTCGTTATTTGCGTACATTTGTTTATTTATAAGGTGCTGGACTAACAACTAGGACGTGGGGTCTCAAATAAATAGTGAACAGTAAACGTGACAGATGGGATCTTTGGGAGACTCCAATCGATATCTGTTTCATTCAGACAATTGAAAGTGGACTTAGTGGTAGCACTTATTCCCCAGACCCTGCACCTTTTCAGGGACCTACAATCTGACAGATTTTAAAGCAAGCTTTTCCTGTTTATTTAAGGAGCCAATATGTCTTAAACTACTCACTGGCACCAGATACTTATATGTGGCCCGCAAGATATCTGGCATGAGCAGCTTCATTTATAAAGAGGAACAGGTCTTTGCAATTGGATGACTCATACTTGCTAAGAATAATTTTAACCATTTCATGGTTGCATTGGTAATTCTGTTTCAGTTTTCCAATCTTTCCAGCCACTGTAATTTGACACATAAATTGCACCAGTGGCATAAACATTAAATGTCACATATAGGGTGCAGTATAAATATATAACTGGGCAATAACGAAGTCTAAGAAAACCTATCTTGTATGTTGAATAACTTACTACTAAGGCCGCCTCACTCCGTGTTTGAATCGGAACCAACGACTTGCGGTTGGCGGATCCGCCCGACCGATTACGATGCGACCGAACAGTGTTCGGTTAAATTCCCATTGTTTCCTATGGGAGCCTGTGTTTTGCCCAACAAAACAGGCTCCTATGGGGAAATAGGGGGTATGCTGAAAATCCTGCACCCTGTCACGGGCACCCTACAGTGCTGCCACACAATGCAGGGTTTTACAGGGGTCCCCTTAGGTACCTCTTCGGCCCACAACCGGAGGCTGCGGGAAGAAGGGGGCCTTGCCAGGGGCCCCAAAAGTCAGTTTCCGACAGCCTTTTCGTGTCAGACAGGCCGACTCGGAAAGGCTGTTAGAAAGTGGCATTGTAATTACCTAGTTGTAAACGCTCTCGGTAGAGATGCATGATGCGGTTCCGGCTGACACAAATTCTCTGAGAGGCAGTCAGAACCGATTCGGAAAGACTACGCGGTTTACAATCCGGCCTCGAACATCGTAATCGGTTGGGCGGATTGTAAACTGACTGAGTCTGTCAGAAGGGTTCCAACATGGTCTAGGGGAATCCAACTGTCTGGAGAAGGCTTTCCGCCCAACATCGTCATGAGGTCCTTAGAGTGCCTTTCTGGCTACAGAAAGGCAGGGTTCTTAATGTAGAAAAAAATGATATGCTAAATGTTGGACTTGGCCCTTTTTGGCTAAAGTTCCCTAAACTTTTTGCTTTCCCCCAAGACCTTTTTTCTGACATGGTGTTGCCAACTTAGATGCTTTGGACACTTTGCCACTGCTAATCAGTGTAAAAGTGCAAGTGCTCCCTATAAAGTTTAATGGTAATTGGTTGTCCATGATTGGTATGTTTGCCTTACTGGTAAAGTCCCTAGTAAAATGCAGTATGTGTGCCAGGACTGGTAATGCAAATGCTACTAGTGGGCCTGCAGCACTAATTGTGCCACCCACACAAGTAGCCTTAAAGAGGGAACTCAGGACTGCCACTGCAGTGCATGCATGCAGTTTGTTAAACTGCTATGTTGTTCTGACAAGTGCACCCACTTGCCAGAACTTACCTTTCCATTTCTATGCACATCAGACACCCCTATGGTAGGTCCAAGGTACCCCCTGGGCAGGGTGCAGTGCATGTGAAAGGTAGGACTTGTAGTAAGGTGTGTACCATGTCCTGACAGTAAAATAATCTCCATTTCGTTGTTCAATGTGGAAAGGCCATCTTGCCCATAGGATAGAATAGGGAGGTTGTGTAATATGTTTTCCCAGCCTATCTTCCCAACTGTTGAAGATGGAGAGGTGAGGTTTAGTATGCCTGAACTCACAATGTAATAGCACAACTTTTTATGAAGGTGGTTTTCACATTGTGTGTTTAGAAGCCACTCTTTTAGAAGTGGCTGGGTTTTATGTGCTCTAACATTTCTGTGTGTCTCTGCCTGGTTTTGGATTGACTGTCTGGATTTGAAAGTGATTAAATCTGGGAAATGTCTTGACCCAGGGGAGGAGGTGAGACAGCAACAGGCTTACCTGCATCTGAAGAGTAGGATGGAGGAGTCGCCATAGAGGTGAAGAGGCCTGGGTTGCTGCCATAAAACAATGGTCCCATCTCCTGCTGAGTGATTGAGAATCCAGACCCCCACTAATCAAAGGAAGAAGGTGTCACTGGCAGGGAGGCACCCAGAATTGGTTTGAACAGGGGCCAGTGCCACCTGAACACAGAGACTTCAAAGACATTTAGGGGTATAACTATGAGAGCTGAAGCCCCTGAACTTTGGAGAAATGGATTGATCAAGATTGAACAAGACTGAAGCTACTTCGTGGTCAAGAGAAACCTTTGCCAAGGAAGAAACAGCTGAAGAGACTGAAGGAAAGGACAGACCATTGCTGTGTGTTCTGGGGCTGGACTGCAGTTTGCTGCTTTAACCAAGGAGAGGCTAAAGAGACTTTGCTGGGTGCTGTGTCCCCCTGCTTGAAAGGACTTTGCTGTGTTGCGTGTCCAGAAGTAACTTATCCCCAAGGGCCCGAGGTGAGCTGGCTTCCTGTTGCGGAAACTCAGGAACACAAAGGTTTCCAGGAGAGTCTCAGCAACGCTGTGTGTGTGTGCTTTTTGCAGCCTGAGACCCTCGTAAGAAGTGCCCTGTGATCATGGGCACCTGGAGTCCAAGCGAGTCTCAGTGACGCTTTGTGTGTGTGCTTTTTGCAGCCTGAGACCTTCGTGAGGATTGCCTTGTTATGGTGCACACCGGAGTCCAAGTGAGTCTCAACGACGCTGTGTTCTTGTGCTTTGTGCAGCCTGAGACCTTCGTGAGAATTGCCTTGTTATCGTGCACACCTGGAGTCCAAGTGAGTCTCAGCAATGCTGTGTACGTGTGGTTCATGCAGCCTGAGACCTTCGTGAGGATTGCCCTGTGATCGTGCATCCAAAGCTCCAGGGAGTCTCAGCGACGCTCTGTGCGTAAGCCCTGTTGCAGCCTGAGATCTTCATAGCATCAGTGGCCCAGACCGCCAGCCCTGGAGGAGCTGAGCCACCAGCCCGAGCCTGCCGTTGCCAGAGCGGGACATCAAGCCAACCTCGGAGAGCGAGGTTGCAACCCCAGGTAACGTGTGTCGACGCCTGGGGCGGGGTGCGGGCTCGGGGGGAGGCGCTCCCGGCCTCTCCCATTCCTGCAGCGTGAGCCTCTGCTTCGGCTGATATCGTAGCCCGTACTTGCCAAAGGAGTGGCAGTACCGGGGCCGGAGTGCGGAGCTGCACTTTTTGTTTACACCATACCCGTGTGGGGGCAACTGTTGACAGAGGCTGACTGCGAGTCTGTATGAGTGGCGGATAGGCCGCCAACTGCACCGTTAGCGGTGCTGGAGTGTATTACGCATGGCATTATTTCTGCATAACGAACTACCTGATTGTCGTATTACACATTGCATTATTTCTGCATAACGAAATACCTGATTGTTGCATTGCACATTGCGTTAGGTTGCATAATGAACTACCTGATTGTTGCATTACGCATTGCATTATTTTTACATTGCAAAGTGCCTGATTCTAGCATTACGAACAGCATATCATTGCATTGGGACTGCAGTGGAACGTTTAGAAGTGCTCATTATTATAGCCAGAACTTACACAAGGGCTGGCTAGCCTAACAACCGGCCAGGAGGAATATTACAAATACGCATATGTTGGATTTATATCGTGTGGTCTTATCGTATATCTTTTTATATACATTTACACTCGCTTTTATGAAACTCATGTGGAGTCCATTTGTGGTGTCATCACTGGGTTGCTGTGAGCGTGGTTGCAAATACTTTACTCATTTGCCTTGAAGATAAGCCTGGCTGCTCGTGCCAAGCTACCCAGGGGGTGAGCGGGGGCTATCTGAGAACGTGTCCTTCCTTTCCCTGATGTGGAAGCGAGGGTCCCTATTTGGTCTAAGGTACCTACCTCAACCGGGTCTAACACTAAGACTTTTATTACGAGTTACCAGGAGCCTAGCTGTACCACAGCTAGGCTCCTGGCATCTCGAAAAAAGACATGTGGGATATTTTCAAGCAGGAAAGACAAGAATTTGCTGTAAAAGTGGATAACTGATGGTGGAAATTCTGCAGGATTTCGGTCAGAGAATATCATGAGTCACTGACTACTCCACAAGATACAAATGGCATCACCCTGCCAGCTCATCAGAACACTCCTGGTGAAGATCTTCACTTCCTAGGGTCCAGGAAATGAGGGGGAGCAATATGTCTCCTGGGATTTGAGGCCATGCACCATTGACATAGGCTCAATATAGGAAGAGGCTCTCTGCTTCCCTCTACTGAGACTAAAGAGTGGGCGTGGAAGCAGGAACACAGCCATACTCTCACCCCCAGAATGTAACACTCCATTTACAAGGACATAGCTGTTTTCTACCTCCACATGGCAGTGGATGAGAAGACATTGGCTCTAGATATTGTGACACTTCTTTCACCCTTCTAAATTTTGACACATATTCTCCCCCTGTCAGCAGTTAATTCCAAGAACCGGCAAAGCTTTGGAGTTTGATATGGTGTGAATATTTTCTCAAGCTTCACTAAGACATTCAGAACAAGTACAACAGTGGGATTCGCAGCACACTAAGTCCCTGTACGCACCAGATGCACATACCGGATAAACTAGTGGGGGACAGCAGTGCAAGATTCAAGCACACACAAAACAGGTACAGCACAACAGCACAAAAGGCTACTCTTGTAATAGAGAACCTGTACAGCGTGCAAACTCTTTCCTATCCTTTATTGTGTAGACTGATGCTTCTAACACAAGCAGGAGGTTGACAATCATAAACACCCATTTTTTAAAGCACCTTCCTTATCATCATGCGAGAAAAACTATTTGGTTCTAGAGCATGAACTATCAGCTATTCAAAAAGCTTGTATTGATTGGCATCATTTGCTGTCAGGTGCAAATATGAGGTGGAAATATAAAGAGATCAGATCACTGTAATCTCCAAGGAAGGCAACAGATGCAATACTGTAATAGTCGGCAACATGGTAGGGCTTATTATTTTTCTCAATCCAGGTTCCACATCACTTATGTTCGTAGAACTCGTAACATTTTATCAGATGCATTGTCTAAAAGATATCCCAAATTAGTCCATGAGGATAAAGAAATGCAAACAAAGTTATCTGCTAATCAGTTCATCGTGTTATTTATATCATTTTTTGATCAGATTAAGGACACCTCTGTGACAATGAGTGAATCCAGTCCACCCAGCCTCGCTGTCTATTCAGGAAGAGCTCCTCTCTGTATTTATGGATCCCTTCAGCTTCCTTACAGCAGTAAGTGCTTCACTGGTACCATGATCTGCCTGCTTCAGTACATAGATGAATGATCACAGCTTTGGCAGCTATTTCCAGGTATCCAAATGGTCTTTTGAGACACTTAAAGCTTCCAGGTGATCCATGGCAAATGCTTTCTATTGATTCTATTGTGGATCTTCCACCATTTAATGATATGATTACAATAATAGTAACTGTAGATGTCTTATGTACAATGACACATGTTTCACTACGACCCAAAGTGCCTACTACGCATGAGATGACTTACGTATTTATAAAATGCATCTTTTATTTATATGGTCTGCCTCAGAAAATCATCTCTGATAGTTTATTTCTCATTTTCGGAAGGAAGTATGTTCAATATTAGGTTTTGAATAAGTAAAGTCCGCCGAATTTCATCCTGAGACCAATGGACAAACTGACCATCTAAATCAGATGTTAAAAGAATATGCAGTGTTTTGCTAATGCTGCACAAGGTAACTAAGCTATGTTGCAATGTTCTTTATTTTTTACTAGGTACAGGGTAATTTAAAGTCTCTAGTTTAAATTTTATTTACTAGTGATACAGATCCTGCAGTTTCCAGCATGATTTCTGTCAAAAAGCATGACAATTTCTTCATGAGAATGCATAAGCTTCAAAAGCCCATGTGCAAGCAGTTGCTAAGAGGAAGAGAAGATTCTCATGGTATCATAAGGTTTGAGATTGTGTTTGGTTCACCGCCAAATTTTTACAGACCAGGGGGGTTCCCAGGAACTTTGTTCCCTGCTATTATGGCTCGTTTGCAACATTGGAGGTTCTTCATGACATTACTTTAGGATTGCACTTCCCCTAAAGATGGAAGGTCCATCTGACATCTCATGTTCTGGGTTATACTTTTTGTACCAAATCCTTTTTCCTAAGAGATTCAGTGCCCCTCCTGTCTCAGTTCAGATAGATGGCAATCTTAATATGAGGTGTCTGACACATGTGCTAATAAGATCATGCAAGGCCCTCTTTTGTTTTTGAGCCTTTTGAAATTGTATGATGCCTCATGCCTCAGATTGTAATAGGAGGATGCCTCGTTTGTTCATGTCCCTGCATTGCTCCATTCCTTTTCTCATTTGCATGTCTTGGTCCATAGCCATCCATTTCAGAACCTTGTTGCTGTCCTCTCCTATGCTGTCCAGCACCTTGAAGGAGGTCTACTGCTAAGAATCATGGATACTGGGATAACCATGTTCCTGCATCCCCTGCTGGTCAGTTATCTAGGTAACAATGAGCACAGAGTGAGCTGGCTCTTCCGCTGCTACCTGCCAATCTCCCCATAGTCGGCCTGACTGTGCTCCAGTTTCTCCTAACATTTTTCAGCAGTGGGAAGCACTGCATAAGTCAGACGCGTCATGCACCGCACACTCAAACAAAAGTATATGAATCCGACTGACCAGGAGACATGCTGCTCCCACTGTTTCCCTAGATCCTGTCTCTCTTTGGTGCCTTTTGTCGGGAAACGAAAAGCCTGTTCAGTGGCTTGTTTTCCTTGGTGACAGGGAGTGCTCTGGGCTAGGTGTTGGGGTAAGCAGAACAGATGGAGTTTGGGGAAATTCGTCATGGGTCATTAGTCAGTTGGCTAGTGCTGTAGAGCCAGAGAACAAGGTCACTTTATGGGAAAGGCACACGATAAGACTAGAAAACCTGTCTTTACTCCAGTTCCTTTGAAGGCTAGTTTCAACAAAACCTACTGGTGGTATTACCTGCTTGCTTTTATCCACCATTATAAAAACCTTCTCTCTTTTGCTATTTGGTATCCAAATCCACTTGTAAGTAAGTAAGTAAAATTTTATTTGCAAAGTTAATAAAAACCAATGCAATTTCCACATATAAAAGGGAGAGAGACAACGAAAAAAGAAAACTATACAATTTCCTACATAAACTTGATTATCAATCTAAAATGATAAAATTTCCCTCCTTTTTTTAAATTTTTTTTTTAAAAGAAAGAAAAATCTTACAAGTTAAATACTTCAGTAGCCCATTTCCTTCACTGTGATAATTATCATAATATTAAACAGCGTATTGGATATGGTTCATACTAAACAAGTAGCTACAGGCTAAATTAAAGTTCAAGTTCCTGCATCCTTTTCTCCACCTCCTTCATAAACTTCACCAAGTTGCAGTTTAACTGCAAGTCGTCGGGGGAGAAGCAGGCAAGCATGGCATTCCTTCGCGTGCGTATTTCTCGTTGATTAAACAGAAATTTCAACCAGCGTTTCCTTTCTTCTAACAATTTGTCACAGGAACACAGGAGGTGTGGCATGTCCTCAATTGCCTTACCACATAAACGACATAGGGAGCCCCCTTTATCCCTCTGCCAGTGTGGGAGATGGGATCTGCAAGGTATCAGACCCATTCTGAGTTTTAAAAACTTCAGTTTTATAATTCTCGAGTAACCCAGATTGAGGTAGCTCTGTTGGCCTTGATTTGAATAAGAGTTTAAGACAAACCACCCATGTGACCTCCTGGCAACTGACTCCTAATCCTCTATCCATGAAAGGTATTTTGTTGTTTTCTTTGCTAGTCTTTTGACTATAGTGTGGTTGGTGGAAGTATTCCACAGCTCCTTTAAGCCTAGATTCACCAGGCTATTGGCCAAATAGTTGGCAGCTTGCGATGCTTGGTTCCGCTGTAGTTCTGACCATAGAAGGCTATTGAGGGACCCTTGTTTTGCCTTCCTGATTTTGTCCCACGTTGTTATATATGCCCCCTGTCTTGCAAGTGCCTGTTTCTGGCCACCGAACTCTAGCCTCAGTTGAGCCGGAGAAATGTATTTGGGTAGGCCGAAGATGATCCTATATACTGATGTCACAGTTTTGTCAAGAATGACTGCATCTCTTCCTCTTTGAACTTCACTGCCATAGGTAATGGTAGGCAAGAGTTTGGAACGAATAACTTGTACCATGGGGAGAAGAGATGGGCTGGTAAGTTTTCCATTTAGTTTTTTTAACGAGACTGCAATAGCAATACCTTTTCCTCTGATGCTTTCTTTTTGTAAAGTAAACTGGCCACTACTATCAATTATGACCCCTAGATACTTATACATTTTTGTGTCCTCTAAACAGTTGCTATTCCAGAACCAACTGTATGATGTCTTTCTTTTTTTGTTGATTGACATTGTTTTGGACTTTTTCAGGTTTATTGTCAATTGATTTTCATCAGAATATCTTTTTGTTGCATCGATAAGAGTTTGCATCCCTATTTTGGTGTGGCTGATTAGGACCAAATCATCTGCATATAGTAACGAGGACAAAATTTGGCCTCCTAGTTTTGGTGCATGAGAATTACAATTGTTGAGCACCGGGGTAAGATCTCCTAGGAACAAGTTGAAGAGTGTTGGTGCCAAGACGCAGCCTTGTTTTAAACCATTGTTTGTTGGGATGCGTCTTGACAAATGGGAGCCATCACCCAGCTTCACCTGTACCCATGTGTCGCTGTGTAAGTTAATCAGCAGGTCTAATAGAGGCTTTGATACCCCCCATCTCTTTAGTTTTGCCCATAAAAGGTTCCGATTAATGTGATCGAAAGCTGCCTTATAGTCTATGAAGCACAAATGGAGTGGCATTTTTGTTGTTTTTGCCTTGTCAATTAGCAGACCCATAGCCAAGATGTTTGTTGATGTCCCCACAGTTTTGGCAAAACCTGTCTGGTTGGTAGGAATTAGAGAGTGTTCGGTAGCCCACGCCTGCAGTTCCTCCAAGAGTATTCCCGCAAAATATTTTGCTTCGTTATCCATAAGGGCAATCAATCTGTAATTACTTGGTTGAGTTTTGTCCCCTGCCTTGAATATTGGGGAAATGATAGAGCCCTTCCAAGAGACAGGCAAAATGTTGAGATGTTTAATTTCCAGAAACAGTGGCTCAAGGGCTTCGGCCCATTCCTTTTCGTTCAGTTTGTAAAGGATAGGTGGGATACCATTCGGACCTGGAGCCCCCTCCCTCTTCCCTTTTTTGATTTGGCACTCGATTAGTTTTTGGAATTTTGTCGCACCTGTAATCATATTTCGCACTGGCTGATGGTGCCAAATATCGCACAAGGGAATTGGTTCATTGTCGTCAACAGCTGTCGTCAAAATGTTGACTTTATGTTGTGTAAAATGACCTGTAAGATAGTCTACCCAGGTTTGTTCACTAATGTTCGAGGACACTCCTTCGTGCCTAGGATTCATAAAGGAGTTAATTGTTCTCCAAAATTTTACCCCATCATTCAGCCTAATATCTGAATGCAGTTTTGCCCACAGGTTGTCCTCAATTGCTCTATTTGCTTCCCTTTTAGTTTTTTTTAAAGATGATTTTAATTCTTGCAAGTGATTGTGTCTTGCCATGTCATTTGGGAGGTGTCTAAGTTGACGCATTGTTCGTGCGATGTCTTTTTTTATACCTTTTATTTTTTTTCTATGGTCTGTTGTGAGAGGGAGCGTATTGCTAGCCTTCTTTGTATGTTGGATTTTCAGGGTTGTAGTATAACCTGCCATAGTGGTTGTGAAGCTCTCCCATTTCTCAACCTCGTTTGCTCCTATTCTCCCCTCGAAGTGTTGTTTTGCCATTACTTCTATGTCTTCATCCGTGACTGCCGAGAACTTAATCCTTTTATAGTTGATGGTGTAAATTAACTCATTCAGTACCCGCGATTGTTCAAGTTTTGGTTTCGTGATGTTAAGTATAATTTCCTAAGGACAGTGATCGCTATCAGCCTTCTCCCCTATTTTAAATGAGACAATATAGCGAAATAGGGATAGTGGCATAAAAGTATAATCCAATATTTTGCTTACTCTTGTGTTGTAAAATGTGCACGTTGGTGGAGTGTCTCCGCTAAATCTCCCGTTCAATGCTCTGAGATTATAGCGCTCGAGGTTCTCTAAGACCTCTTCTCCAAGCTTTGATTGTATGGATGTTAGTATAGCCTCTTGATGTGGAATATTCCAGGCTATGTTTTGATTGCGATTCTCGTCGCTCGTTGTGATTCCCATCAAGTTGAGGTTAAAATCTATTATTGAAGTATCAGTTATGATTTCGTCTAGGCATTTATATAGGACTTTTACAACCTTTCCTTTCCTTCTTGGATGAATATAAGCGTTGATCAATGTAAGATGAAGGCCTTTCTTACTTTGAGTGAGAGAAGACAAATTTATTATTTTTAGATCTGAAGTAAGAAAGCCTAGGTCCTTAATATCATAGCCACTTACAGCCGAGACATAAGTTACTAGACCCCCTTGTAAATGACCGAATTTTGCTGTTTTCACCGCACTGGTGAAGAATCGAAGAAATCCATGCAAATGTGGAGGTTAAATCCACTTGTGAGTTTTTGATATTTTAGAGATGTTTTATCTGGGTTCGTTATGTCTTTTAGGTACTTTCATATGTCTTTCCGTGGAGGGTCCGATAACCAAGGCTCTGGCAACTAAACTTTGCTCCACCAGCATTCTACCTCATTTTTCTAGAAGCGGCAAGGTGGTATATAGTGATGGTCAGTCTTATCATCCTTCTAAACTGCAAAAGTTGAATTCGAGGGCAGACCACAGTCCACAGCGTAACAGGGAAAGTGAATGAGTACAAGAGATCTTCAAGGCAACTGGGACCTTAAATTTCCTACATATATAACAAGTTCCTTGGAGTTACTAGCAGCAGAAAATTATTAATTAAGGTGAATAGCTTTGCATTTGTAGTGAATATGGTCCTTAAGCATGGATTAAAGACCATTTTTAGGTCTCGTCTGACCCAGCGCATGCGCTGGTCTGGCGAGACTTATTGAGAGGGCTCAAAAAAGTGCTACCGTGGCCAGCCTAGAGCTACAGTGCCTGTGCGCAGGCGCGCGTGTCGCGCTTTACCGCGATTACTTTCACTTTCGGCCGCTTTGATGTTCTCCGTGAGGCAATTATTTTTTTTTCAGCGCAGCTCCGTCCTACATAGCCCGTTTAATCAACTTTATTAACTGTAGCCCTTTATTCAAATCAAAATGCCCTCAACCTTGCTCACGCTGCTTCTGCAATAGGCAATTCTAGCCTAGGACCTCAACGATGTGACCTTTTATCACTTGTATCCTTCTGGAAGAAAAAGGGGAGCGGCCTCGTTATTCTAAAGCTTCTTTGCTTAGGAAAAGATTTACATTTTGTGCTGCGGTCCGCTTCAGATAATGGGTCGTGTTTTTTTAAATCCGCATTAGTCATGCTTTGCGCGCACTTGGCACAAAGATGTTAAAACATTTAATTACAGATGCGTTCTGCCATAGAGTATTTGAGCCAGATCGAGTTTTGCCTTTCTTAAATAGAGATGAATTATAACCGGCAGCGTCTAAGCACTAAATTCCTAATTCGTGACTTGTTTGAGTCTGAAAATAAAATGAGAGGAGCTTTGTTTCGAGTCGACGTCTTTTCTCTTATGAAAAAGCTACGTTGAAATCTTGAAATGTGCTGCAGGCAAAAGATTTGCTTCGTGATCGGCATGCATTTGTTAGACAGGAACTTTTTTAGTACTTTGTATTGTCTCATTAAATGGATACATTGTTTCACACGCGCTGTGTGAAGGAAAAGCAAATACACTAGAGCTGGAGTCTTGAATGGAAAGTCAGTCACATATCGTCAGTTTTATATGCGCATAACGAGGAAAACTTCAAGGCATTGATTAACATGTTGCTACGTTTCTTGGAGTCTAATTCGACCGGCTTGCTTCATATGTATGAGCGGATTTGACCTTAGTGCAGCTATATTTTTTACATTAATGTGAAAGAAACGTACATATGGCTTAGCTGAGGACTATTAAAGCACTTAAGTTTCTGATACTAAATCCGTGTATCACTGCCAGGGCTCATTCGAATCAGGACGTCAACACATGGCGGCTGCCTTCAATAACTTTGAAAATTAAGGCATGCTCACGGCACAAGTCTTAAAAAAAAGAAGTGGGGGGCTAAACTAGTTAATCAGAATGCAAGTGGCATCAAGGCGCGTGACCTCACGGTGTGTGACATCACAGGAAGTGGCATCATAAGAAGTGACATCGGATCTTGAGCCCTTACGTATATGTTTAGCGGGTCTATCATGAGTACATTGGAGCACCTTTTGAGTATATACGCAAACCCTCCTGATTGAGGCAGAAGATTCACACTTTTGAAAGCTATGCATAAAAGTGTTGCCTTTTGTCATCGCAACTTCCTCTACCCATAGTGCTTTACAAGAAAAAATTGTGGTTCTTAAATTATTTCAACGCCTCCTCAGGGGTAGTTGGCACTACATAAATTCCATTTATTTTGTGTAAATACAGGGAAAGACCAATGCATCTGACATTCTTACAGTGAATGCATATCTTGTAAGCAGGTTAACAGAGTGAAAAGCTGTTTCTCTTAAGTATGTGTAAAGTGCTAACAAGGTGTGAGCCTTTGTTTCCTTTTGCTGCATTTACTTCTAAGTGTGGGGCTCCTGACTGCTCCCAGCCTGGAGATTCGAACAAAAGGAGGCCTGATGACCCCTCAAATTGGACCTTTGTTATGGGCCCGGCAGGAGTCTGAACTAAGAAAGCCCCCCTTCCCGCCTGCACCTTGTTGTGATCGAAAGCAGACAACAACGTGCAGGCGCTGCTGAATGTGTCCCGGTGTTTGCAAATAACACCAGGACAAATTCAGCACATTTTTTAGTGGGGTCCAACTTCTTGGCAGGGTTGACAGCGTCCACCCTGTAAAAATAGTGGGTGGACGCTGCCCACCCGCGTGTACCCCTGACTCGTGCACTGGGCATGCTCAATCAAGCACCAGAGGCTATTCTAAGGAATTCTGGGAGCTTTAGTGTGTGAATCACGTTTATAGCTTATAGACACAAGACTTATAGGAGTTGCAGTGTGAATTTGAACATTAGGACGTGAGCCTCTATTGTAGTTTGTTCATCTCGGACATTTCATTAAGCCCTCTAAAGGCAGTGTTAAATTTCAAAATCAAGTATGCCTCTTTGCACACAAGTGTGCTGTCCAAGTCTCCTCCTCTGGGGTCTGCGTGGATCACGCATAGCACTGTCCCAAATACGTCTTTTTCTGAGTGGCCCATTTGATGGAAATGATTGACCATGGGTGCTGTGACCGTATTCGTTTTAATTCTGGACTTGTGTTGAACAATGCGGTGCCTGACTACTTGATTAGTTTTTCCAATGTAGATCGTTTTACATGGATAAATCACAGCGTACACTACATTTTTGGTTTTGCAATTCGAGAATTCATTGTAGATCCAGTTTATTTTTCCATCAGTGAAGGTTTGTCCTTCAATGTCTGGTTGCAGACAATGCATTTTCCACATTTGTGGTGGCCCTGTACAGGCTTCATATTCCAGGCTGTTAGAAGATCACTACGCTTCTTTGGTTGGATCAAGCTTTATCTCACGATTTGTGATCTCACGCTTGGACATTTCTTCATGGCAAATATGGGGAGGACAAATCAAACACTAGCAAAAAATCAAGTGCTAGTTTTTGCATACGATTTTCTTAAACTTTGTCGTGTGAGGGCAATATGTGGTTACACAAACCAGTAAGGTACTATTTTTAGGTCTCGCCTGACCCAGCGCATGCGGTGGTCTGGCGAGACTTATTGAGAGGGCTCAAAAAAGTGCTACCGTGGCCAGCCTAGAGCTACAGTGCATGTGCGTGGGCGCGCGCGCCGCGCTTGATCGCAATCACTTTCACTTTCGCAGCCGCACGGCTGCTTTGATGTTCTCCGTGAGGCAATTATTTTTTTTTCAGCGCAGCTCCGTCCTACATAGCCCGTTTAATTAACTTTATTAACTGTAGCCCTTTATTCAAATCAAAATGCCCTCAACCTTGCTCACGCTGCTTCTGCAATAGGCAATTCTAGCCTAGGACCTCAACGACAACGAGTGAATCGATCCTCGAAGCAGCACTCAGTCCAGCCCTCAAGAGCTCCGCCTCCAGTCCCCAGGCACGTCTCACATGCCACGTTCTCGTTGCTCGAGCTGTCTGTTCTGACATTTGGCATAGCTCAGTTCTGGTTGAAGATGGCGACTTCCATGGCAGGTCAGGCTGGAAAAGTTGCCCGTAACTTAGGGGCAAAGAGGTGTTTTTTGAGCAGAAGCCAGGTAAGAATAAGCTCCGTCTGCGTAGACCGTGCAAGCTCAGCTCCCGATCGAGCCAAGAGAATGTCTTAAATATTGCGAGCTCCAGAACTCAGCTTGCACACAGTGTGTCCTTTAGAGCTCAGCTTGCAGGGTGTACACGTACAAAAAGTGTGTGCGCGTGGGATCTTTTGCCCTGGTACCTTCTGTGCACATTTGTAATTGTCTGATGGCATGCCTTTCACTCTGTAGACGTTGTGTGTGCATTTTATGCGATTCTGTGTTAACCTGCACCCCCTATCACAGAGTTCGTCTTCTTACAATGTATTGACCATAGCTGTGCAAATGCGAGTTTGCCACCCTGCTGGCCCTCTTGTTTTTGACCAGGCTGCTCAATGAACGTGTTTGATGCAGCAGGCCCAGGATGTGTGACCTAACTGTGCCAAGTGTATGTGTGTAAGCCATCTGTCTTAATGTGTGTGATCTTGTGTGCCTGAGCGTGACCAGAAAACCCCAATGTATCTGTGAGAGCTACTCAGCTGTATATGTGTGCGAGCCACCTGTCATGATGTACGTGTAAATGCGACCTGACAGTTACATTGGTCCAGAGACATCTAAATGCATTTGTGTCAAATGCACGAGTGCATAGCTGTTGCAATATTCTGATGTTGGGCCGTATACACCTAGTGTTTCTGCTGTCATACAACACGTAAATGGTCTCTGGCGAAAACCCGTTCCCACCTTCTCAGTCAGATGCTGCCCCCCATGGTGCTTGTGCACTGCTGCTCTGATAAATGACGGGGCAGCGGTTTATCGCCTAATCCGTCAAACACCTTTAGAAAGATGAAGTCATCTGGCAAAGGAAAACAAGCATTGGCATAGCCAATAGGTCTCGGCTTTGGGACCTTATAAGTGTTTATCCATGCAACAGTTGTTGTTGCACCAAGGATATTGTTCTGCATAACTAAATACTTATAAGGTCCCAAAAGCGAGACCTATTGGCTATGCCAATGCTTGTTTCCATTGAGATCTTTCTACCCCCGACTGTACAATTTGTTTATAAGTATGGTACATTATAGAGCTCATTAAAACCATGTGGACTCCTTTCATACACGCAAACTATTTTTCATTACATCCAGTTCCTCTAATAGCCTGAGAAATACAGCATCTGTGTTGTGTTCGCCCTTTGTCTCTGCTAAAAGGTTTACAGTAAAAGGAAATCTAATTAAAATCTCTGAGAATATCAGCAATGCTTTCTTGTTGGTGACTGAAAAGATTCAATTAATTTGAGGGGCATAGCTGTAGTTGTATTTTGAAGTTTTCGTTTTGGTACTCATATTCAAGATGGACGCCAAAATCTTTACACAAAGTACAAAACATGTGCTATTAGACAATGTAAGGCTACTATGGTAGGGTGTTGAAGTACCATACCAGGACTTGCTTCCCTCTCAAATGTGGCCTTTCAGATGGGCCACATTTGAGCGGGGAATACGCCTGGGCGAAATTTTTATTACGCCACCATAATTCGCATAATTTTATGAATTTCACATTATGCTTGTTGTGGGAATTTCCCAAAATTATGCCATTTCACGTAATTACATGCAATGTACGGTAAACATTGAGGGGCCTATTTATGAGCCCTTGCGTCACTTTTGCACAGCCGGTGCGTCACTTTTTGTGACGCACCAGCAGGGTAAAAAATGCACCATGTTGCATCATATTTACAAAGTGACGCATCTGCGTGAGGTATAATGTATGCAGGGTGGGCGTTCTGACGCAAGTAAACGTCGTAGAAGTGACTGCATCACTTCTAGGATGCAAATGCGTCACTATCTTACGCCTGCCTCACAGCAGGCGTCAGACTGGCGCAGGCACATTTGAAATGGGACTAGCCCATGTGAAATGACTCACTGATGGAGTTGCGTCACTTTCGTGACACACTCCAGCAATGTGTCATTTTTGTGCCTACAGCCATGTCAGAAATTCTGACGTATCTGTAACTCCTTGCGACATGATGCGTCATACTGTAAATATGACGCATCCAGCATGTCGCATGGATGGCGCAATAAAAAGTGACGCATTGATGTTTTCACGCAGCGACGCGTCACTTTTCATAAATGAGGCCCACACAGTGAACACATGGGAACAACAGAACTCAAACTGATGTTGTTTACCTCGTTATTGTCTAAATGCGTCCTTGCACCAAAAATTTACATTAGGACACGCTAGAATTTTGCTCAAAAGCACGGATTTACATTTAGTCTAATTGCACATAATTGTATGTCATTGTGCATAAATTAAGTGCAACTACGAGAAAAAATATAGCTCGAATTTCACATGCCCCTAGCGGGGAAGGAGCAACATGCTTCTAAGGCCAGAGTAAAACCTCCTCCATCCATAACAAGCAGCATAACCCACCTACTGGAGCTTGAAGTGAAATTGTAGGTGAGTCTAAGGCCTGCACTCTAAACTCCCAGAAGGCGTGACAAGGGTTGCTTGATAGTTGTTTGACAGGGTTTGACAGTGCCACAACAGTCAGTCTCTCAGCGTAATGAGGCCCCCGCCGCACAAAGACCTTAGTTCTCAACCACAGGATGTAGTTTCTCTTTCTCCTGCACGGCATGCCGACTGCTGTACACACAATTAAGGGCACAGTTTTATCTTGAAGTGTTGCAGTGCACCGGGGCACACTAGACCTGCCCCTAGTCACTCTTTTTCGGTTTTCATAGAAAAACGATCTCATGAAATTCCATTACTGAGAAATCATTTCACGTACACTGTGCATTTTCAGGATGAATGACATTTCATTGAAACCAATTCATGGAATGTTTTTTTCTACAAAATTGGATTTTGCATGTTTGTTTTTTAAGGTGTAAATGCAATGATTCCAGGTCTTACATTCAGAAACATTTTTATCGGAGTTATTTATTTTTGCTTTGTTTCAGGGGACATTATTTTGGATTCATGTCGTTTACATTTTAAAACAGTAACTTCCCCCGCTTTTAATTCGCTGATTGTAGGAAAGTCATCATTTGTGCCCTGATCACCACCATTTTCTGACTGATACTGGTGATTACTGACTCCGAATTTGCCCTGGCTTTGCTAACCAGGCCCAGGGCCAGTGCTTTGTTTAAAAGGTATATGGTAATTGATATAATTGCAATTGGTTCAGACAACATAACTGTAAGCCCCTAGTATGTGGTAGGGCATGTAGGTTTAGAGACCCCAGTGGATTTTACACACTCATGTGTGCACTGCTGTGGTGTCTGTTGTCCTTTTAAAGCCAGACCTTCCTTGCAGGCTGGTTTTAGAAAACAACTGTGCACAAATTCGCCTTTGGAGTTAAAAGTACTTCCAAAGTATAAAACTACCTTTTTATTACACATAAGTCACCCCTACGGTCTACTTTAGGTGCCCTAAAGGTAGGGTGTCTTGTTATAAAAATCAGGGACATTATAAAAGATGTTTTATATACCCTGGTGAGGGGAAAACAGTCAAAGTTGTTTTTCCCCATTGTTGTGCTTCTAGCTTCATAGGCTAACATGGGAAAGCTTTATTACACTTTAACAAAGTCTAACTTTTGACAGGAGTGAGCTAGCAACCTAATTCAAAGTATCAAAATAATAGTTACAATAAATCCAACAACTAGCCAAGGTCAGATTTATTATAACTATTGCAGGAAAGAGGTTTTAGAACTTACGTTTCCTGACGTTCCCTAAAGCAGCCCTTCAGCAGCCTCTTCTGATTGACCAGTCTGAGTCAAGGGGCTCCCTGGTTACGTGTGAAAAGGCATGGGGCTGAAACAAAGCAGCCATTTGGTGGGAGGAGATTTGGTTCCTAAAATAATCCAGGGACAGAATGGGGGATAGGGAGATAAACTGATCTCTAAGGGAGAAGCCCAGATGTCACAGCCCGACTTCTTTGATCCCCAGCCATATGAGAGCCCCTCTAATTAGATTAGGAGAGGGGCTGGAAGGGGAGCGCAGGTAAAAGTTTGCCACATCTGTGAGTTCGGTTAGCTAGAAGTGAACTTGAAGAAGAGATTTTCTACATTTTGATTTTTACTGAGATGTGAATTCTGAGACAGAAATATACCACACTTGCCAGGATGTTGTCATGGCAGAGGGTGGAAACTTGAACCCCATTGGTTGGGTGTGCCCCTTTTTGCCAGGCCAGAAATCATAATAAATATGGGATAGCTGCAAGATCCCTGCCTGAAAACATCTGGAGAAGGACTGCCAGCTAGACCCTTGGACTGCACAAGAGAGGACTACACGCAGAAGGACTGCACCTACTGCATTCAAAAGGCTCCACAACCCAAGGACGTTGCTTGCCTTGAAAGATAAGGAGTGGACTCCATGAGCAGCAACATTGAAAAGAGATGGAAGAAGCCACCTGCAACATCCACTTCAACGACAACTCCAGCTGACCAGCTTTACCTGGATTTTACTTGTATTGGCCAGGTGTGTTGTGGGAGTTGGAGCCCAGACCCCAGGAGTCAAACCAGAACTTCTGAACCCATGGCTGGTGCTGTGGACTCTTTCTAACCCTCCAGAATCTTTTAGAGGAAGATATAAAAGTTTGGGAACTTTTTGCCAACTTTTGTGAAAAAGCTTCATGAGAAGACCAGCATCAACAACCAGAGTTAAGCTGGCAACGTTGAACCATGACTCAGATTGACCGCACAGGTTTGCCCCACTGCCGAACTCCTTGCAGTCGTCGATGACGACAAAGACCTCCATGGCTCACAGAGGCATTGTGCTGCAGCAGGCTTGTGCCTTTGAATCGAAACCGGGAACTGAGGACCCAATCGCTCGACGTCAAGAGAAAAAGCATCAATAAAGTGATTAAGTCAGAAGGTAGAAAACTTGACCGAGCCGAACCACACCTCATATCCTGCCCCCGCTCCATCACGGTCTACCTGAAACTTTGACTCTGTTCCAGTCTAGTGCTACCCGATAGCTAGGGTTGAGCTTTACAATTTTAGGCTCCAGAAAGCACTATTTATAATAAAACATTTTAAACCCATATCTCCTGTTCCCTACATAGGATTTATGACGTTTTGGTATCATAAGATAGAAATATTGTCCATTTTTATAAATTGGTGTTGGATTTTTATTGTGTTGTGTCCTTTTCTTATTTACTGTTTTGGTGATATTAAAAGCTTTACATCCCTGTCTCCTAGGGTAAGCCAGACTGCTCTTGTACCAGGACACCAAGGCTTGAGCAAGGATTAATTTACCTTAGCGATTAATGGACCTTAGCAGTAGGTACGTATCTGCACTTAGTGATAAACCACCTTCCAAAACTGACCCTCACCACCCTTAACACCATCCATTTCTGACTTACTCACAACCTATCATCATTTCTGCTGCCTAAAAAACACCCTCACCTCAACAAAACTACACCCATCCATGAACCCTAAACTCAACCAGTCCCTGAACCATAAAGACCCATTCATTTCTAAACTCCACTCAACCATGAACCCTGAAACCCCACACTATCCATAAATTATAGCCATTTCTGAACCCTAAAACCCCCTTACTACACATGAACTTTACCCATCTCTGAATCCTGAAAAGAAACCCTTCCAACCACTAAACACGACCCATCCCTGAACCCTAAAACCTCTCAACTCCACCCATTCCTGAACCCTAAAAAATCTATAACACTCCTAAACGCTACCCACCACTGAACCCTAAAAACCCTCACAAGCCCTAAACTGCACCTATCCATGAATGGTAAAAGTCCCTCAACACGCTCACAATCCAGCCTTCCCTAAAACCTAACATACCCTCAGCACCCCTCAACTCCCGTCATTTATGAACCTTAAAAACTACACAACACCCCTAAAGTCCAACCATTCCTAGGGGTGTGTGGCTAACTGCCTAAGATCGCGGCCCCTTACTTTGGAGGCTCCCGGAACAGGGCCCAAAATCCTTCTGACAGCAACCAAGAGACACCGATCTCTACTTGAGTTCTTGGTTCTCAAGGGCCGGAGAAATGAGCGTGCTGCTAGTGTGCTGACTGAGAGCTGCGGTGCCGCTGTGGATATGAGCTGCAACCCAGACTTTGGCCCGTACGGTGATCCACAGAAGAGGTGAGGAGAGGTGCAGGTGGGCCTCCGAGTGAGGGCCTCGCCTGTGGAGGAGTGGCAGTGATAGAGCAGAGATTACATCAAAAGATTTTATTCATAAAAGAAATTGTATTTATGACAACTTCAGTGTAAACCAGAGAAGGTGTGCAAAGTTAGATGTAGTGACTGCATCATAAAAGCATACAGAAGAAAAGATAGATTTTAGACATAATATTTTGTTTAATTAATACAGATGTGATTACTAATGATGAAATAACTATTTCTATTAATTTGTGTGAGTTAGAATAATGGAGCACAAAAATCTTATGTTATGGATTTTATTGCTAATCGATGTGATCTTCATATAATGAGTATAACATTAATAAGAGGAAAAGAAAATATTATGATTTAGATTTTCATGTAAAAATTAACTACAAATGTAGTTTCATATAATAACGAGTGCACCAAAAATGACAAAAGGAAAGTGGGCGTTACACAATCATACTTGAATGTGCTTTTATGAAATTTCTTTAACACACTTCATATATGTAATACTAGAATAACACATGAACGACAAAGATTAAGTACAAATTTTCTTATATGTATACTTTGATACTTAAAAACAAATATGAGTACCTTATACTTACATTTATTAATCACAAACATATTTAAATGTTTATTAATATATTAATATTTGAATTCATATGCTAAATGTACCTTTTAATGTGTGATTCAAAAATTAACATGATCTTGTTGTATATTAGCATAAAATGTCATGTACTGAGCAGTGCAATTGCAACAATTTCTGTTACACTCTGGAACAGCTGCCTGGGAAAGTACCCTTTCGAACTTAAGTCTAATTCTTCAATGTCCCATTGTTCACTGTGTTGCAACTTAAATGATTTAGGGAAATGCGTAATTGATTCACCTATTGTTTCCAGATTTGTCCCTTCTTTATTTCCACATCACACTCATCCTATGGAGATTAACAATTGGACGGAGTGGTCTGACAAATTGAAGTGATGCCAAGGGGTGTCTCCCCCGAAACTGACCAAGTATAATTGCTCATTTTAGGAGAACTTGGCAGTTCACACGATTTGATGATTCTTTTGTCACAGGGACTTGGAGTCGTTTTGGGCAAAGAGTCCCTGTCATGTTGCTGTGACTCTTGCTGTTACAGCGGCACACTGAAACAGATTACTGTCTTGATTAACTGGACTGGCTACTTGGAACTTGCTGGACTTTCCTGAGACTCACCTGGCTACCTATCCATATTATGTCAAAGAAACAATGGTTCTGTCAGGTGAGAAAAGCCTCTTCACAACATTTAGCACAAGTCATACGTTATTCAAAATATGCAATTAGTCCTAAGCAACACACAAAACCTGCGGGGTATTCTGAGATTTTTATATATAGATTGCGTCATTCATATATAGATATATATATATACCCAAAAACATTTTGAAAGGCCGTCAAAATACAAAGTGAAATACGATTTGTGACAAGGTGACAAGTGGTGCGCAGTGATATAGTGCGTGATATGTACAAGGTGCTTTAAAACGTTGAACAATTTTCTGATGGCCAGAAGACAAATATTTATAGTAGATCTGCTAACAGAATCAGTTAGTTTTTTCGCAGGCTCTGTTAACTAGTCCAGGGGATAGTGTTGACGTCTCAACCCAGATACTGCACTACTATACAGTCAGTGCGGGTCTTCATCAGGACGGGGATAGGGGGTGACGGCCTGTAATTAGTAAATGCCTTAGTCAGGTGTGTTGTCAAAAAAGGAGAAGAAAAGCACCAATGACTCACAGTGTGCACGATGGTATTAAACTCACCTAAAGAATAATTAATCAGGACAACTCAAAGTTGAGCACGGTTAACTTGCACCTTAACCTTCCTCTCGGCAGTTAAAGGTTAATGCAGGACGTCTGATTTACTTCTGTGGGGGAGAAAAAGGGTTCGATTTACCCATAAGTAGTGTCTTACTGAGGCAGGGTGGGTTGGGGAAGGAGGAAGGAGGGGTGAGAGGAGAGGTGTGTAAAGATTGCTGGAAAATTCCGACAATCGTATTGCATGCTCACCTTAGGTTGATAGTTTAATCAAAGCAATCCGATCATTGGGTCAATTGTTTCTTGGTTGGGTCTGTGGGAAAGTAGGATTAGGTTAGGGGAGAGCCGTATAACTAGGTGGGTAAAATCGGCTCGAGCGAACATGGCTCCTCACCTTTGATGATTCACAATGGCTTATCGCTGAAACGCGGGCGGCAGGCGTGAGTCCTTGCTCGTCTCTGCGGTTTGACAGCAGCCCTCCGATTGAGCTTGCTGATGTAGCCAGGAAACGCGCACGTGTACGTTGCGCGTTAGGACTGATCACTAGTTGCTAGGCAACGGATGACACTGACGCTCGAGTGCGTTCTGCGTCATACGCGGTTGCTAGGTTGTTGGGAAACTGAAACTCGTGCCTCGCTCGAGGGATGGGAATAATCTCGCCAAACCCTGGGCCACATAAATATGTATTATGTAATGCGCCTGGGATACTGCGTATAACCCGCAAGGTAAAACATTATTACATGCGGTATGCAAGATTATCCAATAAGTTAATGCAACTGGTGGTTACTAGGCAACAGATGACGCTGAGTCATACGGCGTTCTTATGTCGTAACTACGAATCCTGCCTCACTCGTGGGGTGGGAACCCGTGTGCCACCTAGACACGTTTGCCTGGGATTATACATTAGGCGGCAGGTAACCATTATTACATGTGGTGTGTACGATTACAGGGCAAAAACTTCAGTGCATAATTACAGTGATAATCTTACAAAAAATTATAGTACATAGAGGAACGGACAATAGTACCATTCCGTTTTAGCGATTCGTTCATAAATTCACTTATTTAACAATTATTAGGCAGTAAGCATTAAATACATTTGGATAATTTCTTCTTCAACAGTGTGCAGCCCGTTCTAAATTTACATCACGGGGCACAATCGTTATTCCGATATGTCGTACTCAAGTATACAATGTTAAAACCCACAAGGAATGGGTGCAATGGCAATAATTTGGATTTCTGGAGGAGCTATCATAATACATGGCTCAATATATACAATATATACAATTTTATTGAATAGAGTGTCTCAACAGCCAAGGTCAGGGAATAGTCAAGGAATAGGGCAAGTTAGAGTTGCCCAATTTGTTTCGAGGTCTCCTCCATCTGGTTTAACCGGTTCTGAACTGAGTTAAGTAGATGGATCCATCTGCACTCCTTATAGTTTAAAATCCTCGTAATCGAGCCACCTCTGGCATTTGGGATGATTTTCTCTAGTACCCTCCATGTTATGTTGTTAGGAGAGTGGTGGTGTGTCATGTAATGTTCCACCATAGGAGCCCCTTGGACCCTGCATTTTATTCTGCTCATGTGCTGCAGAATACTGACTTTGGCTTTCTGGGTAGTTTGCCCAACATATATAAGTCCACAGTGGCACTGGATGGCATATATGACATTTGAGCTGCTACAATTGGTGAAGTGGGAAAGCTTGTATGTTCTGTTAGTATGTATAAATGTGGTTCCCTCATGGCATAGATCACATGCCTTACATTGTCCACATTTGTGGTGTCCGGTCACAGGTGGAAGACCGAAGTGGCTACCTATCCATATTGACACATACACTGTATGTGATCAAACACCTGCTCAGCCTCCTTGAATCCATAGGCTTTGACATATTTCATTAAATCCTTTACTAATTGAATTCTAGAGCTGTATGCTACACTTATAGAAATCAATCAATCAATCATAGTATTTGTAAAGCACACTACATACCCGTGAGGGTCTCAAGGCGCTGGGGGGGGGATGCTGCTACTTTTGGAAGAGCCAGGTCTTGAGGAGTCTCCTGAAGGTTAGGAGGTCTTTGGTCTGCCGTAGGAGGATGGGGAGGGTGTTCCACGTCTTGGCGGCGAGGTGGGAGAATGATCTGCCGACGGCGGTCACTCATCGGAAGCGTGGTCTGCGGAGCGGAGCTGGTGGGCGGGGGTGTAGAGGCTGAGTCGGCTGTTGAGGTACGCTGGTCCGGTGTTGTGGAGTGCTTTGGGTGCGTGGGTGAGGAGCTTGAAGGTTATCCTCTTGTTGTTGGGGAGCCAGAGCAGGTCTTCCAGGTGGGGGGTGATGTGGCTGTGGCGGGGGATGTCGAGAATTAGGTGTGTGGAGGCGTTCTGGATGCGTTGGAGTCGTTTCAGGAGTTTGGCCGGGGCTCATGCGTAGAGTGCGTTGCCGTATTCCAGTCTGCTGCTGACGAGGGCCTGGGTGACCGTCCTTCTAGTTTTGGTGGGTATCCACTTGAAGATCCTGCGAAGCATGCAAAGGGTGTTGAAGCAGGAGGAGGAGACGGCGTTGACCTGATTTGTAATGGAGAGTGTTGAGTCGAGGATGACCCCAGGTTTCGTGCGTGGTTGGTGGGTGTAGGGGGATGCTCCTAGTATCGTCGGCCACCAGGAGTCGTCCCAGGCTGAGGGGGTGGAACCGAGGATGAGGACCTCCATCTTGTCCGAGTTCAGCTTCAGACGGCTGTTCCTCATCCAGTCGGCAATGGCCTTCATTTCTTCGTGGAGGTTGGTTTTGGCGGTGTGGGGGTCCTTGGTGAGCGAGAGGATCAGCTGGGTGTCGTCGGCGTAGGAGGTAATGTTGAGGTCGTGCTGTCGGGCGACGTGGGCGAGTGGTGCCATGTAGGCATTGAACAGCATTGGGCTGACCGATGAGCCTTGGGGTACGCCGCAGATGATCTCTGTGGCTTCAGAGAGAAAGAGAGGGAGGCGGACGCTCTGGGTTCTCCCAGAGAGGAAAGAGATGGTCCAGTCCAGGGCCTTCTCTTGGATTCCGACGTCATGGAGGCGTGCTCTCAGTGTTCGGTGGCAGACTGTGTCGAACGCGGCTGACAGGTCCAGGAGGATGAGGGCCGCGGTTTCTCCATTGTCGAAAAGGATTCTGATGTCGTCAGTGGCGGCGATGAGGGCAGTTTCGGTGCTGTGCTTGCTGCGGAACCCGGACGGAGACGGATCCAGGATGTTGTTCTCTTCGAGGAAGCTGGTCAGTTGTTTGTTGACGGCCTTTTCGATGACCTTCACTGGGAACGGGAGCAGGGAGATGGGCCGAAAGTTCTTGAGATCCTTGGGGTCAGCCTTGGGTTTCTTAAGTAAGGCGTTGATCTCAGCATGCTTCCAGCTCTCCGGGAAGGTCGCTGTCTTGAAGGAGATGTTGATGGTTTTCCGGAGGTGGGGTGCGATGATGCTGCTGGCTTTGTTGAAGATGTGGTGTGGGCAGGGGTCTTCCAGGGATCCGGAGTGGACGGTGTTCATGATCTTGATGGTGTCGTTGATGTTGGTCCAGGTGAGCAGGCGGTTGGTGCGGGTGGTGGTCGTGGGGGCGGGGGTGTCGGAGGTTGCCGGGGTTGTGACGGCGTCGAAGCAGTCGTGGATGTCTGCGATCTTGCGATGGAAGAAGGTGGCCAGCGAGTCGCACAGGTCTTGTGACGGTGGGATGTCGTTGGTGTTGGAGCTGGGGTTGGAGAATTCCTTCACGATGCTGAAGAGGTCTTTGCTGTTGTGTGCGTTGTTGTCTATGCGGTCTCTGAAGTTGGTCCATTTGGTGGATCTGATGAGTTGGTGGTGTTGGCGGGTGGCGTTCCTGTGCCTTTCTGGAGTTCTTTCGCAGGTCAATTTTTTTTCTAGTTTTCGGCAGGTTTGCTTGGAGGCCTGGAGGTCTTTGGAGAACCAGCTGGCTCTCTGGCTGGTGTGGGTGTTCGGGGTTGGTCGGGTCCGTGGGTGGGCTCTGTGCGAGGGTGGCGGTTAGCTGGTCCTCAGTGATCTTGTCCCAGCTGCGACGAGGCATCTGCTGGGTGTGGTGGTGTTTGGTGGGTTTCTGGTAGGTGAAGTGGTTGCATCGGTGGTCGGTTCAGTGGAGTTCGGTGGTGCGGTCGAAGAAGACGTGAGTGCTCACTGAGAAGATGAGGTCAAGCGGGTGGCCGGTGGAGTGAGTGGGTGTTGTGACGAGTTGTCTGAGTCCGAGGTTGTCAAGCTGGAGGAGTTGGCATCGTTGTTGTTCTCGAGGTGGAAGTTCAGGTCCCCGAGGAGGATGTAGTCCATGGAGGCGAGGGCCTGTGTGCTGATGAAGTCGGTGATGGAGTTGCTGAACTGCGGTCAGGATCCGCGGGGTCTGTAGACGAGGGTTCCTCTGAGGGTGGTGTTGGGATCGGTGTGGATCTGGAAGTGCAGGGGTTCGGCGGTGCTGAGGGTGTCAACGGCGTGTGTCGAGATTTTGAGAGTGTTCCTGTGGACGATGGCAATTCCTCCTCCTATTCCGTTGGTGCGGTCCTTGCGGGTGATCTTTCAGCCTTCCGGGATGGCTATGACGATGTCAGGTGCCGAGGAGGGGGTCAGCCAGGTCTCCGTCAGGAAGGCGACGTCTGGGGTGTTGGTGTCAAGTAGGTCCCAGAGTTCGACAGCATGTTTGCGGGCGGAGTGGGTGTTGAGCAGGATTCACATGAGGAAGTTGGGTTCCTTTTTGGGTGGGTTGGCGGGTCGGATTCTGGTGAAACTGCAGTTCCGGCAGGAGAAGGGTCCTTGGGTGCGTTTCGGGGTGGCCTGGCAGCAGGTGCGAGATCGTCTGGCGTTGAGTGCGTGGAGACTGCTGGAGTCGTAGCGGAGGCAGGCGTCGTGGTGTGTGCATGGGCCAGGGGTCCTGTCGCTGGGCGCGGTCCAGGCATGGACGGGCACAGACGCGCATGCCTTAGGCTTGCCTTCGGCGCGCCAGCAGTGCGCCCGCTGCGCGCGCCCGCTGCGCAGCCTCCATATGAGGGGCTGTGGGAGGGAGGAGCAGCTGGGAGGCGGGAGCGGGGTGGCAAATGGGTTTGGAGGGGGGCGGGCCGCAGGGGAGCAGCAGCGGGAAACTTAAGGGGGGGAGCGGGTGGGGGTCACAGAAGGCAAAAGGGACAACAAGAGAAGGGGGCACAAGTGAGAAAAACGGACACAAAAATACCAACAGTGGGGGCACAGAGATCTAGGCAGAAGCAATACGAGGCAAAACGAAATAAAGCAAGAGCAGGCAGGATACCGGTCAACGGGCGGCAGCGGTGCTCAAGTCACACAGAGGGCTGCTTGGCGGTGAGGGGAGCGACCTGCCTGGTGATAGGGTCAAGGGTCGCTGATTTTTAGCTTCGAATGAACTAAAATGTAATAATCAATCTGAATCTGATGTTCTGACTCATTATTTCCTGTGAATGATCATTTATTATGGGTTGTCCATGTTTTGAGATAAATGTGAGGGATTAAATCTATATGATATTAAATTTGAGGTGTAGATACAGTTGTCCTATTCCTGGCCCACATTTGGTAACAGTGCATTCCCCGAATATCCAACCCCTTTTAGCACAGAGCAAGACCAATCTGAATGTATGAGTAGTGTAAGAGTAAGTCAATTTGATCAGAGTGCCCAGTAAATGCTACAGCTGCGGCGATTGGGCAGTGGCGCTGCACATGTGCATGCTGTGGAGGCCCAACTAGAGGATCTTGCCGGCTACCATAAGCAGAGGGCATGCCTCACACCACACAGTGGCCTGATCTCTGCTGCAGGGGCCCCCTCGACCTTTGTACAGGGACAGAAACCATCAATTTGCAGATGATAGCCAACCCTGCTGAGGTCCTGGGCCGACAGAGAACTGAGGAAGCAGGAGGCCATGTTTTCCTGCCTGCTATCGGTAGAGCGAGGAGTGTGGGTGCTGATTCTTCCCTAAGCCCATCACTGTATTGGGTTGCGAGGAGCCACTCAGTTGGGCCTGCACGTGGGCTCTGCCTAGTGGTGCAGGTTGTCGGCCTGGTTGGAAGCGCGACAGTCCTGACTGCCTCTTTCTCACCCCGGGGGCTCTGCTACCCCCTCATCGCGCCAGCATACTCTTGTATGCCTGCAGTAAAGGAGCCCTACCCCATCCTTGTCAGTGATTCAGGATCCTCCATGACAGTAGCTCATTGAGCCAGTGGACACACTGGTTATCTTACCCATTGAGAAAGACTCTGAACCTTTGCTGGTCCCATGGCTGGCCGAGTCCTACAGTTGTTTGAGGAGAACCCTGACTCTAATACTGGGTTCCCCACACTGGCTTGAGCGAAGCCGGTGTGACCTACCGGGGCTTGGGCCTGCCCCCTTTCTCCTCTGCCCACTGTGAAGTGCTGGGAGTACCGGTTGCTATTTGGCATGCATGGTGTTGCAGCTCTTTGTGCTCCTGAGGAAGATGGCACATCGGCCGACGGCCTTGTGAGCGAAGTGCCTGGTGCCGAGGTGGGGTGTTGACACTGGCAGTGGCGTGAGGTGTGGGGCCCTGCCATTCTGCTTGTCCTGGATTGTCTGGCCCATTGAGAAGTATGACAGGTTAGGAAGCTCCCATGTTATGGTTTGATCAGCCGCTCCCCTGAACATTATTGCTGGAAGCCATGAGTTGCACTAGACACAAGCCTGATACACTGTCCCCACACTCTCGCTCCCGATCTATTCCCTCAGACAGTTTAGTCACACAGACACCCAAGTACATTGTACCCCCCACCATGCTGCCCACCCAGGTAGACAGGCTGGATATCATCCTTCAGGAGATATGTGAATTGCAAGTGGCAATGGAGCAGCACCTGGGGGTGAACACGATGGACGTTAGCATTTTTAAAGAGTGACCAGCGTAAACTGTCCAATCTAAGTAAAACAAATCAGCATATTTTACTCAATCAAAATCAATGAAATAATTAAATAACAGTAAATAATAAATTGTTAATTATTAGAGAATCAACTTCCCACCCTACACCCCTAAGAAACCGAGCATCCCACAACTAAAACATAAGTAAAATAAATAAGTATTCAAAACATTGCATAATTAAAAATGAATTAAATAATGAATAAATAATGTATACCTACTTGTTAATTAATTATTATTTAATTAACTTCCCACTCTATACCCCTACAAACTTAACAGTACAAAAATAACATATAAGAAAAATAAATCAGTATTACATACTCTGCGAGACCACCAAAATCATGATAAGGCCCTGAGTGTAGTTCCCTGTGCTCAGATCTTGGACAGTTTTGGTCTTCTGCATCTTATTCAGCCTTTTGCAATTCTAAAGAGTATGATGTAGGAATGGAACAAAATTATCCTCTCTGCCTTATCCCCATGTCAGGTGGACGATTACACACAACTTACTCACCTATGTCAACAAGTGAATCGGCTCCAGGACAGCATTGATGATGAGGAAGGGAGGGATCATCAAAACAATGTCCACATAGTGGAGGCCTAGGAGGGTGTGGAGTTCCCCAACGCAACCCAATTTGTCGAGGACTCATTCCACAGTTTGGTGGCCCCATCCAGATTGTCTGAGTTATTTACAGTGGTGAGAGTGCACCAGGCGTCCACAAACATCCTTGGTGCACTGCCCCGGCCCATAGTGGCCAAGATACTCAACTTTAGGGACCAGGACACACTGTTGGGTGTACACGCAGAAGAGTGCCCATCCTTATGGAAAATGTCACAGTATCCTTGTTCCCGGAATACATATTGGCTGTCTAGCGGAGCCCCTCTTCGTTCCAGGAGGATACACAGCTGGGTTCTGTAGGTCTTCAGTATGCGTTGCTGTTTCCTGCCAGTCTTAAGGTGATCCATGAGGAATGCACTCTCTTCTTTTAATCACCGGTGGGGGCATGGGACTGGCTGGAGCTTCATTTCCTGGACTCACGGGCTGGCACACATCCCAATCTGCGCCGCCAAGTCCTCAGAGTACTCAACGCAGTAGGTGTTGTCCTCCCACTCGGAGTAGTCCGAGGACATCTACTTCCCCACACCAACCCTGTGAGGGACAGCAGGCAGCGATTCGATTACTTCAGCAATCTCCTTGAGACTTAATACTAACCACATCAGCTCCAGTTTGTCGCCGGGCAGTCTCTCTGATTCAGACTCTGCAGGCGGCATTATACTGCTCCCATCGATCACCCCGCAGATTATTGATGATTTGTTGGGCTGGTGCGCGTGAGTAGGGTGTACAGTATGACGTATTGTCTTTCCTTTCAAGTACTGTCCCTACTGTTGGGGCCCTGGACTGCAGTTTGGCAGCCCATGAACACTGTACCTTTATTGTGTACTGCCTGACCCGAGTAAGGCCTGACTCCTGATAATGCATGACTTCTGTGCATGACAGTGGGTGCTGTTCCTTTCATATGCTCCTTTGATTCATGACTGGGGCACAGGTCCAGGTGACCTCTCATAGTTGATGTGGTTCCACCCTCTTCTCTAGTATCATCTCAATGGTATGGTGGACCGCACCCTCTATGCGAAGGCAATTGTTTCTCAAAGTTGATATGTCAATACTGGTTCTAATGTTTGGTCCAGTATTTATTAGTAGCTGAACCGAGTATTTAGGGTTGGGTGGTTACAGTTTGCCTTTGTCACCTATTGCATCACTTGATGGGGACACAACATGTCAATTGGGGATGGCTTTAGAGTGGGGGGATCCTGGGAACTGCATTAATGTGGCACATGGCCACAATCTTGAAAACTTATAACATTATCACCTGGAATATGCGTGGTCTGGGGACTGAATATAGGAGACACATGGTTTAGGCACAAGTCAATAGGCATCACGCCTACATCACATTCCTGTAGGAGACCCACCTTGCCACCCACAAGGCCCAGAAGTTGCTTAGAAAATGGAGTGGACAATTGTTTCACACCTCTTAGTCAGTATTTTCCCATGCTCAGAGATTTGGCTCTGATCCGGGGTCCCGTTTGCAATCCTTGACTCTAAGATAAATTCACAGGGGGGCTATATTTTGCTCAGGGGTACACTAGATGGAGTTCCAACCATGTTGGGGTGCATATATGCACCCAATGCAGAACAACATGTTTTCCTTTCCCATCTATCCTCCATATTGGCAGAATAGACAGCGTGTGTGCTGCGTGGAGATTTTAATAAAGTGCTGGATTCCACATTAAAGTGATCACATCCTTCCCTGCCCAGCACTGCATCAATTCTTCAATCTAAGGCCCTGAAACAATGGATGTACGGCAGGAACCTATCACACATTTGGCAGAGCTGGAATTTCACAATGCGAGAATGCACCTTTTATTCATACTCCCTCACATGGCATCACCACCTGGACAGGTTTCTCTGCCCCACTACATTCCTCCCCAATATGACACATGCCACGCACCTAGGGAAGGTGATTTCTTATCACAATCCAGTAAAAATAACATTATCTTTGAGGCATTTGCTGAGTCTGACACCAATGCCCATTTGGCATCTGCACCCAGCCATTATAAAAGATGTTTTTAGAAATACCCTTGCCACTACCATGGACAGCTATTCCACTGAGAACGATGGTACGGCCTTTTCTTTGTTAGTGGAGCCTGAGACCTTTTATGACGTAGTTTGTGGGTCCTCCATTAGTGCGGTAATGGGAGCTAGGCAGGAGGTTGTAAGGGAGATTACACAATTGGAGTGCAGGTTAGGCCTCTTGGAAACAAAGGCGCTCAATGATACCGAAATTGGGTCTGTGCTACAGGAAGCTCATATTGTTTATGCCAAGCTGTTGGAGGGCCTCCAAATGATAGACTATAAAGCCTATGGCTGGAAAACACATATGGAGGTGGACAAGTCAGGCCATTGCTGGCTTACCTGATTTGATCAGACACAATACCCACACCCATTTTATCTATACACGACCCGGTCCATGGCTTATGTGATTTCTATGCTTTTCTATATAGAGCTCTGCTTTCTCCAGATCCAGAGACTGTTGCTGCATTCTTACAGCGGACGGCACTACCCAGAGTGCTGGCGGATGAGAAGGAAGATTTAGATGCGCCCATCTCATCAGGAGAGATAAATGTGGCCATTAGGGACCTCGCCCGGAACAAAACACCAGGATTTCTCTACTAGAGAGACAGTGGTGACATCTCTTTTGAAGCCCAGTAAGCCGCCTATAGATTTTACTTCGTACAGGCCTCTTTCCCTCTAAAATACAGGATATAAGATTTTGAATAAGATCCTTGCCGGCAGACTTCTCCCATTGCTTCCGCAGATATTGCATGGAGATCAATGTGGCTTTGTACCCAGATGCAATACCTCATTGAATATTCGTCGGCTGTTTCATGTCATGACCACATCCCCTGATCAATACTCATTTGCAGATTGCATCTCATTAGATAATAAAATGTCCAGAGCACTACACAATTAAAGTATCCTGGTCCATCAATCCAACAGGTCCAATGCTTTTTCTTCAGAAAACAGAAAGGAGGTAGTACATAAATCAAAGTCCAAATATGAAGACTCCGTTTAGGTCAGTACTAGTTCTAAAGGCTTTTAGTTCTTAGACATTCGAACTGATTGGAATCCAAAGATGAAACAGTCGACACGTGTTTTGGCGTTTGGCAACTTTTTCAAGGCGCAAAAGTCGCATGGAGCGCCTGATCTCCAAATGCAAAGTGTCCCTCAGAGCCCCGAGGATGGAAATCAATTTATTTGGATGATTTCTTAAAGGTCAGTCATAAAATCCACAGAAATTCTAGATTGTAGTACATCACAAAGTGCTGAAATTAAATAGCAACACCGAAATATAGACTTTGCTGTATCGACGGCTATGATAAACCCATTGTTGGACTTGGCCCTTTTTGCAGGATCATCCCAGAACTTTTTGCCTTCCTCCAGTATTTTTCTCTGACCTGTTGTTGGTGGTTTTATGACTCTGGGTATTTTATCACTGCTGTTCAGTGCTATAGTGCAGGTGCTCTCTATGATAAACTTGGAAGATTGATCTACACCTGTTTGGCATATTTAATTTACATTTAAGTCCCTTGTACAGTGGTATCCCACATACCCAGGGCCTGTAAATTAAATGCTACTGGTGGGTTTGCAGCGCTGCTTGCGCCACCCACCAAAGTAGCCTTTCAAACCTGTCACAGGCCTCTGCCACTGCAGGGCCTGCGCACACAGTTTACTGACGCTGTGACGTGGCACATAAAGTGGTTGCCACATCTGCAACTCCTCTTTTACTACATATCAGTCACCCCTAATGTAGGCCCTCGCTAGCCCTATGGGCAGGGTGCAGTGTAGGTAAAAGTTATGACATGTGCCTTAACTGTGTGGCATCTCCTGGTAGTGACAAACAGCCTATTTGGTTTCCCACTGCTGTGAGGCTGCCCTCTCATAGGGATGCATTGGGGATTCCCTGATATGTGCTTCGGTGGTAATTCCTGACAAGAGAGGGGTAGCGTGATCAAGTTTTGGTGCTTTATCCTGCTTATTGGTGAAAGCTGATTTATTATGACTATTTTAGACATGCCTCTTTTAAAAGTTTCCATTTCTGTGTGCTATGTGTCTTTGTGCCTGTCTGATGTGTATTGACCATCTGATTCTGACTGACAGGAGAAAGGGGAGGTGCATTCACTCCAGCCAGTCCCTGGGGGGTTGAGGTGTGTCCTGTCCTGCCTGGGTGACTCCGCGCTAGGCTGAATAGGCCTGGTCTGCATTTGGAGTGGTGGGAGGAGTAGCACCTGCACCTGAACAGGGCTGTGCCTGCCTTCCACAATGATTGCTCTGCCCTCCTGTGGTGTGTCTGGGGCCAAGGCTTACACTAACAATGGAGGTTGTTGTGCATTTGCAAATAAAATTGTAAAGGGCCCCCAGAACTGTTTGGACTGTGCTGAGAGCCCTGTGCCAGGGGAGAACAAAGACACTTTGGACTATAAGTACTGAGGCTGTGATCCCATGTGAAGTTGAACTGGAAAAGAGGACACTGTGTGGACGTCATAGTGCCAGGAGGAACCGCCATCTGAACTTGCTTGCTTTTGCTGTGCTCACCTGTGGCCTGCTAGGTCACATGAATGACTGTCACTTCGCTGCAAGAATAGGATCCTGATGAGCTGGCCTGCATGTTGTTGGCTGTTGTAGTTCCCCCTAGTTGTCCTCCACGTACTGGGTAGGGCAGGCCCCCCTGTTTGCCAAAAGCATGTGGTGAGCGCTTTAAAATTTGCACTGCTCGAGTCCAAGGAGTGGGCTCACCCTGCCCTGAAGCAAGGACAGGGCGCTTTGTGCTTCCGTGCAGCCCACCTTCTCTCTTTTTTTAAATAAGAACATAGTGAGCACTCTAAACCTCTGTTTTCCGAGGTGTGGGCTTCCTTTGAAAAGCAAAAGGAGCACGGGCTGCAGCACCACACGGCAAAATCCCCTAGTAAGCGTGCCCCCCCCTTTTGAAACAGCCCCGAGGAAGCTGGCGTGAATGAGATCCCCGGTGTTACCAGCAAGGCAGCTTGGAATCCTTAGCACCACCGGGCCATGCATCCGGAAGCCGCTGGGGTCCTGCAGCCCCAGCAACGCTGGACCGATGTGCCTCCAGCGAAGGAGGGTTGTCCCATTCAGCCGTGTGGGGTCCACCACACTGGAGAGGAGCCGCGTGAAGCTTTGACCCACATTGGTGTTCCGTTAGAGGGTGTGTGTTGCTCTTCCTGCTTACGGCCTCTAAGAGGGAAGGATCCTTGTTGGAGGTCCCGCCTAGTTGTGTTACAAGTAAGGGGCCAAGAGGGAGATCCCCCGAGGGGACTTGCGTTGGGAGACAGACCAAAAGAGTTTCTAGCTGCACCGCATTGCCGCGGGCAGCTGCTGGAGTACCTACAATGGGGGCATTGCCTTGTGTCCTTGAGCACCACAGGGAAAACCTCAACGGAGGCTCCCGATACCTGGATGTAAAGGGAACCCCGGGACTTACCACAATTCCTGTTGTAGGCAGGCACGTGGCCCAGAAGCCTAAGGGAGTGAGGGTGGCGCTCTAACAGTTGTGTTATCTCAGGATAGTGTATCCACTGAGGTGGTGTGTCCTGATGTGTGTATGTTTTGGAGACTCTTTCTATAACCTACACACGTCACAAGTGTTTACTTTGGTGATCTGCATATGTCTAAGGTGGGCAAGAGGTGCTCATGATATGTGTACTGTGGCCAGTGTTTCCTATGGTGCACTGCTGCTGATGTTGTCTATGCATAATGTGTCATGCTGAAAGGTGATCCTACCAGTAGCTACTGGTCCCTAACTGTAATGTCTATCACAGTGGCCCGATTGCCGAAGTGATTTATGTAATCCTGTGAAGTCATAGCAAGTGCCTCGTGGCACGTGGATATATGTGATTGTGTTCTAATGTGTTTTTATGGATAATACAAAGGCTATTTTTATATAAACATGTGTGGAGTTTCTTTTGTGGTTTGCCTAGTGTGTCGCTGCTGTTTGTGTGTGTTGCGCAAACGCTTTACACATTGCTTCTGGGATAAGCCTGACTGCTCTGCCAAGCTACCAAGGGGGTGGGCAGGGGTTATCTTCAGCGTGTAACTCCCTTGCCCTGACTAGAGTGGTGGGTTCTGCCTGGCTTAGGTGCATACCCTATCCAACCAGGATCCCCATTTCGTTTTTCTGTTTAAGAAATTTTTATTGAATTTTTAAAAAAACGATAAAACACAAAATACATAAAGAATATAATCAGATAAAAAATCAAAATCGCACTTACAAATTGTAGTAAACCAGTAAATAAGAATCAGAGTACAATAAACCCATAGAGAGATCAAACAATATCAGAAAAGGAGAAAATAAGGAGAGAAAACGAACTAAGGAGAGAAAAGAAAGAAAAGTAAAAAGACGAGAAAACGGTCAAAGCAATAAAGAACAAAAAATCATAGCATATGAATCAAAGAATAGCAAATGTCCTAAGACCATATAATATATCCGGTAGATATACCAAATTAGGGAAGAGGAGTATGTAGAGAAAGATAAGAAGTGAAAGGTAGCCAGAGAAGATCAGATTTAATTTTTTGGGAGATGAGAGAAGGAGAAATTCTAGCAATACGGTGTTCGTCGCAAATAAAATTCCACCACATTAATAAAGATATTTTCGAATTATCTTTCCAAGCAGATAAAATAACTTTAAATGCTAATGCAATAAAAAGATCAAACAGTAAAGAGACAGATGAGGAATCATCCAACTCAGATGATGAAGAACCTAAAAAAACATTATGAAATGACAAATTTAGATTACAATCAAAAATGATCATACATTTTGACCACACTAATTTCCAAAAGTTAAACACATTAGAACAATCATAAAGGAGATGTCTCAAAGTGCCAGTATGTTTAGAACAGGACCAGCATAGTGGAGACGCGGACGACGAGAACTTGGAAATACAAACAGGGGTAATAACAGCTCTATTATAAATAAAATACAAGGATTGAGTTATACAAGCAGCTGCAGAAATTCTAAATAACTTGGTCCATAGCTTATCCCAGACATCTATAGTAAATGAGAGGGATAGGTCTACTTCCCAGGCCAACTCAATAGAGGATTTGGGTCTCTCAGTTGTGTGTGACAACAATAATTTGTAAACAAGAGCTGCTTTAGGTTTATGCAAGGAGAATAGACTGTATAATGGTGAAGGAGGAGTAAGGGATGGTGCGGGGACAGAAGAGTCAAAAGATGTTAACTGAGTTTGTAAAGCAGCTGAAATTAACAGATACTCGGAATGAGAGGTGTCAGGTAATTGGAATCGTAGCTGTAAATCCAGGAAGGAAATAACAGAGTGTTGAGAAATTAATTGATGAACAAAAATAATACCCTTCTCTTTCCAGTGTTTGTAGTAAAAGGATTTACCCTTGTAACGAAGAAATGTATTATACCAAAGAGTAGAGGAAAGGAAACATTGAAAAGGGGTTAAATCCTTAATGAATGTATTATATAATAGATTTTGGGAGTATTTTATAGTAGGGTAATGAGAAATGAAAGAGAAATTAGACATGTAAAGCACATTCTGAAATGAGAAGTCCTTTAAAGAGGAGCGCTCAAAAACAATCCAACGTGGTACAGGAGAGTCAGCGAAATCAAAGGATAGGGCAAAGGACTGTTTAATTATAAAAGCTGAGTGATACGCCTTAAAATCTGGGAAACGCACTCCACCTTCGGATTTAGGGCGCTTAAGTTTGAGAAGGGAAATACGTGGATGTTTCTTATTCCATAAAAATTTTATACAAATGGAATTAATTCGTGATAGATAAGAATTGGGGATGCGAATAGGCAACATAGACAAAATATAAAGGACATGAGGTACTATCATCTTTTTATAGTGTCCAATCTTCCCCACCAGGATAGAAATAATGGGGACCAGGTAAGAAGCAAAGATTGAATTTTAGTAATTAATGCAGCAAATGTAAATTTATTTGTGTCAGGTAGGGATGCAGAGAACCAAACTCCTAGGTATTTAATTTTCGTGGGGCACCAAGTAAAGTTAGTGTCATTAAACATATAATGATAACATAACGAATTCAGGGGTAAAACTTCTGTCTTAGAGAGATTCAGTTTATAACCAGAAATGCTGGAGTATAACCGTACCTCATCCATAAAGGGGGGAAGAGAAGTAGTTGGATTAGCCATATACACCAAAATATCATCAGCATAGGCAGATAATTTAATTTCTAATAAATTATAGGTAAAGCCAGAAATATGAGAATTAACTCGAATACGCTCAAGGAAGGGTTCAAGACACAGGACAAACAACAAGGGGGAGAGAGGACAGCCCTGACGTGTACCACGAGAGAGAGGAAAAGATTTAGGAAAATGATTGTTTACAAAAATACTGGCTTGGGGGCAGGAGTACAATAATTTAATATATGAACTGAAGGATGGACCAAAACCAAACCATTGGAGGGTTCTAAACATAAACTGCCAATTAATACGGTCAAACGCCTTTTCGGCATCTAGAGACAATGCTGCAAGAGGAGATTTACATTTTTTTGCAAGAGATATAATATTAGTAAACATTCGAGCATTATCAGCTGCCAATCTACCTTTAATAAAACCAACTTGATCAGTCTTAACCAGTAATGGAAGAAGAGTCTCCAGACGACTAACGAGAATCTTTGCAAATATCTTACAGTCATAGTTGATTAGTGAAATGGGGCGATAATTTTTGCATAAGGAATGATCTTTGTCAGGTTTGGGGATGATGATTATAAGAGCATCCATGAAGGAGCCAGAAGCCTTTGCATCATTAATAAAGGAATTGAACAGTGACAGCAGCTTAGGGACAAAAAGCGATGCAAAGGTAGAGTCAAACTCAACCGATAGGCCATCAGGCCCAGGGGCCTTAGATTTTTTTAGGGATTTAATGGCAGTAATTATTTCATGGGCAGTAATCGGAACCTCCAATAGTTCAAATTCACCAGGTAGGGAAGGGGGAGGAGGAAGGCCGGAAAAAAAGGTATCCAAATTTTGGTTGGAAGGGTTGGTGTCGTCAGAATATAGGGCCTCATAATAGTCATGAAAGATATTTGCAATATCGTCATCGGAGGACATCAACCTGTTAGTAGACTCGTCTAAAATGGGACCAATATTTTTACGCTCAGATTTGATCTTTAAATAATTGGCTAACATCTTGCCAGCTTTATTTTGGCCCCCATGATATTTAGATTTAATTTTAAGAAGAATATTACAAGCTTCCACAGTTGCAAGTTTATTAAGGTCAGACTTGGCTTTAATGAGCTAATGTAATGCAGAGGGTGATTTGGAAGTGAAATAATTATGCTCAAGAAGTTTAAGCTTTTGAAAAGAAGCTAAATACTTATTCCGAGCAATTTTCTTTTTCCTAGACACATAAGAAATAGTAAAAGCCCGAAAGGAGGCCTTAAAAGCGTCCCAATTATTAGAAACAGAGGTTGCTGAAGGATTGTTAAAAAGGAAAAACTCTTTAACAAAGGCAATAGCTTCAGTAATGTAGGTATTGTCTGATAGCAAAGCATTGTTAAGCTTCCAACGACTAGATTTTTGGAGGTTCAACGAAAGGTCCAGAACTGTAAGGACTGGAGCATGGTCAGAAATAAAAATTGAACCAATTTCCGAGGATTGAATCGTTGGGAGTAGGGATTTGCTAACTAATATGTAGTCAATCCTGAAACGCGTAAGATGCACATTGGAGAAAAACGTGAATTCCAGAGAGTCCGGGTTACATGTTTTCCAAACATCAAATAGAGGACGAGAGGTAATGGCCGATTGAAAAGCCTTATAGGACTTGTCAGGTTGGAATTTGGATTTAGATTGCCTATCAGAAAAAGGATCAATCCATTGGTTGAAGTCACCCCCAATAATAATATTAGGACAATCAAAGGTGGAAATTAGGACTTTAATATCATGCCAAAATTTGGGGTCAGGTTTAACCGGGCCATAAATATTCAGTAAGATCAAATCTTTGCCTTGCACAACAACCTTGGCCATTACCCATCGTCCATCCGAATCATTTTGCGTAGAAACAATTTGTACAGATAACGATTTGTGAAATAATATAGCAACACCCCCTTTCTTACTGGAGGCTGTGGAGTGAACAACCTGACCAACCCATTGTCTTTTCAACTTAAGAGATTCTTCTTCATTACAATGAGTTTCTTGAATGAAAGATATTTGAGAGTTAAGTTTAGATAAATGAGAGAGTACCTTCTGACGTTTGATGGGGTTGCCAAGACCAAAAAACGTTCCATGTAACAAACTTACACATAATGGAGGGACGGAGGGGTACAATATGGAAGGAGTTGAAACACTACAGGGAAACAGCTAGAAAAAAAGAGACACCATAATTGATTAGAATAAAAAACAAAGACAGTAACATAATACACAGTTCCAAAGGACATAAGTAATAAGCGAACTAACATTAGGTGGATAAAAAAGCAAACAAAGGCATAATATATCAAAGCAAAGAAAGAAAGCGAAGATAGAAAATAAAGGAAGAGAAGGTAGATCAAGGAAGAAAATCCAGACCTAAAAGACAAAAACGAAAACAAATGCATGGGGCGTAACAGCACCAACGAAAGACTGGACGGCAGAGGGCAAAAATGAAAAAACAAAAACATATTACACTACACAGCCGAATGAGAAAGAAAAAAAAGAAGCAAACAAATTAGAGGGCATTAGGGAACGGAATTAGAGCCAGTTGCAGGAAGTGAAGTGATGGATTGAAGGAACAGTTTCAGTTTAAGAGGGTCATCAAATGGGCGTGTAGAGCCTTCATGTGTGATTTTACACAAACAAGGATGGAGGATTCCGTAGCGGATATTCAGCTGTCTCATTTGAGGACGAAGTGCCAGAAATTCCTTTCTTCGTGCGTTGGTAGCATTTGATAAGTATTGTGAAATAAAGATATTGTGACCTGACCAAGTAAGGTGACGTTTTGATCTGGCAGCTGTGAGGACTCGCATTAGGTCAGTAAACTCTAGAAAAAGCATGATAATACCCCTTGGCTTAGAAGCATGAGGCTGAAAACGACCCAGGCGATGCGCACGCTGGATGTTCAAAGCAGGGTCAGGGGCGATACCTAAAAGTTCTGTCAAAAATTTCTTCAGAAAAAGAAGCATATCTGGGCCCTCAAGATTTTCTGGTAAACCATAAAGGCGTAAATTATTGCGCCTATTTCGATTTTCGAGGTCCTCAGTGAGGAGATTGAGACGATGGATTTCTTTTTCCAAAAGTGGGATTTTAGTAGAAATGTCCTGGACATCACTAATGCGCTGCTCCATGTCGAATACCTCAGCCTCCATAGTAATCCAACGATCTTCAATTAATTGGAGCTTCTCATTTGTAGTGGCCATGAAAGACTTAAGGCCATGTACTTCATCCAAAATAGTATCGAGAACCGGATTGTGAGATGATAGAATGGGTGAAGGAGGGTCATTTTTGGCTCTCTTGGATTTGGTGCCAGATGAAACTGCTCTAGTTGGCTGTGGGACTTCGCTAGCCATCTTGGAATGACAAGGTGAACGATAGGTGATTCTCAATAGGGACTTCTGTCTGCCCATTCGCCACCAAAATGACAATTCTATTGGTGGTATGCCCTTATGCGTAAAAATAGCATAGCAGTAGATAAGAGTCTCGGAAATATGACAAGCAAACAGTGAAAATAGGGCAAAAGAGAAAAAAAAAATCCAGTAGAAGAAGAAAATAGCGCAACTGGCAACAACTCTGAAGAGGTTAGTTCAAAAACCACGCTGCAGCTAGGGCAAACGATGAAATAAGGGTGAAAAAAAAATAATCACCATCCGCAATATTTCGGTGACAGCAAGCAAAAAGTCCTTTATTTATGGTAACACAGGAGGAAGAGCGAAAAAAGAGAAGAAAAAAACGTTGCAGCGCGACATTATCAAAGCGCCGGTTTACCTCATGAAATGCAGGCAGAAACGAGCAGTCCACACAAAATGGCGGCCGTCACTCGAAGTTGCTGAGGGAAGAGCATCGCCACGTTCTCCGGGCTTAGGAAGGCGAATTCCAAGGTGAGGACGGCACCAATCGCCGCACCAACCCTTTAGGACACCGAGCGCATCCTCCGTAGGTTCCCAACCGCCAGGTTACGGACTGTTGTTGATATAAAACCTCTGCATTAAAACGGAGCTCACGGGTCAGCCGACATCTTGACGCGGCGCGAGACCACGCCCCCCCAGGATCCCCATTTCTAACACCCATAATTATCATTTTTGTAAGTTGCGACACTGTCCTAAGTCCTGTCAATCTTTCTTTGCTCCCCTCCAGTGATCTCCTTCTCCACAGATAGGCTCACTACCAACCTCCAGCTGACCCCCTCATCTCTCCCTAGCACGTATCTCATAGGAATTTAATTTATTTTACAGTGCTACTCATACCAGTGTAGCATGTCAAAGCACTTTACATTACACACACATTATGACGAGTCAATGAATTATATATGTGTAACTCAATGAATAGGAAACGTTACTTAAGGCAATGAGGAGTCAGATCGTACATTCTGGTGGTCAGTGTATTTTAAAATTACTTGGTCTGGAGAAGCACAGATTCAGGATTTAAAACATAGCACAATGGCTAGGGTTGTCTTTACTGAAAAAAGGATCTCTGTGACAAAAACAGTGACCTACTGATCTATCTACTTAAAGTACAATTCTGTGATCGTGTTACAAGTGCTTTGCAGCAGGCATATAAACCCTCGCACTACCTTATTATGAGCCACAACTGCCAATAGACAAACTCTGATCCTTCTCCAGCGGGGACATTAATCACCAGAGTTATCTTGACCTTTTTATTGTTGCCTGAAAACTGCTGGACACACAAGGACCTCTGTGGCAGATGCTTTTTCATCCTATAAGATATTTCAAATCACTGCGCCCCTTAGCTCGTCGCCCAGTGCTGCGGCTCCGGTTGCAACACCGCAAAACCGGCCCTGACTTATTTTACATCGTCATCAAACATAATCCCAGTGATGAATTAAACTAATGAGCACTAAAGAGCACTAGAGAATCATGTGACCATCTTTCCTTCTGTTAAAGCAATCTCTTTGATCTGACCTCTTTGGCAGCAGGCAATTGGGTTTTCACTAATTCGCAGCAGCCTCTTTGTTTGCACTCTAGAAGAAACTTTAACAAGGACTGCAGCCCCTTTTATTTGCACTCTAGAAGAAGCATTAACAAGGACTGCAGCTCCTTTGTTATCACTCTAGAAGAAGCATTAACAAGGACTGCAGCTCCTTTCTTCAGGGAGTTCTCTTGTTTCTATCTTGAATGCAGGTCTGCTCCTCAGACTGCATTGTGTGATGATCCACCACTGCCAGGGCAGGATGCCATTTGAGATAATGTTATCCTCAGGGCTTTAAGTGGGAGGAAAAAACTGGGGGGAGGGGTCTCTTAAAGGGGCGTGTCTAATGTAATTAGGGGCGTGGCTTACACACTTAAGCTAAAAATCTGTTCTTAGCATAGTGTGCCGCCCAACTTGTATTTTGCTGTTTCGGTCATTGCATCCAGATATATGAAACAACAAGTAACATCATACCTACAACAAGTCAGGACCATTGGCTTTGTCAATGGCTGTTGTTAGTAGCATAAGATAAGTTAGCAGCAACTATGGCTCGTATAAAATATTCAAAAAGCTTTGACTTAAAGCCCTGGTGACACCACGACAAAGTTGCTGCTCCTGAGTTTCAAAAAGAGAAGGGAAATCCAGAGAGTAAATGGCTCTCTTTAAAGGATTTCCCTTCCCCTACAACATTCACCTGGCATGACGTCATGCCGTAACTTCTCCACTAGTGAGAAGTGAGCAGTGAGCAGTGTGGGCACATGCACATCGATGTGCCTGCGTCACTGCAGTCGTGAAAAAAAAACAGACCGCCGGTGCCAGGGCACAAAACAGAGCCTGATAGAGACCCGTTTCGAGGCCCCCTTTAAAAAAACTGCTGGTGCTCATACCCGGTGAGACCCGGCCCACTTAAAGCCCTGGGTATCCTTATTGTTCAACTTTAATAACAACTGCCCTGCCCTCTCTACTCTCTCCACGAGGGGCAACCTTTCCCCTGCGCCTGCCACCAGTCAACCCCAGCTTACATAGACTATATCTGGATTCTGTGCCAGGGTCAAGAAAACAATAAGCTGCAGTGGCAAAATGGCCCTTGTGCCTGGGCCATTGTGAAAGTTGCTTATTTATTTTCACTGTGGCATATTATGGAATATGTACAGAGGCGCAACTAGAGCCAAATTTCCGGGGGTAGGGGGGGCTCCTAAAAATGTGTGTGGGGGAGGGGGTAATTCTTCCAACAATAGGCTGAGTGGAGATGAAGGGGTGAAAAACAACGAAGCCTCGTTAACAAGTAAATGTTTTTTTAAAGACATGTGAAGTACTCAGGTGCGGCTGCGATGAGCTCAAAAACCGTCTTTGTGTGTGCCCGGGAAGCTGTCTCAGCCCGGGCTGACACACAAGACGGTAAGGGGGAGGGGGGCGAGCTGAAGCCCTTTGAGCCCTATAGGCGTTGCGCGCCTGGATATGTACACCTTCTGTGTGCCCAAATCCTCCTGATGGATCGGGAGCTTGCAGGTATGTTTAAATATTTCCATTATATCACTTAATGTTCACTGTCTTTTTAATGCTATCCTAATAACCTAAAGCTGATAGCCGGAAGGAAATCAAATGAAAGCTATGTTCTGGGCAGAGGCGGCTGGTAACGTTTGAAAATGGTGGACATAAAATGAAGCCACCAATTTTCCATTAGTGAGCAAATATGAGTAACTCGGAGATCTTTCCATCGGCAGCTGAGACCTAGACATTTTGACTGACGCCTGGTGGAGCTACCTCGCTAGCTAAATGGGAGATGGGCTATGGATTTCCCTCCTTGACCATCACCTACCCAGCCTGTCTTTGGGCAAACTCTCCTGCGTCTCTCTACTGGGCCTGCTCCCTTCACAAACTATGGTGGCCATCTTGGAGTGGTCATTCACTTTACCTATACTCACAATCCTGGTCCCTGCTATGTTTGTCCAATATCACATACTGGGTGATGTTGCCTATCTTCAAAATGGCGCCGGTCACGCGATTTCCGGTCTACGCCCTGTGTGGTCCCCAAAAGGTGAGCAGAGGGGCCGACTGGACATCAGACATTGTTTTCTTCCTCATCTTGTTTTTCTATGTTTATTGAATGCACTAGCAACGGATCTAACTGTAATGTAACTGCAATTGATTTAACACTGTAATAAGCCTTAATCCTCATGTAAAGCACTCTGATACCTCTGGGTCTAGCCTGGACTTCCCCGTCTCCTCACTGTATCTCCTACCCCCTCCCCACCTCTTCCCTCCATCATTCTTTGCTTGCCTTCCCTACTCCTTCCCTCTCTCCCCTGAATCTCTTTCCCCCTACCTGCTTTGTTTATCCTCGTGCCTATGCTCCGCTCAATCTCCCTCCCCGTCGCCCTTTTACATTATCCCCTTACCCTTCTACACACCTTGAACAAATGGATGGAACACGTAATTGACGTACCTTCTGTAATAATGTGTAATTTGTAACCTATGCAACCCTACCAGCCCGACTCCCTATTATGGCCCCCTATAGTATGCCCTTGTCCAAAGCACTCATACACCCCTTGTTGGGGATGGATCCAGCATTTTTGCCCTGGAGTCTCAGAGACTCTTCTGAGAGAGTCCACAGTGACAAGGCAGTCCCACATATTGGAGGTCTGGGATTGATCCCCTTACCACTGGGAACCGTCTCCTACCCTGCCGGAAGTCGGACACTGTGTTCACGCTGGGTTTTCTACCCCTCTCCCTCCTCCTTCATTCTTCTAAGTGTGCCCATGACCAAAGCACTCCTCTCCCAGTGTTGGGGAGGGATCCAGCATCTATGCCCTGGAGTCTCAGCGACCCTGCTGAGAGAGTCCACCGTGACAAGGGAATCACACAAAATGGAAGACTGGGAATGATCTCTTTACCGCGGGGAGCTGTCTCCCACCCAGCCAGACGTCAGACACAGTTACTTCCTCGTCTCCTCGTTGTGTCTCCTACACCCCCACCCTTTCCCTCCTTCATTCTTTGCTTGCCTCCCCCATTCCTTTCCTCCCTCCCCTGAATCGCTCTCCCCCTACTTGCTCGTTTTTTCCTTGTGCCAATTCTCCGCTTAATCTCCCTCCCCGTCGCCCTTTTACATTACCCCCTTACCCTCTACACACCTTAAACCAACGGATGTAACTTGTAATTGACGTACCTTCTGTAACAATGTGTAACTTGTAACCTATGTAACTCTCCTCATGTAAAGCGCTCTGATACCTCCGGGTCTAGCCAGCGCTATATAAAACTCAAATAAAAAATAAAGGAAAGATTGTAACAGGAGGACCTCTGGGGTGTGGTAGGTGGAATGGTGGCAGGTGGCACGAGCGAAGAGCCATTTCCTGACTTTTTTAGGCGCAAATACCCTGAACTGCCTGGGCTTGTAAATGAACATCTAAGGGAAGAAGTTGTTTACTTAGAAATTCCAGAGTGTGAAACAATATTTGATCAACATGTGAAAAAAGGCACAGAACATGTATACCACACGAACATCACATATCCCAAAAAGTTATCACTCATGGGCAAGCACATAGAGCAAAGTAACTAGACAAGACACACGGAACCACAGTTGTGTTTTTTGCAGCTATATATAGTGCAATCTTGGCTTAATTATAGTACAAACCTGGGCATTAGAGAGCGCTCAAATGTGAAAGGAAGGTTAAGTGTTTTGCCCAGTATCACGAGATTATGCAGATGCGGGGATTTGAAGCTGGTTCTTTGGTAGGAAAGTTGACAGCTCCAGCCGCTAGGCCACATTTCCATTCATCTTTTCTTAGGGCTGCCGTAAGCAGAATGCTAGAAACGCCCAAGTGATGACTAAGCAGAGAGGCAGGTTGTAACCAGAATTTTCTCATCTTTTCAAGCCATAAACAAGCAAAACTATAATAAAATTACACCAGAAACGAGCATAAAATTGGTCACAGGTGTCCGACAGATGTCTAGGAGAGTCATGTCCATTTCTGCTTTTCCGGTTAATCTTGATTGACTAGTTAGTAACTGAATCTAAAACCATGTTCCATATCTGAACTAGTTACAACCCTTTTAGACCTATGTTGGAAACCGGAAAATATTACGGACAGCTGTTACCTCGGGCCTGACAAGTATCCAAACTCAAACACAACAGGTCTCTGTGGGGCAAGTGTTCTATATGATGTGAGCAAAAATGCATACAAGAGTTAGTACTCAAATCCAAATTGTTTAGGTCAAGTAGAGAAAGATATGTGCCTTCTCCAACTCCCACCCTCTCAAACTGCTTGCATGCAGCTTTGCACCATGCAGAAAAAGCATAACACCCATGTCTCATAATGGAGACAAAATAAGTAACAGAATTTAGAGTGTCCAAGAACAGACGATGCTAATATGCCGTTATGTTATGTTACGTTACATTGTGTTATGTTATGCAGATTTTTAGAGCGCACTATCACCCGGGAGGTTATCCTGGAGCCGAGCAGGTGTGTGTGTCTACCCACACCTAGGGCCTAGTGGGACTACTCAGAAGGCCAGGTCTTCAGCTTCTTGCAGAATTCAAGAAGCGTGGAAGAGGCGCTTATGTGTAAAGGTGGTTCATTCCACGCTTTAAGGAGCAATACAGTAGAAGGCCGGATCTGGATTACCGTATGCGAGGAATGTGTGCAAGTGGGAGTCCAGACGAGCAGAGGTGTCTAGGAAGGTTTGTGAAAAGAGATGCAATTGTTGAGGTACGCTGGCCCTGTCTTATGTAGTGTAGTGCCTTGAAAGTGCGAATGAAGGATTTGAATTAGGCTGGTTTGTGCATTGGGAGCCAGTGGAGTTCCTTCAGGTGTGGTGGAAGGTGGGTACAGTGCAGGAGGTTTAGAGTGATTCTGGCCACCAAATTCTGAATGGTCTGCAGCCTTCTGGTGAGTTTTTGGTTGATCCGGGCATAGTGTGGCCCCATAGTCCAGCTTGCTTGTGACCAGGGCAGGCACAAGGTTTTTCTGGGTGCAGATTTTGAACCGTTTGAAAATATTCGTCTGAATCTCCAGGATATGGAAGTATGAGGCAGTAATGGCATTGACTTGTGCTGTCATGCCGAGTTTGTTGTTGCTGTAATCTCGAGGTTCTTGGCGAGGGTGGTGGGGGCGGAGGTCGGTCCTAGCTCTGTTGGCCACTAGGTGGAGTCTTATGGTGAAATGCTCTTGTTGAAATTCACTGTTTTGGTTTTGTCAGATTTCAGTTTTGGATAGTTGTTCTTCGTTCACTGGCTGATTTTAGTCATGCAGGCATTTAACCTAATCCGGGTGCTGGGCGTCTTGTCCATGAGAGAGAGAATGAGTTGCATGTCATCTGCATAAGATCCAGGAATATGTATGGATGCAAACACTAAGACCAGGTAAAAATATCAAGAACGTAAATATGTAGAGAACTATAACAACCTTTCAAACAAACAAAGAACGTGTGAAGCCAGCAGCTATAAACAAACTTTGTGTTCAATCTACTGAGCATGGCTTTGTCTAAAGGGCAATGTTTAATTCGAGCCAGTGGTACTTGATGAAGGGTCACGGCGCTCTTTTTTGAGGACCATCAGTTATTTTTGTGCACCCGACATTTAGAGGAAGAGTTGGAAAAACAAAGAAAAGAAAAGATGAAGGAAGGGAAAGAAGAAAAAAAGTCATAAAAGGAGAAAGCAGGACCTGCAAGAGTGAGATAAAGGGGCAGGATGTGTCTTGTAGTGGATCAAAGGTGCACAGGGTGGAATATAGACTATGCAGCCTTGGTATTCAGCACACCAATATTTAATAGCACAGGCTGCGGGCTTCTGAGCGGAGCCTTGGGTGCCGGCACTCATTCTTTTACAAATAAAGCACTGCTAAAGGGCCCACACTTGGCACTTTGCATAGTTTTGTGGGTCCCCTTATATACCTGTGTAAAGAAAAGAGTATGCAGTTCCTCAAAGAAAAGGCGGGGGGGTGCCAAAGGAAAGGAGAGACCGTGAAACAGAGGAATACCTCTATTCGGAACTAGGGTCCTCACACACCCAGCAAGCTAGGTGTCATGCTTCATCATATGGACCTGCTCCTCGTCGGGCCGGCGCTGCAATGCCCGACGGGCACCCTAAAAGGGGCTCTTTGGCGGAGATCTTCAGTTCCTGGCCGTATGATGCAGTGTGTGTGAGAGGGACCTAGTGGTGTAGATGTGAGTGCAGGTAAGTGAATTAAAACAAGTTAGAGAGTCCAAAAATAATTTTATTGGGGATGGCTCTCTACCTGAATAAAAAATGTGTGGGAACAGAATGGCAGCTAACTGATGTTAAGATTCAGTTTGGCTATGCTCATCTGCGCTGGTCGACATGTTTCTTGCCTGTTGGTCCTAGTGATCCGTGGCAATTCCTCAGGACCTAAAAGCTGTCAATAATCTACACTGGGTGGTAAGTACAGCTGTTACCTACTACCTGTTGTTAGGAAACGGTCTCGCCATCTGCCTAGGGAAACCTAAAAGGAGAGAAGATCATAAGCAAGGCATCCCAAGCAGAGGCAATGTAAAAAGTGGATGTATTTCACAGGTCTAGTTCACAAAGTGATATAAACCCCCTATTGACTAAATGGTCTAACATGACGTCTTTATACACCAAGTGTCAGTGACTCCATACAGTAAGTAGTGATAGACCTACAACTAGTGAAATTAAAAACCAATAAAAAATTAAAACAGAAGACTGTAATTCACACGTTATCCAAATCGATACTAGGATAGAGTGACTAAGGTGTTCTAGAGGCTCAAAGTGAAACTCATGGGACACTCACCTAATATGGTTTAGTACCATACTCCTATCCGTGGCCGTGGCGCCACCTGGACACCAAGACTCTGGTGTCCTAGTAAAGATAAAATGATACATGGGGTGACAACAACTGGTCCGACAAGTATTGAAGGCAAATATAAACATCAACTCTAAAGCCCATGTGTGGTCCAGTTACATGAGCTGCTGTGATGCGAGTCTCAGCCCGCTGGAGGTAATCAGATGATGGGATAGCACCACGGAGCAAACTTAAAAATAAATAAAGAAGAAGTCACAATAATTGTTAATGCCAAGGTCGGTCAGGGTATCAGCCAGTAGAAACCGCGTGACCGTTGACTAAAGGCACCAATTCACACTCGCTCGTACCACTCGGAGAGTCCGGGGCAAGTCCGGATCTGCCGTGAGTGTTTAATCGGCAAAATATCAAGGAACCACCAGCTCTCCCCAGTATCGAGTGAGACGCGTAATTGCGCCCGTAGTGTGTGTCCCGTGTCACTCACTAGCGAGATATTGTGACAGAATCTAAAATGGAGCAGGCACTGACAACAATGTGTCCAAGTCATGTATTGTCAGTTTGGCGGCGGAGATAAGATCACCAACAGATATCCCAATCAATGCTGAAAGCGCAAACACACCACTCACCTGACCAGTCAGTAGCCTCAGGGCGTGCAGTCATATCGCCGATCTACTTACTTTAAGGTTGTTGCAGGAAGTGCTATCAACCTACCCTCGCGCCACTCGACCCGGGAATGCTGATGGCCGGTGTGGTGCCAAAACAGATATACCGGCTGAATCGTTTAGCGGAGGGCGTGTCGCGGAGGGCGTGTCTAATACCCGGAAGTGTGTAGAATGCGTGAGTGTGGACACAGCCTCGCATGAGAATGTCAGACAATGGCGGCCATCTTGGAATGGTGTCTAGGTCCATTCAAGTATAAGTAACCCTTGGAAAACGAGTCTGGTGATACTCTCTGGGGTCTCCCCCCTGTGAGAGGACACTACCCCTGTGGATCCTGTGCTGTATGCCATCAAACTTCGGTGACTAAAGAGGTGGTTTTTTCAGACTCATTCACATGGAGGCTACAACGTCATACCAATTGCAACACCATGCAGTGTATTTATTTAATTACCTGCCCCTGTGAACAGAGATATATAGGCATGACCATGCGAACAGTAAAAACACGCATAACTGAGCACAAGAGCACAAGAGCAATGTGAGATGTCAGAGAGTCACCACTAAACTGTACACCCACTGCAAAGAAAACAACCACACACCAGACTCCCTTAGATGGGTAATCCTTGAGGCACATCCTAGGATTGCACAGAGAGCACTGTTCAAGATCGAACAGCGATGGGTGCATCGCCTTAAGACAGACCGAGAAGGCTTAAATGATCAGATCCCGTGGGCAGCACTTATGGACAGATAAAGCAGTCTTCCACGGTTCTTAGCGGCTTACACTTTCCGTGTCTTCACCTGGTTACTACTACCCCCATTTCTAGAGGGTCCCTTAGATTCCAGTGTATACAGACACCATTCTATGATGGCCGCTGTATTTGACACCCTATGTGGGATTCCAGCCATGCTGTTCAACTTTACTACCATACTCGTTTTATAAGGGTAACTTAGTCTTGAATGTACATAGACACCATTCCAAGATGGCCGCTGTATTTGACACCCTATGTGGGATTCCGGCCATGCTTTTCAATTTTATCACCAGACTCGTTTTCCAAGGGTTACTTATACTTGAATGGACACCATTCCAAGATGGCCGCCATTGTCTGACATTCTCATGCGAGGCTGTGTCCACACTCACGCATTCTACACACTTCCGGGTATTAGACACGCCCTCCGCGACACGCCCTCCGCTAAACGATTCAGCCGGTATATCTGTTTTGGCACCACACCGGCCATCAGCATTCCCGGGTCGAGTGGCGCGAGGGTAGGTTGATAGCACTTCCTGCAACAACCTTAAAGTAAGTAGATCGGCGATATGACTGCACGCCCTGAGGCTACTGACTGGTCAGGTGAGTGGTGTGTTTGCGCTTTCAGCATTGATTGGGATATCTGTTGGTGATCTTATCTCCGCCGCCAAACTGACAATACATGACTTGGACACATTGTTGTCAGTGCCTGCTCCATTTTAGATTCTGTCACAATATCTCGCTAGTGAGTGACACGGGACACACACTACGGGCGCAATTACGCGTCTCACTCGATACTGGGGAGAGCTGGTGGTTCCTTGATATTTTGCCGATTAAACACTCACGGCAGATCCGGACTTGCCCCGGACTCTCCGAGTGGTACGAGCGAGTGTGAATTGGTGCCTTTAGTCAACGGTCACGCGGTTTCTACTGGCTGATACCCTGACCGACCTTGGCATTAACAATTATTGTGACTTCTTCTTTATTTATTTTTAAGTTTGCTCCGTGGTGCTATCCCATCATCTGATTACCTCCAGCGGGCTGAGACTCGCATCACAGCAGCTCATGTAACTGGACCACACATGGGCTTTAGAGTTGATGTTTATATTTGCCTTCAATACTTGTCGGACCAGTTGTTGTCACCCCATGTATCATTTTATCTTTACTAGGACACCAGAGTCTTGGTGTCCAGGTGGCGCCACGGCCACGGATAGGAGTATGGTACTAAACCATATTAGGTGAGTGTCCCATGAGTTTCACTTTGAGCCTCTAGAACACCTTAGTCACTCTATCCTAGTATCGATTTGGATAACGTGTGAATTACAGTCTTCTGTTTTAATTTTTTATTGGTTTTTAATTTCACTAGTTGTAGGTCTATCACTACTTACTGTATGGAGTCACTGACACTTGGTGTATAAAGACGTCATGTTAGACCATTTAGTCAATAGGGGGTTTATATCACTTTGTGAACTAGACCTGTGTAATACATCCACTTTTTACATTGCCTCTGCTTGGGATGCCTTGCTTATGATCTTCTCTCCTTTTAGGTTTCCCTAGGCAGATGGCGAGACCGTTTCCTAACAACAGGTAGTAGGTAACAGCTGTACTTACCACCCAGTGTAGATTATTGACAGCTTTTAGGTCCTGAGGAATTGCCACGGATCACTAGGACCAACAGGCAAGAAACATGTCGACCAGCGCAGATGAGCATAGCCAAACTGAATCTTAACATCAGTTAGCTGCCATTCTGTTCCCACACATTTTTTATTCAGGTAGAGAGCCATCCCCAATAAAATTATTTTTGGACTCTCTAACTTGTTTTAATTCACTTACCTGCACTCACATCTACACCACTAGGTCCCTCTCACACACACTGCATCATACGGCCAGGAACTGAAGATCTCCGCCAAAGAGCCCCTTTTAGGGTGCCCGTCGGGCATTGCAGCGCCGGCCCGACGAGGAGCAGGTCCATATGATGAAGCATGACACCTAGCTTGCTGGGTGTGTGAGGACCCTAGTTCCGAATAGAGGTATTCCTCTGTTTCACGGTCTCTCCTTTCCTTTGGCACCCCCCCGCCTTTTCTTTGAGGAACTGCATACTCTTTTCTTTACACATGACTAAACTGGGCATGTATGCTGGACCTCCTTGAATAAAAGCCCATCAGTCCCTCTCTTGTTTACATAGTCTAGTGCACGGGTAACCCCCGTGGGACAATATTTAGGATACCACACGGTGTAATTACACTGAGTGGACCACTCTCACACTTAAAGCACCGCCAATCCAACGGTTGCATTGTGTTGACCTACCTGCCATGGAGGACAACCTGGGGCTTAGCTTCAATGATGAAGCAGTAGCCGATATTTTAAGAAAAACTCCCTCCCTTCTTGGGAGTGGGGGTTCTGTGGCCTCAGGGTCACAAACAGAAGACTGGACTTCTCTAACCACGTTGAAAAGGGAGTGGATTAAGATCACACTACATGGGGCCCTTATGACGGAATATTTAAGAGCGAATATTGCGCCTAGTGGACTCATTATTAACGTCTTCCCTAGACTTTTCTTGGAAGACCCTACTTTCAAGAAGGAATGGAGTCTAGTCTCGTGGAAATGCACGAGAGATCTCTTGGTTCTCATTATCAACACGGCCCAGAGATTAGCAGACGCCCTATTAGTGAGGATACAGGCAGCGGAGAGTGCACTTAAATCCACGACCCAGAATACCGCATTTAAAGCAAAACTGGTGGAAATAAACAATGAGATTGCTGAAAACAAAGAGTATCTACTCAAATTGAAGATCAACAAACTTCAGAAGGACATTCAGAAGTTTGATAAAGAGAAGATCTTTCCCTATTTGAGAGCAGACTTTCAGGCAAACAAGAATAGCTACTCATCTGATGAGAGTCCCGACAATTCGAGAAGGGGGTCAACGAGCAGTGACTCGAGTTCCAATAGTTGGGGAGGGAACCAACAGAAAAGGAACTATCAATCACCTTACCCTGTTTATAACAACGCCCCAGTCTATACGGGTCCACCACAACCTCCTTTTTGGCAGTTCCCTATGTTTCCACATGGCCAGCCCCAATTCTATCCCCCTGGCAACCCTCCTTTTTTAGACAGAGGTTGGGGCAGAGGAAGAGGTCGAAAAAGAGGGCCAACCAAAGGAGTTCAGTGGCAGGACCAGGAACAATTCCAGTCAGCACCCAGGGGCAGAAACAGAGGGAAAAAGAATTAGTGGTGAACCTGTCAGACAGACCCTTGAGCCGTTTGGAGGAGGAAGTCCTCGAGAAAGGACTCGGTTATGTCCCCACACCGAGAACTGACAATTTCAGGGACAATTGTGAGATTCACGACTTCCTTAGAAAAATACGTCTCAAGGCATTCTTTCAAGACCAACCAGCCACTGAGTCCATGGACACGGGGTTGCGTAATCCATCTAGATTTACCCCCACTAACAACATGGTGCCCCCCGAAGTACTCACATTTGAGAAAGCTGTGCTTCGTGACTTGGGGTCAATTCCTTCTAGGGGATTTTATCACAATATGTCCAATGCGGAGTTGACAGCAGCTAACACCCTAGCCAATGATAGTAGCATTATTATCAAACAGGCAGATAAGGGAGGAGCGACGGTGATACAGAACGTCACTGACTATGACCGAGAGTGTAGACGCCAACTTGACAACACTAAGTACTACACCCCCATCTCCGTTGACCCCACACCTAGGCTTACCACTAGGATCGCGACCATCACTTTTGAAGCTGAGAGTAATGGATGGATCAGCAAAAAGGAAGCTGAATTCCTCAATACCAGGGAGCCTAGGACCCCGTACTTCTACACTTTACCCAAGATACATAAGGGCACCACACCAGTCCCGGGACGACCTATTGTATCGGGTATAGGTTCACTCCTGGAACCCCTCTCAAGATTTGTTGATCACTTCTTACAGCCTCTGGTTAAAAAAACTCCATCTTACATCCGTGACACTACGGACATCTTACAAATCATAGAGGAGACACATGACACGAGCAATATCGACCTCCTGGTAACGTTGGATGTGGAGGCATTGTACACGAATATCCCCCAACGTGCCACCTTGGTGGCAATCGAGAATGCACTTATGAAAGAGGAATGGACATCACCTACCCCTATTCCCTTTGTGATGGAGTGCGCCACACTGGCTTTAACTGAAAACTACTTTGAGTATAATTCACAGCTATTCCACCAATCACAGGGTACATCGATGGGGAGCACCTTCGCCCCTAGTGTGGCCTGTATTTACATGGCCAGCTTTGAGGAGGAAGTCATCAGGCACCCCAGTAATCCCTTTATCACTAATCTAACTTTGTGGAGGCGTTTTATTGATGACATTTTGATCTTCTGGAAGGGGGACCAGCAGACATGCCTAGCATTTTGCGATTGGATCAATGCCCAGAACCCGTTCCTGAAATTTACACACACTATCTCTGACTCTAATGTACCCTTCTTGGATCTCATGGTCACACTAGGGGACACAAGCCTGAGCACCACGCTTTACAAAAAGCCTACTGATAGGAATAGTTTACTCTTATACAGTAGCCATCACCCCAAGGCCCTTAGGGATAATTTGCCCTTTGGGCAATTCCTCCGCCTGAGGAGGAACTGTTCTAACACCAATGACTACTTAATTGAAGCTGACCAGTTGAGTAAGAACCTTAGGAAAAGAGGCTACCCTGAGAGCCAAGTAAAAAACTCATTGAAAAGGGCTCGCAATAACCCGCGAGAAGTTCTACTACAAACTAACAATAAGGAGAGGACAGAAACTTTAACCTGTGTCACATCTTTTACTCCCAATTCCACTACCATCAAGGGTATAATCAAGAAGCATTGGGGAATAATCACTGCAGGTGACCTCACTATCCCGCCCCCTCGCTTTGCATTCAAGCGCACACAAAATCTGAAAGATATTCTTATCAACACGAGGCCTAGACAGACTCACCACCATGACCAAAACACTCTCTGGGGTCTCCCCCCTGTGAGAGGACACTACCCCTGTGGATCCTGTGCTGTATGCCATCAAACTTCGGTGACTAAAGAGGTGGTTTTTTCAGACTCATTCACATGGAGGCTACAACGTCATACCAATTGCAACACCATGCAGTGTATTTATTTAATTACCTGCCCCTGTGAACAGAGATATATAGGCATGACCATGCGAACAGTAAAAACACGCATAACTGAGCACAAGAGCAATGTGAGATGTCAGAGAGTCACCACTAAACTGTACACCCACTGCAAAGAAAACAACCACACACCAGACTCCCTTAGATGGGTAATCCTTGAGGCACATCCTAGGATTGCACAGAGAGCACTGTTCAAGATCGAACAGCGATGGGTGCATCGCCTTAAGACAGACCGAGAAGGCTTAAATGATCAGATCCCGTGGGCAGCACTTATGGACAGATAAAGCAGTCTTCCACGGTTCTTAGCGGCTTACACTTTCCGTGTCTTCACCTGGTTACTACTACCCCCATTTCTAGAGGGTCCCTTAGATTCCAGTGTATACAGACACCATTCTATGATGGCCGCTGTATTTGACACCCTATGTGGGATTCCAGCCATGCTGTTCAACTTTACTACCATACTCGTTTTATAAGGGTAACTTAGTCTTGAATGTACATAGACACCATTCCAAGATGGCCGCTGTATTTGACACCCTATGTGGGATTCCGGCCATGCTTTTCAATTTTATCACCAGACTCGTTTTCCAAGGGTTACTTATACTTGAATGGACACCATTCCAAGATGGCCGCCATTGTCTGACATTCTCATGCGAGGCTGTGTCCACACTCACGCATTCTACACACTTCCGGGTATTAGACACGCCCTCCGCGACACGCCCTCCGCTAAACGATTCAGCCGGTATATCTGTTTTGGCACCACACCGGCCATCAGCATTCCCGGGTCGAGTGGCGCGAGGGTAGGTTGATAGCACTTCCTGCAACAACCTTAAAGTAAGTAGATCGGCGATATGACTGCACGCCCTGAGGCTACTGACTGGTCAGGTGAGTGGTGTGTTTGCGCTTTCAGCATTGATTGGGATATCTGTTGGTGATCTTATCTCCGCCGCCAAACTGACAATACATGACTTGGACACATTGTTGTCAGTGCCTGCTCCATTTTAGATTCTGTCACAATATCTCGCTAGTGAGTGACACGGGACACACACTACGGGCGCAATTACGCGTCTCACTCGATACTGGGGAGAGCTGGTGGTTCCTTGATATTTTGCCGATTAAACACTCACGGCAGATCCGGACTTGCCCCGGACTCTCCGAGTGGTACGAGCGAGTGTGAATTGGTGCCTTTAGTCAACGGTCACGCGGTTTCTACTGGCTGATACCCTGACCGACCTTGGCATTAACAATTATTGTGACTTCTTCTTTATTTATTTTTAAGTTTGCTCCGTGGTGCTATCCCATCATCTGATTACCTCCAGCGGGCTGAGACTCGCATCACAGCAGCTCATGTAACTGGACCACACATGGGCTTTAGAGTTGATGTTTATATTTGCCTTCAATACTTGTCGGACCAGTTGTTGTCACCCCATGTATCATTTTATCTTTACTAGGACACCAGAGTCTTGGTGTCCAGGTGGCGCCACGGCCACGGATAGGAGTATGGTACTAAACCATATTAGGTGAGTGTCCCATGAGTTTCACTTTGAGCCTCTAGAACACCTTAGTCACTCTATCCTAGTATCGATTTGGATAACGTGTGAATTACAGTCTTCTGTTTTAATTTTTTATTGGTTTTTAATTTCACTAGTTGTAGGTCTATCACTACTTACTGTATGGAGTCACTGACACTTGGTGTATAAAGACGTCATGTTAGACCATTTAGTCAATAGGGGGTTTATATCACTTTGTGAACTAGACCTGTGTAATACATCCACTTTTTACATTGCCTCTGCTTGGGATGCCTTGCTTATGATCTTCTCTCCTTTTAGGTTTCCCTAGGCAGATGGCGAGACCGTTTCCTAACAACAGGTAGTAGGTAACAGCTGTACTTACCACCCAGTGTAGATTATTGACAGCTTTTAGGTCCTGAGGAATTGCCACGGATCACTAGGACCAACAGGCAAGAAACATGTCGACCAGCGCAGATGAGCATAGCCAAACTGAATCTTAACATCAGTTAGCTGCCATTCTGTTCCCACACATTTTTTATTCAGGTAGAGAGCCATCCCCAATAAAATTATTTTTGGACTCTCTAACTTGTTTTAATTCACTTACCTGCACTCACATCTACACCACTAGGTCCCTCTCACACACACTGCATCATACGGCCAGGAACTGAAGATCTCCGCCAAAGAGCCCCTTTTAGGGTGCCCGTCGGGCATTGCAGCGCCGGCCCGACGAGGAGCAGGTCCATATGATGAAGCATGACACCTAGCTTGCTGGGTGTGTGAGGACCCTAGTTCCGAATAGAGGTATTCCTCTGTTTCACGGTCTCTCCTTTCCTTTGGCACCCCCCCGCCTTTTCTTTGAGGAACTGCATACTCTTTTCTTTACACATGACTAAACTGGGCATGTATGCTGGACCTCCTTGAATAAAAGCCCATCAGTCCCTCTCTTGTTTACAACATCCCCTTATATACCTGACACAAAACGTACCAAAGCTTCCCAAATCGGCACTGTTCAGCCTCCATGTTGAGTGGTTTGTACACACCTTCACTAAATTGCCTGTCACAATGGGATGCACATTACGTCCAAAATCAACACTTACTGATCCCTGCCTGCACATGGACTGCAGTCTGCCCACCAAGCACAATGCTGTAACACTGTCTATGTATGCACACTGCATTATTGAAATAAAAGTGGGTTGCACAGAACTTTGAATTTTTTAAAGACCGTAGCTCTATACAACCAGATGTGATGCACTCATACCAGAAAGATTTATTGTAGAATGGTAAAGGCTGCAGATGTTGAAGCACACAGTTGTGGAGTGCAGTGAAGTTAGCACAGCAGTCAGTCTCAGTAGGTGTGAATGGTTCAATGTGAGTGAGAATGAGTTGGGTGAACAATCATGAGTGTGACAGAATGTGATGTTATGCTTTTGAGTCTGCTGTGGGTCCAGGCCTACACTTCTTGGCTTATAAAAGCACTCATAGAAAAATGCTGACACTGGCCTAGTGGAGGCAGTTCTTAGCAGGCACCTGTGAGAAAATACTGGCACTGGAATACTACATGTAATACTTGGCATGGGGCACTGGTGGAAATATGCTGGCACTGGCATACTGGAGGAAATTCTTTGCAAAATGGGGTCACCTTTAGCAAAATACAAGCTGGCTAGTGAGATTGCCTCACTATTATGTTTGCGTCATTTTTGGCCGTAAGGTCACCCATAGCATACGGGGACTCCCATGACAAAATACTGGCCCAGGTAAAAGATTGGTATTTATAATATATGAGGACACCCATTGCAATTTTTGCAAAAAATGGTGCCAACTCATGGAGAGTGTCAGGTCCCATTGGAGCGGCAGACCATGAAATGACTTAAATAGTTCATACGTGCACTTTTCAGAGGATGCAAGGTCTTTGGCTTTTTTGCAAACACAGGTGAAAGTTGTGATTAACAATAAGGAGTAATTTAAGCCAACAAAATAGTTAATATTCAATATGTATGGCTTCTGCCAATTAATTCATGTGTTGCACTAACCCGTCATGGGTAGTGTCCCTCTGTACGCACAGCGCTGGTGGGTAACAAAGTTACCAAATGTAACACCAATGGAAATTAAATCAAAGTTCGTTTAATCACGATACAATGCTCTTTGTACTTGAGTTTAGAATTTCACATGTTATTTCAATAGCGGTACCAACGGAAATCCCCAATGCATTTCGGGTTAAAACCCTTCATCAGGAGGAATCCTATAAAAGAAAGAAATAGGAGACGATGTAGCATACCCCGTCAGGGATTCAAAAAATCAATAGTAATGACGAAAGCTGTGAGAGTCTCTAAAGTGAACCAGTGTGGAACTAGAAACAAGAGGCTTAGTTGTGAAGAATCAAAAGGAGGGTTTGAAAATTAGACCCAAATATACCGATGTGATAAATTCAAAGCGTATAAACACGCCAAAAAGTGCACCGAAATATAAGTGGTGGCGAGTTGAAGAAATAAGCCAAAGGGTAGAATAGACCCAAATTCCAAAGCCAGATACGAAAATTAGTTAGAGAAATTACCTCGGTTCACGCGTTAGACGGGCATCGTCAAAATGCTCTGATACGGAAGAGTGTTGTTGTGCGTGTGACCGAGTTATACACGGAAATCGAGTTGTAAACAGAAAAAGAGGACTGAAAATATGGCGGCCATCTTTAAAGAGGAAAGTGCGCTTAATGAAAATTTGACGATGTCAAACCGTGACTGTGACAGGAATTGTTAGAAAGAAGTGAATGTGGGTTTAAGAGTATTACAAAGATCCGGGGTGAGGTGAAATAGTTAAAGTATGGGTAATGAAGGAATAGAGGTTCAAAATAAAGGTTCAAAATACAGTATGGTGATTTAAATGAAGTTATATCGAGAACAATAAAGTTAAGAAAAATCAGAAAAAAGAAAAAAAGATCCAGGAATAGTTGGAATAAGATGATGACTGCAGATGCAGAAAAAGTAAGAGTAAAGTAAAATGAAGTTAACAAGTGATACTGAGGAAGAGACTGACACGTGAATTGAATAGGAGTAGGTTAAGAGTGAATAGACAAATAAAATGAAAGTGAATGTCATTCAAATGAAATTAAAAACTGAGCATAAGACATTTAAACATTAAACATTAATGCAGGCACCTATACAAGTTCAGATAAAGCAACTGAGTTCGATACGGTCATTCAGTCCAAAGGGTACCATGGAATTCATTTTGTATATCCAAGATGTTTCTCTTTGAATCAAAAAATGTTTATTGTCACATCCTTCTTTTAATGGAACAGTCTCACACACTAGAAAACGCAGTTGGCTGACGTTGTGTTTGTGTTCATTGAAGTGTGCAGCTACGGTGGATTTCAGGTTGTTATTGCGAATGTTACTCTTGTGTTCATTCAACCGGGTTTTCATTTTTCTTTCAGTTTTGCCGATGTACGGCAAGCCGCATGGACACTTTAACATATACACAACGTTTTTAGAATCGCAGGTCGCTGAAACAAAAAGCTTGATATTGTGGCCCTTGGTTGGATGCTGTATGCTATTGCCTAAGATGATGTTGTTGCAGTTTCCGCAATTGTGACAAGGTATGGTACCCTTGTATTTAGAAAAAACCTGTGGAGAGCATGTTGGTTTCAGTAATTCCATAAAGTTTTTGCTCCTTTCGTAGGCAAACAATGGTTGATCCGAAAAAATCTGATTGAAGTCAGACTCCATTTGTAGTAGAGGCCAGTGTCTGAGAACAGATTTCCTGATGTTAAAGCTTTCAGTGGAATACTTTGTGACCATAACGATTCTTGAGGACGATTTCAAAGATGTTGATTGTTTTTCCAACAGCGTTTTCCTTTGTTTGTTTAGAGATTTGTCAATTGCTTTAGCAAAAATTTGTGATGGATAACCTCGTTCTACAAAGCGTCGTTCCATGTCCAAAGTTTGTTGTGTGAGTTGTTGAGGTTCAGACCGTTTTGTACGATAGATGTTACTTCCCTCTACACTTCAATCCCCCATGACTTGGGGTTAGAGGCTACGGAACACTTTTTGTTACAATCACAGACACCGTATGATTTACAGGTTTTTTTGATGGAGCTAGTACATTTTACACTGTATCACAGTTACTTTTGTCACAACAACCAATTTTTTCTTCAATTGAATGGAACATCCATGGGTAATTGTGCAGCTCCTTGCTACGCCAACCTGTTCATGCACAAGTTTGAGTTGGATCACATACTTCACACCACACCTTGGGAGAGTCATTTGTTACTGTTTGTCCGCTACATTGATGACATTTTTTTAATTTGGAGAGGCCCCAAGACCACATTGACCGAAGCTATTGTGAATCTCAATACCATCAACGACAGGTTGAAGTTCACCTCTCACATCAGCGACACACACATAAACTTTTTGGACGTTTCCATCTACATCATTGATCAACACATCCAAACAACACTTTACAGGAAGGACACGGACAGAAATAACTTGTTACACTATCTTAGTTTTCACCAGCCTTCACTCAAACGTCACCTACCATATTCACAAATTCTCAGGATAAAACGAATCACGTCTGAACCTCAACAACTCACACAACAAACTTTGGACATGGAACGACGCTTTGTAGAACGAGGTTATCCATCACAAATTTTTGCTAAAGCAATTGACAAATCTCTAAACAAACAAAGGAAAACGCTGTTGGAAAAACAATCAACATCTTTGAAATCGTCCTCAAGAATCGTTATGGTCACAAAGTATTCCACTGAAAGCTTTAACATCAGGAAATCTGTTCTCAGACACTGGCCTCTACTACAAATGGAGTCTGACTTCAATCAGATTTTTTCGGATTGAGGAAATATGAATTTTGTGATCAGTTATGTCCCCTATCGTAGACCCCAACGGCTCCATGTGCATGCTATAAGTACATGTATGTTCCCTCCAGTTCCAGTTATGAAGACGCAAATACATGTGCGTCCACCGTCAACATGTCCTCTTTCAGATCCGCCATGAATGGGTCAGATATTCCATTCCTAAGTATGAAAGGCCACCGACTTTATGTGGTTCACTTTCCACATTTTACAGATTCAGGCGAGTAGGCCCTGAATTCTGCCATCAAGCCTTTTCCTGCCTTCTGCCTCTGACAGCTCCAGTCCGAGCCCGCATCTGTATCCATGAACTTTGTCCTACTCTCTGCGCGGCTAACGGTGCCTGATCCGGCCTATTGCCTGCCAAAAACTGTATTTCACCTTCAAGATTATCTGCTTCGCTCCTCATCCGATGCATTCCTGTCTAGTAGTTTAGGTAAACATTCTTCCAGCTACCGTGCAAAGGGCCAGGCCTCACTGTCCTCATGCAAGTAATTCATAGCCCCTGTTACCATGGAAGATTCCTGCCCCCTCGCATCTCATGTAGACACTTAGACGCTTGTACACGCACTAACAGTCAGTATAGAATAGATTCTGTCCGAGAGACCTTTCCTTTTGGATAATACAGTTCTTTAAACATAAGATATTGGATATGATTTGGGATTAGGTTGACATGACCCCTCAGACTTCTGTCTCCACATGTAGAGCTAAATGTCAAGTCCCCTTCACCCTCTAGTTGCACGTCAATGACACATCATGCGGCTGCGCGCGCATCTCTGCCAAGTATTTCTGCTGACATTGCAGGATTCTCTCATGGATCCACCCACTTGTGACATCATGTTTAATGACGTATTTAGTTACGCCTATGTTTACGCCTTTTTTCATTACGTATGTGTATCATTATCTGTATTATCAGCTGTTACGCCTCTTGCATCTGTCTTAATGTAATACTTTTCATATAAATATCATTACTTGTCAATAATGTATTGCCTTCCCTTCCTGAACCTTCGTGGTGATGGAATTTGAAGCCTACAGTTCAAACTGTAATTCCTTTGTAGAGGAATAAAGCCTTTTAGAACCTCTAATACCACGGATTCTGCCTCTTATTTTTACTGAGTTATTCTTACTAGACTTTACCGCATAAAAAATAGTACCGGTAATGAAATATTTACCACATAAATTGGCGCCCGAACAGGGACACTTTCTCATCTCACGCGCCGGAGGTGCGTTGCAGGCCCGGTCTCCTGCCACAGCTGAACGGACAAAAAACGCGTACCTGCAGGATTTCCTGTATCTCCCTCCGGCCAAGCGGGGGTGACTGAGGCTGCGATCAACACCCAGACGAGGCGGTGAGAAGTGCGAAGTATCCCGACCAGAGCCTAGCTGAGAGAGCAAGATCCGAGGTATACAGAGGCCCACCAGGTTCCGAAGTTCCGAGTCCAGTCGAGTCCAGTCCGGTCCAGTTTCAGTTCAGTTCCGAGGCCTTCCGTTCCGCGCTACCCGGTGAGTACCATTGCCGGGGAGGCATTTAAACGTGCACATAGGTTGTGCCGGTCAAGACGGGTTTGGGTACACAAATCCGGTCTGCACTGTTTCAGCAGTGTATCTGTACTGTTTAGCAGTATATCTAGTATGTCTTGCATATAATTCAGTATTATCTAGTGTTAGTATTATGTCAGTGATTAGTTTTCTATTAGTTATCATCGTTCGTTAAACTGTTAAATGTTAAATGTTTTAATACGTTCTACATATTGTGGTGTGAATGATTGTTCATTATTGTGTTTATTGTATTAACAGTGTTCAAATAATAAGGTCTAAAAATGCCGCTCTTTTCAAAATTAAGACAGATCAAAACCAGAAAAGGGGTACTCGAAGAGGCTGTTCCCATTCCACCTAGGGACACTCCAGGGTACTTTATGTATCATAAGCATGGCCTAGATGCCGTATTATTTCTTGATCTATGGGTGAACTACACCAAGGATTTGCCAGAAAGTCAGAGGTGGCCCGCAGCTGGGACCTGGGATGCAGATTGCATCATGAGAGTAGAAGAAGAATTATGGAAAAAGAAAGCTAGACAGTCACAGAAAGATGCCATTGAATTATGGCGTAAAGAATCATATAGACGTACAGAAAAAGCGCTCAGACAGGAAGAGAAAGGTAGGGAGAATTCGAATAAAACCCGAGAAAATTTATTAATTGAGGAAGGTACCCGAGTAAAAGCAGAACAAGTAGACAGACAACGAAACACTCTTATGAACGGTATGTATCCTCTTTTGGCCGAAGGGTTACCTCAGGCCACCCCGGAGATACCGAAAAACTTGACACCCCCATTGCTCCCGATAAAAGCGCATCCCAAAACAGCAAAGGATATTTTCCTTTCTTCCTATTTAGATGATGTAGCTCCTGAATATGCTAATGTTCCGCCACACGCACCGCCCACCGATGGTGCTCAACGCCAAGATCATCCGTCTGTATCCCCGCAACAACAAACTCCTACGCACATTCCCACAGGTCCATCTGTTTCTACCGCTTTTCCTACATCTACAGTTTCTATCTTACATCCAACAAATCCTTTCGTGCCTAGCACCTCAGACGGCGCGACGGGAGGTACGACAGAAATTTTTGCCACGCCACCCCGAGGAAATAAATTGTCCCTTAGAGATTTAGCATACGAACGTACACCTCAACTAGCAACTTCAGACTTGTTTAAAGAGCATCTAGTGGATTGTAGATATGATCCTGTGCCCGGTAGACGGGACGGTATGCTACTGTCCTCACTACGTATACGACGAGCTTCAAGGTATTTAGCGACGCTACCAGGAATGGTGGCACATTTAGACAATATATATCACTTTGTCCAATCAGGGCGAGGCCCTGAAAGTATTGACGAAGCCATGGAATACCAGAAAGTGGATGTACAGAGACAACTGTTACGCTTCTTCATAAATTGTGTGATCAGAAACCTAGACAGGCCTGAGATAGAGCAGAAGGAAATGCAAGTACTTACCAAATGGGGTCAGAATATATCAGAAGGGAAACATGATAAACAGACATGTATAGCAGTTATGTGCCGTAAGATCCGCAAAGAAGTAGAACGAATACATACAGAAAGATTAGAGTCAGATCAACATGAATCAGAGGGAGAGGAGGACGAAATGCCTACAGGACAATTAGAAACGATGGCTTATGTAGGTAAAGGAAGATCTTTTAATAAAACCAGATGCTTTAATGATCCGATACGTCCGATACGTCCAGAATGTAACAGACATCTTCAAGCCCCTATGTCAAATACAAGGTCTCCTGAACACCTATTCCAAGCTGCTGATAAACTACTCCGAGACCGAAGGGGGTATCATATGCTCGATTCCATGGATGAACAAGAATTAGCCAGGTCAGCAGTACAATGGGCTGACAGTCCCGGCAAATACAGTGATGATGCACTAGCACACACGTTTCTGAACCTTGCCCCAGACGAACAGCGTTTAGCTAGTATATACATGATTCAACACCTCCTTATATTATATAAAAGCCAACACTCCGATCCTGGACCCTTACCTGACATATTGACCGAATTACTCACGAATAAATGGAGAGGGTCAGGTACTGATTTAATTAAAGAAATTCTAGAATTTCGAAACCAGTATATAGTTTTCGTATACCCAGAACACGTTCCAGTTCCCACTATGGGAAGAAAAATGTATCACATAGATAGACAGAATCCGTTACGCGAAGTACACCCAATCAGGGGTGAAGATAATAACTTTACACACGTGTTTGTGTACACGCCTATAACTAAAATTGAATTATTAGAAATGAAGAAAGTAGTACCCAGCCATGACAAGGATCCAGCAGGTTTCCACCGTGAGATAAAAGACATGTTACTCATGGGAGAGTATACCTACCCCGACATTATGAAAATATTGAAAGTGTTAATGCCTGCCGGTGTTTACGAGAAACTCAAAGAAAAGGAATGGGAGGTGGGAGACCAAAAGATAGATTGGACAGCATTAGAAAACGAAGAAAAGGCCCGAGCTGCAGGATCAGGGCTTGGGGAAAAGACTACAGCACTACCAGGATTACTAGTGCAGGTACTGCCACGTTTATTAACTACGAAAAAGGAGGACTGGGGTGCAATCTCAGCCTGTAAACAAAAGCAAGATGAAGACACTAGTGATTTCTATTCCCGATTTGAAAAATGTTTTGGTATAAATAGTGGCATAAAAGCAAGTAGTAAGTCATATCCACATCTGTTTGTGACAAAATTAGTTGAAAATTCCCTGCCGCAAGTTAAGAATAGAGTATTGAAATTTGAGAGTACCTGGCAAGGTAACACCCCGTCACAGATGTTACAGATGTTACAATATCACCACAATAGAATTAGAGAAGAACAAGAACATGAACAAAGACGTATGAAAGATACGAAAATGAAAATGCTTGTTGCTCAGTCAGTTCCAGCTGATGGTCATAAAAAGGGTGATTCCACAGGTCCGGCGAAAGGGACATGCAACTATTGTAAACAACAAGGTCATTATATACACGATTGTCCAGTTCTGAAGCATAATATCGCCACGGGTAGAACCCAGGAAAGACCACGTCCACCTAGACAGGATCAGAATCAACAACAAATCCCTCAGCATGCACAATCTAGGCCAGCTCCGCAACAACCAGCTCCGCAACAGACAGCTCCACAACAGACTGTAGCACCACCACAAGCGCAGCCTATTGCTGCAACACAAGCAACGACACAACAGATGTACCAGTATGCACAAAATGACTATCCCGATTATCAGCGTTACACATGAAATAGCCTAGAGAGGGAAGTTGGCTTACCCCTTATCGAGGTTCCTGTAGATCAAGAGGGACCTTATGTACATAGTGAACTATTAGGGGAAGACAGAAAGTTTTTACTTGATACAGGGGCAAGCAGAACAACTATACGACGCAGTGAAGTTCCAGGGGCACCCCTCTCAGGCTCACAGAATATTTCCCTTGGATTCTCAGGAAAGCCTATCATTAATGAAGTAACGCAACCCCTTCCACTTACGGTTGGTCCATTGACACGAACTACAGATTTATTGCTTACTAAATCATGTCCAGAAAACTTGTTAGGTATAAAAACATTGAAAGCTCTAGGAGCCATAATATGTTGTTCTTCGGAAGGAGTACGATTATTTTTACGTGATTTCAAAGGTCACTACGTGTCCAGAGACATGGATCACCGGCTGCAGAATTTACCTACACATTTATGGGCACAAGGCCCAACTGATGTTGGTTGCATGAACATTACACCATATCGAGTCACACTAAAAACAGGAGTAGTACTACCACGAATGCGACAATACAAGTTACCACCAGATGCTGTTGTGGCTTTGCTGCAAATCATTGACGAGCTCATTGCACAAGGAGTGGTTGTAGAAACCGACTCCAATGTATGTAATTCCCCGATAATTCCGATTCTTAAGAGAACGGATCCAAAAGCATCACCAGTATATCGATTAGTTATTGATCTGCGCGAATTAAATAAATGTATTGTACCACAATACCCTGTGGTCCCAGATATCTCTTCATTACTAACAGCTATTGACTCAGAAGCAACGTTCTTCACTGTAATTGATCTCAAGAATGCTTTCTTTAGCGTCCCAATAGATCCGGAAAGTCAATATTTGTTCGGATTCAGTTTAAATGGACGAAGTTTTAAATTCACACGCGCTCCTCAAGGATTCACAGAAAGCCCCAGCATCTATAGCCAAGCACTGAAACGAGAACTTGACAGTATCCACATGCCAGTTAACACTGCCTTGCTTCAATATGTCGATGATCTACTGATCACCGCCCGAAGCGAACCTGAATGTGAAACAGCGTCACTGACGGTTTTGAAATTTCTGGCCGACAAGGGGCACAAGGTGTCCCCTTCTAAGCTGCAATTCTGTGTCCAGCAAGTTGTTTACCTTGGGCACTCGCTGTCCAAGGAGGGAAGACAGCTTACACCCGACCGCATCCAGTTAATTGCTAACATGTCACCACCCAAGACACAAAAGGAGGTGCGGGCTTTTATAGGTCTCACTTCATACTGTAGGCAGTGGATCCCTCAATATGCATTTCTAGCAAAACCACTCATCCAGTTGACAACACAGGAGGCAGCCACATCGACTGTTCTCCCTTGGACTCAAGAACATACACATGCCTTCGAAAGCTTAAAGAAAGCTTTATGCCGAGCACCTGTTTTAGCAACACCATGTTACAGTAAACAGTTTACACTCTTTGTTACAGAACGCGAAGGTACTGCCTTGTCAGTACTCACTCAGGAACAAGCAGGATCACACAAACCATGTGCTTATTTCTCTAGTACATTAGATCCAGTAGCTCAGGCTCTTCCTGCGTGCCTGAAATCAGTGGCAGCAACAGCTTTAGCAATCAGACAAAGCGATGCCATAGTGTTAGGACATCAATTGACAGTACAAGTACCACACGCAGTAGAGGTTCTCTTGAACCGCACACAAACACAACACTTGACTATAGCAAGACTCACCGGTTATGAATTGACATTGTTTCAGCCACACATAGAAATCAGACGTTGTAATACGTTAAATCCTGCCACACTTTTGCCAGTAAACGGAACAGATCCATTAGCACATGATTGTATTGAAGTCATTACTATCACGACGAAACCCAGACAAGACTTGACAGATATCCCTTTATCAGATCCAGACCTGACATTGTATGTAGATGGTTCATGTATGAGAACAAGTACAGGAGAGTTAGTGGCCGCTTACGCAGTCACAACAGACACTGAAGTCATTGAAACAAATTGTATTAACACTTTGTCAGCTCAAGCAGCAGAGCTCATCGCTCTGACACAAGCCTGTATTCAAGCCAAAAATAAGAAAGTCAACATATACACAGATTCACGTTATGCATTCGGAGTCGTCCATGACTTCGGCGTACTGTGGCGAGAGAGAGGTTATTTAACTTCTCACGGTGCCCACATCCAACACGGACCCCTCATTCAAGCTCTATTAGACGCGATTCATCTACCTACTGCAATATCGATTGTGAAATGCAAAGCCCATACAAAAGTTACCGATGTCATTTCTCAGGGTAATGACCTAGCTGACAGAACAGCTAAACAGACTGCTCAGAATCAGACTCATACAACTGACACGACAAAGACAATAGTTCAGACACCAACACATTGCATGACAGTTAAGGATCCCGCCCTTGATGTAATTGACATACAGACACATGCTACACCAGAAGAAATAGAGAAATGGACTGAATTAGGAGGGATCCAAGGGGATCAGGGATGGATGACGAAGGAAAAATCTATATGGTTTCTTCCCGACTCCATGGTTCAAGTCATCATTAACACAATACATAGTCCAGCGCACCTAGGAGAAAAAGCTATGCTAGACAGCATTCAACACATTTGGTTCAACAAACATCTGCGAGCAGCAGCCAAACAGAAAGTACGTACCTGTATGATATGTTGTCAGTTTAATCCAGGTAAAAGCATCCCCGTAGAGCAGGGTGGATTTCAACCTCCCGATCATGCTTTTGAAGTCCTCCAGATGGATTATATCCAGATGGAACGATGTCGAGGATTCAAATATGTTCTCGTAGTTGTCTGCGCTCTTTCCCGTTGGACAGAAGCCTACCCGGTTTCAGATTACACTGCCCCGACTACTGCCAAACAGCTAGTTCGAGAATTCTTCCCACGATTCGGTTTACCACGTGTCGTGTACTCAGATAACGGCCAACCATTCTCATCCGAATTAATGAAACACGTTTCACTTCTGTTAGGTTACCAATGGAAATTCCACTGTGTCCGACATCCCGAGGCAGCAGGTCTTGTGGAACGTCATAATCAAACTCTGAAAATCAGATTGTCCAAAATATGTAGAGAAAAAGGTGTCGATTGGATAGTAGCCTTACCAGTTGCGCTCTTTTACATGAGAATGGTAGCACATTCTCGAACAGGGCTATCCCCGTACGAGGTGATCTTCGGTAGACCACCAAATATGTGGGGGACGCCTATACCTCGCAAAATCACTGATGTTGACTGTAATATGCTGACAGATTACCTGGCTTCCTTGATGTCTGCACTACAATCTTGTCGTTCACAGGTAGCTGCAGCTTTTCCCGATAACACTGAGGTAAAGCCCCATGACGTGGTTCCAGGTGATCTGGTTCTTGTGAGGAATTTCGACCGGAAGACCCAGCTGGAGCCCAGGTGGAAGTTGCCCAAACTCGTCTTGCTGACAACAAGGACAGCCGTGAAGGTTGAGGGACGTAAAGGGTGGTTGCACTCGAGTCATATCAAGAAATTTTATGGACTACCGTCCGATGTGAACTCTCAACCCTGCATTCCCTCACAGACAGACTCAAAGCTCCCCTTGGTTGAACAAACAAAAAACGAACTCTATAAACTGAAACTAAGGTCTAGCAAGTCAGACAATTTGATTGTTTAAGTCCTCTCCAAGGTGAATCGGTTGAATTTGTCTCTGACATGTATCCTCTAGTCCGAAATAGAGAGAAAAATAGACAGATACAGCTTAGAAAACATGCGTACTGTAAATCGCTTCGTAGTTATTGCATAGTGACATTATTAATTCTGTTTTTTCTAAGTCTTCTGATCATCATTTCTAGTGTATTGCTACATATGTATTACCCTATTTCTAAGCGTGCTTACAATGTTACTGCTGAACATTCTTTTAGCGAATTACCTCCGCATGAGTTGTCCTATAGATTTGCGCTGCGCAACAACACTTTTATTAATATGTTACATCACTCCCATCAGACCAGCAATGCTACAAATTGTTGGATATGTGGCCGACTCCCTCCCTATCAAAACTATAAGGGAGTTTTGCCTCTCTTTCCGTATCCGTTCACGCACAATGGCTCCTGTGGAGCATGGTTTAGTTTGATTAATTCCCTAGATTCAAATTCAGTAGTTTATCAAGACAACTGGGTATGGGGAAACCTGAACCTAGTTTTGCTTAAAGTCTGCTACCCTAACAAGGAGGGACTTCCCAAAAGAACAGGAACTGATCTAGAAAATGAAGTATATGGATTAGGTAATTTTACACTTAACCTCATGATTCTGAATGTTGAATCCGAAGCTACGCCAATCTTATCCGCTATGTCAGTATTCCCAGTTAAAGGGGAATTATGTGTAAGAAAGAATGGTTCCATACACATGGGCCATAGTAAATGCACCACTGTAATAAAATTCAGTGATCAAGGCAAGTCTACATTTAGAGCTTCCCGTCATTCCTACTTCATATGTGGCCAGACCGCATACATACGTCTACCTCTAGATTGGGATGGTACCTGTTACATAGCATTCCTTCTGCCACCTGTCTTCCTAGCCCCTCCTGACTATCACAGAAATACCCATTTAGTACACAATAGACAGCAGAGAGATCTCCCGATTGTCGATTACACTGAAACGGCATGGGAGCAATACACAGATTTCAATAAGGGTTTCTTTCCCTATATAGGTACAGTCACTAATAGTAAGCTGATATGTAGATTAACTAGAACCCTTGAAGCAGTAGTGAACGAGACTACCTCCGCCTTAGGCAATTTAACAGAAGAGCAGTCTGCTATGCGGATTGTTGTGCTTCAAAATCGTCTTGTCCTTGACATCATCCTGGCCGATAGGGGCGGAGCTTGTAGGGTCATCGGATCAAGTTGCTGTGTTTTCATACCAGAAAATTCGCCGTCAGTATATAAAGCTATAACTCGCCTTCATAAGATTATAAGCCAGATACACCAGAGTCCAGGCACCTGGACTTGGTCCGGTTGGTTCTGGAGCGTGTTGTCAGCCTGGGGATGGAGGATCCTATCCTTCCTAGGTATTGGCTTTCTCATACTATTCAGTTGCTGCTTATGTCTACAATGTGGGCCAGCGATTTGTGGTCTGTGTGCCACATCGTGTATCCCGCATCCAAGTTTTCGTTCAAGATCCCGGAAGAAGAAAGAAGAACAAATGATGCTATATGAACAGATCGATGGATTGATGAAAATCGATATCTCCTGAGGGTCCGTAGGGGACAAGGAGGGAATGAGGAAATATGAATTTTGTGATCAGTTATGTCCCCTATCGTAGACCCCAACGGCTCCATGTGCATGCTATAAGTACATGTATGTTCCCTCCAGTTCCAGTTATGAAGACGCAAATACATGTGCGTCCACCGTCAACATGTCCTCTTTCAGATCCGCCATGAATGGGTCAGATATTCCATTCCTAAGTATGAAAGGCCACCGACTTTATGTGGTTCACTTTCCACATTTTACAGATTCAGGCGAGTAGGCCCTGAATTCTGCCATCAAGCCTTTTCCTGCCTTCTGCCTCTGACAGCTCCAGTCCGAGCCCGCATCTGTATCCATGAACTTTGTCCTACTCTCTGCGCGGCTAACGGTGCCTGATCCGGCCTATTGCCTGCCAAAAACTGTATTTCACCTTCAAGATTATCTGCTTCGCTCCTCATCCGATGCATTCCTGTCTAGTAGTTTAGGTAAACATTCTTCCAGCTACCGTGCAAAGGGCCAGGCCTCACTGTCCTCATGCAAGTAATTCATAGCCCCTGTTACCATGGAAGATTCCTGCCCCCTCGCATCTCATGTAGACACTTAGACGCTTGTACACGCACTAACAGTCAGTATAGAATAGATTCTGTCCGAGAGACCTTTCCTTTTGGATAATACAGTTCTTTAAACATAAGATATTGGATATGATTTGGGATTAGGTTGACATGACCCCTCAGACTTCTGTCTCCACATGTAGAGCTAAATGTCAAGTCCCCTTCACCCTCTAGTTGCACGTCAATGACACATCATGCGGCTGCGCGCGCATCTCTGCCAAGTATTTCTGCTGACATTGCAGGATTCTCTCATGGATCCACCCACTTGTGACATCATGTTTAATGACGTATTTAGTTACGCCTATGTTTACGCCTTTTTTCATTACGTATGTGTATCATTATCTGTATTATCAGCTGTTACGCCTCTTGCATCTGTCTTAATGTAATACTTTTCATATAAATATCATTACTTGTCAATAATGTATTGCCTTCCCTTCCTGAACCTTCGTGGTGATGGAATTTGAAGCCTACAGTTCGAACTGTAATTCCTTTGTAGAGGAATAAAGCCTTTTAGAACCTCTAATACCACGGATTCTGCCTCTTATTTTTACTGAGTTATTCTTACTAGACTTTACCGCATAAAAAATAGTACCGGTAATGAAATATTTACCACAGGATCAACCATTGTTTGCCTACGAAAGGAGCAAAAACTTTATGGAATTACTGAAACCAACATGCTCTCCACAGGTTTTTTCTAAATACAAGGGTACCATACCTTGTCACAATTGCGGAAACTGCAACAACATCATCTTAGGCAATAGCATACAGCATCCAACCAAGGGCCACAATATCAAGCTTTTTGTTTCAGCGACCTGCGATTCTAAAAACGTTGTGTATATGTTAAAGTGTCCATGCGGCTTGCCGTACATCGGCAAAACTGAAAGAAAAATGAAAACCCGGTTGAATGAACACAAGAGTAACATTCGCAATAACAACCTGAAATCCACCGTAGCTGCACACTTCAATGAACACAAACACAACGTCAGCCAACTGCGTTTTCTAGTGTGTGAGACTGTTCCATTAAAAGAAGGATGTGACAGTAAAAAAATTTTGATTCAAAGAGAAACATCTTGGATATACAAAATGAATTCCATGGTACCCTTTGGACTGAATGACCGTATCGAACTCAGTTGCTTTATCTGAACTTGTATAGGTGCCTGCATTAATGTTTAATGTTTAAATGTCTTATGCTCAGTTTTTAATTTCATTTGAATGACATTCACTTTCATTTTATTTGTCTATTCACTCTTAACCTACTCCTATTCAATTCACGTGTCAGTCTCTTCCTCAGTATCACTTGTTAACTTCATTTTACTTTACTCTTACTTTTTCTGCATCTGCAGTCATCATCTTATTCCAACTATTCCTGGATCTTTTTTTCTTTTTTCTGATTTTTCTTAACTTTATTGTTCTCGATATAACTTCATTTAAATCACCATACTGTATTTTGAACCTTTATTTTGAACCTCTATTCCTTCATTACCCATACTTTAACTATTTCACCTCACCCCGGATCTTTGTAATACTCTTAAACCCACATTCACTTCTTTCTAACAATTCCTGTCACAGTCACGGTTTGACATCGTCAAATTTTCATTAAGCGCACTTTCCTCTTTAAAGATGGCCGCCATATTTTCAGTCCTCTTTTTCTGTTTACAACTCGATTTCCGTGTATAACTCGGTCACACGCACAACAACACTCTTCCGTATCAGAGCATTTTGACGATGCCCGTCTAACGCGTGAACCGAGGTAATTTCTCTAACTAATTTTCGTATCTGGCTTTGGAATTTGGGTCTATTCTACCCTTTGGCTTATTTCTTCAACTCGCCACCACTTATATTTCGGTGCACTTTTTGGCGTGTTTATACGCTTTGAATTTATCACATCGGTATATTTGGGTCTAATTTTCAAACCCTCCTTTTGATTCTTCACAACTAAGCCTCTTGTTTCTAGTTCCACACTGGTTCACTTTAGAGACTCTCACAGCTTTCGTCATTACTATTGATTTTTTTAATCCCTGACGGGGTATGCTACATCGTCTCCTATTTCTTTCTTTTATAGGATTCCTCCTGATGAAGGGTTTTTAACCCGAAATGCATTGGGGATTTCCGTTGGTACCGCTATTGAAATAACATGTGAAATTCTAAACTCAAGTACAAAGAGCATTGTATCGTGATTAAACGAACTTTGATTTAATTTCCATTGGTGTTACATTTGGTAACTTCGTTACCCACCAGCGCTGTGCGTACAGAGGGACACTACCCATGACGGGTTAGTGCAACACTCACTGTCATTTACCGACCTTGGTTTAGAGGTCGCTCCTCTCTCAGCACGCCATTACCTGTTCAAGAATTATCTATATTTGGATATAAAAACGGTGTGCGTGATATTTCAACCTCTAATTAATTCATGTGGACATAATTACTATTGTTTTAAAAATCTTTTTTACATCTTACCATCATTTAGCGATCAATTTTTCGTTGCACTATATACGAGGTGAATTATGAAATCATAACAGCTTGTGATATGAATAGTTTAGATGCCCAGTGCCTTTTGGAATTTTGTAGCTACTCTTCAGATGAACACCTAATATTTCACATAATGCAAATAAACTTTCACTGTTCCTCTAGCATATATATCACTTTTGTATAGGTGGCGTCTAAAATAGAAATGTGATGTTTCTTGTAGTAATTATGTGGTCATGGACGTCAATTCACCGAAATGCCAGGCGCAGTGGAAGCGACATCAAACGCCATTTGACCGTTCCTTTCACTCACATACACATGCTTACACATACACATACATTCACACATACACACATCTCTCAGATAAGCACACTCTCACCTGCAGGCAAGCCCACAACATACATTTCAAAGCATTTTTTGTTTACCTCAGCTGGCAGGTAGACACATATTCCAGCTAATTGCACTCTATTTTCTATTACACAAATAGTGAATACAATTCTTATCATTCATTATTGGTGAAATAAACGAAATGGTAGAAAACAAGGAAAGTGGAGCCCAAATTGACGTCTATAAGGATGAGCAGTCCCCTGTGTTCTTGGCACTGATTTTGCCACCTCTGCAATCAGGCGTCGCAAAGGCAGTGCCAGGGGTCGCAAGGGGCAAACAATGTATCGCAGCTGCAACCCCTGGCAACCCCTAAATGACGCCCATGCATGTGGTTAGTATAGAGCTTCAGCGACATCAATTATTGCGATGTTATCAGGATTACGGTCATGTGACCACTGCCTGGAAAGATTCTGGTCAATGGTCATTGGTGTTTCTTCCTGTGATGTCATCAAGGTCAAAGGTTGTGTGATATCACTTCTACTACCTCAGGCATTTTGTTAAATTGACATCCATGAGCGAAGTTCCCCAAGACAAAAGAAAACTAGTTTGTAAAACACTTGAAGACATTTTAGTGCTAAGCAAAACCAAAGGAAATGATGGACGGAGTGTTGAACATTGCAAGCACTCACCCCCAGTCAACTGATCTGGGTTTAATCCACCACCGTTCTTTAGCCCACTCTGCCACCCCAGTTCAGACATGGCCATATGCAAATCAGTCTGACCCTGTGCCTCATGGGAACAGTCCTGCCCGAACTGCCAAGCCATGTCTTCCCTGGACCGGAAACAAGCTTCCTAGTACTGGTTTCTGGCATTTCAGCCGTCTTCAGCCAGGCTTGCTTGAATCCAGTGGCAAAGTGAGCAAGGGACTCACATCTGAGCATACCCTGCCAACTTATGGCGAACAAAGCAAAACCAAAGGAAATGATGGACGGAGTGTTGAACATTGCAAGCACACACCCCCAGTCAACTGATCTGGGTTTAATCCACCACCGTTCTTTAGCCCACTCTGCCACCCCAGTTCATACATGGCCATATGCAAATCAGTCTGACCCTGTGCCTCATGGGAACAGTCCAGCCCGAACTGCCAAGCCATGTCTTCCCTGGACCGGAAACAAGCTTCCTAGTACCGGTTTCTGGCATTTCAGCCGTCTTCAGCCAGGCTTGCTTGAATCCAGTGGCAAAGTGAGCAAGGGACTCACGTCTGAGCATACCCTGCCAACTTATGGCGAACAAAGCAAAACCAAAGGAAATGATGGACGGAGTGTTGAACATTGCAAGCACTCACCCCCAGTCAACTGATCTGGGTTTAATCTACCACCGTTCTTTAGCCCACTCTGCCACCCCAGTTCAGACATGGCCATATGCAAATCAGTCTGACCCTGTGCCTCATGGGAACAGTCCAGCCCGAACTGCCAAGCCATGTCTTCCCTGGACCGAAAACAAGCTTCCTAGTACCGGTTTCTGGCATTTCAGCCGTCTTCAGCCAGGCTTGCTTGAATCCAGTGGCAGAGTGAGCAAGGGACTCACGTCTGAGCATACCCTGCCAACTTATGGCGAACAAAGCAAAACCAAAGGAAATGATGGACGGAGTGTTGAACATTGCAAGCACACACCCCCAGTCAACTGATCTGGGTTTAATCCACCACCGTTCTTTAGCCCACTCTGCCACCCCAGTTCAGACATGGCCATATGCAAATCAGTCTGACCCTGTGCCTCATGGGAACAGTCCAGCCCGAACTGCCAAGCCATGTCTTCCCTGGATCGGAAACAAGCTTCCTAGTACCGGTTTCTGGCATTTCAGCCGTCTTCAGCCAGGCTTGCTTGAATCCAGTGGCAAAGTGAGCAAGGGACTCACGTCTGAGCATACCCTGCCAACTTATGGCGAACAAAGCAAAACCAAAGGAAATGATGGACGGAGTGTTGAACATTGCAAGCACTCACCCCCAGTCAACTGATCTGGGTTTAATCCACCACCGTTCTTTAGCCCACTCTGCCACCCCAGTTCAGACATGGCCATATGCAAATCAGTCTGACCCTGTGCCTCATGGGAACAGTCCAGCCCGAACTGCCAAGCCATGTCTTCCCTGGACCGGAAACAGGCTTCCTAGTACCGGTTTCTGGCATTTCAGCCGTCTTCAGCCAGGCTTGCTTGAATCCAGTGGCAAAGTGAGCAAGGGACTCACGTCTGAGCATACCCTGCCAACTTATGGCGAACAAAGCAAAACCAAAGGAAATGATGGACGGAGTGTTGAACATTGCAAGCACTCACCCCCAGTCAACTGATCTGGGTTTAATCCACCACCGTTCTTTAGCCCACTCTGCCACCCCAGTTCAGACATGGCCATATGCAAATCAGTCTGACCCTGTGCCTCATGGGAACAGTCCAGCCCGAACTGCCAGGCCATGTCTTCCCTGGACCGGAAACAAGCTTCCTAGTACCGGTTTCTGGCATTTCAGCCGTCTTCAGCCAGGCTTGCTTGAATCCAGTGGCAAAGTGAGCAAGGGACTCACGTCTGAGCATACCCTGCCAACTTATGGCGAACAAAGCAAAACCAAAGGAAATGATGGACGGAGTGTTGAACATTGCAAGCACTCACCCCCAGTCAACTGATCTGGGTTTAATCCACCACCGTTCTTTAGCCCACTCTGCCACCCCAGTTCAGACATGGCCATATGCAAATCAGTCTGACCCTGTGCCTCATGGGAACAGTCCAGCCCGAACTGCCAAGCCATGTCTTCCCTGGATCGGAAACAAGCTTCCTAGTACCGGTTTCTGGCATTTCAGCCGTCTTCAGCCAGGCTTGCTTGAATCCAGTGGCAAAGTGAGCAAGGGACTCACGTCTGAGCATACCATGCCAACTTATGGCGAACAAAGCAAAACCAAAGGAAAGGATGGACGGAGTGTTGAAACCGGTACTAGGAAGCTTGTTTCCGGTCCAGGGAAGACATGGCTTGGCAGTTCGGGCTGGACTGTTCCCATGAGGCACAGGGTCAGACTGATTTGCATATGGCCATGTCTGAACTGGGGTGGCAGAGTGGGCTAAAGAATGGTGATGGATTAAACCCAGATCAGTTGACTGGGGGTGAGTGCTTGCAATGTTCAACACTCCGTCCATCCTTTCCTTTGGTTTTTGCTTTGTTCGCCATAAGTTGGCAGGGTATGCTCAGACGTGAGTCCCTTGCTCACTTTGCCACTGGATTCAAGCAAGCCTGGCTGAAGACGGCTGAAATGCCAGAAACCGGTCCTAGGAAGCTTTTTTCCGGTCCAGGGAAGACATGGCTTGGCAGTTCGGGCTGGACTGTTCCCATGAGGCACAGGGTCAGACTGATTTGCATATGGCCATGTCTGAACTGGGGTGGCAGAGTGGGCTAAAGAATGGTGATGGATTAAACCCAGATCAGTTGACTGGGGGTGAGTGCTTGCAATGTTCAACACTCCGTCCATCCTTTCCTTTGGTTTTTGCTTTGTTCGCCATAAGTTGGCAGGGTATGCTCAGACGTGAGTCCCTTGCTCACTTTGCCACTGGATTCAAGCAAGCCTGGCTGAAGACGGCTGAAATGCCAGAAACCGGTCCTAGGAAGCTTGTTTCCGGTCCAGGGAAGACATGGCTTGGCAGTTCGGGCTGGACTGTTCCCATGAGGCACAGGGTCAGACTGATTTGCATATGGCCATGTCTGAACTGGGGTGGCAGAGTGGGCTAAAGAATGGTGATGAATTAAACCCAGATCAGTTGACTGGGGGTGAGTGCTTGCAATGTTCAACACTCTGTCCATCCTTTCCTTTGGTTTTTGCTTTGTTCGCCATAAGTTGGCAGGGTATGCTCAGACGTGAGTCCCTTGCTCACTTTGCCACTGGATTCAAGCAAGCCTGGCTGAAGACGGCTGAAATGCCAAAAACCGGTCCTAGGAAGCTTGTTTCCGGTCCAGGGAAGACATGGCTTGGCAGTTTGGGCTGGACTGTTCCCATGAGGCACAGGGTCAGACTGATTTGCATATGGCCATGTCTGAACTGGGGTGGCAGAGTGGGCTAAAGAATGGTGATGGATTAAACCCAGATCAGTTGACTGGGGGTGAGTGCTTGCAATGTTCAACACTCCGTCCATCCTTTCCTTTGGTTTTTGACATTTTAGTGCTCTCTGATTTAAATTCAAATGCATGTTTGTTCATTGAGAGACCTTGCAAATGCTTTCTGTCAAAAAGTTACTGTTTAAGCCCTTTTGACCCCTGAGTTCACGCCGTAGAATTCCTTAGACACTGCCTGTTTTCGGTTTCCTTTTAAGAGTACATTTTGGTGAAATTCGACCCAATTTTATTTGTTAAATCGCCTGTGCCATTCATTCTGAGGTGAGTTCCCTTTCTCTTTACTGTTCATTAGTTTTTACTAGCTGTGATTTAACATGATCTGAGCATTTGTGTTTTTCCTCTTAATATGAATGTCATTATCTCTTAAACTGTTGTTGAATTAATTTCAATGTATTCCCAAACCCATCACTTGCTGCTGGTCATGTATTCGATTCAAGTGTGAAATCCACGAGAGTCGGACCTTTGGGAAACCATGGCTCCCCACTGTATCTCAATCATCAATAAACTTTATTCGGTTTTTGTTTGCAAAACCATAAAAGTTACACAGATACAATAAATAAAGACAATAAAATATTAACACTATGTAAAAAAACAGACTCTGTTACATCACTGTAAATAATCTAAAAACATGTCTAAAAGAGAAGATTCTACATGTCCATAAAGTGCCTAGATTTCAAAGATGCTTTTAAAAACCCTACTATAAAAATGATACAATTATCCTTCAACAATTGAAGGTACATAAGAGCTGGTCTGACTTGGTTAACATTTTTTTTTTTTTAAATAGGAACTGTGGGAAACCATGGCTCCCCAATGTATCTGTTAGTGACCACATGAGACAGATGAACTGCTCCACTGCTGAGCAAAACAGCTATTCATTAGGGTTCGCTGATTCTTCTTGACCCACAAATATCAATGAGGCAGGATTCAGTTTGTGAATCCTCCTGGACAGGTTGCAAACACAGGGATGGAAGCCTGTGAAGGACAGCAGACTCCCATGCATTCCCATTTGCAGAATGGCTACTTAAAAATAAATTTAGCCCCTGCCTTTTATAGGAGCTGCAGTAAAAAAAAAGAGCAGGATTCTATGAATGACATTTAGGGGAAAATCCAAGGGTCTCCTGGATCGCTGTCAGCTCCCCCAGTGCTGACTTTGCAATCGATATCAGCCTCTTTTGGGTGTCAGTATCTAACCACAGTTGCTACCGCAACTGCAGTCATAATGTATCAGTACATCCCAGAGCAAGGAAGGTGTGCTGCCCCCAAGACACCCCCTTTTGTTTGCAATTTGTAATAGTTTGCAAAGTGTACACTGTGACTTGCAAGAACATATGCAAATTGCAATTCACCGTTTGTACATTGTAACAAAGTGTTATGCGGTTACAAAGCCGGTGATTTTGCAAATTGAAGACTTTGTGACTTCAAAATCATCTGCTACACAGGGGCCCTGGTTCAATGGGACATTGGCACCTGGTTACCTGTGAAGCACCTCTCCTTCTAAACAAAGGACCATTTGAACATTGGAATGCTGAGAGCTCCGTTGAAGACAATGGAGCAGCAGCCACCTATATAAACTGATATAGGCCTGCTGCTTTCAATAATGCACAGCCTTTGCCTTTCTCTTTCCCCTGACTTACTAAAATATATGGACTGAGCAGGGCAAAGTGAAAGGCAGAGGCTGTGCTGCAGGGCATACCAGAGCCTTCCTCTCCCTCCTTCCATATCTTACAGAATCACTTGAGCCTCGGAAGGATGCTACACAGCTCCTGGATCTCCCTGCCTCGGTGAAACATAGAAAAAGGAGTTTAGCCGAGCCCATGAATGACTTCAGCCCCCACTTCATAACTATTTCTGTGAATGTTCAATAGTGCTCAGCCGCGGCCCTGCACGTGGCTGTTAGCTGTTGAACAATCACAGCAAGAGCTGTGATTGAAAAGTTTTAGAGCCGCAGGGTTTTCAACTCCCTCGAGCTCCAAGAGCCCTTTGTTTTCATAATCAGGACACTCTTCCCTCAAGGGGCGGAATGTTGTAATAGCCTTATTGCTATCTGTAGCAGTATGTACCAGCCATTAAAGGCCCTCTCCCTTGTTAAAGGCCCTCCCTGCCCTTTAATGGCTGTTATAGCCCACTTCGGTGGGCAATAAGGCTATATTAGAAAACTTGGAATGTTGAGAGCTCCATTGAAGAACCTGAAGTGGCTTTGTGCTTATAATTGCTGATATAAGCCTTCTGCTCTAAAATTCCAATGCATGGGTTTCTGTTTCCTTTTCTAATTCAGAAAATTCTACCCCCAGTGGGTGGAATGTTCTAATAGCCTTATAGCCCATCTGCCTCTGGCTATACCGGTTGTTAAAGGCCATCTCCCTTGTTATAGACCCTCGCCTACAGCTCGAGCCTATAACTTGATTTCAGGGTTTTTACAACCCTCGGCAGCAGGCTGTAAGTCAAAACGGCGCAGTGGTTCATAGTTCTACATGAGAGGCAAGATAGGAAAGAAAGGCCTTCTGGGCTGAAGCTGCTGGCTCTCTGTGGCCTGCTCTCGGCCTCCACAGGCGGTAGGTGGACAGGCTTCAGTCCCTCTGGATAAACTTACCGAGCCTTTTCCAGAGCAGAGACTATGAACTTCCACTGGAGCGTTGGAGGCAAGCTACCTCCAACCTGCTGCAATAAACTCCATTCCTCAGACGTGCCCATGGATATGCTCTAAAAGCAGACCCCTGAATCCTAATTAGAATTTCTCTTGTAATATGCCTTTGTGAATAAACACAGGGCTTCATTAAGATGGATGGAAAATTGAGTTAATGAGAAAATGTTAGCAGTCTGGGGGGCGGAGGAGGAGCGGAACCCGCTGTGCTGATGGGAGTTTCCTGCTGCTTTATTGAACGCAGAATCGCTTCTTATTGAATTGCTGTAAGGCTGTAAAAATATCAGATGGGCAAAAAACTGTTAATGGGGACGTCTGCCAGCCTCTTCCAGTATATAGATGTAGTCTCTGTTTACCTGCTATTTGCATTAAAAAACTTACATTTGTTTTGCATACCTGGCCATTAATGTATTCATTTAGTATTCTCACCTTTGGAGGCCTCTTTGCAGTTTTTCTGTTTTAAAATAGTTTTAATTGCTTAGTGCATCTGTGTGGATAACCCATCCTATGACGAAACGATTTGTCATGCTAGTTTTGATCTAACTTGCAGGCTGACAGCACATTGCAGTGGCCACCCCCTGCCAGAGTTTAATGGGATGAAATAGTATGGGAAATTAGGATGGGAATCCTGGCTGGTGTAGCAGTGCAACTCTGCACTTTCATGTCGCTGTGGCAGCTTCATATTCGGGTCGGAACACAACACATTTTTGATTGGTGCAAATTCATATGCTTGATGGTAAGTAATGGCGGGACTTTCTTCTAAGACCTTTTATCATCGTATTGTGAAAACAGGATTCTGGAGGTGATGAAGGTCGACAAAACATCCGGGTACATTTGCTGTGTGGAATTTTGTTGTGGTGGGGATGTGTTTATTGTAGTGGCAAATTTCAGTGCTGTATTACTGCAGTGCAGGCGCGCAACACCCGTTGGACTCAAAGGGCTTCAGCCCCCCCCCCCCCCCCCTTGTCGTGTGTGGCAGCCCGGGATGAGACACCTTCCCGGGCAAAAAAGCAGCCGCACCCGAGCACTTCACAGGTCTTTAAAAGACCATTTGCATGTTAATGATGCCTCGCTGTTGTTTCACCCCTTCTAAGAGCCCCTGCAGCTCCACTCTGCCTATGGCTCAAAAGATTCAGCCCCCCCCCCGAAATTTTTTCTTAGCCCCCCCCCCGAAATTTGGCTCTAGTTGCGCCTCTGCTGCAGTGTGATTTTGTTGTGTTGCACTGCAATTCTAATGTTGCGTTCTATTTTGACTGGTTGTGATATGAACTATTTACTCTTTGTTTAATTGCGCTGTTATGTTGTGTTTTCTTTTGCTGGCCACTACGGCTACATCAACCAATGCTGCTACATTTCCAGCCACCAACTATTTGCGAATGTCTAAGCTGGTAAAATTGTGCTGCTCTTCATCTTCTTAAGACATCAATGGGTGCAAAACTGTAGTCAGCTGTGAACTTGTACAACTTTGCATTATGCTTGTGGTGCGAAATTCCCAAGATGATGCTATTACGGAACAACACATAATTAATGTTTGTGCGAGTGTACTGGAACAATGCAAACAACCCGAATGGAAGCAGCTGTAGTTTGTGCAGCTTGTGGTTTTTGCGTAATTACGCAAAAGCAAATTAAGAGAATTTCAAACCCACCTCTAGTCTTAACTTGGCGCTTTCAGTGCTTGCTATTTGTGATAAGGCCCGAACTTTTGCAACATCACTAATATGTTCATTTTGGAAGGCACATAATGTCACATAACGTGACATGGAATCATATGCTATAATATGACATAATATAGAATAATATATCATGACATAACATACCACCGAACAGTAGCGGCTGCTACCAAACAGGAGTAGTAGGCCAGGTGTGGGGGTGAGATATGACATTTAACCCCTTCAGCGCGGTGCGGATTTCCGCGCCGCGCTGAAGTTTCTGTGCGCGGGCGGGGCCATGACGGAGCGGTTCCGTCATGCGCACAGCGCAACCGACGCTCATGACGGAACCGCTCCGTCATGAGCGTCGAAGGGGTTAAAAAAAACATTTACCTGGGCCGGCCGGCAGACACCTCTTCTCCGTCCACTTCTTCCTGTCTCAGCGAGCTGCAGGTAGGAGACGGGATCACCCGGGCTACCCATAACCAATCACAATCAGAGGCGTAACACAGGCCCCCACAGCCCAAACTGCAGGGTGCCCCCTCCGCAGTCCTGAGAGTTCCATTGTAAATACAGAGTGGGGGCCCCTTTATGTACCTTGAAGGGGGGCCCCCTCAACTTTCGTTACGCCAGTGATCACAATGCTGCAATGCAGCGTTGTGATTGGTCTGAGCGCCAAACCACAATGCTCAGACGATGACTGGGAGGCTTTGCATGTTCCTCACCAGGCTGTGTAAAGCAAGCCTCGTAGGGAAGATGCAAAGTCAGCAGGACTGGCTGGCCGGCCCGAGAGGGCCCCCAAGCAGTCATGCGCACTTAAGGAGTGCAAACCACTCTGCTCCCTACTCTGGCCTGCCCTGCCCCGGGAGCCTCTCACTTAAATAGGAAACATAAAATGATAATAATGGTGCGTTCTTATCATTTTATTTTACCTGTGGAAGTCAGTGGGGCGACGCTCCTCTGCCTTAACGAGGGAGCCGCCACCAAATAACACGACGTAATGTAATGCAATGTAAAGCTGTGCGTTTTCAGACATGATGACGAGTCATTGATGATATTTGATGTAACAACATTAAAGTTATACGTTAAGAAACCTGTGAGGCACAACCAAGATCCGAGTAAAAATGTTTAGTGTCTTAGACGAGCTTATTTAGATAAGAAGAAAAAAGGTGACAGGTCTATGTGAAGGAAGGGAGGGCAGGAAGAAGACAGGGCCTTCTCTTTCATTTTAGTCTCTTTGCTCCTGACAAGGGTTTCAATAAGGTTTCCTAGCCGGTCAGAGTTAGTTCTAGTAATGCAAGGAGAGAGGAAAGCTAGATGCCTAAGGGTCCTCATGCATGGGGTTCTCCATTGACCACCATCTGTAAAGCTTGCCCTGCTGTCACTATGCTTTGGGGGGCAAACATCCATACACTGGGCCAGTGAGTCTGCCAGAAGGCAAAGAGAAGCTTTAAAGTTGTGCAGGGTGACTGAGGTAATTGTCCACTCCACAATTCATGAACCTAAGCACTATTTGGAAGGAGAGTGTGGAAGAGGAATTAGGCTTATCTTGTGATATGAAGCATGGCTTAGTTACTGTTAGTCCTACACAAAATTGGCATTTAAGGGTAGTTTGCAAAAACAGATGCAATTGTTTAAATACTACTTGGATCAGGGTCATAGCAAACACTCTGGGGCAGATTTACAAGCCCCTTGCGCCACTTTTGCATCACTTTTCCCATGTTAAAAGTGACGCAAAAGAGACTCAAGGGGCTTGTAAATCTGCCCCTCTGTTGCCACTGCGGTGCACTAGGTCAGCTCATTTCAGTGAGTCCTACTACTGCTTGCTGGTGGTGTCGTGGCCTAGAATCGGTTTCATGCCTCATCAGGGGCACTTGAGCTCTGTGGATCAATGGGCCTGTTGCACAAAAAGCATTACCTGAGAAGCAGCAGGGGTCTCTCACCTGAATCTCTGCTGTGGCTGGTCACCTGTGCCACAGGTGGGGTGTACATACAGCCACTAATTGAATCGAGGAAGCAAGCGATTTTGGGAAACACATGGAGTCACACATTTCAAATATATTGACTAGAGCACCATTTATTTCCACGGTGTTCTGAAGGGACATTTGATATTTTCTAACACATATGAGCCTGACACAGGCAATCATTTGTTTGTGGTCTGTAGAAATACTGGAGACACAGCAGACAAATATTTGCACCAACTGTGTGAACTAATGCCTTATGCGATGTGCGACAGCACTCCAGGAAATTGTAAAAAATGAAACATTACACAAGGTTTTTTTTTTTGTAAATTATCTTGATTGGCTTTTATGCTTTCCACAAAATTACAACAAGCTATTCAGAATAAACAGTACACGTTTTTGAGTGATTTTAGGGTCATCTGTGACTCACCTTGTACTGTTTTCAAGGTATCTGAGCAGGATCCCAGCAGTTCCGCCCGGTAATGCCCAACATGAACCAGCCTGGACATTATATGCAATAATAGAACAGAACTCTCTCCCCCCACCCCGTGCTCCATCACTAGGTTCGAACAAATTATCCCATTTCACATTCCCTCGTTTTATTATGTCAGACAGGGATCGCGAGAACCATGTCCCCCACTCACTTGCTGTTAATATTTGGGACTTGTGGCCAGTCCCCGACCACTTCAGGGGGTCCTAATTACACCAGTTATAAGTAATGTGGCAGGCAAGAGGATTCATTTTGTTAGCATAAAAACTAAAAGCCACTTGAAAAATATGTGCCATAAAGTTTGTTTTGGCTGCTCTTATATGCAATTGTGCTGCCACCACATGCCAGAGTGCTTCTCTCTCTCTCTCTCTCTCTCTCTATATATATATATATATATATATATATATACACACACACACACACACACACACACACACACACACACATACACACACACACAGACAGACACACACGTAGACACACGCAGACACACACACACACGCACACACACACGTGCTTATATACACATTAGCTACTGCCGGTCGTCAGTAGGTAGTAAAAGTTTTTTTGACCTGTCTATATCTTTGGTGCCGTTTGACGAATCTTCACGAAGATTTCCCAAAAAGTGTCATAGTGAGCCTTGCTGTTGATGGAAAGTTTAGGGGTGATCTGTCAAGCGAGGGCCGAGAAAAAGAGGGGTCGAAAAAAAATATGATTTCCCATGTAAATTCCCAAAGGAGCTTTGAACACAACTACAGCCCGAACCGCTGGACGGAATTACACCAAATCTGACAGAAAGGTAGATTTTAGTTCGCTGATCAAGCTTTCATTTATCCGGTGTAAATCCATTCAGTAGTTGTTTAGAAATTTAAGGGAAAGCAAATAAGGATATCTATGCAGAGTCTAAGCACAGATCTCACGGTAAGATTGGAATGACTGTCAGCACTTCACCCAGGAATTGTTGGCAGCCATCTCGGGACTCGGCTTCAGCCAAGTCCCACAAAACAATTTAAAAAAAAAGAAATGGGTGCAGGGTAGGAATAACCTGACTCCCTAAGTGAGGTGGTAGAGTCCCCATGTGACCCCAACAGAGCCAAAAATCACTTTTTTAAAACACTTTTTTCCGCAAAAATGCAAAAGAGCCACAAATCGACAGCAACCTTTTTTCTAAAAAGCAAGCTCAGGCTCCTGTGCTTGTTTTGAATGCAGCCCTGGTTGGGCCAGGCACTGGAGGGATTTTTATAAAAAAAGGGAGGGGGCGCATATGGCCCCCCTCCCCTCCTAAGTCTCATTGAGCCCCAGGGACCACCACCTCCCGGGGGCTTTGTTGATAAAAAGGAGGGGGTGCTCAGACCCCCCCATTGGCTCTATAAGCCCCAGGGACCATCACCTCCCCGGGGCTCTTGGGAAAGATTGATGGCGGGGCTGCACAGACCCCCCTGAGCCCCAGGGGCCACCACCTCCTCAGGGCTAAAAATAAAAAGCTAATGAGGAACCCCACAGACACCCTTGGGCACTGGGAACCACCACCTCATATTTTTTTTTAAAATTGGAGGGGGCGTCGCACAACGCCCATTCCTGGCCATATACGGCCCTGGGGACCACCACTTCCTCGGGGACAGCCCATGCAGATCAAAGCAGGGAGGTGCGCAGCCCCCCTCCTGCAGCCAATAATTGCGCTGTGGACCATCACCCCCACAGCAGGCTCCTGCTATATCCCAGGGTACCCCCCCCCGGGACATAGCTGTTTGCTCTGACTTGGCGGGAGCTTTGACAGCTGTCGTCAAGTCAGAGCAAACATGAACTCCACTCTCAGCAAATGAGAGCTGTGAAACTACTCCCACTTGCTGAGAGCTGAGTTTTCATCTGTTTGCCTGTCCGCTCTCAAGTGGGCAGGAAAACAGACAACATTATTGCTTTGACAGACAGGAAGCTGCATGTTTAGCAACTGCCTGTCTGGGAGAGCAATGCTGGCTCTCATAGGAGGCAGGGAGCCAGCTGGGACCGTGCGAGCCTTGAGGCTTCCCCAGACGTCCCGAGGGGAAAAGACAAGGAAGTGGCAAAGTAAAGGAGAGAAACAAGCAGAAAGAGGCAGATTAAAGGTCAGTAACGAGCAGAAAGAGGCAAAATAAAGGAGAGAAATGAGCTGAAAGAGGCAGAATAAAGTCAGAAATGAGCAGAAAGAGGAAATTTAAGGTGAGAATTGAGCAAAAAGAGGCAGAATCAAGGTCGACAACAACCAAAAAGCGGCAAAATAAAGGTCAGAAACGAGCAGAAAGAGGCAAAATAAAGGTAAAAAACAAGCAGAAAGAGGCAAAATAAAGGTAAGAAACTAGAAGACAGAGGCAAAATAAAGGTCCGTAATGAGATGAAAGAAGTATGATAAAGGTCAGAGATGAGCAGAAAGAGGCAGAATAGAGGTCAGAAACGAGCAGAAAGAGACAAAATAAAGGACCGAAATGAGCAGAAAGAGGCAAAATATAGGTCAGAAACGAGCAGAATGAGGCAAAATAAATGTCAGAAGTGAACAGAAAAGAGTCAGAAAACTAGGGATGGGCGGTAAACTCCACTCTGCAGGTGGAATTTGCGGAGTTTTGCCACTTGGCGTTCCGAGTAGAAAGAGGCCAAATAAATGTCAGAAACGAGCAGAATGAGGCAAAATAAATGTCAGAAGTGAACAGAAAAGAGGCAGAAAACTAGGGATGGGCGGTAAACTCCACTCTGCAGGTGGAGTTTGCGCAGTTTTGCCACTCTACATGGAACGCCGAGTTTGGCAAAAACTCCGCCAACCGCTGGTGGAGCAAAGTTTACCGGCGCTCACCCTTAGACTTCATCCCCCAACCAGTAGTGTGCCAGGAGGCACATTTGCAGAGTGGTTGAGAAAGGGGGCGGGGCCTCTGACAAAGTCTTAACAATCCCGCTGTGGGGGACTTACTTGTCCAACAATAGGGGTTCTTGGCAGGGGCGCAACTAGACCCAAACATTGGGGAGGCTAATACTCCCAGCGCTGCTGGCGGCTGTTACGACAGACTGCTTTGGCACTCTGCTCCCCCATATCCTCCTTCTCCATGAATTCCCTCACTACCACTCTCCAACAGTGCACCTCATCACTCCATAGTGTCTCTCTGACATACATTTTTTATAGTGCTACTCATAGTTCATTCACACTCAGTTCTGTGATCTGCATGGAACATGTTCTTTGCAGGAGGCACATTAACCCACCATGCTACCTCACGATGAGCCAAAACTGCAAGTAGACAACATTCTGATCTCTCACTAGTTGGAACATTATTCACCAGAGTTATCTTGATAGTTTTATTGTTGCCTGAAAACTACCTGATGCGCAAGGAAGTTCATGTGCTTTTAAACCAAAAATAATTTTTAAAAACAGCGTCACCCAGCAAAGTCAACACCAGGTGTTGCTACACCAGTCACACCACCCTAAAGCCAGTCCTGCTCCCAGCAATGGGACAGGACAAGCATTTCCAAAAATGGGGTGAGAGGTCACCACATACCCATTATATAAGGCAGAAGATCTATGTAAGGGGGAGATACTTCCCCCTCCCTTACATAACAAAACAAGTTAACAGATTTCTTGTAGATGATTTAAGGGAGAATAGACTTCTCCCCTGAAAATGTTTTGAAACATTTGAGATCACATTTTCAAATGTGCTGCAGACACTTATGGGCATTCATGAAATATTCCTGTACTTTCATGGTGCACCAGGGAAGCCTGTCCTTTTCTAGGAGTAGATCTTGTTTTTTTCAAATGTCTTAACTCAGAAATTACTTCCACTATACCAAGGTCATCATTTTTTTATGGGTGAGCCCCTCATGCTAAGGAGTACATTCAACAGGGCAGTGCCCGAAATTTACCATGGATAATTCAGCCACAGCAATGGTTACCTCTAAAAGTTCCCTCTGGTATACAAGGGTCAGCATTTTGCCATTGACACCCCTTATAAAATGAGTACAGGAAATCTTATGACGAGTTTTCACAAATATCAATTCCAACATTTTGCTATGGATCCACCCTGTATGCTAAGAATTACTTGCATCATGTCAGGGCCTTCGTCCAGGTGTGGTGGCGCGCATTCTGTGTCCCTGCCGCTGGGTACGACTGGGCTAGTGGCTTTCTAAGTTAGTCAGTTTGAGTCTACACAGCCAATTATGGTGTCTTATTAGAAGCATATCAGTGCCTGCAGCTTGCCATTGGTAACACCTCCCATCCATATTCTATTAGTGCCCTTGTCCATAAGGCAAGAACAGCCTCCAGTATGCCAGACCTGCAGCACCCTTGATCTCATTAAAACACATACACAGACGCACACACGTTCCCTCACACACACATTCGCTCTATATCACTTGCACTCTTTCGTATATAATAATAATAAATTGTCTTGTCAATGTTTGTTACAAGTATGATATGAATGAAAAGTAGACTTCCTTAAAATAGCTGTACCGGGGCTTATAGTTGGTTTCACCTATGGATCAAGCAGTTACTGTATTGGAAATGAACTAATCCACATTTTAACATGTACTATCACAGCATCCAACTGATCCAATGAAATGCTTGACTTCTTCGGCAACCATGGATTTTATTCAGTAACACTTTGCATTTTGGGGTTTTGAGACCCAAATTACCATGTAAAAAAAACTACAAGTCCCAGAATGAAGCATTGTGGTGAATTGAAACCAGTAATTGCTGAAGGTGTCACTCAATCCTCAATCCATTACCATACTCCAAAGCCTCAGCCCTGGCTTCCCTATTTGCGCCATCCCACATTCTCAGTCCACTTTCCTCTCTTGCACCAGTCCTGTTGTTGCAGATGGAATTAAGTAGGCATCTAGTACTATGGAAAGAGCAGGTATATGTGTATATTCATGAGAGTTGTCTAGTTTTTATATGTGCATAGTAAGAAGTGTGCTCATGTCAGTGCTGGGTGATAGTGAATAGTGTGAGTGAGTGCATCATGACTGGTGTGAGTGTAGGGTGAAAAATGTGCTGATGTGAGTGTTGGGTGAGCTGCATGAATGCAATTTGAGAGGGGGGCCCATGAGTGTTGGGTGAGAGGAGTGCGTGCAGAGTGAGAGGAGTGAGTGCAGGGTGGTGTGAGTGGTGTAGATGCAGGGTGCGTATTGTGCCTCTGTGTGGTGCAGGCTGAGCAGTAAGAGTGAAGTATGACTTGTGAGAGTGCCTGGTTAGTGCATGGTGAGAGGAGTTAGTGCAGAGTGAGTGGTGTGTCAATATGAGTTCCGACAGAATATTGTCCCTGTGTGCAGGCTGGATGAACAGAGTGCCTGTATGAATGCAGGCTTAGAGGTTTGTCCATGTGAGTGCAGGGAGAGAGGAGGAAGTGCAGGGTGATTGCTGTGCTTGTTTGCGTGGTGTGAGTACTCTGCCCATGTGAGTGATGTGTGAGCTGTGTGAGTGACAGGAGTGCCTATGTGAGTGCACAGTGAGCGATGTGACAGTGTGAGAGTCGGGTGAGAGGAGTGACTGCAGGGTGAGTGATGTGACATATATATTTGGGTGAAGGTGAATTGCAGAGTGGAAGGAATCAATGCATGGTGAGTGATGCACTTGTTTGAGTGAGATTGCAGAGTGAGTATTGAGAGTGACAGGTGAGTGAAGTGTCATATGAGTGCAGGGTGAGTAGTGGGCTTGTGAAAGTGCAATGTGATCACCGTGAGTGCAGGCTGAGTGGTGTACTCATGTAACAAAGGGTAAGTGAAGGAAGAACAGTGTGAGTTCATGGCAAGGGGCATAAGTGACGTGTGGTCCCTGTGAGTGCAGGGTGAGTGGTGTGCTCGTGTGAGCACAGGATAAGAGGAGGTTGAACGGTGTGAGATCAGGGTAGCAGTGTGATCACTGTGAGTGTAGGGTGAGTGGGGAAGTGGCAAGTGAGTGGAGTGTCATGTGCGTTCAGGGTGAGCGGTGCTCTCATGTGAGTGCAAGGCAGGAGGAGGGTAAATGGCAGGAGTGCATGGTGAACAGTGTGATCGCTGTGAGTGCAGGGTGAACATGAAAGCAAAGTGGTAAGAATGAGGAGGGAGTTGTCAGAATGCAGGATGCATTCCCAGACACCTGGCTTAACTTAGCATTGTATTGACAGCTGACGTAGGATTTCAGATATAGGTTAAACTCTTGCTATTTTTGCTATCAATCAGGACTGGAGGGTGAAGGAAATAAATAATGTTCTTATCCTGCAACAAACCTTCAGTCTCCTGAATGGGGTTGCCAGCTGGTTGAATTTATACTGGCACCACCAGTATTTTGATGTACCAGCTAGTACAAAAATAAGCAAAATCACCTAACACCAATATTTGTAGCACTTATTTGTACATACTTCAAACAGCAAATATAAAGTGCACTTCTAAATGTGTTCTAGGGCTGCATTAATGGTCCACGACTAATAATTAAAGGAAACAAAAGCAGAAACGTCATGTTACAAATGAATACATATAATTTTATTTACAGCCCTATTTAGTGTCACAGCAAGGCCTTTGCATACTCTTTAAACAACAAAAAATGGGCGGTATTTTTCTCTTGTAAAGGTGGCTTCCCTACTCGTGAGATGCCTTTTCACAAAATGCATTCTCCCACTATGGCAGTAAAAATAAAATACAAATGTAAGGAGTAGGCAAAGTGTGGACCTAGGGGTTACTGGAACCAGTGAGAAAACACAAAGTCTCGTTAACCAGTTCACAAAGGCATTTAAATGGTCTTTAAAGAACCGTGAAAAATGTGGGTGTGGTGAGATAAGAGTCCAGACACTGCCCAGCAGAGCCCACAGAAGCTCAAGCTGCAACAGCCCAGTCTGAGATACACAACAGGGGAGGGGGTAAAGCCCTCTTAGCCCTAGCGGTGTTGCTTGCCTGGTTCATGGCCCCCAACAATCCTCGGCAACCAAGGGGACTTCATCCCCCAACCAGTAGTGCACCAAGAAGCCCCTTTGCAGAGTGGTCGAGAAAGAGGTTGGGGCCTCCGACGAGGTCTCAGCAATCCCACTGCAGGGGCCTACTGGTGGCAGCAATAGGGGTTCTTGGTCCCTGACGATCCTCAGCAGCCAAGGAGAGTCCATCCTGCAACCAGTAATGCACTAGGAGGTGTGTTTGCCCAGTGATTGAGAAGGGGGGATTCTAACGAGGTCTCAGCAATCCCGTTGTGGGTGACTTCCTTGTGGCAACAGTAGGGGTCTTGGCCCCCAACAACCCTCAGCAGCCAAGGGGATTAATCCCTCAACCAGTAGTGCACCAGGAGCCCCTGTGCAGAGTAGTTGAGAAAGGGGCCGGGACCTCTGACTAGGTCTCAGCAATCCCGCTGTGGGGGACCTACTTGTGGCAACAATAGGGATTCTTGGCCCCTAAAAACCCTCAGAAACTAAGGACATTCCATCCACCAACCAGTAGTGCACCAGGTGGCGTGTTTGCAGAGGGACTGAGAAAGGGGGCGGGCCTCTGATGTGGTCCCAGCAATCCCACTGCAGGGCACTTACTTGTGGCAACAATAGGGTTTTTTAGCCTCAACGACACTCAGAAGCCAAAGTGACTTCCTCCTCCAACCAGTAGTGCACTAGGAGGCCCCTTTGCAGGGTGGTTGAGATAGGGAGTGGGGCCTCCAATGAGGTCTCAGCAATCCCGCTGTATAGGACTAACTGGTGGCAACAATAGGGATTCTTGGCCCCCAGCGACCCTCAGAAGTCAAAGGGACTTCATTAGGGGTGGTTGAGCAATACTTTGCCAGCTCACTGAACACTGCAGAATGTTGTGGAGCTTTTCAGTAACTCCATGGAATTCCACAGAGTGAAGATCCATGAGCTCTGCTCATGCTCCAGAAAACGAGCAGAAAATGAGCAGAACCTACTCAGGAACTCATACACCCACTCACAGAACAACTCAGATACTCTCACAGCCACACATAAACCCATTCACTCATGCACCCACTCACAGATGAACTAAGACATGTACACTCACTCACAGACACAGTTACTCATGCACCCACTTACAGAGTCACTAATACTGTCTCACCCACTCCCAGGTCTACTCAGAGACTCATGCACTGACTCACAGACCCACTCAGATACTCATATTCCCACTTACAGCCCCACTCATACTCTCTCACACCCACTTATAAACCTACTCAAACACTCATACACCCACTGAGACACTCATACACTCGCTCACACACTAAGTGTCAAAGGTTAGTGGTTACAGTTATGAAATAAAATTAAAAAGACCTTACAAATTCACTTAAAAAACCAAAGGTTGCAGAGATGTTTTAGTTAGGAAATAGAATTAAATAAATCATAGAAATTCACTGAAAAAAACAAAGGTTACAGTGATGTTATAGTTAGGAAATAGAATTTAAAAAAACAGAAATTCACAGAAAAAAACCAAAGGTTAGAGGAATGTTATAGTTAGGCTCAAATTGCACTTGTATACAACCAGTGAAATTCAACAGGTTTAGCTACCTGAGCTAACAATAATTTACACCCCCACAATGCACTGCTTATGATCGCACATATTACATCACTCATGACATAGGCAGTGACATCATGAATGACTTCACTGATGACATCTAAATGACATCACTGATGAAATCACTGATGGCATCATCCACAGAACCACTCACACACCCACTCATACCCTGTACAACCTCTCATATTCCCACTCAGACACCCACACAACCACTCACATATCCATTCGCAGACCCATACAAGTCCTCACACAACCACTCACTCATTCATAGAGCCACTCACACAATTATTTACTCACCCATACAGCCATTCATACAAGCAGTCATTCACCCATACAACCACTCACACAGCCACACACTCACCCATACAGCTACTCACACATAGGCCTGGGCCAAAATTCCGTTCCGTTCGCGGAAATTGCAATAATTTGGCATTTTCGCGTTCTGTGGAAAGCGCGAAAATGTCAAAATTTCCGCATTCCGCAGCTTAGCGATAATTTGTTTCTTGCTCGCGCTGTAAAATAATACATTCTCGCGTGCACGTGATCGCCTTACCTGAATCCCCGCGTTCGCCGACAAGTTTTCCCGATCCGGTCGCGTTCTCCACGAGATGTTGGATTGTTGGTAGCCATTTGCGCTGTCTCGTGACAGTTCGCGCCCGCAGTAACGTCATGCGTCGCACGATCACGTCTTTCTTCTCGCGATCATGCACCGCAAGACAAGTGAAAACAAAATGGCCGCGCCCACGAGCAACCGCATGGGTAAGTTGGCGAGCCGCGACCATGCAGAAAATACCGCAAACGGGCGGGAAAAAAACTTCCGCATCTTCGCGATTGCGTGTTTGCGGAGATTTTTAACATTTTCGCGATAATTTGCGAAAGTGAATTTCGCAAATTCCGCCCACCCCTACTCACACACAGATGTATTCACCTATACAGCCACTCACAAAGCCACTCACTCAACCATACAAGCACTCAACACTCACTCACACACCCACATAAGCACTTACATACCCATTCACACATCTATACCAGCACTCCCATATCTGCTCACTCAGCCATACAGCCATATACACAAACACTTACTCTCCAATACAGCACTCACACATCAATCAATCAAAGCATTTACATAGCGCACTACTCACCCAGAGGGTCTCAAGGCGCTACCAAACCAAATACCCACTCAGACAGCCACTCACTTACTAATATGCCCACTTACATACCCAGTCACTCACTCAGACAGCCATTCAGATTCCCACTCCCTCACTCATAGAGTCACTCACACACTAAGCCTGGGTGGAATTTGCGGAACTCTGCAAGGTGAAAAAAAAACTACGCCACGCGGAGCTCTGCGAGCATTGGAGGGCATTGGATAAAATGTTGTTTGCAGTGATTTTCAGTGCCAGGTGTTTGTCCGTACTGTGCAATCATCGCAAACGGCACCATGCACAGCGCAAGTGGGTGCTGCTTCTTTTCTGCAGCTCGGGTAGTTTTTTACTCGAGTGGCAGCTTTCTCAACGTGAACGGATGGCTTCTCAACTTGAGTGGTCGCGAGCATGCACGACCACTTGCAATGAGAAATCCGACCGCTGACGTTGAGAAATCTCTCTGGGAGGTTGATTTTCCACGCTCGTGCTCACCAACTTGACATTGACAATCGCGAACAAGGAAAAATCTTGCCGAGAGGTGGATTTTCCTTGCGCATCAACTTGACATTGATGAGTGCGAGTGAGGAAAAAAACTCTGCTCTGGGTAGCAGAGCGGAGTTTTTCGGAACTCCGCGAGCTCTGCGGAGTGCGGAAAACTCTGCAAACTCCATGAGCGGGATGGAGGTCACTGCCCAAGGTTATCACACACCCACTCACCCACCCATACAGCCACTCACATAGCCACTCGCTCACCATATAGCCACTGACTCACCCATACAGCCACTGAAACACCCACTGACCCCCATACAGCCACTCGTTCACCCACACAGCTACTCCCACTCCCACTTATATACCCAAACAGCCACTCACACACCCATACAAACACCCACACACCCACTCACACACCAATACAACCACTCACACAACCGCTCACACACCCACAGAGCTAGTCAGAAATCAACTAATTCACTCATACAGTCACTCATGCACCCACTCATACATCCATACAGCCATTCACACACCCACTCACACACTGATACAGAAAGTCACACAGCCACTTAGATCGCATATGTTAGAAATAGTATCACTCATTAGTAGTACATCTAGCATACTAATCTAACTTTTGTAGTAGGTTAGTATATATGTTTAATACTCATAAACTCTTAGAAACTTACACTGACTTGATGTTATCAGTGATGTCATTTGAGATGTCATGAGTGATGTAATATATGAGGTCATAAGCAGTACATTGCGGGGCATAAGTTATAGTTAGCTCAGCTAACTATAACTGCTGAATTTCACTGGTTTTGTATTCGTGAAATCCTAGCCTAACTATCACGTCCCTGTATCCTTTGGTTTATCAGTGAAGTTCTTTTTTCTTTTTGAAATAATTTTCATTGACAAGTGTGATCTTTTCTCCCACAACACAAGAGGAGTACCGCACATAATACAGCAACAAGTCATACAAATTCATATTGTTAAGTACATTACTCTTAATATCTCAGGGTTCACCAAACACACAATTCCATAATACCATACTCAGTACAAAAGAATAAAAATGTTAGGTCATACTATCCAGGAGCCCCATATCCAGGACACAGATCCAAGGACCTAAAAAGATGGATCTACCACATCATCCTGCCTCCTAATTCTTAACCCCAAGATGTCTACTGACTTGTAATCCACGCTGCAAGGGGTTCCCAAATCCATGTGCCTTTCTTTTCTTTCCCTTTTGTCTTTTCGTGAATACAAGGAACTTTCAAGTTTATATATTGTAAGAGGTCGAGTGAGTCAGTGATGAAAAGAAGGGGGAATAGGGTGAAGCCAGGCTGAGGTGATACAGAGCCGTTATATCGTCATGGAAACAAACAAGAAGGATCGTGCACTTTTGGGAACTTCTTCCTCATGAATTCCGAGCAGAATAAGCTGGGGGGTTACAGACATTTTCAATTTAAGCTTTAGTTTAATAAAACTCATTGACTTCATTCGTAGCCCACCTAATGAGGGGCAAGCAGCAAACATATGAACTAAATCTTCCCCATAGAGTTGACAACGTGGACAGCACAGCCCAATACCTCCCCATCTGGTGTTTTTCCCAGGTGTGTAATACAGATCGTAACAGGTTTTATGGTGTTGTACTTGTAAACCGGCAGAGAGAAAAACAGATTGAGTGAGGTTAAGACTCATTAAATGGTGAATTCAAAATTAGCAATTTCTCTTGCTACCTCCTAGATCATCCTTCATATGAGAATAAAAAAATCCATAAATGCACCCTATTGACCAGAGCCTCCCCCAAATACTATATCAACCAGGTACACCCTAGAAAACCCACAGGCACCCCCTCCCTTCCTCCTGAGAAAATCCCAAATGTGAAGATATTTAAAAATTCCTTTTGGCTAATGTTAAAGTCTGCCTTGAATTCTTCAAAAGAAACTATGCCTGCATAAGAATAAAAATCCCCAAGTTGTTTAGGACTCTGCCCCTTCCAGTGGTTCACATACTAATCCCAAAAGATATCAGGGATCATATGCAGTGGGGTGTAAAAATGCAACCGCTGTAGGGACTTGAAATAGACCTTTTTATAGTAGCTGAACTCGACTTGCCTCCGAAAACATCCCCAGGCCCCTTCTCCCAATAACAGCTCAAAAGAAGAAGGACAACCTTTGTCTACAAAATGATCTCCATCCCTATCCCGAAGGAGAATGGCCACCTGTTGAAGTGCTGCTGCCCAATAATATAATTTAAGGTTCGGGACAGCCCATCTCCCTCTCTCCCGTGGGAGAGTCAAAAACATAAATGCTCTTTTGAATTTGGCAAATGCCCATTAAAAATATAAACCATATCTTTGATCCTTTTAAACCATCCATTCCCCATTTTCAATGGAATAGCTTGGAAAAAGTATAATACTTTGGGTAGGAATATCATCTGAACAATATTACTCCTGCCAATTAAAGAAAAACTAAAATGTTTCATCCTACTAAAGTCTGTTTTGACCTCCCCCATTAAGGGATCAGAATTATTCTCAACAATTCTAACCACATCCTCCATTATACTGACTCCTTGATAAACGGCGTTGTCCACAACTCGGTTGTCCCTCAGTTGTATATTGCTATTAAGAACCACTTAAGTTTAATCATCATTCAGTGAATAACCAGATAAATGACCAAAACAGCCAGCCTCCCTTTCAATCTCTGTTAAAGCAACCCCTAGATTGGAGGTGACCATCGCTACATCATCAACATACGCAAGAATATTTGTGTCCCACTCATAAAAACTAACTGGTGGTATTGCAGGGTTGAGATCAAGCCTCTGAATAAAGGGTTCAATGTATAGGGTGAAGCAGGGACAACCCTGCCTTGTCCCATGCTGGATTGTTCACCCATTACAAAAGTTCTTGCCATAAGATTTTGATATAAAGCTCTCACTGCCTTATTATATCTAGTCCCTATACCGAACCTGAGCATAACGGTCTAGGAGACCCTGTCAAACGCGTTTTCAGCATCCAATAAAATTAAAGCCATAGGGTCTCCATCAACCACAGAGATATCAAAAAGAAATATAACACATTGGATCGCTCTTTCAGGTATAAACCCATGTTGTTTGGTAGACACAAGTTTACTCATCATACCAGACAACCGAGTGGGCAAGATCTTAGAATACATTTTTGTGTCCCCATTGATCAGGGTTATTGGTCTGTATGACTTAATTCTTGCACTGGCTTATTTTTCTTGGGGAAAATGACAATATTCACCGACCACCATGACTCAGGCACTGCTACACCCTTCTAAATCTGTTAAAAAAGGTCCATAAGATAACCTTTTAAGCCAGCAGAGCACAACCGATCGGTATCTACGGCCTTTCCTGAGGGTGAATTTCTAAGGTTTTTTTAAATTTTATTTCCTAACTATAATGTCACTGTCAACTTTATTTTTTTTAGTGAATATATACGTACACACAAGGTGCTGAAATCTACTTTAAGACACTGTTTAAATACGCAAACTGATTGTAAGAAATTGAATTATTATTTGGGGTTGGTGACTACCATTCTCAAAGAACAATCACAGCCTTTGTCAGAGTAAACCCTCAAGGTCATTAAATTAACTTTAGCTCCACCCATGATAGCTATGGTGCAGAGCAGACAGGCTTAACTTAGATCAATTTTGTGTAAAGTATTTATGCAGTACCAAAACAGTAATGACATCAAAATGCAAAACAATAAATATCCCAAACTGAGTTAGAAAAATAGAGTATAATTTAAGGAACAAATAACACCAAAATGACAAAAACCAAGTAAGGGGAACCAAAGGTATGAATTGTTGAAGTTTTAAGTAGAAATAGCACCAAAAAGCACAAAGAGACAATGATAGTCAATGTTCATGATAAACTGGACCTAGGTGTAGTTTGAGACTTTATGTATTTGTTTTATTTGAAAAGCTATACAAAGTAGCGCAAGTATGAGTAAAACAACAAAATGGATCAAAAGAGATAACTTAACAACCAGAATGTCAAGGGGGATACACAAGGTCAAAGGGAGGCAGGGGGAATCAGCCAATCTAATGGGACTTGTAAGGTTTCAGCTGAGAAGAAACAAAAAACCCAATTGAAACAGCATGTTAACCCCTTCAGCGTGGCGCGGATTTCCGCGCCACGCTGAAGGTTCTGTGCGCGGGCGGGGCCATGACGGAGCGGTTCCGTCATGCGCACAGCGCAACCGACGTGCATGACGGAACCGCTCCGTCATGCGCGTCGAAGGGGTTAAAAAGAGTAACCAGACCGGAGACAGATAACAATAATAACCGGGTTAATGCTTGTGAAGGTCCTTCAGGAGTAGCCATTTGACATGTTTTTTGAAAGAGGCAGTAGATGGGTTGGTTCTGATCTCTGGGGGAAGAGCGCTCCATATTCTTAGAGCAAGTCCAGAGAAAGCACGATTGTAAGTTCTTTCCTTATTGAATACGGGAGGTTTCAATAAAAGGTTCTGGCTTGAGGTTTTTTGCCAGGTAAACGGAGGTATTGTCATGAATAGCTTTGTGCATCAGTCAAGCTATCTTGAACCTGATCCTCGCTTCAATGGTCAGCCAGTTTAGTTGAATTAGCTCTGGCGTGATGTGGTCATGTCTTCTGGAGCCAGTAATGAGTCTGGCCGAAGTGTTCAGGGTGGCTCTAAGCGGGGCCAAACTAGTTTTAGGTAGCCCAGCAAGGGTCATCAAACCATATTCCAAGCATGATATAACTAGGGATTGTATAGCTGGCTGGATGGCGCAAGGAAATGCTTGATTTTCCTAAGGGTGTTGAGCTGAAAATTGGATTCCCTAACAGTTGCACTGATGTGATCTTGCGTATTTAGGTATTTGTCCAAGGTTATCCCTAAAGATTGAGCCAGTCAACAACATGAGGAGTGCAGTTAAGCGCAGTAAGATGTTTTAGCCAGTCCAGGGTTGGTTGCTGGGGGCAATCAGAAGGAATTTAGTTTTGAGGGTATTTAACAATAGATGATTATGAGTTAACCATTTCTGAGTTTTTAGGAGTGCAGCATTTAGAGTTTTTATGTTATCTGGAGAGGCATTCTTCAAATAAAGTTGAGTGTCATCCGCATACATATGGTCCTGGATGTTAGAGCGGTTCAGAATATTGGAGAGCGGTTCCATAAGAAGGTTGAAAAGAGTGGGCAAAAGTGCGGAGCCTTGAGGTACTCCAATGGTGACCGGGGTACTGGTTGCAAGGGATTGGTTAACTTTGATTCTTTGGGTGCGGTTCTGTAAGAAAGAGGCAAACCAGTTTAAGACAGGCCCGAAAATCCCATCCTATATTGAAGAAGAGCAATTAGGTTTCATGTTTGATGGTGTCAAATGCTGAGGCCAGGTCAAGAAGAATCAGAAGACAAGGAAAGTTAAATAGGATCTCCATTAGATGTCATCCTCACAAAGTGCACCTCTCTGATTCGCCAAGCAACTTGCTGGTCCTATTTGCACCATTCTCAACAGCTCTTTGAAGGATGGCAGACTCCTTATTAAATGGAAAGCAGCGCAAGTTGTTCCTATCCGGAAAAACCTTAAAGCCCCTGTGGACGAAGTATCCAACTACCGCCCCATTTCTCTGCTCCCCCTCCAGAGCAAGCTTCTGGAGAAACATATAAGCAAACACTTATCTGAATTTGTGAAAGCCTCGAATTGCCTGGATGTCTCGCAGTCAGGTTTCCGGGCCAGACACAGTACCGAGTCCGCCCTGATAGCAGTAACCGATAACATCAGAATAATGCTGAACAATGGTCAGGCAGCACTTTTAGTGCTGCTGACCTATCGGTGACGTTTGACACCATTTCTCACCGGATCCTGCTTGGGAGAGTTCAGGACATCGGGGTACAAGGGGGTTGCACTGAAGTGATTGGCAAACTTTCTGACTGATAGAACTCAGACGATTAACCTGGGTCTGTTCCGCTCTAAGACCATGAAAGTAACCAAGGGAGTTCTGCAGGGCTCCTGTTTGAGCCCTACTCTATTTAACATTTATGTCACTCCCTTGGCAGGATTAATGAGGACTTTAGGATTCAGTCCCATCTCCTATGCTGCTGACGATACTCAGTTTCTACTCTCGTTTGATAAATCTAATCCCAACACCCAAGTCATCTTCTCGGAGGGCCTGAAGACCATTGCTAATTGGATGAGGGATAACTTCCTTCAACTCAATGCAGAGAAATCGGAAATCATGCTGTTTGGAGTTGCAGCGGTGAGTTGGACACCTAGTTGGTGGCCAGAGGAATTGGGCACTGCCCCTACTCCAAAAACAGTGGCCGAAAACCTGGGGGTCCGCATAGATCAGAAACTCTCGCTAGAAGAGCATGCCACCATGACTGCGGGGACATGTTTCCACACACTTAGCCTACTAAGGAGAGCCTTACCTTTCCTACCCCCCTCAACGCGAAAAATGTTGATCAAGGCACTTGTGTTAAGCCACCTGGACGACTGCAATGCCTTGCTAGTCTCTGCCAACGAAGCTTCTCTAAACAAATTGCAGATGGTCCAGAATACTGCGGCCCGCCTTGTAGCAAATGCCCCTCCCAGAACAGCATCCACTCTCCCTCTGCAACAACTACATTGGCACCAGTGCGGCAGCGGATCAAATTAAAAATGTGCTGTACTGTTTTTAAAGCTTTCTATGACCTGAGCCCTAACTACCTATCTGACAAACTAGTATGGTACTTACCTTCTAGGTCCCTACGATCAGGTTCTAAATCACTTCTCTACGTCCACCAGTTTAAAAAATCTTGCATGGGTGGTAAAGCATTTTGAGTTTTACTGTTTAGTGATTGCTTCTTGAGAGTGAGAGTCACACTTTCGGGTAAACTGAATTTTCTAAATGGTCAATGCTTCTTGGTAAAGCCAATATAAGTCCTAGGATTCAGGTACATAAGCAAAGCCATAGAGATCCAGAGAGAGAGAGAAGAGCAGGAGAGAGAGAACATCCAAAATGAGAACAGAATGGGACTGGACCCTCTTTCTGTGACCTGAGAGGAGCCCTGAAATACTACACCTGCCTCCTCTTGTATACAGGACAAAGAAGTGGGTTCCAAGGGTCATAAAGCTGACTTCCTGTTCAAGCTACAGGGATACAATAATCTGCAAGTAAATAGTTGATCAGTGCCATTTGGATCTGGACTGGAACTTGTTGCTTGACACCTGGTGAGCTTCTAAGTGCGCCCCTGAGGTCCTGAAAGGCTTTAGAAGTGTACTTCTGTAGTAGATTGGGACATAAAGAGCTACCCCAAAAAGTAAAATCCATGACCAGGACAAACCTGGTTGGGATAAACTGCCTGTGCTCCATCGTGGTCAGATCCCAATAACATCCGTCCGATCACCAGCATCATGGCTCTAGCTAAACTGCTTGAGAAATACGTCCACACACAGCTCTGCAACCATATTGAGAAATATCAGCTCCTTGACCTCGAACAGTCGGGTTTCAGAGTGGGTCACAGTACAGAAACAGCACTAACTCATATCGTTGATGACGCCTTGAGATCCCTTGATCGAAACGTCCCTTGATATTTGATATTTTATCATTTATATAGCGCCTGAATCACCCCGTCAGGGGTATCTCCGCGCTGGGAATGTGGGCTACAGCCAGACAAGGACATCTCAGAACAGATAGGTCTTTAGCAGCTTTCTGAATTATAAGTATTCTGAACATTGACGTAAGGACAAGGGGAGTTGATTCCAAAAGAGAGGGGCAAGGTAGGAAGAGGCCACTGGAGTTTGCTGTGTCCCTGTAAATCAGACCAAGAGGTAAGCCAATTGACCTTTTGAGTCACTCTGGCAGTCCTGCAGTCAAGCAGCAGGGAAGTCGTGATGGGGGCCCGCACTCATGGCAGGACCTAAGCAATGAGAAACTGCAACGTGGAGGTCCCGTCACGAGTGCCAGCCCCCCGCCATGACAGCAGGGCCACCGCCATGAGTGCCGAGGCCCTATGTGAATCGGGCCCAGTGTTGTCAGGAAGGACACTATTTGTCAATTCCAACCTTTTAACTTCCAAGCCTCTAGCTTGAGCTGGCCTAGAATATCCTACTGTAGAATTGGAAGTCTCCATTCCTCCTCGACCTTCAAGGATGTCAGGAGAGGAAACCAATTTGAGAGTGTCCAAGTTAAGGACCAGGGGTGAGAAGATTGCCTGATTCACGTTTGTTTTGCACACTCCCCACCTATGTACTGTGCTGGTGTAGGGAGCGATTCTGGTGCTGGGGATCAGGCAGCTGAGGAACCCCCTACTGATGCGCTTTGGACGCGTGTCTGACTTCAGACGTCTGCGTACACTTGTTGGGTGACAATATCACGCAAGAACAGGACTTTGTTACCCAGCAATGATATATAAACAGGTGTCTCTTGCCGGTTTCAGTAATGGAGGGCAAAAAGGCTGCTTGTAATGGATATTTAATTGAACAACAGCCTGAGGAAGAGGAGGAGGTCCCTCAGATTCCCTGGGCATGGCTTCAGTCGCTCATTAAAGAAATGGTTTATTCAGCCCTAGCTGATCCTTTGCACAAAAAACAAAGCTTGTGTCACAAAGTGAATCTAGAACCAGATGAAAGAGGCAAATATAGTCAAGCCCTCAAATGAAAGACTGCTTGAAGTATGTTAGAGAGGTTTTGGGTTTTGAGGAAACATCCAGACAAGGGGATGGGTTCTTTTCCCAATATAGGGATGTGGAGGCAGGTGATTTACCTAGAAACAACAAGAGAGAGAGGGTTAAGCCACACTCTTAGTCCCCCAGAGTCAATGTAATAACAACAAAAGAGTGTGATGAGAAGGAGAAAGTCACACGGCCGGTGATTCTCCTTGTGATCGGACGAAGTGCCAGAGAGACAGAATCAGTCTGATATAAAATAAAACCCTCACTCACCAACATAGTTGGTGACATGCTTTATCATGGGGTTTAGCCAGGGGTGCCTTGTGCACCTCCGGTGTGCTTCAACGCTTATGTTAAGGCGGAGCAGCAGCTTCAGACTAGAAAAAGTGAGGTGATTAGTGGGTGAAAATTAAGAAAATGATTAAAAATCACGTGTCGTACACCAAAACATTTTAATAGTGACGAGACATGAACAGGTTAAAAGGTAGTGAAGGATAGTTATTCCTGACTTTAACTTGGTCAGACTTATCCTATAAGTGGTCAAATGGTCGACATGTTTCAGCTTATCAATGTTATTCACTAAGCTTTCATCAGGACCTAATCGTGAAAAAAGATGCACCTTGGCGGTATAAGCTCGCTAAGGCTTACCCTAACCTCAGGTGCAACGAACCGATACACTCACGGTTACAGTAGAGGCCTTCCACTATTCCGAAAGAACCCTCGTATATCTGTGAAAAAATACATATGTTTGTTCAGCATACATAATACTCACTAAGTTGTATTCATCAAAAGACAGATCGAGTATCAAACGTAGCACAAAATAAAATCAACAATGAGGTCCCTGTAATTTACATGACCCATGGTAATATCCAACAGCTTCCGTGTAATTTGAAAGCTGTGTTTAGTTTTAGTATTACAAACATGCCAAAATGTATATAAACAAGACGATTGAGCCATTTGATCAATAATCAGGCATGGAATGATCTTATAGATCACGTTAGGAAATGGCACTCTGAGGTGAAATACGTCTTAAATGGGGCAACAGATCAGCCCGAAATAGGAAAAACAACAAGGAAAAACAATAAGAGCTTACGTATACGTAGATAAAAGAGTGCTCCTTCGGCAAGAAGGCGGGTTGCGGGACTACAGAACAACTGTGGCAGAGAAAGAAAAAACGGGAAAGTTACACTGTGATGCAGCCCGTTATTCCATTATACCACGCTGTACCGCTCAGCACAGAAAAAACCTTAAGTATTTCTAACGGGCGGTACTTACGTCGTCCAAGTCCTCAACCAGGAGATTTCACCTAAAAAGACCGCCGAGCCCGGAGTCAACAAGGAATGGAGCATTCGTGTTTAAATAAAGACGGCCAACGCGGGAAGTCCGGAAGTCAACTCATCTGCCGGTCTGCGGGCGCATCGTCAGCAGAGACAGGGAGGAAGGACTTACCTCTACAGCTCTACACAAAGAGTGGAAAGATCCGGACAAGCAATCAACTCCACATTTTCTCAATAAAAGATACATTATTAAAGATTTTGATGAACATTTTCCTCATACATTAAAAGTAAATACCATGCTGGCATCTATGGCTTCTACATCAAATGTAGCTTCTGAAAATGTTCCGCTCTTGGATGAGGTAGACAGAAAGGTGGAGGCCTCCTTCAAAAGAACTATGCTGCTGCAAAGTTCTCTATCAGGGCACATACTTATGCAGCCTATGTCACTCAGACTTTGCTTAAAGATTTCCAATCATTGTATGACGCTGTTCAAAACAATGAACATACTACGTCTATTTTGTTTAACATGGAATTCCTTGCCCAGTTTCTTTCTAATATCATATTTGTCAGTTCCTGGGCCACTTTGCATTCAGCTGGGGCAGCAGTGGCAGGTTGGAGACTGTTACTGATGAAATCATGGAAGCAAGAATACAGTCAGAGATCCGTGATTCAAAAACTTCCTTTCACTGGACAGAAGCTTTTTGCCCCGGAACTGGATCAAATAATACAGAAAGCCACAGACAGAAGAAAATTCTTAAGCCTTTTCAATTCCTGAATGGGAAGAAGTCCATCCTTACAAAAAACATTTAGACTGTCGCAGAACAAGCGTCTCTTTCAAGAGGCCCGTGGTTGGGGAGCAGCGTTTGCTAACGATCAAACAGTCAAGATAGTCAAGTCCAAGTGCATAAAAGACTCTTTGGAAGTTGGGACAAGGCAGGGTGGTAAGGGTGGTTCAGTGGAAGGATTGTGTCATGGACAGATGGGTCCTGGTCATAATCAAGAATTGTTATCAGATCCCTTTTCTCAATGCTCCTCCTCAAGACTGCTTTATACCTATTCCCTTATGAAGATACAATCTTCAACAGCAAGCACTGATACATTCAGGTATCAAGGTATTCAGCCCTTAGTAGACAAAGGAGCATTGATTCCAATTCCATTGTATCCAAGAAGGATAGGCATTTATCCCATTCTCTTTTGGCTCCCAAAGTCAACCAGATATCGTGTCCTGTGTTGGACCTCAAAGCGGATTTTACTGAAGGGCACCTATTTTCATGGCCCAGTGCATCCATAGTTATCTTCGTTTTGTTGATGGCACTCATCATTTTCAGTTCTAGGCCTTGCCTTTTGACCTATTGATGTCTCCCAGAGTGTTCACAAATGTACTTGCTCCGGTGTTTGCTTCTTTAATTACAAAGCATTTCTATTTTTCCAAACCATGTTTATTATCTGCCTTTTCTTTTTTTTTTTAAAGGGACTGGAGAATGTGCAGTTGGTTATTGCCACACTAAAGAAACTGGGTTTCATCATCAACTTTCCAAAGTCTCAGCTGCAACCAATGCAAGACAACCAGTTTATTGGAGCCCAGTTCAGCGCTCTCTTTGATCAAGTTTTTCTCCCCATTTAAAGGATTGCTTCTCTTCAAGCGCAGTCAACCATCTCATTCCAGAGGCCAGTTTATCAGCAAGGGCCTGGCTCAAAATGGAAGGACTGATGATAGTTAAACAATGGTGGTTCCATGGTCAAGGTTCCACCTCAAGCCTATAGTTAACCATATCTTACTTCACTGGTCCCCGAGTTCTCAGAAGTATGAACGCTTGATTCCAGTAACACTTCTAGAGTGATGGCTCATCACCTGGAGTGATGGCTAGTGATCAGCAATTTGTCACAGGGCTTCCTTTTGCAAACCCTATTTCCGATCCAGTTCACTACAGATGCCAGTATCTGGGGGTGGGAGAAACCTGGGAGATCAGGAGAGGAAAGGTCCATGGTCACCATGGGATGCCGACTTCCAATTGAAGGGAACTAACAGCTGTTTGGCAAGTCTTTTCTCCACGTGTGGAAGGCATGAATGTGGTTGTGAGGATAGACATGACACACAACAAGGAAGTAGGGCTATTGAAGCTAAAGTGCTGTACCTCATCAAGCTCCCAGGAAAACACCCAAGTGTGTAAAAAACTGCCCTCACACACAGCGAACTGTGTCATGCTTCATTTTAGGGCTGCTGACACACCTCCGTGCTAGCCAACACTGGAGGTGGAGCAATAGGGAGGGGGAAGACAATACAACAAATAAAGAACAAGGGATCAACTATGTGAAAAAAGGTGCAGAAAGTGATTTAGAGTGATATACAACTGGTGCCACGGGATGTCCTCAACCCTACTTTAATCATGGACTCCCTCGCCCAGAGTTAAAAGAAAGGGCCACGTGTATGACCAGTGGATGAAGGTACGGTGAATTATTATGCAACACCTGCCCCTCCACTCTGCAGGCAAATGAGGATAGACAACAGGTAATGAGGTGCTACCTGAACCAGCAAGAAGGCACAAAGAGAAGGAAGCTCAATCTGGTTGTGAGCTGCAAATTTTCCTGGGCAGAAAATCACCTTCTAGTCTTGTCTGCAATTTATCTCCAGTGGACACTGGACTTCATAGCAGACAGTATCAGTCAGAACATGCTATCTTCCATCACATATCATCTGGCAGTAAGGGAGTTCAATTGGGTATGTGCCTTATTTGGATTCCCTTGGATAGACCTGCTTGCACTCCAACACAATGAGGAGCTTCCCAGGTTGTGTTTGGAAAAATGGTGTCCCCTGGCATGGGCAATCAATGATTTTTTGATTCCTTGGCCTCCATGGAGACTGTATGCCTTTCCACCAATTCTCCTCCTCCAGAGGGTGCTGCAGAAGATTTGTGACAAGAGGAAACCTAAGACCCTTATAGACTCTTTCTGGCTACAGCGGTTGTGGTTTCCATTCCTGATGAGTCTCTCCAAAGGGGACTCTGTCCATTCCTCCTTTGAACCGCCTTCTGTTCATTCTTCCAGCCATTCAATAAGACACCTCAAATTAACGGTTTGGAAACTGAGAAGGCGAGCTTGGAGCTAGGCTGCTCAAAGTTTATTTGCTCTTCATATTCAGGCCCCATGAAAGCCATCTGCATTGACTTTTAGGGTCCTTTCCTATGATAGTGTTCATTCGAACATCTTGATCCCTTAGATATTGATCCTTTCAATATTTCGGAATTCCTGAGAGATAGGTTTGTACAGGGACTGCCTCCACCCCCGCTTGTCTTCTCAGTGGGCGGTCATTAAGGCTCTAAATATTCACCCTTCGAACATCTCCCCATTGGTCTCTAGACTACTGAGCAGTTTTAGACAAAAACAATTGATTGCTGCAAATCGGATTTCATCTTGGGATCTCTCAATGGTTTTAAGAGGCTTGTAGTTAGGAGTCTTTGAGTCACTAGAGTCATCAGATATTGCATGGTTATCGGCCAAACAGATTTCCTGGTGGTCATTGCTTATGCAAAGAGATTAGGGGAGTTAGGAGCCTTGATGTTGACTTTTTCATTGGTACAGTTCTTTCCAGACGGATTAGCCCCTAAATGTGATCCCAAATTAATTCCTGAAACCCATTTGTCTTTTAATCTAGCCCAAAAGGTTGACCTGCCTGTTTGCCATTCAGATACAGATACAGATAGTGAGGTTCCTTCCTTGTTAGATGTTGAAAGAGCATTGACTGTAAATTCGTAACAGAGAAACTAATTTAGATCATCCAAATCACTCTTTTTGTCATATGGGTCTGCCAATGAAGGTAAGAAAGTTTCAATTCAGACATTAAGCAGAAGGGTCAACCAAGCAATAACCCAGGCTTACAAATCAGTTGGAGATACCATTCTGTTGAACATCCAGGTGAAGAAATATAAACCTCCTATAGGGGTTCACTGATACACCTGGTTCTTTTAACCAACAAAGAAGAGATTGGCACAGAAGCTGTATTATAAAAACAATGCATTTATTAACCTCAGATGAGGGAGACTACGCCACACAGTACCCTCAGGCAACTGTAGGAGGCATTCTAAGGAGTACAGAGAACAGGGGCCTTATATATGCATAGGTTACATAGTCAACATAAAACCAAGGGGAGGTCCTGGCACATACAAGCATGCTTATTGACTAATATGGGTATACAAAATGTGCTTCCTCAACAAAGTGGGAGGAGAGATATTTCTTCTTACATCAGCAAGAATAGCCTGACAGTTCTATACTAGGAGCAGGTGCATTCTAATAGCTAGGCCCCTCTGAGCATGTGCAATGCTCTGGAAGAGGGAGAAAGCACATGGCTAACTAAAATGGCTGCCAGGAACAAAATGGCTTTCAGCTCATGCTAACAGATTCCTTCAATCTTTAACACAGGGACAGTCCGCTAGGGCTGTTGCTGCTTTTTGGGCTGAAGGGATTGGAGCATATTTGCATAAGCTATGTCACGCTGCAATTTAGTGTGCCTGCCAAACATTCATTTAACATAGGTTAGATTGGACAGAATCAGTTGGTTCAATGGTTTTGAAAACAGTCTGTTGTTATTGTTGACCAAATAAATTTCTTATGAGCATCACTTGGTGTTGGTGCAAATTTTGTGTCAGCTTCTGATGGGCTCCTCACTATTTAGGAATGGGAGGAGGAGGACGAAGATGAGCGGGTAATTATTCATTACTCCAATTCATAGCCATCTTTGTCCAGTCCACAACCCTCCCTCCCATTCAGCACCTTCAATCAGGTTCAACTTGGTATTACAGGAGGATGGGAAGGGGGTAACTTATACTATATATAAGAATAGAAGTAGTCTGCAAGCAGACAGAGTCTTCAATCCAAGGTGTTGGAAAACACCTCTGTCGGGCGGAGTTGCCTCACTATTTAAGGCTGGGAGGAGGAGGACTACAAGTCAGGGTAATTAAGATTACCAATAAGTCATAGAGTCATTAGCCTTCACAACGCCTTATAAATAAAAGTCGGGGGCAGGGAAGTTGCAGCAATGTTGGTGGATACCATTCAGCACTCCTCTCCTCATCATCACCACCACCCACCATCTGCATCAGAGGTCACACCACTGTTCAACCATGCATCAGTAATGAAATACTGCACTGCTCCCACGGGGCTGCACTGAACATATTGGCTTCAGCTGTGCAGATGGAGTTGTACTGAGCTTATGGATTAGCACTATAGATATGTTTCCTCACTGAGTATATGGAGCGTCACTGATCATATGGCACTTCATTGAGTATTTAGAACACCACTAAGCTTATGGGGGCTCTCTGAAAATGGTGAGTATCACTGTACACATACAGGATTAAGGATATTGAGCTGTAATGTGCAAACTCGCGTTAACCAAAAGGGATGATACCTGCGCGTTTAAGGCTATATCATCTTCACCCAAAATGTGAAAAAGATTTTTAGGCCCTGATTAGAGATTCTTATTCTTGTGCAAACTCCTGTTAGAGAGATGTACAGTAAACACCGTATCCCTGTAATTTTGGCAGGTGAAACCTAACAAAACTGACAGTGAAGCAAACACGGTAAATTTCAGTGCATGTGGAATCCAGCATGTGATTCCTCCTTTTCCAGGGAAACTGGAGTTATTGACATACTGTACCCACAATATTGGCATTTACCTGATGCAGTTTCCCTTTGCTATAGTTTATTGGGTTCAAGATGGTGAATCAAATATCTCTCACATGGGGTGTAGGGCAAATAAAATATTTTCTGGAAATGGAAAGAAAATAGGAAAACGATTTTATTAAAATTATAATTTCCCAACCTCACATATATAATTGCAGTGTGATAGTATGGAAATGCTCCAGAATCCCCTTTTAAAAAAAAAAAAAAAAAGGCGAGTGGGAAAAGTAAAGACATTTCATAGAAACACAAAAACTTGGAAAAGCAATGCATGTTTGGCTCTGCCCTGATTTCAGGAGGCTTTGAAGCATCAAGATATATGCCTTCTTCTCCCTTCTGCACTGTTGGCTCCACATGATCCTGCTCTGGCTTTTGTCCAAGAGTCAAAGACAGAGCTTAATTTGTGGCAGTGGTTGCAGGTGGAGGACAACAACATAATTTTTGAGGACCGGGACTTATGAAACATCATCAGACCAAGAGCAAGAGTAAGAAAAGCAGGTAAGAGAGAAAGAAGGTAGAAGAGAAAGCCAGGAGCAGAGTGACAAATTTAGAAAGCGGGAATAAAAATATCCTGTATAACCACCAAAGCCCCAGAAAAGATCTAGGAAAGGGAACCAGAGGCACGGGGCACTAGGAGCAGGCAGCCTCCAACATATAATGTTCAGCACAAATAGAGCCGCTCCCAGTCAGGTGACCTAGGTGCTACAGTGTTAATTTGTGAGTGCAGTCCTCGCCCTCTAAAAACTTGGTTTGATAGAGGGCGGGCATACACCTAACAACAGGGATGCACTTCTAAACTAAGTGGGGGCCCCCACCTAGTGGAATCATCTCACCACAGTCTGGTAAGGGTGGAGCCCGTTTTCTCATTATTTAGGTCCTGATGAATGCCATGGACCCTACTGGGCCAACTGCGAAACATGTCGACCATATACACCACGGTGGGGAGACAATAGAATCCCAAATACACCGACCATTTATTTTAATCACCATATAGATGCCAGTTATATTAAAATTGGTTTGACATCTATAATGGCCTTTTAGGTTCACTTTTTGTCTGTAAGGGCCCCCACTTAGTTTAGAACTGCATCCCTGTCGTCAGGTGTATGCCCGCCCTCTATCAAACCAAGTTTTTAGAGGGCGAGAACTGGTCAATGATGAAGCATGACACCAGGTGGTGTGTGAGACCTGTCTTTCACTTTTTGTGAGATGCCTGCACTCACAAATTAACATTGTAGCACCTAGGTCACCTGACTGGGAGCGGCTCTATTTGTGCTGAACATAAAAATATCCTGCACAGCAAGATAAAGAGACAGGAAGTGCTGGGAGGTGGAAGAAAGTAGCCTGAGGTGCTACCAAGACCGGGCAACCTTGGTATTTTGCAGCACCAGTGGCAGATTCATAAGAACAACTTTAGTCCCATGTTCTTATATGTTTTTCCACAAATCAAGCATTGGCTACTAAGTAACCCTTTTTATGATGAAGGGCAATAACAGATCTTTATTAGTTGGTGGTCATCTACCTGCAGGACTCACTGAAAGAATGAAATTGAATCAAAAGGCACCTGATCATGGGCCTGTGGATGAGTCCCAAAAGCATGGGCTACATAACTGTCACTGCCCAACTGCATGCTCATGCTGGCGTCTGCATAAGGAAAATAATGATAATGCAAGATTTACCCGAGACAATTTCACAGGTCACAATGGGGAATAATGTGTGGTTTCTGTTTTACCGATGGTTAAAACTGGACTTGATTCACCTTAACCAGTAGTCTCTATACAAACTTCTCCATAATATAATATCCAATGTATTGTTTAACAAAAATATTTTTTCCCAAAAATAACATTAGAAGATCTACTTCCAGTTGGACAATATATCTGTAAACAATAATTAGGACACAAACGGTCCAATTACGATTTTGGTGCAGTTGCGCCAGCACAGCTATGCCAAAGCCGCGCAAGAACTGCCCGCCATATTACAAGTTGAACACGTGTGAGGCGGACGGTCCTTTGCCCTTCCAATGGCGGTGCCTGGAAAACGGGCATGGCAATGGGAACAGCAAAAAAAGTTCCAGCAGGGCATGGACGGTGACATCCATGCTGCGGTGGAACTTTGGGGGAATACAGACAGGGGGACCCATGTTGCGCACCCCTGAATGTATCCCCTTGGAGGTGGGCTATGTGCACTGGCAGCCTTTGTATGGCTGGGTTCCTGCCATTAAATGGTTGGCGGTGCAGGATCTCGTAATATACTCAGCGGGACTGGGGCAGTTCCACTGAGCATTTTACATTGTGGCGCAGCTCAGCCACCATCACGGAACAACTGTCCCCTTGCGCAGCTGGTGGTCCACCGACGGTACGATTTTGAAAGTCCTATTGTAGCGGACTGCTGTGCCATTTTGAGTGCGGCAGTCGGAAGACAGCCACACTTGTAATCAGGTCCAATATTTCTGACAGACAATATTTTTGCTAATGATATTCTGACCTACAGCTTCCTCCGAGTAATAATACCTATTGGGATCTGCATGGGGAAAAAATCATGGATCAATTTCAGGCACAATCTGAACTCTACTCAGAAGTTGAACGTAATATCGGATGCAAACAATGATTGTGGCCAAATTCATAATTGCTATAGTACCCCTAATAATACCATACGGGTGGGCGTGGCTTGGCGTCGGCCAAGATGGCTGCATAGAAGGAGAGCGCTGGCGGGGCCGAGGCGAAAAGCCCACAATATCCTAAATTTCTCTGTAGTTGCGGTGTGGCGGTGGTCCGCAGCGGCGGCGGATACCAGACGGAGCAGATTGAGCCAGAAATTACGGGGCTGTGCCACGCAGCGGCTGAATCCACTACACAGCACGCCGCAAGGCAGAGAGCACGCACGGGCCTCTGGAAGTGAGGGGCGGTGCTCGAGTGGCACCTGGCGGGTTCAACCCGGACGGAGCAGCGACAGAACCGTTAAGCACGGCGAACGGTGGCATAACCGTGGCTGGGGGCCCACAAATGGCACTCTCACACTCGGCTGGGGAAACCGAGTGCCACCAGACGCCTGGAGTGCTGCTGCACAGTCGGAGGAGGCGACCACTCACGGCAATCATCCAAGGCGACCAGGACGGGGTGAACCCCCCCATGTAATATCGAGCGGCCTGAGGGCGGGGCTCCACCGATTGCCGTAGAGTGGCTCAGCATCGAGCAAGAGGCGGCGGGCTTTGGTGCCGCCAGGACATTGCTCCGCAACATAGAGCAGCAGGAACCGGACAGGACGCATCTAGACCTGCCGGCCCATGGGGGAGAGCAAGGCTGCGGCGGATTGCGGAGAAGGTGGGTTAGGAGCCTGCACGCTGAGGTAAGAGAGTCAGATGCCTGAACTGCGGTGGCCCACACCACAGACCTGTCTGGGATCACCTCTCCCCGCGCATGATATTGCACCACACCCATAACCTGAGCATCGGGGGAGCGGGGGCACCGGAGGAGATCGACGGCTCTGGGCCTTGCCCCACTGCAGGGCTTGGACTTCGGGCACAGGAATGAGGGGACAGTGCTGCAGAGGTGCCACCACCTTCAATGACTTGCTTTCTCCTCTCCGGTAGCAAATCACATGCACCCATCCGTTGCTTTGGCCTGTTCGCTGCCCTTGGCCAGCACCATCTACAGATTACTCGCCGGGAGTTCTTGGGGGACTCACTTCAACAGCAGACGGGACGGACTACAGGCACAAAACCCTGAGTAATCCTCCATGTAGGGGGACAAATCTCACTTTACAGAATCCCCTGCCACCACTATACTACCATAGTGTGATCGCCCTCGGCACCAACCTACCTGAGTGGCCCAGCTGGTAGTGGCAACAGTATCCGCACCCTAGTGACCCTCCCTGAGGATGTGACTCTTCTGGACCGTACTGAAGGGGTGAAACATCACAAACTCACGACCAGGCTCCGAGGGCAGGGTGACCGGGCCAGGTTGGTATACTCTGCTACCAATAACCCCAAGGCACATCACAGGCAGACGGGGAGTGACTCCTTGGATAACTGACCGACCCGGAGGTCTCATCCAATTACCACAGAGTTTAGGTGGGAGCTACAATAAAGATATACAAGCCAAGGGGTGAGGGCCCAGAGGCAGATCCCTTCCCCTACACCCCCTCCACCCTCCTCCAGGGAGGTCTTGTCATCAGGTATTTTTTGCAGTGGACGGAGCCGACTGGAAGGAGGTGAAGAGGCTGGGTGACCGCTGGGGGGCACTCCCAGAAACCTCTATTATACCGCCATGAAGCCAAAAGGGGCCTAACTGGTGCAGTCGAACAAACTAGACAAATAAACATGCCCGAAACAGACATCGCTCGGGGGTGGAGAGGCAGACACCCCCGAGCCATCTCTCGGCTCAATCATGGCGGCCATCCAAGTATTGAGAACAACGTTGGAAACAAAAATCAACAAAATCTTGATTGAAATGAACCTTCTCAGGGCGCATATGAATAAGACTTCAGAAAGGGTCACAACGGTAGAAACGAACGTCACAGAACTGCAAACTGCCGCACGTAAACTAGAGGAAAAAGTACAACACTTAGTCCACCAGCATCATCAGGTGGCCCTGAGACTTGAAGACCAGGAAGGTCGGGTTCGCCGAAAAACATCAGAGTGGCAGGGGTACCGGAAGGACTTGAAGGGCCCAGTATGGACCTCTGTCTTGAAGACTTAATTCTTAACCATCTTAAACCCAAACAACTCTCCGCCTTCTTCACGGTAGAAAGGGCACATAGAGCCCCGGTCCCTCCGCCCAAACCTGGAGCCTTCCCGAGAACCATCATTGCAAGGATCCTTAATTACAGGGACTGAGACGCCTTCTTGCAAGCCGCACGACTCCATGGGGACCTATCCCTTGAAAATGCTATTGTGCGCTTTTTCCCAGACTTTACCCTCAAGGTGCAGCAGGAGCAACGCTCCTTTGATGGAGTGTAGGGAGCCCTCCGGGTAAGAGGCATAATGTTAGAAATGGCGATTTCTGGTTGGCTGAGGCTTGCGCCAAAGCCAGGCAGAAACCACCACTCTAGTTAGGGCAAGGAAGGTACACGCCAAAGATAACCCCTGCTCACCCCCTTGGTAGCTTGGCACGAGCAGTCAGGCTTATCTCTGAGGCGATGTGTAAAGCGTTTGCGCGCGCACCCAGCAACAACACCCAAGGCCCACCACAAAGGAAACTCCACACAAGGTATTCTATAAAAATAGCCTTTGTATTATACACAACACATTAGATAAAAACACACACTCTACAATGTGCCAACAGGCACGGGCAGAATTTACAAGGGATTATATGTACAGGGGACAGGGCCACATGGACCACTGTCCGGAATTAGCACTTTTTAGAACATAGGAATCATACTGTAGACCATAGCACTTACAATCACTGTAGCACTAAAATAGAACATGTAGCACCCAACCAGTAACTACTGGTATCAGGTAAGTACCACCTACGCAACTCTAACCACCTTAGGAAAATATTGCGCAGGGAATCAGGACCTCACTAGCACCACCTGTACTAGGGAGAAAACAACCACCTAAGTGTTGGACAGGCCACACAGAGGGCTTGCTCCCTCCCCGCACGACAGGGCCCGAGCTCCGGCCCACCAGGCATACCCCCGCGACAAGCACCTGTACCCCGTCTCCCGACGGATCTTCTGCCCTCGGACCGCTACTCATCACGGGGTCCAGCCCCACCGGCTTCCACGGCCGGGTCAAGCCTCCATCTTGGGCCCTGCACCACGCGGCCGCGTGGCCTCACCCCGACCCCAACCCCGGGCCTGGCCGGCCCCGACATCCCGGCACCACCATCCACCCAGGAGGTGAGCGGATCACTTGGCAGGTCAATGGGAGAACGAGGTGTCAAAGGCTCCCCCTCGCCAGGTGCCGATCGCCCCCAGCTCCCCCAGGCACTGGCTCCACCCCCTGCTGGGTGTCTGGACACCTTCATCCCGGACCCTCCGACCTCCAAGTGCGAGGGTCCGGACATCAAAGGGCACCAGCCCTATAACTGGGGCAGCTCCGGAGCAGGAAGGCAGTTGTATCCTGGAGTCGAGAGACACCGAGTGAACTCAGCCTTGACGGTCTACTGGCGCTGCCGTAGCCCGCTCTTGTGACCCATCGTCCTGCCTGCTGGCGCTGACGTGGCCTTCTGCAACCTCCATCTTCACCGGGACCTGCTGGCGCTGCCGCGGACCGTACATCGACCATCTTCCTGGGACCTGCTGGCGCTGCCGCGGCCCGTTGTAACAACCATCTTCACCGGGACCTGCTGGCGCTGCCGCGGACCGTACATTGACCATCTTCCTGGGACCTGCTGGCGCTGCCGCGGCCCGTTGTAACAACCATCTTCACCGGGACCTGCTGGCGCTGCCGCGGACCGTACATCGTCCATCTTCCTGGGACCTGCTGGCGCTGCCGCGGCCCGTTGTAACGATCATCATCACCGGGACCTGCTGGCGCTGCCGCGGCCCGTACCACCTAAACACCAAGCTCGAGGATTGTGAGCTCATCATCTCATCCGAACTACCTGACTGGTAAACAGACTGTCCCGCTACCCCCTTTCCTACCTTGCGAGACTCGAATCGAGGGGACCCCTGAGTCCAGACCTCCTTGTACCATTCAACCGTACCTTAAGAAGTGCTTATAAAGAACACTGAACCTTATCCGTGTGTGGTATCTGTCTGTGGGGGGGAAGTTACTTGTCTGTACGATCGCTGGAGACGGTTCTCCCCGGAGACCTCTCCTCCTGACCCCGGCCGGCCCTCCCGGTCCGTCTACCTTTTCTAACATTGGTGGCCAGCGGCGGGATCAGAATCAACGCGTAATCGTACAGAGAGTAGCTCACCCCACGACAAAAACACGATGTCGACCAAAGATAGCAGCCCCGCCGAGAAATTCCAAATGGAGAAATTAGAAGAATACAACCACCGCGAACTGAGACAATTTTGCATAGAACTTGGCATTGCTACCACCGGCCTAAGTACCAAGGATGATCTAAAGCGCGCCCTTGAGTCATGGACAGAAACTGGGGTCGCAGGATCCTCCGATCAAAACAGCATCACACCAGAGAGGAACGCCACGGCTCCCGAGGAGCGGGGAACGGGCCTCTCACAGGAGGAGATCCGAGAAAGAGACAGAATCAGATTACACGAGTTGGAGATGGCACGACTCAAAATGGATGGGGAACTCAAGTTAGCTGAACAGAAACTCAACCTCGAGCACATGCGGCTCCGAGATGAACGAGAAGAGAAGCAGAGACAGAGAGAGCTGGAGGAGAAAAAAATAACGCTCGAGCACGAGCGCCGACTAGCGGAGATAGAACTGCGAAAACAGAATAAGGAACTGGGGGTGCCTGAGCGACCACACACCCCGGGGCCAATTGAGAAAAAAGTCCATATCCCCAAGGATGTTGTCCGCGAATATGTCCGAGAAGACGACATACAGCAATGGTTTAAAGCCTATGAGATCGCCATGACCTCCCACCGGATCGACCGGAGTGATTGGGGAGCCGGACTTTGGGGGAGGTTTATCAACGAGGGTCGCGATGCCCTACTGCAGCTCCCAGATCACCAAATGTCGTCCTACGACCACATGAAGGCTGCCCTCCTCACCCGCTACGGCCTCACACCCGAGATGTACCGCCAGAGGTTCAGAGATTGCACCCGGATCCCAGGTACAACTTGGGTAGAATACGTGAACTATTTCAGCCGTGCCTTCGAGGGTTGGATCAAGGGGAGTCAGGTCACCACCTACGAACAACTCTTCAACCTTATGGTATGGGAGCACCTGTCAAACAACTGTTTCGTCGAGCTCAGGCAGCACCTCCTCGACAGTAAGCTGACTGACCCCCGGCAGCTCGCCGCCGAAGCTGACCGATGGGAAAGCACCCGAGTGGGCCGGAAAGGGCCACACGACCAGAACAGAAGCAGCCAAGGCCAGCACCGTCCTCGGGGAGGAGGAGGGGGCCAGGGTCGAGGGAGAGACGCCTTGCCAGCAACACCCGTGGCCAGCACCCCGCCTCCGGCCGGCCGGGGCAACCCCCCGTTGCGGCCCGGGTTCCGAGCCAACGTCACGTGCCACCGGTGCCAGCGACTAGGCCACTATGCCAATGACCCGAGCTGCCCGCTAAACCAAACACCCAAGCCCCGCCAGGTAGCGGCCGCCGCCCTGGGGGAAGAGCGATTATCGGAGGAACCCGAAGAGTATGAGCCGGCCCAGCAAGGGTGGGAACCGGCCGCCATGGTCCTGGCGTGCTTAGGGGGAAGAGACATGGTCCCGCGGGCTCCCCTACCCGCTAACACCAGGAAATACGGTCAGTGGGTGACCATTAATGGACAGCGAGCCGAGGCCTTGCGTGACACAGGCGCCAGTGTGACGGCCGTCCGCTGTCACCTGGTGAAGCCCGAGCAGATCCTGCCGAACATTCTCTGCCCCGTCCGCTCAGCAGACAACTCTGAGAGTATGTGTAAAATGGCCTGCGTCCCATTCGAATGGGGAGGGGTCTCCGGCCTGCTGAAAGTGACGGTCCGGGACGATGCCCCCGTGGACTGCCTCCTGGGGAATGATCTCGAGAGTTCCCCGTGGGCCACCGTCGAGAGAAGAGAGCACCTGGGGATGCTGGGCCTCCCGGACTGGGCCTGCATAACCACCCGGTCCATGGCCGCCCGTGCCGCCCCCCGATCAGAAGAACCCGAATGGCCAGCACCTCCGCCCCCGGTCGCCCCAGTAGAAGGCAACGGCGAGGCCGGCCTCCCGGACCCGACGACCGAAGAGGACGCGCAACCCCAGGACCTTCCGGATCTGGCTCAGTGGCGTCAGGAAGGGGGGCCCACCCAAGAACAGTTCCGCCAGGAACAAAAGACCTGTCCCTCCCTCGAGGGACTCCGCCAACAAGCCAGCGCCCAAAACGCAGGGGACGCCACCGGAACTCACTGGGTCTACTGGGATAACGACCTGCTCTACAGCGAGCAAAGAATCGCCGAGCTGGGGGCCGGTCGAGTTCTGGTGGTACCTCTCCGCTTCAGAGACTTTCTGCTCAACTTAGCCCACGATGTCCCCCTGGCTGGACACCTGGGCCAGGACAAAACGTACAGTCGCCTAGTGACTCACTTTTTCTGGCCAAAAATGAGGAATGACGTCCTGAACCACTGCCGATCTTGCCCCACATGCCAAGCCAGCGGGAAGAGTGGTCGGAAGCTGAAAGCCCCTCTGCAACCCTTCCCTGTGGTCACCACCCCGTTCGAGAGGGTGGGGATAGACATTGTGGGGCCTCTGGACCCCCGCACGGCACAAGGACACAGGTTCATCTTAGTGCTAGTGGACCATGCCACCCGCTACCCCGAGGCGGTGCCCCTCCGGACCGTGACAGCTCCGGTGGTTGGCCGGGCCCTAATGGGGATCTTCTCCCGGGTAGGCTTCCCCAGAGAAGTCGTCAGCGACCGAGGCACAAATTTCATATCCAAATACATGAAGTCCCTCTGGCAACAATGCGGGGTCACCTACAGATTCACGACCCCCTATCACCCCCAAGGGAACGGACTAGTGGAGCGTTTTAACCGCACTCTCAAGGGGATGATTGGGGGATTGGAAGAGCCCCTCCGTCGCCAGTGGGATGTACTACTCCCGTGCCTCCTCTTCGCCTACCGGGAAGTTCCCCAGAAGTCCCTCGGCTTTAGCCCTTTCGAACTCCTGTACGGGCACCCTGTGCGAGGGCCCCTCAGCCTAGTCAAGGAAGGTTGGGAGATGGCCCCCCTAACAACCCCTCCAGACGTCTTCAAATACATCCTGGCCCTACGAAACCAGACCCGGCGCTTCAGGGAGATGGCCAAGGCGAACCTCGAGGCCAGCCAGGAGGACATGAAGAGGTGGTATGATCACAACGCCTCCTCCGTTGAATTCGAGCCTGGTCAGCAGGTATGGGTGATGTCCCCCACCGAACCATGTGCCTTGCAAGATAAGTGGACGGGGCCCTTCAAAGTGGTCGAGCGCAAAAGCCCCGTCACTTACCTCATCGACATGGGGACCTCCCGGAACCCCCTGCGGGTCCTCCACACCAACCGACTCAAACCCCACTTTGTGCGCTCAGAACTCAGCCTCCTGATGGCTACGGACAGTGGGGCAGAGGAAGACTCCGAACCCCTCCCGGATCTTCTGAAGACTCAGGAGAATGACGGCTCCGTGGACGGGGTCCGGCTCTCTGACGCCCTCACTTCGGAGCAACGCCAGGACTGCCGGAACCTCCTGCTGCAGTTCGCTGCCCTGTTCTCCCTCACCCCCGGGGTCACCCCTTGGTGTTTGCACGACGTAGACACCGGGGACAGTCCCCCTGTCCGACACCGGGCCTACCGCGTACCAGATCGGGTACGGGCCTGCATCCAAGAGGAAGTGGCCAAGATGCTCACGATCGGGGTCATCGAGCCCTCGGACAGTCCCTGGGCCAGTCCGGTTGTATTGGTTCCCAAAGCCGCTGCCCCCGGCACCGCACCTGAACTGAGATTCTGCGTCGACTACCGAGGCTTGAACGCTGTCACCCGGACCGACGCTCATCCCATCCCCCGAGCAGACGAGCTGATCGACCGGCTGGGGGCCGCCCGCTACCTTAGTATCTTCGACCTAACAGCGGGCTACTGGCAGATCGGCCTCACACCCAGGGCTCAGGAGCGGTCAGCCTTCTCTACCCCCGATGGCCACTATCAATTCAAGGTCATGCCCTTTGGCATGAAGAATGCCCCCGCCACGTTTCAACGCCTTGTGAACCAGGTCTTGGCGGGGCTCGAAGAGTTCAGTGCTGCCTACCTGGACGATATCGCTGTATACAGCCGCCACTGGTCCGACCACCTCCGTCACCTCCAAGAGGTCCTACAAGCCCTCCAGCGGGCCGGCCTCACCATTAAGGCCGGCAAGTGCCAAATTGGCCAAGGGTCTGTGACCTACCTTGGGCACCAAGTAGGGAGTGGGCTGGTGGCCCCCCTACAACTTAAGATTGCGGCCATCCAGTCCTGGCAGCCCCCCGTCACCCAGACCGAGGTCCGAGCCTTCTTGGGGCTCACCGGCTACTACAGGCGGTTCGTGAAGGACTACGGCAGCATCGTGGGGCCCCTCACGGGTCTCACGTCCAAGAACCAACCGAAGCGGGTTGACTGGACTCCTGATTGTCAAGCGGCCTTCGAGAAGCTGAAGGCCGCCCTGTGCACCGCCCCTGTGCTCCAGGCCCCCGATTACAGTCGGGAATTTGTGGTGCAGACCGACGCCTCCGACCACGGCATCGGGGCCGTCCTCTCTCAGTTGAACCCCGAAGGTCATGACCAGCCGGTGGCCTTCATCAGTCGGCGTCTCCTGGCCCGAGAACAGCGTTGGAGCACCATCGAGAGGGAGGCCTTTGCAGTAGTGTGGGCCCTCAAAAAGCTCCGACCCTATCTCTTCGGTACCCACTTCCGGGTACAAACCGACCATCGACCCCTGCAATGGCTGATGCAGATGCGGGGGGAGAACCCAAAACTCTTGCGCTGGTCCATTTCCCTGCAGGGAATGGACTTCACCGTGGAGCACCGACCAGGCCAAGACCACGCCAACGCGGATGGCCTGTCCCGCTTTTTCCGCCTCGACGAAGAGAGTCCCCAAGGAGATGGGTGACTCTCCCCGCCTTCAGCTGGGGGGGACGCATGTTGGACAGGCCACACAGAGGGCTTGCTCCCTCCCCGCACGACAGGGCCCGAGCTCCGGCCCACCAGGCATACCCCCGCGACAAGCACCTGTACCCCGTCTCCCGACGGATCTTCTGCCCTCGGACCGCTACTCATCACGGGGTCCAGCCCCACCGGCTTCCCCGGCCGGGTCAAGCCTCCATCTTGGGCCCTGCACCACGCGGCCGCGTGGCCTCACCCCGACCCCAACCCCGGGCCTGGCCGGCCCCGACATCCCGGCACCACCATCCACCCAGGAGGTGAGCGGATCACTTGGCAGGTCAATGGGAGAACGAGGTGTCAAAGGCTCCCCCTCGCCAGGTGCCGATCGCCCCCAGCTCCCCCAGGCACTGGCTCCACCCCCTGCTGGGTGTCTGGACACCTTCATCCCGGACCCTCCGACCTCCAAGTGCGAGGGTCCGGACATCAAAGGGCACCAGCCCTATAACTGGGGCAGCTCCGGAGCAGGAAGGCAGTTGTATCCTGGAGTCGAGAGACACCGAGTGAACTCAGCCTTGACGGTCTACTGGCGCTGCCGTAGCCCGCTCTTGTGACCCATCGTCCTGCCTGCTGGCGCTGCCGCGGCCTTCTGCAACCTCCATCTTCACCGGGACCTGCTGGCGCTGCCGCGGACCGTACATCGACCATCTTCCTGGGACCTGCTGGCGCTGCCGCGGCCCGTTGTAACAACCATCTTCACCGGGACCTGCTGGCGCTGCCGCGGACCGTACATCGACCATCTTCCTGGGACCTGCTGGCGCTGCCGCGGCCCGTTGTAACAACCATCTTCACCGGGACCTGCTGGCGCTGCCGCGGACCGTACATCGTCCATCTTCCTGGGACCTGCTGGCGCTGCCGCGGCCCGTTGTAACGATCATCATCACCGGGACCTGCTGGCGCTGCCGCGGCCCGTACCACCTAAACACCAAGCTCGAGGATTGTGAGCTCATCATCTCATCCGAACTACCTGACTGGTAAACAGACTGTCCCGCTACCCCCTTTCCTACCTTGCGAGACTCGAATCGAGGGGACCCCTGAGTCCAGACCTCCTTGTACCATTCAACCGTACCTTAAGAAGTGCTTATAAAGAACACTGAACCTTATCCGTGTGTGGTATCTGTCTGTGGGGGGGAAGTTACTTGTCTGTACGATCGCTGGAGACGGTTCTCCCCGGAGACCTCTCCTCCTGACCCCGGCCGGCCCTCCCGGTCCGTCTACCTTTTCTAACACTAAGTATCACAATACCTGTAGGGGTCTAAGCACATAAACACATGATGCATAACATTCAGAGGTGTAAAGCAAAGCACATGACGCATAAACACATTCAGAGGTGCAGGAAAGGAAACAAGAACTCACTAGTATAATTACTACTAGTAAAACAATCTCCAATGCATAAACACAGTTTAGGAAGGAGAATATCATAAAGACCTTGCGCAGGCGCAAAAGTACATATATAAAAATCACCAGGTACCCTAGGGGAGGGCACAATACAGAAAAACTGTCCCCCAGGCCAGCTGGCCTCTCAGGGGTGCAGAAATGACCAATCCAATAATGTAAAGGGCGCGGCTGCGCAAGCCAGGCGCACCCTGCACAACCTAAACGTTGCAGCTGCCCACTAAGTGCTGGGCAGCTGTAGGGACTGGGGCCTGGGCACCTCGGGGCCCCTAGAACACTTATGGGAGTCGTTGGAGCCTGTCCGGGCTCTGAATCAATACTGTGCCCCTTGAGCCTCGCAGGCTCTAAACAATAATATGCCCCTTCGTTGGAGCCTCTGGGGCTCGAAATGGCCAACAGAAATGCCCCCTGGGAGCCTCCTAGGCTCCTGAAGAATGCGCCTGGTTGGAGCCTCGTGGGCTCTGAGAACGAGAATGCCCCGTAACGTTGGAGCCTTCTCGGGGCTCAGGGCAAACCAATGCAGGCCGTTGGAGCACACCAGTGCTCGAGAAAATAATGCGGGCCCCTTCGTTGGAGCGGCCCGCTGCCTTCCGGGGCCGCTCTGACTGCAGGAGAAATGCCCCCGTAGTTGGAGCGCCACTCGCGCTCTGGCCTGATACAGAATACTGCCCCCAGAAGGTTGGAGTCCCACTCTGGGACTCGAGCATAGACAGGCCCCCGCGGGGGCGGGAGCGAAATGCGGTCCGGACCCCCCCCCCTCGGAGCCCTCACTCACCGGGATCGTCGGGGAAGGCTCTGTCCTCAGCCGGCAGCACGTCCCAGTGCGGGGTGGGCTCCCGCCTGGGTGGGGGTGCAGTACTTCTCCCCAGGGCCCCGGGGCGCAGGGTAGGCTCCTGCCGGCTCCGGGGCTTTCAAAATCAGCGCGAGTCCTCGGTGGGAGGCGGGGTAGGCTCCTGCCTTCCCACTTCCTGTTCCGGTTGTCCCGGAGGCCCGCCCCCGGCCCGCCTGACTTCCTGGTCGGGCGCCGGAGGGCGATTCACAGAATGCCGGGTGGGCACCGGCGCTTTTAGACTTCAATAAATCGAGGTGGGCACTCGATATTGCGGCAATGTCCCTGGCAGGGTGGGCACCTGCCAGGGGACCTCCGGATCAGTCAAGAACAGGGCAAATGCCGGGTGGGCACCGGCTTGCAGCAACAAAGCGCTCCTGAGCGCTGAAGGGAAATAAAAGCGCTTCCAGGCGCTTATGGGCAAAATAAGGCGCTCCCAGCGCTTAAAGGACAAAAGAACCACAAAATCCAGCAAAGTCCTTCCCTGCATGCAGCAGGGCAGGGGTGGGGCAAGGCTGGACCCAGAGCCAGCTCACTGGGCCTCCAGGCAGGGAGGTAATCCAGGTGGCGGTCCTCTGGTCCAGCAGCAGCCCCCCTCAGGTAAGATCCTGGCAGAGAACAGTTTCTGTGGGGACACAGCCCCATTTTTATACAGCAAAAGTCTTTGTTCTGGGTTCAGGGTGAGGGGGAAAACCAGTCGCAGCTGGTTGGGGAGCACCCTTGATGTGCTCAGCCCCTCACTCTATTCATTGGCAGGGCTAGGGTCGTCAGTCGCACCGCAGGGGGCGGGGCCAGCATTGTGTGTGGAAAACCCTGTCCTATTCAGGACCCAGGTGTACTCCTCCCACCCATCTAGCTGCTGATCTCCACATTCACCACTGGGTGACTCATCCTGACTCTGGGGAATCCCTAGCCCGTCACATGACATGACCAGCCAATCACGCGACAGACACACTGCACACAGAAGTGCCCACTTCTAGAAGTGGCACTTCCACACTAGGTACATGCACGCCGCACACATCATCGCGCAGCATTCACTCCCACGAGTCCGCACATACCAAACTCGGGCCTGCACACCCCACGCATCAGGAACTACTAGGGACACATACATTCCCCATGCATTCCTATGGGAGGGCAGGCCTATCTCACCACATGCACTCAGAGCATGCACGCACTTTACCCTGGGACACAGGGAAAGTGCGCAGAAACCAAAAAAGCACCACACCAAGTCACCAGTAAAAAGCAAAAAGTTCAGGGGTGAACCTGCCAGGAGGACCAAGTCCAACACATAAAGTACATGATGTTCTTCCCAGCAAAACTCAAGATCATATCTAATGGGAAATCTTGGTTCTTCACTGCCCCAGCTGAGGCGCAAGCCTGGCTGGATGAAAGGTGCCCACAGGCGACGGATCTCCGTGATACGGATACATTGAGGGACACCCGCGAACGCTCACCGGCCTCATCAAACGGGCGGGAGGGACTAGACAACCGGAAACCACCGCTCCTGGAGATCTCAATTAATGAGTCCTGTGACCCAAGAGACTCATGAACACTGATCCTGCCGTTAAGAACACTGGGACACTGGGACATACTGTGCCTCTCGGGGATCATATTGTTAGAAATAGTAAGTGAGGGAAACCATTTTTTATTGTTGGCCGTGGCTGTGGATCTGCTGCTGCACTATGATATACACTCTTTAAACCGGGCTTACTCACGCCTCGGGGAGCCTCAATGAGGTGACCCCCGGCAACCCCAGCACTAGTTGATTACTTGTTGGGGCGACAGGCGCTCTGCTTGTTGGGGATGTAGGTAGTTTCAAACCTACGTAGCAGGGTAGCAGGGAGGGGGGGAAATGTTTATGGGAGTTTCCGTTTGATTAATTTGTTGCAAATGTTTTCGTGGCTAGTGTACATAGACACTCTTCTGAGTCTTGGACCACACTGTATTACACTGCGGCACGAGGGTGGGGGGCGGCCCAGCACTGGGAGATAGGGGGGAGATTTTAGACTGTTACAAAGAGTATTGGGAGACAGGGAGGTGGGTTGTTGGGGGGAGATAGATGGTCACGCGTTACAAGACTGCGACTGCTGGGACTGGGATACAGACGACGAGCTACAGACTTACATCACCTTAACCTAAATGAGTACGAACTGGGACAAGAGCCTTAAGCTCCTGAGTTGGAACGTCAACGGACTAGGGGACAAGGTGAAATGAAGTATAGTTCTCCAATATATAAAACGACACTCCCCAGACGTAGTGTTACTTCAAGACACCCACCTAGTTGGAAACACCTGTAAGGCCTTAAATAGATGGGGGTATAAGCTTGTGGCTCATTCTGGTTTCACTTCAGGATCAAGAGGGGTTGGCATTTTTTTCAAACATTCCTTCCCACTGTGCATACAACACACTTGGTCCGACGTACGGGGTCGCTACTCCGCTATCTCGGGACAATGGGAGGGGCACACACTTACAATACTGGCAGTTTACGTACCACTGGGACTGCAAGGCCAGACCTTCAAAGACCTAGCTACTCTCATGCTCTCACTCCCAGAGGGCCACATGTGGGAGGAGTCTTCAATTCAGGGGTCTCGGGACATCTTGATCGCTATCCACCCAGAGACATTGGCACTGCGAGCAACTGGCTCACAAACGTCCTCTAAGCACTAGGCCTCACAGATCTCTGGAGGGCATACCACCCAGAGAACAAACAGTACACGTTCTTCTCGGGGGCTCATAACACCTTCTCCAGAATTGACTACCTACTAATGCCTGCATCCCAAATAATGACAGTTCGTGAAATACGTGTAGATGCACCTGGCCCTGAGCAAAAAGAGAGTGGGAAGTGTAACGCCTATCAACCCGTGGTACCTCCGTAACCCCGTTGTAAAAACTGCACTTATGAAAGCTCTGGACCAATATTTCCAAGAAAATGAAGGGTCGGTCGGGTCTTCCCTAGCTCTCTGGGAGGCATTTAAATCAGTAATCAGGGGGAAAGCATTGTCGGCTATTGCCGGAACGCGCAAAGAGAAGCACAAAGACTTGGTCCGCCTCAAAAATGATCTACTTCGTCTGGAGGAAGAAATGGGTGAGGGGGACCGGCAGGAGGAGCTCCACACCTTACAACTCAAAAGAGACAAGTATAAAGCCATTGGTAGAGATATGGCCAAAACCCTAGTGATAGACAAGGACGGCAGACTATATGATCAGGGAGACAAAGCAGGGAAATTGATTGCGTGGTTAGATCGAAAGGAGAGAGCAAGTAGACTAGTCCCAGAACTCAAAAGTCACTCCGGTGACATCCTTTTAGATCCCCCGGCCATAGTTACTGAATTCACAGAACTCTACAGAGGGGTATATCAAAGCGGCTCGGACTTACCAGAGGAAGACTCCACAGCACTCCTCGCCGATATCGCTCTACCTACTCTGTCTGCTGAGGAACGACACGCACTAGACAGTGCCCTTTCAGTTGGTGAAATAGCGCAGGCAATAAGGAACCTCCAGCCAGGTAAAGCCCTGGGTCCTAATGGCCTACCAATCGAGCTGTACAAATTAAAACCAGATAAATTATCCCCCTATCTTAAAAACATGTTCGAAGAGAGTAGAGAACGAGGTCAACTCCCATGTGATCAAAGGCTGGCAACGTTGGTTACTTTACACAAGGAAGGAAAACCAAGAGACGAATGCTCATCCTATAGACCTATCTCCCTTTTAAATGCTGAACCCAAAATACTAGCTAAGCTACTCGCAAACCGGCTGACGCAGGTTATATGCATATTGGTACACCCAGACCAATCCGGCTTTGTACCCCATTGGAACACAGCCTTAAACCTACGTAGGTTACACGGCGTGCTGGGATGACTGGACGTGATCCAGGAAGATGCAATTGTGGTCTCACTGGATGCCACTATGGAATTTGACACTATTGAATGGCCATACTTATTTGCAGGCCTTAAAAAATTGGGCTTCGGCCCTGGCTTTATCGGGTGGGTACAGCTACTCTACTAGGCCCCTCTGGCACAAGTAGTAGTTAATAACAAGAAGTCAGACATATTCGCCCTGGGTCGGGGGACTTGGCAGGGCTGTCCGCTCTCGCCCTTGCTCTTCGCTCTCTCCTTGGAACCGTTGGTGGCATGTATACGCAGAGATCCATTTATCAGGAGGCTTAAATGGATGGAGGGGTGGGAGGACCGTATTTCTCTGTACGCTGATGATATTGTCCTATACCTTGCTTCTCCAAAAACATCACTGCATGCAGTTCTTGACATTTTTACAAACTTTAGGAAAAACTCTGGGTATACCATCAACTGGAGCAAATCTTTGCTTTATATTCTGCATGGGGACCCTCCCACCCCTCCTAGAAACTGCCCTATTCAAGTGGTACGAGAGGGCTTTAAATATCTTGGAATCTTCATCACCTCTGATGCTAAACTCCGCTACGAGCGCAACCTCCTCCCTCCGCTGCAAAGACTGAAGCGCGATGTGGCGAGCTGGAAGATGCTGCCGATACCATTACTGGGGAGAGCTGCACTCTTTAAAATGATGTCCCTGCCACGCTTCTTTTACGTCCTGCAGAACTCCCCGGACTTGGTCCCGGCTAAATACTTCAATGACATAGACAACATCCAGAGAGAACTGCTGTGGGACGGTAGACCCCGAATATCATTGCATAAACTCACATGTGGCTGGTATGATGGAGGTATAGGGCTTCCAGATATTAGAAAGTATTACTGGGCGGCCCACCTGGCAGCTATAAACCACTGCACTTATCGCCTCGGGGACGATCCGGGGTACAGAATGGACAGATGGATACTCCCCGGAGGCAACTTCAATAAAGCGCTCTACTCCAAACCCCGTAGTTACTGTTTAACAGACCCAACAAAGCATTCAGTCCAAATCTGGCACGCAGTGATCCGTAGCCTGGGGTGGGACCGAAAACTCACACTGGCCACCCCGCTATGGGACTCGGAACAACTTGGCACTCTCGGAATGTCACAGGGGTTTGATAAGAGAGACCTCAATGGGTTATCACAGATCGCCGACTTATAGGAGGCAGGCATGGTGGTGGCCTTTGCATCACTCCAGCGCACACACCTGTTGGCAGACACTGAATATTTTAGATACTTGCAAGTCCGACACTCCCTCCAATCGAACCTTACAGAGGGAATATCCCCCCCAGAATCCTCTCCACTGGAGGATAGATTGCTTGATGGTTACCTGCCAGATAAAATAATCTCCCTTACATATAAAAAAATTATAAATAACACTACAGACCCCCTAGGGCCACTACGGGAGCGATGGGAGAGGGACAGGTTGGAGCTGGACGACGAGGAGTGGCAGGAGGCAACAACCTCACCACAGGAAGTGGCGATTTTGTCTAGATTGCGCCTCGTCCAACTAAAACGTTTGCACAGAGTCTACGTCTTGGGACCCAGATTAGAACAAATGGGTAGGGCGACGGATGGACAGTGTAAGAGACTGTGTGGTCAAGAGGGATCATTTATTTATATGGGAGTGTGGGTGCATCCAGAAATATTAGAAGAGGGTGCATGACTGTATGAGCGAAGTATTGAAAATCGTGATCAGGCCTGAAGTGAAGAGGTGTCTCTTAAATGTGTGGGAACCCTCAGATCTTAACAGTAAAGATAAATTATGGGCAACCCTGGGTCAAATGGTAGCGAAGAGAAATATCACAAGACTATGGGGGGCTGCAACATCACCGAAGCTCAACGCCTGGAAAGCAGATATGGACTGGTGCATGGTCAGGGAAAAACTGTCTATGTTGCACGAGGCTGCCCTAAAAAGTGGACTATGATCTGGGGCAAATGAAATGTCTATCGAGGGCATATATGTGAACCCCCTGTTCTCCCTTCCCTAGACGATCCAACGTCACCATGATTGGTATAATCATGTCTCACTGCAAAGGTGTTTTGTAAAATGTAATTGTAACCGCTATCTCTCCAAAAGTCTGCATCCTGATGTATGTAGTTATGTGAAGCTGTGACCATCTAACGTTTAATAAAATGAACTGAAAGAAAAAAATAATAATAATAATACCATACAGTCTGACTTTGACTGTTTGCCTCATAAGGCTCCAGATGCCCTGTAAAATTGGAGGTGAGAGATGAGGAATCATTAATGACTCATTCTCTACTAGTTAGTTTTATTACAGTGAGCAAACTCTGCAATAACATAGCAACCCTGAGCTGAGCTATCATAGCTCACATCATTTGCTTTGTACATGTACTCAATGGTGATGCCCTTCCTTAACAATTGCATCATTAATAAAATGCCTCATTGTGTATGCAAAATCTGCCAGCAATTCAGCTCAGCTCACAGTGCCTTGCCTGGGTACCAGGAAACCAATTTCATCAGTCACAAATGAAGATGGAGATTGTCATTATGTGGATTTAAACATACATTCTAATTTATGAACACAAATGGTTGATGTGAATCAGGCCGCTAATGAGTGGAAAAGGCTAGATTTAGAGTTGACAACTGCAAGACGGTCACAAAGAGTGGCCTTGAAGTTGTAAATCATTTTACTTCCACATGATATGGCCCCACAGTCATTAAATATTAACCTACAGTAAATCCCATGCAGGGGTAGCGAGTGAGCACGTTTGGGAGTTTGTGAATAGTCAACAACTTGCTCATTTCTAGGCATTGACAAACTCCTCTCTGACCCTTTCCTACCCTGGAATTGGCCAGAGATCTACTCAGAAAAGGGCTGGTGTAAGTCTCCTTCAAGGATGGGACAGATACTGCAACACCCCAGGACACCATGGGTTGTAGAAGGGGCTAGTCATAATAAAGAAAATATTTTGCCCATGGAGGAAAAAAATAAGAAAATATTGGGCTACCGTATAAAGGTGCGGGCTTTCCAAGATGTAGAATTGTTCATGTATACAATTTTTGCAGTGGGTAATGCCCAACACACAAAGAATTTCCATGGCTCAACTTTCCAGGTATAACCAGGGAAAATTTCAAAAATGCCTCCTATGATCAAATATCTTTGTGGGTAGGTTTACTCATTTTTCATGAATGGTGAGCTAAATATATGGGACTGACCCCTTGAAGAATGCCCTTCTATCAGAGAGTGATAGAATGCAGCATCTATTGTTATAGAATTTAGCTTATAGTATGATAGAATGCAGCATATATTGTAATAGAATTTAGCTTATAGTGTAACAGAAAGAATGTGGCATATATTGGCACGGCTTTGTTTGCACAGCCTCGACAGCAACAACGAGTACCCTAGTGGGGTAGGTGCTAGTATTGATCATACCTGATAAAATGCGACTCACATAGGTTAAGAATTTATTGGGGGTGCTAACCCACACCATTTATCACAGTTTCTGTAGAATAACATGCAGATTTGTATGCTTACTGAACCAAAACCTCCTGCCGTGGTAAATACTGTAATATTTTACCATGTTAAATTCTGGCTGGTTTGACCTTCTGAAATTTAAAAAAGGGTGCTGACTTTATCACACCTGGTAAATATCAGATACTGTAAACTCCATACAACCCAGCATACTGACCCCTGCACAGAACATTAGTTGGTGATTTATATAGCTAGTCCACAAGACTCTTCTGAAAAGGTAACCATAGGTGTGATTTTAAAAGTCACTGGTGTGATATCTTATCAATGCGAATTCTCTAGATAACAATCTTCTATAAAAAGCAACACAAGGAGAATGACAAGCAAAGGAGGGCGCCTGCTGGTGGTTAGAAGTCAGTGGTGCACAATGATGATGTGATGAGTGCCCTTTGGGTCTGGTCTATGCTATTTAAAACCAGAAATAAGTATGTAAGAAATGGGATTTCTGGTTGGCTAGGGCATTCGCCTAAGCCAGGCAGAAACCACCACTCTAGTCAGGGCAAGGGAGTTACATGCTGAAGATAACCCCTGCTCACCCCCTTGGTAGCTTGGCACGAGCGGTCAGGCTTATCCCAGAGGCAATGTGTAAAGCGTTTGCACAATACACACACACAGCAGCAACACACTAGGCACACTACAAAAGAAACTCCACACAAGGTTATATAAAAAATAGCCTTTGTATTATCATAAACACATTAGAAACCTAATCACACATTTACACTGTGCCAACTGGTACGGGCAATATTCACAGGGGATTATATACAGGTCCAGGCCAATCAGGCCACGGTCAGAACCATCGGAACCAGTAAGTAAATGTAAAACACAACCAGTAACTACTGGTACCATAATGACCTAAGCATTATCACATTAGCATTAAACATCATCCTGAAATATCATAACATGACATTAGGCAATAAATCACATTAGGCCCAAATCTCATTAGCATAAAATCATTACGCATTAGGCCTCACCAGCAGAAACACATTATGCCTAAACATCCTAAACATAAACACATTATGTCATAGGCAGCACAAGTATAAATCACATTACGCAATTACATTAGGCATAAATCTCATTACGCAATCACAATGGGCATAAAGCATATTATGCAATCATCATATAAGCCTAACAACATGATGCCACCTCTGCGGGCATTACCTTAGGGCCTTGCACCCTACTAATACACAGGTATCCACAATGACCCCCAGGCCAACTGGCCTTTCACTGGGGCTCAAAATGCCCTCTGTCCAGAAATGTCAGGGTGCTAAACTGCCCCTGGCAGTGTAAGCAAAGTGAGCCATTGCGCTGGGGTGTGGGAGTGTATCTCACTCCTTTCTTCTCATTAAAAACAACATGTCCCCAAAGGAAAATGGCACTGGAACTACTGTGCCTGGTGAGCTCCACTCTGGGACTCTGTAAATAAAACTTTGATTCATGTTGCAGCGGCCCGCTACGGCGGCGCAGCTGAGGAAACAAAACAAGTACTGGCACTACGGGGCCCCAGGGAGCACCGATGCGGCTCCAGGCACCGACAATGTGCCTCGGTGGAGCCAAGATTGCCCCCAACGTTGCAGATGCCTGCTCTCTCGCGGTGCAGCTGGAGAAAACTGAGCCCTGGCACAGAGTGCCCTGAGTGCCCCACCCTGGGACTCTTACTTGCCAAATTGCTCCCAAAAAGAAATCAGCACCAGGAGTTCTATTCACTGGGCTCCTTCAGGTGCACTTCTGGGCCCCTGGGAGTCCCTCACGTCGGGACCCTAATCATCACGGTGCCCCCTTTTTGGAGCGGCCCGCAACGACGGAACCACTTAGGCACCAACCCTGCGCACATGGGGCCCCACTCACCGGGACTCTCTGCTGGGAACTCGCTGGTCTCAGGCGATTTCCGCGGGCCTGCCTCCCCTCTGCAGCCAGACTTCCTCCACAAGCTGGGCTCCCTCCATCTCTCGGGAACCCCACCTCGAATCCGGCCGCACTGGTAGCATCCACGCAGGCGGGGTGGGCTCCCGCCTGTCTTAAGCTTATTTTCTTGCCCCTGGGCTCCCAACAGCTCACAGGAGCCCCGCTTGGGCCACAAGATTTCTGCCTCCACACGCGGCTTCCGGGCTATATGTGGCCGGCCCCGCCTCCTGTCAGGCAGTTTGCCTGGCTGCCGGGCCAGCCGTACTGCCTTCTCTGGGTCGTGGCGGTGACTCTTCCTGAAAAGCAAGTGGGGTGGGCTCCCGCTAGGACAAACAATGCAGGATGGGCACCCGCTGTAACTAAAATCCAAAAGCGGGGTGGGCACCCACTCGGTACGGCATCACAGGGGAATCCCTACGATGGGGATCCCCTTTAAAAAGGCGGCAGCTCAGCGCTGCGCAGCCCACACTCTTCTCCTTCTTGGGAAAATTAAAGGAAATCGCTCACGAGGCGCTAGAAGCAAGAGTCCTGCATTCAAAAAGAATAAGTTCCAACAAAAGTTCTTCTAGTTCCATGGGGCATAGCTGGGCCCAGGGAGGCCAGCACACAGGGCCCTCCATCAGGGAGGTAAACCCCCATTGCGGTTCCACCTGGGCCACCGCAGCAGCAAGCCCCCACAAGTCAGGATCAGCACACCTACATTGGGTCACAGCCTCTACATTTATACTAACATTCCCTTTGTCTGCGCTGGCACAGGGGCTTGGGGAAACCAGCCAAAACTAGTCCAGGGGTAAGTGAAGCACTTTGTTTACAAGGCTCCTCTTCCCCTTTGTCAGGTGGGGGCTCGTCATTAGACACACCAAGGGGGGCGGAGCCAGCATTCACTAGGGCAGGCACAATCCTATTCAGGGACCAGGGACTTCTCCTCCCACCACTCCAAATGCAGATGTCCCATTCAGCCTTGCGCTGACTCAGCCTGTCCCTCCTGGAGCCACACACACCTCACCCCTGTCACTCAAAAGCCAGACATACAATTCACATCAGGCAGGCAGACACATAGCACACAGAAATGCTAACTTCTAAAAGTGGCATTTCTAAAATAGTTATAATAAATCTGTGCACACCACTGCATAGCATTTATTATCACTATTCCAAACATACCAAACTTGACCACACTGTGCCTCTCATATCAGGAATTACCACTGAAACACTTATCAGGGAATCCACAATGCATTCCTATGGGAGGGCAGCCCAACAGCAGTGAGAAACCAAATGGCTGTTTGTCACTACCAGGACATGTCACACACTTAAGGTACATGTCCTATCTTTTACCTACAATGCACCCTGCTCATAGGGCTAGCTAGGGCCTACCTTAGGGGTGACTGACATGCAGTAAAAGGGGGGGTCACAGACATGGCACACGCTTTAAGTGCCATGTCACAGCGGCAGTAACACTGCACGTACAGGCCCTGCAATGGCAGAGGCCTGAGATAGGTTTGAAAGGCTACTTTGGTGGGTGGCGCAATCAGCGCTGGAAGCCCACCAGTAGCATTTAATTTACCAGCCCTGGGTATATGGGATACCACTTTACAAGAGACTGACAGGTAAATTAAATAGGCCAAACAGGTGTAGACCAATCTTACCATATTTAACACAGAGAGCACACGCACTTTACAATAGACAGCAGTGCTAAAGTGCCCACAGTCCTAAAACCACCAACACCATGTCAGAAAAAAGGCTAGGAGAAAGGCAAAAAGTTTAGGGATGACCCTGCAAAAAGGGCCTAGACCAACAAAGTAAATAACTTTTTTTTGTTTTTATATCACAAACTCATTTTGAGGGTGTATTTTAGAAAAACATTAAATAATTTGCTGGGTAGGGTAAAAAAAATCTGGTATACTGGCAGATGTATTGTAGGTAGTGAGATTCACACCAGGCAAATAAGGATCTTCAAATATTTTGGGTGGTCCTAAGCAAGGGGAATACTGTCAAGACTGAACTGGAAGATTTAAGACAACACTTGGGAGACAGTTCTGGACTTTCTGTCTGAGAACATTGTGGTTGACATGGCAATTCTAGACAGAAAAGATGCCAGCATGAACGGCGTGAATGGAGTTTCCACCAGTACTGGCTCTGCCAGCTGATTTCCGAATGGCAGAGCTGGCAGGGATTCCAGGGTCAGTTTGCCATCTTTTAAATTGAGCGACGTAAGGGATTCTTACTAGGGCCCAAGTCAGGGGTACACGTGCGGGGGGAAAAATAATAAAAAAGAAAAGAAGAGTACACTTACCTTCCACTGCTGGCCGCAGACTCAGTGATTCTCTTGCTCCCACCCCTCTGTGATCCTCTGCTCTGCTCCCAGCAGTCCATGGGCACAAGCTCCCAGACTCCCAATCCAGATGCTGCTTTCATGCTATTACCCAGCATGAGAGAAGTACCGGGATTGGTCTGAGTGGGCTGAAATGCTGCTCAATTAGGGCCTGGGAGTCTATACCTGTTCGCCACCTGGCTGTGCAGCACAGCTCTGGTTGGAAAAATGTAAGTGCGTATGTCGGTTTGGCCGGCCTAAGATGCCTTCCAAACCGGCATGCACACTTACTCTACATACCACTCCTACTTCCTGGCTACTGCTGACCTATGATGGCCCGCCCTAGATGTGGCAGACTCTGCTGACTTGGCTGAGTGAGTGAAAAAGAAAATGATAATAAAATTGTTTTATTATCATGTTTTTTTCATCTGCTGCCTTTCAGCAGAGGAGCCGCCGCTGAGTTGTTCCTCTAATTTTGTGAAAACTCTTTTTAATTGTCTCTTCATGAGCTAAGAGCACCAAAAAGAGAGTGAATGGGACATCCGATGATTTTTGCCAAATGTTCCATTACTGCTGTCCTCTGAACCAGGCCCTTTGATCTAAAATGAAGGATGGCAGATCCTGAACATCCCTACTAAGACCATCTAGAGTGCCATTTGTTTGAGCAAGTAAGTGATTAATTGAAGAAGGTAGAGGCCCAACTCACTTTAGTTGAACAATGACCCCCCTCGGCAGTGACCGACATTCACTACATCTATCTGCCACATCAGAGCTGAGATGGTGGGTGGCAGAGGTTCAGATACACTTTAGTAAATCATTTGGCCTCCTTTTACCAGGTCTCTTTGAAACATGGGCAGTGCAGTACCTAGGGTGCCATAAGTCTCAATGCAAGAAAGGAAAAGTAGCTTTCAAATCCCCCACTGAGGCTGTTTAAACCAATGTTCCTCACACACACCAAGGTCTTGGTGCCAATGCACCTGCTGGGTGAATGATATGTACATCCTAGTCTGAAAACCCTGAGTTAAGGTCACATCGGTCTTACGCAGGTAGAACAATAAAAACCAACCTGTCTCCAAAAGGTTGATGGCAACTGTGTGCAGGGGGGCATATACAAGCATGACATTTTGCCCCACCCTCTTATTTGGTGGTAAAAAACACAGCCTCTATTGCTGGGGAGTAGTGAGCCTGTCACACCTCTGCTGCAGTATTGATAGCTACGTCCCTGAAAATGAGAGTGTCACTCTTTTCGATCGAGCCTACCAGCGCGCATGCGCTGTTTGCCAGACCTGTTGTATTCCATAAATTACTTTGCTTCTGCCTGCTGCTTATCATTGGTTGAGGCCAGTGTCGCTCATCTTTTCTGCCTTCTAATTGGTTCATGCAGCGATATGTCACTTCTGTTTTTGGCCGAGCAGCACAGGCCAAGTACACTTTCCTTACGCTTGCATTGCTTTTCTTTTGCTTCGGGAGAACTCTTTCTCTGAACCAGAAACAATTAGGATTTTCTATTACTTATTTCACAGATTCGGCTTGTTCTAAAATGTCAGTTCCATTTACATATACTAGCGGTCATAGCAGCGGGTGGTTTCACTGTGCAGTGGTGGCCTCCTTCCATAAAGCCAACATGCTGCCCATGGTATTGCAGTGCTGTACATTACTTGACCACCAGTCTCTTTAAACAAGGTAACATTACTTTTAGGCAACGAGAGATGGAGTTATTTGCCCAGATTCACAGGATGTCGAGCCCACGCCAGGACTCGAACCTTCATGTCTTCCACCGTGCTGTGTTCCCCCCCCCCACCTAGTGCTGTTTGTATACTTTTAAATTTCCTTTCCGTGGAGGCATGGGGCATTGTAGCCACTCGTAGTTCCCCTTCATAAGCATGGTGGCGGCTTATATGTCACTTGTTTCTTATTTTCTACATGCACTTGTTTCATCTCGCTCCCCCACCCGTCCCGTTACTTTACATATGCTAGCGGTCACAGCAGTGGAGGGTTTCAAAGTGCAGCCCTGTCGCTTTACATACGCTAGCGGTCACTGCAGTGGGTGATTTCACTGTGTAGCGGGGGCCTCCTTCCATAACGCCACCATGCTGTCACAGGTAATGCAGCACTGTGCATGAGCACCAGTTACTTTAAACAAGGTAACATTATTTTTAGGCACAGGGAGAAAATGTTGAGCCCACGCCGAGTCTCGAAACATCATGTCTGCCACCACGCTTTTTTCCCCCACCTAACCCGCACTGTGTTGTTTGTTTACTTTTAAATTTCCTTTCTGCAGAGGCATTGTAGCCCCTCATACTCTCCCTTTTTAGGTCTCGGCTAGCGAAGGCTGCGCCTGCGCAGTCTCGCTTGCGAGATTTAACGTTTTTCAGTAGTGGGGCTTGAACCCGCCCCTCTTCTCCATTGGCTGGCTTCCTAAACGGAGGGAGGGGCGTCTGTCCATTTAAGCCCCGTCTTTTTCGGATTCGGGGGCGTGTTTTTTAGTTTCTTTCTTTCCTCTGGAATGTAAACATTCCAGCCAATGGGAAGAGGAGAGAAAGAAAAACACGCCCCCGAATCCGAAAATGACGCTGCATTTCTCCGAGGCATTTCTGCTTAACCTTGGAGAAGGATGGTTACAAAGTCGGCGAGCTCCTGCGGGGTCCTAGGGTCGTTGTCAGCCATGCCGCTGTCTCCGAGCGCACTTATTTAGGTAAACTTAAAAAAAGAGAGAAGCCCGGGACAGTAAACACGCCTCGCGTGGCACAATGTTCATCGATGTATGCACATACCTGGCGCACATGACAATGGCGTGGCACGCGTGATATCAAATTGAACGGTAGATCCTTCTCGTGGCATTTCACATATAGTGTGTAAATGATTTGGTGTATGTGATATAAAATCGTATGGAACAACCTTCAATCAGGATAAGGGAAAGCATGATGAATATTGACAAGGCACGGCCCACGGGTGACGTAAAATGATGGCACAACCTACAGTTACATAAAGAAATGAATAACAGACGTGATAAACAATGACGTGATTCAGGTGATTGTACTGCTTGATTTTCCTGGCCTTCTTGTGTTATAGAGCGATCAATATGACTTCAGTCTCTTTCCATCCAAGTCTAAGGACTAGAGTAGTGAATAGGGCCTATTCATTAGACACGTTGACACAATCCTGTGCTCCTACCCATAGATCAGGGCCTACATACATAGCCTAGGGGATAGATTCGTTAGCATTAGGGGTAATCTGTTCTGTAGTGAGGGTATCTAATGGAGCTGTGCTGCATTCAGGCCTGGTAGGCCTTAAACGGGAGAGACTCCATCTTTCCTCCTGCTCTGGCAGCTTGGGAAGTTTCCAGGTCATAGGCAGTGTTTTAGTTAGGAGGTGTTATTCGCTTGGAGAGAACCGGTTCGGGCCGGCCCTTATCGAAGGATTGTATTCTCCTTCATGCCGAAGACACTACATCAGGCCGGCCGGCTGGGAACGTGTCCTTGGCACGGGGAGGTACAGGAATTTGGTGGGCGGCAGGTTTCGAGCTGGAAATTTCCATGAGAGAATGCACATCTATATTAGTGAAAGTCTGAGGCAGACACGGGCACTTGCTTCTAGACCATAGGCGGCATCTGGCCGTTAGCAGAAAAAGCTACTACTTATTCCAGGGAAGACAGATGACGAACTTGAATCTAAAGAGGAGAAAGTAGCCGATAAGGAAGAGGTTCCAGTGACTTGGAGAGGGAGAAGGGAGTAGATCCGCGACTGCGGAGGTGTGACTTCCAGGCGAAGCCGAGGCACAGAGGGAGAAGGGAACCTAGATGACCATTGAGCACAGACTACATACAATCCAGGTGATGTCGACCCCTTTTTCTTTGAAGTGTATAACTTAACCCTTCACTTTCCTTGCAGGTTATATATATATATATGTATGATGTATTCTGCGAATGTGCATGTGGCATTTAAATAAAGTATCTAGCTTGTCGTGAGTTAGCATGTGTTGTGTATTTTTGTATAGGAGGATAGCCTATTCTTTTAGTCAGAGTTAACTCAACATGAACAGAGGTTAATCCTGGTCAGGTAAGTGGTAACTGGATGAGGGGGAAAACGAGCCCCTCGAACTAGAGAACAGGTTGTGCTCAACTAATAGTCTTTGTGTGATCTGATATATGGTAATCCCGATTCCCCTGTCATGTACTACGGTAACAATAGGATGAGCTCGTGCTAAGGCTGCCGTCTGGTAGGAGATTCTGGGTCTGCCTGAGGCCGCGAGACTATGGGTGTTGCTGCCGTCTGGTAGGAGATTCTGGGTCTGCCTGAGGCCGCGAGACTATGTGTGTTGCTGCCGTCTGGTAGGAGATTCTGGGTCTGCCTGAGGCCGCGAGACTATGGGTGTTGCTGCCGTCTGGTAGGAGATTCTGGGTCTGCCTGAGGCCGCGAGACTATGTGTGTTGCTGCCGTCTGGTAGGAGATTCTGGGTCTGCCTGAGGCCGCGAGACTATGTGTGTTGCTGCCGTCTGGTAGGAGATTCTGGGTCTGCCTGAGGCCGCGAGACTATGTGTGTTGCTGCCGTCTGGTAGGAGATTCTGGGTCTGCCTGAGGCCGCGAGACTATGTGTGTTGCTGCCGTCTGGTAGGAGATTCTGGGTCTGCCTGAGGCCGCGAGACTATGTGTGTTGCTGCCGTCTGGTAGGAGATTCTGGGTCTGCCTGAGGCCGCGAGACTATGTGTGTTGCTGCCGTCTGGTAGGAGATTCTGGGTCTGCCTGAGGCCGCGAGACTATGGGTGTTGCTGCCGTCTGGTAGGAGATTCTGGGTCTGCCTGAGGCCGCGAGACTGTGTGTGTTGCTGCCGTCTGGTAGGAGATTCTGGGTCTGCCTGAGGCCGCGAGACTGTGATTGCTGAGATTGCGAGGCTGTGAGGTCTTGATGTATATATATATATATATATAATAGGAATTCCCTGTCCTTAGGTGGTACATATATATGTGGTTAAGAGGCTGTAAAAAGGCCCTAGGGAGGGGGTAACGTTCTGGTTTGGGTCAGGAGGGCTCTGTAGAGCGGGTTCCACCCGATCTGAAAACCCAAGCAGAACAGTGATGTAACAGCGCGCACAACCTTCGTCAAGGTAGATAAACGCAACACCAAACGATAAACAGTGACGTGGCACTGCGTGCACAGCCTTCGTCAAAGTATATACACACATATCACGCACGATAACAGTGACGTGGCACGGCGTGCATGGCCTCCGTCAAATTATATACACGCACATCGCGCGCGATAAGTGACGGGACACGGTGCTATAAAATGGCACAACCTTCACTAAGGCATAGCAGGGCATGGCTCGGTTCCACTCAGTGCTGCTGCCTCCAAGCCACGGGAGGCCTCGCCAGGGCAGTGCCAAGGCCTACATGGTGACTTAACATTACAACAAGTGCTGTGCCCGCGGGGTGCAGGGGACAGCGTCCACCTTTGTTATGGTGCTCTCTGCGCGGTTCCCCAGCGCGACAAGGGCACCGCGGCCTTAGAACAACAAAAGTCCAAATCCTGCGAGGTATGTTAATCTCACACAAATCCCTCGAGCGGCGGCCCTGGCTGTGCACACCCCGCTCTGCTATCCCGCCCTGCACTGTGCAGACCTAGCAGCAACGGGCGAGTGATGGGAGAGCCCAGTGCCAGTGAGTCCTGTGTACTGCCGAAGTGACTGACGCTGACACCGTGCACCCTCAGGCCTGGTCGCTCCTCTGTCATTCATGCAGCGTCCCATAGAGTGAAAGCTGAGATCTGACCCCATACATCATAGTCTGGGGCGCACTCAACTCAGCAGCAGACGCCGTTCCAAGGCAGGCACTTTCAGTGATGTTCACCACTCTGTCACCCCGGTGACACTTCACTTTAAACCAAAGCCAACGAGAAAGCTCAGTGAGCTCAACGGTCGCCGCTGTCACAGTGCACTTTACCTCCAGTCGTGAGTTCGAACCCCACCTAAAACAGAAACAGTCTTACCGTACATCGTTACACTGAGTCACCTAACTTAGGAAACCATAACTTCTGTGGTTACAGTGCATAGAAATGGCATACGTTCGGTATTTATCCCTACATTCAAAAGAAGGCGCTATTAACATGCTTTATGCAGCTTGCGGGGCACTGAGTAGAGTGGCATTGGACATCTACATTTAAATAAAAATTGTACTGCAAAAATTATATTTGATTCCTGAGTGAAAACTTGATATGGCCCATTTCATCAACTGATGCAGCTAGTTTGGGACCAATTGCTCAGAGGGCACCAAAGACAGGTTGAAAACAGGGCTCTGTAATTGCAAATATAACAAGCATTGAAAATGCAATAGGTCTCGCCTTTTATTAAGTTAAAGCCATTTGCTTTGCTGTACAATACCATTAGCAAAGCAAATGGCTTTAACTTGATCAAAGGCGAGACCTTGGTGGCTCTATGCGTGGGTGGCTCTGTCTGTGTGTGGGTAACTCTGTGTGTGTGTAGGTGGCTCTGTGTGGGTGGCTCTATTTGTGTGTAGGTTGCTCTAAGTGAATAGCTCTGTGTATTTGGCTCTGTGTGGGTGGCTCTGTGTGTGTGGGTGGCTTTGTGTGCGTGGCTCTCTGTGTGGGTTACAAATGCAATAGGTCTCGCATTTGAGAGAGATTAAGCTATTGACATTGTAAATAACAATGCCGTTTCTTTAAATGTTTTAAAAACAAAAACAAAAATAATGTCATGAGCAATGCCAATAGCTCTAACTTTAACAATGCCGAGACCATTGCATTGTAAATGCTTGTTAAGCATGGCGGTGGTTCGGGGTCACGCGCCCTTCTTATTTTCTACATGCGCCCACTTTCACCTTGCTCCCCCACCCACAGCAGCGGAGGGTTTCATCGTATAGCCCAGTTGCTTTACATATGCCAGAAATCACAGCAGCGGGTGCTTTCAGCATGCAGCAGGGGCCTCCTTCCATAAAGCAAACAATGCCGCCCAGGTATTGCAGCTCTGTACATTACTTGAGCATCATCCATTTTAAACAAGGTAATGTTATTATTAGGCATGGGGAGATGCAGTGATTTACACAGATTCATAGGTTTTGAGGCCATGCTGCGACTCGAACCTTCAAGTCTGCTACCTTGCTTTGTTTATTTCCCGCGTACCCCTCAATGGGTTGTTTATTTACTTTTTTTTTCTGTGGAGGCATGAGGCATTGCAGACCCTCATACTCCCCCTGCCAAAGCATGACGGCGGCTTCAGGGTCATGCGCCTTTCTCATTTTCTACATGCACCCACTTTCATCTCTCTCCCCCACCTGCCCCGTTGCTTCACATATGATAGTGGTCACAGCAGCTTGTGGTTTCACAGTGTAACGGGGGCCTCCTTCCAAAAAGCCACCATGCTGCCCGAAGTATTGTAGCGCTGAACATCACTTAAACACCAGTCACTTTAAACATGGTAACATAATTTTTAGGCACAGGGAGATGAAGTGACTTGCCCACATTCACAGGATGTTAAACCCTTCCTTAGCATAGAAAAAGAAATGGGGTAGTAGTGGCCCAACAAATAGGGAAATTATCGCACTTCCTACTAACGTTGATGTCAAAAGGCAATTTTTCTGTGGGAAACACACGAAATCAAATAACTAGTGTGTACACAAGAACATGCACAGGTGCTAAATCAGTTCTGGCAGCCTGCTACCCAAGGTTGCCCCTGCATATTAGTCACGCTAATGTGTAAAATATGGGCATATATAGGAACCGCAACAAGCACTCTCCAAGAAAGTCACTTTATCCAGAATAATATTTGATAGTTATTTGTATGACTACGTGCTTTATATCATTTTTATGTTAGTGACGTATTGTTGGAACACAGTTGGTATATATGAGTCCAGTCAATGATCTGTCATCACAAAGAATACATTTCCGTTTCCATTTAAAGTTGGTTTATTTTGAAGAGACAACGCCTCCAGACACAACTCAGCCAATATGTGTTTCGTCAATATTGACTTTTTTAAGGCAGGTAAGTAAAAACGTAACTGGTGTAGTGTAATTCCTTCTAAGATCGTCACATCAAATCCATACGAAAAATGTCACAGAGGTAAGAAGAAAACTCATGCACGCAAAACCAAGGCTCTCCGCATATCTGTAATGATGAATAAAAAGGCCCACCACTGTAATGTACAATCAATTGGATTTGTCCGATAGTGTTCAGTCCACACGTGCATATGGTATTACTATAAATGAACACAATATTTCTGTTTAGCCACTTGCTAGTTAGGAGTCGAAACATGGGGCCTTCGGTAGGGAATATTCACTGTTTAAAAGTGAAGCATATAAGAAATACCTTAACTTGTTGTTGAAAAAGTAACGACATTGTGAATAGGGATGCGTGGTCTACCTCGCGTGACATACATCCCCAAATACGTACAAAGAAATCCTATCTTATGGAGAGGTGAACCGTATGTCTATATTAAAAGGAGAGACCGACAAGTAGTGAATTACCACGTTGTATAAAACTTTAAAATACCATGGTTAGGAGGAATTACAATACAATACTTGATCATGCGGTGTGAACAAAGGAGAGTGACCCAAACAAAGAAGAGTCCAAGAAATACTCATACAGTGCACTTATTCAAGAATGTGGTGGTTACGTATAAACAGATCTATTAGTACTTATCAAAAAACAGATGCCAGTAGCACTTGCCATGTATTGAGAAGGTTTCTCAATATATGGCAAGTGCTACTGACATCTGTTTTTGGATAAGTACCAATAGATCCGTTTTTAGTGACCAAATGGACACGCGCAGACAGATGCACATATAAACCAACACAAATGCGCAGTGAGGACACGTGGCAGCAATGGGGCGGGTGTGGGAGCAAGATGAAAGTGGGAGCATGTACAAAATAGGAAAGGTGCACGATCCTGAAGTCGCCGCCATGCTTAGGAAGGGTGAGCATATATAGAAACCACAAGCAGCACTCTCCAAAAAAGTTACTTTATCCAGAATAATATTGGATAGTTATTCATATGACAACGTGCTTTATGTAATTTTCTTATGGATTTGGTGTGACGATCTTAGAAGGAATTATACTACACCAGTTACATTTTTACTTACTTGCCTTGAGAAAGTCAAGATTGACGAAACACGTGTTGACTGAGTTGAGTCTGGAGGCGTTGTTTCTTCGAAAAAAAACCAACTCGAAATGGAAACGGAAATGTGTTCTTTGTTGCAGCAGATCATTGACTGGACTCATGTATACCAACTGTGTTCTAACAATACGCCCCTAACATAAAAATGATATAAAGCACGTTGTCATACAAATATCCATCCAATATTATTCTGGATAAAAGTGACTTTCTTGGAGAGTGCTTGTTGCGGTTCCTATATATGCTCACCCTTCCTAAGCATGGCGGCGACTTCGGGATCGTGCACCTTTCTTATTTTCTACATGCACCCGCTTTCATCTTGCTCCCACACCCGCCCCATTGCTGCTACGTGTCCTCTCTGCGAGTTTGTGGCAGTTTATATGTGTATCTGTCTGCATGTGTCCATTTGGTCACTAATCCCTTACTGCACACAATTTGCAGATGCATCAGTTTAAAAAAAAAGCATAATAATCCCTCAGAAAAAAACTGCTGTTGCGCTACAATTGCTAATTGTCGTAGATATCTGTACTCCGTTCAATACTTGTTTATGCAAGTGCAGCCTTGATCCGTTCCCTGGCCCTTGCCCGACCCCCATACCAGCACAGGGGGAGTATGTAACCAGGGCCGGACTGGGAACCAAAACCGGCCCTGGCAAGGTGCTCGGCCGCCCCCCGGGTTGGAGGTGCGGCCGAGCTGTTTGCCACGGCCGGTTTTGGCCGATTTCGTTAAAGCAGCCGATATTGCAGCTATGCTGCAAAAACAGCCCTGTAACAAAATCAGACCCCAGGAGCCCAAAACTGACCCTCAACCCTGGTGGCCCACCGGGTAAATGCCTGGTGCCGGTTACGGCCACTCTGGCCCTGTATGTAACGCTTCCTCACCAATCAGCTTCCTCTCCTCTCTTACCTAGACTTATCTGACAACCTTCCCTGACCCACCCCCATGCCAGTGGTCACATTTACCTGCTGCTCATACAGTAGTTGGTAAACGTGAACATTAATAATCCCCCACAAAAGTGAAATATCGTTCGGAATTCCGCTGGGTAAAAACGGATCTGCACAGTTATTCCCCATTCTGCCGGAATTAACTTGTAACTGCATTTACTGGTGAGGTATTACTGCATTATACCAGTGTTTATGGATGCAGAGTTACCACCCCGCCAGCACCGTCACTTTGAAAACAGGGCCTTAGTCGGGAGTAAGTGAGTAAGGGTTGGCGGAACTTGCGAAATTGACTTTCGCAAATTATTGCGAAATTGCACAAAATCTCCGCGAGCATGTGAAACTTTCGCGAAGATGCGGAGATTGCTTTTCCCGCCCATTCGCGATATGTTTTTGCATGCTCACGGGGAAATATATCTCCAACTTGCCCATGCGGTCGCTAATGGGCGCGGCCATCTTGCACGCAATGCTTATTTCCTGTTCGCGATCGCAATGACGTGTTCGCGATCGCAAATTCTCGCGGGATAGCGCGACCGGCTACCAACAATCCAACATCTTGTGGCGCGTGCAAACGGATAGGAAAACTCGTCGGCGAACGCAGGGACCCGGTAAGTCGCGATCGCGCGCGCGAGAATGCATTTTTAAAGCAGGAACAAGAAAAATACTTCCGTTTCGCGGCAGGTTACGAAAGTTTTGACATTTTTGCGCTCTCCGCGGAACACGAAAATGTCAAAATATCGCAAATTCCGCGAACGGAACGAAATTTACCGCCCAGGCTTAGAAGTGAGTGCTCTCACGCATCATTGTGATAGAAGTTACAGGAGCGCGTTCTTGTTCAATCAGATTAAGAGGAATAGAAGTATCTATGTTCTGAATGCAGATGTGAGAGAAGAACACGCCGAGCAGCATCAGGGCCGTGTCTGCTGCAGCGGCTGTTTCTTAGAAGCAGGATGATTGTGAATAAGGCAATCTGCTTAACCCTGAAGGTCCCGCATCTGGGATGGTTGTCGGTGTTCAACGCATGCATGTAAAACTGTTTGTAAGTAATGACACGCACCTTTGAGAGCCCCACACTTCTTTGGCGGTCTGCAAAAGCTGCTACTCATTTCATTTCCCTATCACCGTCGTGGCGCTCTCTAGCCGCTCTCCATTTCTCAGCAGAACGCAGTGAAAATGTCAAAACGGTGCCGGCTGTGGGCTGGTACTACTCATTTAATCACACAGATTCCGTTTGCCAGCTTGTGTGATAAATTGCAGGAGCCCTCGGGAGAAAATAAAAAAAGGTTTATGGGTTCTTTAAGTCCAATACCCAGGAGGGAGTGCTTTAAAAAAATTACTGGAGTATATGTATGCGTTACCGGCCGGTAGAGAGAGCGGAACTTCCACTGCCCGGAGCAACATTCCCTGACCTCTCAAGTTCCGACTGAAACTCTACAGAAACTGTTTCGGGCAGCAAGGGACTGTGAGATACTATGCAGATTTATTAGGCTAGCTGACAACATAATCACAAATGGAAGTACCGGATTATCAACATGTATGATTACAAAACAGGAAGAGAACAAACTGGCACATGCATCAACAATGCCATTTGCGATTCCTTATTAGCGAAAAATAAGGATTCGCTAATAAGGAATAGCAAAAGGCTATGCATGTAGAAATCGCTTACAAAATAGCGATTTCTAAACATTCCTTAATTGCGACTCGCAAATTGCTAGTCGCAATTAAGGAATACCTCCCCATTTATTCCTATGGGCCTAGAGGCCCATAGGAATGAATGGGAAGACTTTCTCAATTTGCGATTCTCAATTAGAGAATCGCAAATTGCTCATGCAATTTCAAGGGTGCCAGGGTGTCAAAAGGACACCCTGTTGCACCCCTGAAATCTGCCTATGAGTACATCTTGCACACACTCATGCCCCAAGGGCATGTGTGTGTGTAAAATGGAACTTTGAAAAATGCACTTTAGTGCATTTTTCAAAGTTTTTGCAAATTACCATGAAGTTCAACTTCATGGTAATTTGCTCCCCCTATTAGCGAAATCGTTAATATTTTTACTTTAATGCATTGCATTTAAGGAATCTCAATTTGAGATTCCTTAAATGCTATCGCTATTTAAGTAATCGCAATTTAGAGATTACTTAAATTGCGATTTTTGCTTTTGGGATGATGCATTCCAAATGCAAAAATACCGGTCGCAAAGGGGCAGGTTCTGAGAATCTGCCCGTTTGCGACCGGTTTTTGCTTTGATGCATGTGGGCCTCTGTGATTTATTTCACTAATGCAGCATGTTCCCACAACCCTTCCCCTTCTGCCCCCATCTTGACTCAAAGAACACAGCCAAAGCATGAAACAGGCTCTTTATTTGAGTTCTAATTTTATATGCAAAACAAGAATCGAGTTCTCAACTGTACCCATAAACACTCTTAACCCCTTGCGCACTGCAAACATTCCCAGGCTGTGCAGGCGAATTAATGAGTGGGCAGTGTTCAGACGGCCCCCGGCCGTCCTCCGCACACGTCCACCATGACGTCGGACAGCCAGGGGCCGTCCGATCCATGCAAGGGGTTAAGGTAATCCATGCCAGCAATAGAATCGCTATTTACACAACAGACATTTTAGCTCATCTTGCATTCCGTGATATTATTTGCCCTTTTTCAGATGTTGTCTTTCTGTAGTTTTTAGGTCAAGCTTATACAGGTGCATGTTCAGCTTCATCAGGCCGTAGCTGCTTGCACTTATTGAAGCATTCTGTGCAGCTCTCACCATTATCTATTCACCACATAATTCAACTACACAAATATACTCCACACCACAAAATTCCACCCTACACAATTCATTAACAATCCAAATACAACTCCCAAAAGTCCACTCCAACCCACATTCTCCCACTACACTCCAAACCAAAACACATAGGTAAAAGACATCGGGCCCCATGCATCAACCTAAACACCGGTCGCAAACGGGCAGATGCGAATCTGCCCCTTTGCGACCGAAGGGACATTTGGGATGCATCACCCCAAATGCAAAAATCACTATTTAAGGAATCGCTAAATTTGCGATTACTTAAACTACGATTGCATTTAAGAATCACAAATTGCGATTCCTTAAATGCAATGCATTAAACTAAAAAAGTAGCGATTTTGCTAATATGAATTACAAATCACCATCAAACTAACGTTGATGGTAATTTTCGATTTCTTTGAAAAATGCACTAAAGTGTATTTTTCAAAGTCACATGTTACACACACACAAAGGGCATGTGTGTGCACAACATATGGTTAAATTGTAATTTCAGTGGTGCAACAGGGTATCCTTCTGGAACCCTTGCACCCTTGAAATTGCATGCGCAATTTGCGAGTACCTATTAGGTACTCACAAATTGCGCATGCAATTCCCATTCATTCCTATAGGCCTCTGGGCCTATAGAAATGAATGGGAATCAATTCCTCAAATGCGACTCGTAATTTGGTACTCGCAATTAAGGAATTTGTAGGAATCGCAAAATTGTATGCGATTCCTACATGCATAGGCAATAACGTTTCTTTCATTGCGATTCCTTAACAATTGCAATTAAAGAATCGATATTGTCTATGTTGATACATGTGCCCCGAATTAATTTACACCGCCAATGGCTCTAACTCTCGCATATGCGAGACCAATTCCATTGCAAATGCTTGTTTCTTTAGAAGACTCGTGCTCGCAGACAGCATGGCGGCCTCGCGCGGAAAAGAAGCGATTCTCTGCCTGAGAGGAAAGTAAACCCGGCGACAAGCAGAGATCTATTATTCCTAATACGCCGACTCCGTTCTACAGCAAGCTTTATGGTACAATACAGAACCGTGTCACGTCGCAGACTGTCTCTCACAAATGGATCTCAAAACAGCGGCAAAAGGGGGCGAAATGGAAGCTGGAGGCCTGCTGTGTCGGGCAATTAGGCTGAGTCTGTGCGGCGGATGCTTGCAAAGTCGCCGATTTGTCGCTTCCGCACCGATACACCAAAGCAAACTGCGCCGCTCCCGACTGAGCTTCCGCGCGCTTTCTTCCGCCCCCATAACGGATGAATATGTTGATTCGTGGAACAAATTATTTGTGGAAATTTGAAAGCTCAGGCCCAGTTTATGTAAAGGCATAGATACGCAACGAGGGACAAAAGGTTCAACGTGTGAACAGCCTGAAGGAAGGTGTGGGTGGTGTACAGCAGGCACCGCCATTCACTGAAGATGCGACTGAATGCACTAAAAGGCATAGACTGTCCACCTGCGTGACTAGGACGAGTGGCTTCTGTGCTCTATTCAAATGGAATAGCCCTTTATTGCTTGAGGGTCGCCATACATTGCTGACATGTCAACTAAGAAAGGCCCACGTCATCCACCCACCCAGTGGGGGACGCATTATATTCTGTGACTCGTTCCTTCAAGGCTATGTCATCTTGCAACCCTTTTCCAGGTATTCTGACAGACGAGTCCTACAGGAATCCAAGGTATTATGGCTGCACCCACCGCTTGGGTAAGTACTGCCCCTGGCTCCGGCTCCCAGGCTCATATGAGAATGGCGGCACCGGGCTCGTAGGAAGGACCCATAATAACCGCAGCATCTTTGGACCGCTCTACCGCGATAGCTGCATCCTCGACTAAACCTACCCAAACTCTAAGAAGCAATTACAGTTGTGTGCAGGTGGTTACAAGTGATGCACATTTTTGTAGACTTATACTTATTTTTCATCACGACTTTCAGATTTTGACCCAGAGCAAGAGGAACAAAAGTAGAAAAAGGAAAAAGAAGGTGTGAAAGAAAGATAGTGAAATAATTACATAGAAAGAATAGGGAATAAAAAAAACTGAACCAGCAGTGAGACAAAGCAACATGAAGTTTGGGACGAAGGAAGAAAGAACCATGAGCTAGAATTAAGACTAGGCTTGATGTTCAGAAAATCTGTTATTCGACAATACTGGTGGTGGGCCACTAAGAAATACTTTGCGGCTGACGAGGCCCCCGCAGGGGGCCACTAAAGAGGGCAGCCCTCTAGTATCATCGGGGCACCCCACACCCCTCCTTAGGGGCAGGGACTCAGGGTGGTGTCCCCCCAGCCTTCTCGTGGCGCGCTGGGGAGCGTCACTTCCTGGGCGCTAGGACTGGGGGAGGGGTATATAGGCCTTCCCCACCATCTTGGCGCCCTCTTTCGCGCGCCCGACACGGCGTCTCCCTGACGCCGTTTGAACGTGTCCCGAGAGCTGCTGATCTTTAAATGCACGGTGAGTGCATATCCCTCCCCCCTTGCCCGGTTCCTCCTCTTCAGGGGGGTTGTATGAGGGCAGGGTGGCCTTGCCTTGGTTGCTGGCCGCCTTGGAGGGGAGTTCGGTCAGCTCCCGCTTGACCATGGGCGTCTCCGCCGGGCAGCCCCGGCCCAGAGTGGGCTCTGTGGGTGCAGGGGCTGGAGGAAGGTGGGGGGCAGCTGCATACCGAGCACCCCCGCTTTCCCTCGCCCGTCCCGGGGGTGGACTTAGAGGTGCTCCCCCCTCTGAGGTAGGGGGGCCAGTTATGGCCTATAGGGCCTCAGCCCACGTGGTCAGTGGGACTGCCCGCGGGGGGAGGGAGGTAGCAGGCACCGTGAGGCTCCCTCCCCCGCCAGGTCTCCAGAGTTGCGGCAGGGGGAGTGGTACATAGGCCGAGTCCGCTTGGGGCACCAAGCTTTCCGGCGGCGCAGGGGTTCAGATTGCTGATGGCCGCTGGCAGATGCTGCACCGGAGGGACCGTGTCCTCTCCCGTGTTTCCAGGTTGGTTGCTGCGGGGTCCCCTGCCTCGTGGGCTTTGGGCGCCCAGGCCCGAGTAGGCCATTCTGCTCTGAGTGGGGGGAGGCAGCCAGGCCTGCCCGCTGGTACACGAGTTCACGGCCTGATCTACGGGGCTCAGTCCTCCCCCAGCAGGCCTTCCCTCCCCCCCACGGTATACTCCACATGTGCCCGGGGACATGCGAGTGGTGTGGGCCCGACCGCCAGGGTTCCCAGACACGGGGGAGAGGCAGCAGTCTAAGGGAGGGTCTCTGGGTGCCTTAACGCTCAGCCTTGAGGGGTTTTAGTCATAGGGTCCAGGGTGAGGGGGACACAGCTGCGGAGTGGCAAGCCTGGGTAGTGTGGGGTGACTACTGAGGCCTTGTGTGAGCGGAGGGAGCAGCCCCGGTCCTTTGGGCAAATCCTACTCGGCGCATGGTTTGCGGGTTGCGGGGGCCCATCTATGGATTCGCATCGGCTTTCTTTGCGGGGGCCGCAGGGTCGGAGGTTGTCCCGGTGAGGCCCGCCACTGACCTGGGCCCGCAGTGGGACACAGTCGGGCATGCTCGCCCGCTCCGGTTTGGGGAGCGTGTGCTCATAATGATGTTTACTTACTCGGCCGCTCCCGTGCCCGTATTTGTGTTACACCATTGCTCGGTCGCTCCTGTGCCGTCCGGCGGGGACAGTGCTCTGGGTGCTGCAATTGGTCACCTCCCCCCTGCTCCAGCCACCAACACAGTATCCAACCTGGAACGAGGCACGGCTCTGGTCGAGACAGGGATTGGTGATGGCCAGAGAAATGGGGGCCCAGGCCCTCTAGCGGCGTGCTGGCCGACGTGGGCTCCGGCCGTGGAATCAGAACTCCTCAGTCCGTGCCTATCAGTGGGGGTTATCGCTAGTCGCACTTTGTGAGATAACTCAAGGTGTTGATGTTGGAATGACCGCTACAAAATGAAACCCAATTTAGGAGAGCAGACGCAGGAGGGTGTTTAACTGTGTCCTGGTGGCGACTATCAGTCGGTGGCTCTGACCTTCTGTTGTGCTTACAGTGATGCACAAGATAGGGAGGACTGCACTGGGAGCTGGCATAATTGGACCTTACAGCGAGCGCGTGGCTGGCCAGGTGTCAAGCACAACATCCAATTAGGCTACGCCTAATACCCATGCATTGATGTCATGGGTATTTGCATTGCTGACTGTATTTTGCTGACCATGGGTCAGTGACTGGCATGCTCAGTGTGAGGCGAAGCCGGCACGAGCCGGTTTCCCCTTCAGCGCAAGGTGTGTACATCGCGCGAGGCTTGTAGTTTGCTTGTGCTCATCTCCTGTACATAACGGTGCCAGACTGACTGTGTATATTTGTGATCCATCTGAGCTACGTCAGGCTCATCCCATACCAGGCACTTGTCTCCCAAAGTATCACTTGTATGTTAATGTCACACACATGCACACCCCTAGCTCGGAAATGTCTTACAAAAGCAGCCTTAAATCTTGGTCTTCTTAGCGTTCCTCGATGGTCAAAGGGGTGAAATTACTGATATCGGTATGTCTCCCTCATCGTCATTGATGTTGCTCTTCCGAGGTATTATTCGCCTTCTATTAGGGATTAAGAGACAGATTGCAATAACAAGCCAGAGGCGGTCTCTGTTGGAGAGTAGAAGGATGCCTTTTGAGTATATTCAAGGCACTCGGTGTGAGAGCCCAGGCTGCTGGTTGAGAGTCAGCGGCTGTCTCAGCAAGTCACAAGGTCAGTGGGTATTATGGAATCCGGCCTGACTGGGCTGTAAACAAGCATGGGTGGGCCGTGAAGATGAGTGGGAGTGGCCAAAATCAACAACGTATTTGATGGGGCTGATATTTTAGATATTGGCATCTGTCTGCGTTTGACAAAATACCCAAAGAATTACATACTTCCCTTTCATTGAAGGCCTTCTGGCTTTGGAAAAGGGGAGGGACTCTGCTATTAAAATAGGATAAGATGCTGAAATTTAAGGCGGAAGCATGCTCCTGGGCATGGGCACCGAAGGAACTGTGCCTGCGGCCATTAAACAGCCACTGGCAAGCGTGCTGCTTGCATGTTCGCGGGTGCCTGGCTCGGACAGGTTCCGTTTTTTTTTTCCCAACAGCCTGTTGCGTGATGCTCTGGTGGCTGAGTCAGCTTTGGTTTGCAAGGCGAGCTCGGGCTCATTGAGGCGGTTGGTACACACTTCCTGGTGTGTGCCACTGGTTTGGGCTTGAAATCTGCTGGGAAGCATTTTCAATATTCACCCAACTAAACCATAGTTCTTATTTACGCATGTAACCAACACCCATTGACAATGTCAATAGCTCCGGCTTGCTGTAGGGGTAATGTTACAGGTGAGAAAGTGGGGCAATGGGCTACTAATGCTAAATTACAGCATCAAGTTTACCGGTGTAATTTGAGCGGAGGGGTTTCTGGTGCGCTGCACGTCACCTAATTGTCACACCGGCGCTTGTGACAGTCTGCCATGAGTTGGCACGGTCTGTCTATTGTAGAGATGACCACAACAGGCATTGATTAATTCAATTCACATTAAAATCACTATTGCCTGCTGCCCAAGCCATTCTTATAGCTTTGAGGGCTTGGAATAGGCGGACTTGTCATGTTTGCACTAGTGTCAGGGTTAGTAGTAGGGTGGGCGGAATTAGAGTAGTCGCGCTACACAAAGCTCCGCGAAACGGTAAAAAATCTCCGCGAGCACGCGGAGTTCCGCGAACATGCGGAATTGCTTGTTCCGCCCGTTTGCGATGCTTTTTTACTGTTCGCGAATGCTGTTTGCGTGCTCGGGGGGAATTATCTTGCAAACACGCATTTTGAAAGCGCGAACAAGCAAATAATTCCGCGAAGACGCGGATCGCGGAATTTTTGGCATTTCCGTGTTCTCTGCGGAACACGAAATTACTCACATTCCTCAAATTTCGCAAGCGAAACAGAATTTACCGCCAAGGCCTGGTTAGTAGTTGTGGTGTTGATAGGATTGGCAGTGTTAGAGTGCAAAAACCCCTGGCAACAGGGAAAAAGCAAACCCTCCTTACCGGTATCCTTCCCTGCGCCACAGACCTGACGTCACACCAGCTCATTCACACACGCATTCAATGGTGGGGCCCATAACACCATCATTCACACTAACCATTCATTGGTCTGCACGCAGTTGGAGGGATGAGCGGTTCAAGCGCTCGACATGTGGGGGGAACACCTTATACCCTATAGGGAAAGAAAAGTTAATTTACAATATATACATCAATACTCCTTCTACCAACAGATCTCAATCCTGAACATCAAGGCACTCCCTCCACGTGGTCAATGGACCAAATAGTTGGATTGGTTGATGGTGATCTAGAACCAGCTAAAACACATTTCCAGATTCAGATCTTAACCTTCATATATAAACCACAACTCAATTCTCGTTAATCAATATCTGTTTATCTAAATTTTCCGGAAAATGTTATATTGGCATTTGGAAATTTATATCAAACTTCAATTAAAGCACAGAACCTCATATTTACCTAATCTGGCTATTCGGAGTCCTCTAAGTCATCAGTCAAAAGTTTGTATTTCTCTGCTCAGCACGCTACAGTCTCAAAGGATCGGTAAAGACCAGAGACGTGCAAGCATCTGTCAGTGCCCATAAAATTTAGAAAAGTTCGTCGTCATCAGGTAATTGGGCAGTGTCCGGACCATCTAGGATTCAGAGAACGTAGCAATCACCCTAAGTAGTAGAGTTTGCATAGCGTCACCGTCGTCGTCGTTGTCATCAGAAAGAGCGATTGCCAGTCAATAGTTAGCCGTCGGTCCGTAGGAAGGGGGAGAGAGAAGAAGAGAGATCCCTCTCTAGTCTATCATGTACTTTTGTAATAAAATCACAGAAAAAGTTACATTTTGATAATTTCGTATGGTCGTGATTGGTCGGTTGAGATCGTCCGATGGGGTTTTAGCACAGTTTGAGGGGTGAGGTCACAAGTTCAGTTCGTACTGGTTTTTGTAGATGTTCATTGTCTTGTCACTTGGCTGTCGTCCCACCATGGCCTTGCCTTGGTACAGTGGGATATGTGTCACGAAGAGGCCATAGGCGTCTTTGTCGCTCTTGCGCAGTTCACTCTGCACCTCGTGGGACAGTGGCCACTTCATCGTGTCGCGTCGGTGGCCATTTTGGGATTTAGGCCCAAACGCCAACTTAAGCGAAACAAACACAAAAGAGTAATTAATGCATAGAAATAATAAATCTAATGTTAACCCCTTACTAATCCCTCTATGTGCTTGTATTTATCTAGCGTATAGCAACATTTAAAGCAATTATATTCACCCTTTTGGTTCTCCTCTTGAGCAACATTACAAAGACATCTCAAAAGCAACATATATCATGCAGTATTCTATTTATTACATAAACTACTGTTAGTATGCGTACGGATTTTAGTCATAAAGGTTATTTAGCCATTCAATATGCAATCTCACGTGTAACTTGAAAATTAGTAATGTTGGTTTAATTATTCATGCAAACTCATTTAATAATATTATAATTAATAGATTCGATTAGTATCTTCATGCAGAATGGGGGAGGTATACAAAATTTTGTACTACCCGCTCCATCAGCAGCAAGGTATGGTGCAAAAGGAAGTGGCCACCGGACGTGAGTCAAGGCATATAGTGGAACAAGTGCCAGGTTTTCTGTTGAACTGCCTTGCTGTAAGGTAGCGTGGGCGAATGCTGATTCTAGTTTCATGCAAATTTGGGCATCTCTATGTATGTGTCGCCGTGCACAGCTCTAGGTCAGAACTTGTGTTACTCTGCCTTCAGTTGGCGTTGCGGTGTGTCTGTCTTGGCAGTAACCGGACAGGGTGCCCTGGGTGGGGCTAAACAGCATATAAAATAGGGGTTGATTATTGGTGCGTTAAACCAATTTATACTGCTACGGTGCCATATGTGGGAAGGCCACTTGGGGGCAGTGTTTCTCACTTTGGTTGAACATGAATGAATAATGTCTTCATTCACTAATACAGGTAATGGGCATTGCTCCATCCTTTTCAGCACGGTAGACCAAAGCGGTTTGATATGCCCTTGGACTTTGATGAGCAATTTTTTCAATGCTTTTCTTTCATAGAACTAATTTCGCTAATTGTAATCAGTAATTTTGGATGGCGCCTATGTCTCAAATCTAACACTATTGCATTGGCGATCTGATGACTCGCATTTAAGGGGATTTCCATGGTTCTTTGCATGACTAATTAACGTTTCCAGTACACAAAGACACCCGTTGCTCAAGGCATTATGCTCCTATTGCTTTAGCCTTGGTTTGGTCGTACCATAATGGGGGGCAGTCACTGACGGATAAAACGTAGGTTGGCTACGTTAGATAGACTTTCTCACACCTGAGATTATCTGGAGCCCCTATAGCGGAGAATTCGGAGGAAACTGGACAGACCACCGCCTCCAGTGGGCCGGCTGTCCACCGGTTCTTGTTTAAGACTCATGGCGCCCGAGTTAAATCATGGAACATGTAGGTGTCAATATCAGTTCTGTTGGGGCATTTGATCCAATCGGTGTCACGAGTGACCACTCAGTCCCCCCTCGACATGGGCATGTCAGGGGGCCAAAGAGGGGCACTCCAGTGAGGTCCACCTTCTCTTTAGTTTTGTTGGATTCGAGGTTTCCCTGATAAACTGCTTCTAGAGGTTTCGTTTGGCTATGGCTGGGTTTTACACACATTTAGCTGCTTCATGGGGCGGTACAGGATCTCAGTTGATTCGTGATAGGATGTTGCTTAGTGGTAATGATCTCATTTGCGGGTCAACTTGCTTTCGAGTGAATTGAGACATTTTATTCAATGGTCAACACATTAAGAGTGACAGACCCACCATTAAAGAATGAAGCATTCGCAATACGCTATGCAATGAAGCTTAAATTAGGGCTTAATTTACCTTATACAACTAAACAAGCATTGTCTAAGCCAATGATAGTGACATATTGCAGGAACAGTGTGGTTGTGCAGTATATAGCTGGATGCAAAGACAGAAGCCTCGAAATGCCAACCGGCGGCACAATAAGCTTATGCAAAAGGCCAGCGTATGGGTCACCCACACACATATGCATTGACCATGCATCCAGGAGGTGCCGACACAGCATCTGTTAGTGCATATGACGGATGGGTTTGCAGGCGATAAGGACAGGGTGATCCACCCTTGCCTTGGTTTAGGCGAAATGGCACACCGAGCGGCCTTAAAGGGCATGAGATAGTGTAAATTTACGCCATGTCTACATGTTTATTGGCTTGCGCAGCGCTTGGTCATCAGCCTGTACCCTCGTACTGGGGATCATCCAGGTAAGGGAGGACATTAGGGCTAAGTCACCCCATAATGATATGCACAAAGAGGCGCTGCGAAAGGCTGAAACTGCATTGGGCAATTGGCTACGAGGGCCTTTATGAGGAACATCTGCTGGCACCATATAGAAACAGGTACCATGTACACTGGGTGGGCATTCCTCTGCAACCAAGGACAGGTATCAGGTCGCTTCAGTTAAGACATATTCACCCGCGCTTTAGCCAGGGCAGCAGGCGGGTGGTGGTAGTTGTCATCTAACAAGTGTGCTGCGGTGAAAAACAGTTTGGTAAACACTGCGTTAGAGCCGAGTGGTGACAGGGTATTATAGACCATTTGGCATTCCCAATATTCAGGAAAGGGCAGGTATTTGCACGGTGTTCCCCTCTGGTTCCCACAGACTTGTCTGCCCCCTGGGTTATCCTTCTATGGGCAAGAACCTGAGACTGGAAGGGGCGTCCTCTGCTATCGGTGGACAAACGTTGATAGTCAGCGCTGGGGTAGATGTACCAGGAAGGGCATGATTACTCCTTGGATTGCCCCAACAATTTGGGGGTTAAACTGGGTGGAGTGTTAAGTTCACAGTCCTTAGGAATCATCCAGCATTCCTTCAACCCAAACAGGGGCAGTTAGCGTCGCACAGTATCAGGGAGTGGGTAACATACACCGGTTATTCAGCTACAGCATGCCCCGGGGGCTCGCATGCTTCACAAAACACAGAGCTGCAACCAGAAAGGTGCCAAGCGTCAGAAACCAGTAAATAAGTTTAATATATGTGTGTCTCTGGCCTTACAGCGGGGTGGAGCCAATCTCATTTAGAGGTACACACAGGTGAGAATTACTGAGAGTTCCTAGGATAGGGGTAAAGTAGGACTTAGCAATCCTTATTGTTAGGCACCACATTGCAGACAGTGCGCACTGTATTAAATCAGACAGATTCTCTAAGCTGGTATGCCAAGGGGGTTCCACAACTGAGGGAGATGAGCGGTCAAAATTCCCATAAGGTATAGGGGATGCATGGCAAGTGTAGGATGGCACCCTTGCTCATTGTCAGATACTTCTAGTTGTGAGACATTCCGGTGCGTCATGATTTCAAAAGCTAAGGGGCTGTTCAAATGTTAAGGACAACCCTTCCCACCCTAATAGCCAAGGTAGGCAGGCGGGTTATGGGAGTGGTCACCCAACAAGTGGGCTGCAGTCCCATAGATGTGGGACACAGGTGTCAGTCATACACTGTGCTAGAAGGACCGCAGCTAGGTAAGAGCAGCAAATAGATGGGGCATTGTGAGCCAGGGTGTCTAAATCCGTCCCGCCCAGAGTTGGCCCGGGGCTGAGTCATGTGACACAGTGGAACTTTCCCGCATAGGGTGAATAGTTCTTGGCACAACTTCACAAGCCAAAAGGGCCTTTTGTTTCATCAGACACTAGCTGAACCAGGCTAACGTCAAGGGCTATTGGGATATAGATGGGGTCATTTATAACCAGTAGTGATGGTTCACTTTCATCTAGAGTTGCAGGAGGCTCTAGACAGGAGAGGTTGCAGGTAAGACTATAGCTGTTTTGGTGGGGGGCTCTGGAGGCGACGGTGGCTACCTCCAGAGCTGTGGCGGAGTTACAGGGCGATCTGGAAGCAGAGGGGTACCTCTGTGCCGCACCATACGGGGTGCCAGAGCCAAATCCTAGGAGCCTCATGGGAGGTTCCTGGAAAACCGTGTTGGCGCCCCGTTAGTCCTTCGGGCGGTTGTGGGCCTTGTACAACCGGGGGTTTGCTATGCTACGCTCCGCCCTGAAAGGGGCAAGTGTAATAAGGGACCATGTGTCACTTGATCCAGGAAGAGGATCACCAGAAGGGGCAGCACAGATGGGGTTCGCCCCAGTGCTGCTTGGCTCATCAGGCGGCCCAGTTGGTTGCCTGCCCTTGGATAGCCCGTAAGATAACCCACCATATTACATAACGGTGTATGTAATAAACCTGCAGCAACTTTACCCAAACAAGAAATGTTTTGTGTGTTTATTTATTAGCATGCATGTTACGTTGGAGGGGTGGGGATGGCTGCCAATGGTGATACTATGAGGCTGACCGAGGCCCCCACAGGGGGCCACTAAAGAGGGCGGCCCTCTAGTATCATCGGGGCACCCCACACCCCTCCTTAGGGGCAGGGACTCAGGGAGGAGTCCCCCCAGCCTTGTCGTGGTGCGCTTGGGAGTATCACTTCCTGGGCGCTAGAACTGGGGGAGGAGTATATAGGCCTCCCCCACCATCTTGGCTCCCTCTTTTGCGCGCCCGACACGCCGTCTCCCACCCTACCGCTTACCCGGCGTGGTTCGTGGCACGCAGGAGGCAGAGAATGTTGTAATGTTGTCTTTTTTCATTGCAGGTGGAGTTCCAGGGCGATCTGGAAGCAGAGGGGTACCGAAGGGTACCTCTGCGCGGCACCATACCGGGTGCCAGAGCCACATCCTGGGAGCCTCATGGGAGGTTCCTGGAAAACCGTGTCGGTGCCCCGTTAGTCCTTCGGACGGTTGTGGGCCTGAACAACCGGGGGTTTGCAATGCTGCGCTCCGCCCTGAAAGGGGCGTGAGTAATAAGAGACCAAGTGTCACGTGATCCGGGAAGAGGATCACCAGAAGGGGCAGCACAGATGGGGTTAGCCCCAGTGCTGCTTGGCTCATCAGGTGGGCAGGCGGCCCAGTTGGTTGCCTGCCCTTGGATCGCCCGTAAGATAACCCACCGTATTACATAACGGTGTATGTAATAAACCTGCAGCAACTTTACCCAAACAAGAAATGTGTTGTGTGTTTATTTATTAGCATGCATGTTACGTTGGAGGGGTGGGGAAAGCTGCCAATGGTGATACTATGGGTCTCTACACTTAGTTTTTTTGTTATTTTACAAATTAAGCACTCCTTGGATCAACCACAGCTCAAGAGAACAAGGGTGGTCAACTTAGAAAACAGAAGGACTAGAATGTTAAAGAATACAACTCCATCCCTCTTTAAATTTTTTGGCATATGAATCCCACATTTTTTACTTTTTTGCAAAGTCAAGTTTTGTTGGAGCTTTCAACCAAGACACTCTATCAAAGAAACTAATCAGTGTTAGCGCGCTTAACAAATGACTTAATAACATAACATAACGTATAATAAATGTTGTTTCAGTATCAGTAGCCAATATGATGTTAATTTGTGATCTAAGCATAACATACAATAAGTGAAAATGTAAAGGATCGATTTCACTTATAGGCCCGTTTTCTCAGTGCACAGAATAATTGTACAAAATAGCAACCAGTTTAAGTCCTACACACCTAAAATACAACACCAGGTATGACTCATTGGGCCACAGTTGCTCATGCTTTGAGAGAACATGCACATTTCCAGTGTCCCGTTGTTAACAATAAGCAGTGGTCTCTAAGTAATGGTAATGGCCCCCTGCCTAAATATTAGGTTTGTCCTGGCTGTACTGCCCCTGAAGGACACCTGCAGCAGGATCATGCATACCCAAGTATTAGTTCCCACTTCTACCTTTCATTGGTAGTAGCCTCTAGCTGACCCTGTGACTGAGCACATCGACCGATTGGGATTGACTGCATCGCGCTCTTCCCCTTCCCCCCCGACCTCGCCCTGCTCTTCTCCTCCCCCCCTTAGCCCTCCCCCTTTCCCACTGCTCCCCCTGAGCTCACTACCCTCTCTATCTACTATCTCAACACCCGGTCAGCTGTCAAGCATTGTCAAGAACTCTTTGTCCTACTGGATACGCACAAACCAGATCTCTTATTTCTCACAGAGACTTGGTTTTGTGACAGTTCCCTCCCCTCCCTACTAGCTGCTCTCCCCGCCACTTATTACGCGCTGCGCACCGACCGACCCTCAGGCAAATCGAGCGGCGGTGTCACCCTGATTGCTCGTAGAGAATTCTCCTTCCAGCCTCTAACCTTTTCCTCCATTGGCTCGTCAGACTTCTTAGTTGCTCGTTCCCCGTCCTTTACGGTTCCACTCACCTGCCTGCTCATGTATCGCTCCCCCCAACCCTCTTAACTCTTTCTCGCTGGGTTCCAAGATCTTGTGGCCACCTTAGCGGTCAACAATTCTTCCAACATGGTACTAGGCGACTTCAATTTTTGGCCCTCAGATCCCGCAGAATGCTCTACCTCCAAAGAATTCTCGGACACCCTTCGTTCCCTCAATTTCGAGTCCCACGTCCACTCACCCACTCACATTCAGGGCCACATCCTTGATCAGATCTGGTCCCTCAACTGCCCCATAAGTTCCTTGTCCATCTTCCCATGCCCCTGGTCCGACCACTTTTTGATTTCTTTTTCCCTACACCTCAGCCCAGCCACTAAGCCCTCTCTTCCCAAAAACATCTGGGCATGCTCTTGGAGCCAGGTGGATGCGGCCTCTCTCTCCACCACTCTCTCTTCCTCCTGTCCGAGCTTACTCGGCCAGCCAATCTCCGCGCAAGCCGACTCTATCAAATCATGGCTTCTGTCAGGCTGCGACTCGGCCGCCCCTCTCAGGCGAGTGTCCTCCAGACGGGCGAACGATGCCAACCGTTGGTTCAACGATGAATTGAAGGCCTTAAAACTCACAGTCCGTCATGCTGAGCGTGCCTGGAGGCAAGATTATTGCCCCAACCTTAAAGCTCAGTTCATCACCCTCTTGTCTCAATATAAAAAAACTATTCTGACCACTAAAACGGCCTACTTCTCCTCTAAAATCTTGGCTGCCGAAAACCAGCCCAAAGAAATCTTCTCTATCGTCCACGACCTCGCCTACTCCGATAGAGCCACCCTCAAACCCTTCCCTTCCCAGGCTCTATGCGACTCCCTTAATACTTACTTCTTGGATAAAATCTCAAAAATCAAAGCCAATATCCCCCCCACCTCCCCTTCTTTCCTTGACCCACAATGTCCTTCAGTCGAGGCTCGCCTTGACTCATTCCCCCTCCTGACGGAAGAGACTTTCCTCTCCCTCCTCCCCTTGGTTAAATCTGGCTCCCCTTTAGACCCTTGTCCTGCTCACATCCTCAGGCACATCTACTCGATCTGTGTGCAACCCCCGATCACCTTTCTGAACAGCTCTCTGTCTCAGGGCATTGTCACTTCATCCCTAAAATCAGCCATCATTGTCCCCATCCTCAAAAAACCTGGTGCCGACCCTTCCGCTCTTGTCAACTACCGCCCCATCTCCCTACTACCCTTCCTGGGGAAGGTATTGGAGCGACATGTGACCAGAGCGCTCACTGCCTTCGTGGAGGAAAACGGGGTGCTAGCCCCCCGTCAGGCCGGTTTCCGCCCGCACACTCCACGGAGTCTGTGGTGCTCTCGGTCCTCGACAACCTCAGAGAGGGCATGGACACCAACCTCCCCCAGGCCCTTGTCCTCCTTGACCTCTCTGCCGCCTTTGACACGGTTGATCACTCCATCTTACTCTTCCGTGTCAGGGCGGCCGGGGTTGGAGGCTCCGCCCTGGTCTGGCTGTCCTCCTTCCTCAGGGACCGTACCCAAGCTGTGCGCCTGGGCGACTTCTCGGCGGAGCCACGGAAGATACAATGCGGGGTCCCTCAGGGCTCCTCCCTTTCCCCACTTCTGTTTAATCTGTACATTGCCCCCCTCATCTTTGCCCTTCAGCAAATGGAGGTCTCCGTCTATAACTAGGCGGACGACCTCCAGCTCATTTTTTCCTTATCATCATCCCCTGAGCCCATAACCAAATTTCAATCTATTATGATCTTCATCCGAGACTGGATGAACCACAACCACCTGAAATTAAATCCCGACAAAACCGAGCTGGTTTTGACGGGTGGTCCCTCCAGTCCCTGGACTCCCCTCTTTTGTCCCCCCTCCCTAGGTCCCCCTCCCTCTCCATCTTCCTCCGTGAAAACACTTGGAATCAAACTGAACGATCAACTCACCCCGCACTCCCAGGTCAGTTCAGCGGTATCCTCCTCCTTTCTTTCACTTCGCACCATTCGAAGGGTCTCCCGCTTCTTCTCTTTCTCTGCCTTAAAGCTCATTGTCCTGGCAATGGTTATCTCTCGCCTAGACAATGGCAACGCCCTATACTGTGGCATGCCCGCATACAGTATGCGGCGACTACAGCTGGTCCAAAACCAGGCTGCCCGCCTAGTCTACAACCTGGCCAAATCCCATCACGTCACGCTGCTCCTCAAGTCCTTACACTGGCTCCCCATCCGAGAACGATCCAAGTTCAAGATGGGCTGTATCACTTTTCAGGCCCGGGCTGGTTCCGCCCCTGCCTTTATCTCCTCGGAAATTAAATCCTATGCCCCAGTCCGGGAACTACGCTCTTCTTCCCAACATCTGCTGCCAGTTCCCCGTTTTAGGCGCAAAAAGTGGGGGGGTTCAAAATTCTCCACACTCGCCCCCTCCTTCTGGAACTCCCTACCAGCCCACCTCAGATCCTCCACCGAATACTCTCACTTCCGAAAGGCGCTGAAAACCTTTCTATTCTTACAAGCCTTCCCACTATAAATCTCTCCACTCCCTCTTGACTTTCCTGTTCTCTAAAGGTTCAGCTCTCTATAGCGCCAAGAAACCGCCAGGTGAACGTGCGCTTTATAAATGTTTTAAACTCAAACTCTAGGGCTACCTGGGACAATCTCAGTGTTTTTGCCCTGCCCACATTGAAGGACTGGAAGCAGGATATAGGGCCAGATGTATCAAGCGTTTTTCCCAATCGCAAACGGGCCAATTCGCAGAATTGGCCCGTTTGCGAACGGGAAAAAGCCTTTTGGGATGTATCATCCCAAAAGGCATTCGTAAAATAGGGAATTGCAAAATTTTTGATTCCCTATTTTGCGTATGGATTTAAGGAATCGCAATTTGTGATTCTTTAAATGAAATGCGGGACGCCAAAAAGATTTGCGACCTGCCTTTAAGGAATTGCAAATTACCACCAACTTCAAGTTGGTGGTAATATGCGAATTCCATGAAAAATGCACTTTTTGTTTGAATTTTTCAAGGTGCCTTGTGGCGTGCATACATGCCCTTAGGGCATGTATGTGCGCCACATGTGCACACATGCATATTCCAGGGATGCAACAGGGTGTCCATTTGGCACCCTTGCACCTTTGAAATTGCATGCGCAATTTGCGAGTAGCTATTGGCTACTAGCAAATTGCGCATTCAATTTCCATTCATTCCTAGGGGGCCTCTAGGCCCATAGGAATAAATGGGAAGGTATTCCCTATTTGCGACTCGCAATTTGCAAGTCACAAATAAGGAATATGTAGGAATCACAATTATTATTGCGAAACCTACATACATTGCATTTTGCGATTCCATAATAGCGAATCGGTAAAATTCGCTGTTATGGAATTGCAAAATCCAATATTGATACATCTGGACCATAGCATATTGCAATGAACTGATGGCCTCCCACTAAGGCTTGATACAGCTGACGGCCAGACCATGTGATTTTTGGGGGCCACATTTGAGCGGATTATTAGCGGATACAGACTGCAGTGCTGCCCCGAATAGTGGGGTTGGGGCACGGAAGGAGGGAGCAGGTAGTAAGCTGCTAGGCAGAGGAGGGGAACTAGTGACACCTCTGAGAAATGTGGTGTTTATATAGGTTAAATACATGTGAATATATGATGCAAAGATCATTTGTGATGGATGGTCAACTAGAGGAAAGGTGTGCTGATATTGTGAAGAAATTAAAACTGGGTTGTTATGCAATATTATTGTCAAATGTGTTGTATGCTTCATTAGAAGCTAAAATAAAGATTGAACAAAAAAGAACATTTTCAGCAAGGAATATTCCCAGGCTCATAAGGATACTACCGAGGCAGTATTCGAAGATAAAGTCTAAGTATATCCCTGCTCACTTTTCTGTCTGATGCTCAACCAACAGACGTGGGGCTTTCTTGCCTTCATTATATTTCTTATCCTGCTCAAACGAGACTGCCGACTTCGTAAACTTTACGTGGGTTTTTCAACCCTACCAACAGTCCCAACTCTTCTACCCAAAATAATACACACTTACTTTCCCGCACATATCTTCATCTTTCACGTGGAAAAACAAGATTGGTCACTTGCAACAGCTAGGTGCACTATTTGTACACCAAATCCTTTAAAAACCCTAATGGTAAAAACTCAGCTTGTATTGCTAATAAGCCAAGTCAATTTGTATTCAATTTTCTTGTATCCCAGGAAATTAGAGAAGCCGCAAAGTAGATTTAAAGATTTTTTCCCCCAATAAAATCACAATTGAAATTCCATCTAAGGCATATACAGCGAAGCCATAACACCAATGGTATTATCTTGACCTCATATATTTTTGAGTAATAACAAAGACATACTTCAATAAGTATTCTAAGAAAGTATTTCCTCAAATACGTATAAGACCCACCTTTGCTGACTTTAATCCTCAGAAAGAAATCACAATCTGTGTCTTTCAATTACCTCCAGTCTGATGTCCTCACAGTATCCGCAGCGTGCATCAAGCTGCGTTTGCTATTTAAGTGGAGTCTAATCTGGTCTAACCAGGCCAAAATATTAGGAACACAGAGGAGTCTTCACATCCCTATTTTACTCTCCAGCAGCATCATTCCAAGAAGTGGTACCGGTGTCCTAATGGGACCGAAACACTAGTCACTGGTCCCATCTGGAATACTAGATAGAGTATTTCACCCAGAGACTTCAGCTGCTTAAAGCAGACAAGATCAAGGGATGAAATACAGGGCAACAAACGTGTTGAAGTTTGTGCAGAAACACTGACTCCTACATGGTATTCTGCAAAATCCAAAAAACATGAGCATTTCATTGCCTTTCGATATCTGGTATCAGTAACCCTGAGTCAGGAAATACTAGGCAGAAACCTGATGAGCAGTGATTAATTCACATCCACAGTTTGCTCGTTTGGGTGGCTTGGCCTGACTTTATACTGCTCATGCTTCTAAAATTATCAGGAACTAAAATCAGTCTTTGTGCAAAAGTAGATGAAGATAAGGGGGCTTGGAATCTATTAATGAAGAATTCCCTTTTAAGTTCAGCTTTCATGCACACTTAGGACTGCACCCTATACTGTCTTGTTACTTACCGGTAATCTTCATTACCTAGATTAGGGTCCTCCTCATCCCAGTCCTAACATATTGAGGCAATCCTGCCTCCCGACAGCCAATCAGAACGCTTATAATATTTTCAAAGGGTACATAAGCCCCTCCCACCCACCGCCATGCCTGTTATCAACAAGTCCAGACACAAACACAGCGGGAGGGAGGGAGGGAACAGGACTGGGACGAGGAGGACCCTACTGGGGGTAATGAAGATTACCGGTAAGTGACAAGACATTACCCCCTCATGGGTCCTCCTCGTTCCTGTCCTAACATAGTGATGAACTCACAAGCAGAGACCCAAGAAGAAAAAACGCAGGACACCAGAGATCCTTGCAAAAGTACAAAACTTAATCAAACAAAGGATTAAGGAACAGCAGCGTACAAAACGCCAACAGCAAAACGGGCCACAGAGGTAAGGAAAACAGCAAAGCGACAATGCCAAACAAATGTGGGAAGGGACAGCCAAGTGGCCGCTCCACAAAACACCTGGACAGAGACCCCCACCTCTGCAGCCCAGAATGCGGACACAGAACGTGCCGCACGACCCAGCACCAGAGACGGAGGAGACAGACCCACAGGATAGGCAGACCGCCAAACGCACATAGCGAGTGAAGGTGGAAGGAGAAACCAAACATCCCTGAGCCACACTCCCACATGAGAAAAACAGGGAAGGTGAATGACAAAACCCCAAGGAACGGAGAAAGAAAAAACGAAGGGTGCGACCAACCAAGGATGAAGGTACAAAGGAATCCCCAACCCCAGGCAAAATAGGAAGGAATCACCTCCAACAGCAAATGGAACCCGAAGGAATCCCAGTGAAAAAAAACAGGCCCAGCTGCAAAACAACCCATCCAGCAGAAACTGCAAATAAGGGAAGGAGAGAAGCAAAGCACCAAACTCCCCCATCTGCTGCACAGAGGAGACGGACAACAAAAAAGCCACAGTTGCGAACAACCACAGCAAACAGCCTCCAAAAAAGGCACAAAAGGGTGCTACTGCAGACCCCGCAAAACAGTAGGCAAACCCAAGGAGACACAATCACAGCAGAGATCGGATGTGGAAGTCGAAAACAACACAGAATCCGACACACCCAAGGAGGAACAACCTCCAAAGAGGCCCGAGATCCCGACAATGCCTGAACCACAGCCCAACGAGCAGACAAGGCGGAAGGGGGAAGGTCCATCGAAAACCCATCTCGGAGAAAGACAAGAAGAGAAGCCAGACCACCAACCATGGATCCAAACCAAGAGAAGAGCACCAATAGACAAAAGAGCCTCAACGTGCACCACAGTCCTTAAGTGTAGAAGGCCGACGCGACAACGGAATGCCACAGGCACCACAGAAGAACAGCCCAAAGTCACCAATGACAGTCGCTCAAGAGCTAGGCCGACAGATGCAGGCGACAAAGATAGGGCAAAGACTGGTGCTGACACAGAAGCGGACCCGGGGTCAAGAGAAGCTGGCCAAACCCGCCCCCCCAGTAGCAGCAGGAGCGGAAAGCAAAGGCAGCGAGGCCAAAAAGGAGCAACCAACAGCACAGACACCTTCACCCCCCCCCCCGATTCCACTGCAGCCCCCCCCGGAAGAGGGAAATAGGCCTACAGAAAGCCCATAGGCCAAGAAAACGAGAGAGCAACCCCCAAGCCTGAGGACAGACCACCGCGGAACAAACCGGGGGAGAAGAGCGTCGTGAGGGTAAGCACAAAGACAGATCCAGAGAGTCCAGATCCGAGGACAAAGAAACCGGAAAAGACAGATGGCACAAAACAGAGGACGGGAGTAAGCAGCCCAAGCCATCCCTACGAATTACAGAAGCCTCTGAGTGTAAACAGCCCACAATGCCAACAGATGAGAGGGCACCCAGACACAAACATGGAAGGCAGCAGGCACAGAGACACGCACCTGGACCCCCCAAGAAGGCGCAAGTAACAACAAGCCACCTGAATGATGGGACAAACCAAGAGACTCGTCAGCCACCAAGGACCCCAACCCCAAGGACAGGTGTCCGCGCTCAACAAGAGGAGAGAAGGAAGCAGAAAACGCACTCCCACACCAGGGTAGGAGAGCAAAACCACCATACCAAATTAGGAACCAGAACAGGGTAGAGTGGAACCAGAGCCATGCAACTGATATGGGAAGGGTCTCAGCGAGCCAACAGAAGAATCACCAAGGACCTGAGGTGCAGGCGAGCGCAAGGAACCACAGCAGTGGAGGCAGTCACCAACCCCTGGACCCGCAACCAACCCTGAGCAGGGGCAAAAGGGCGACCCAGCAGGACCCGCAGAAGAGTCAAAAGGGCAGAGAACTGAGCCGGAGAGAGAAAACAGCCCCCTGCAAAGCGTCGAACAGGCCTCCGAGAAACTGAAGTCCCAGAACCGGAACCAGATGAGAGAAGGCCAGATCCAACATGAACGTCAGATCCTTGAAACAAGGCCAGCAATGCCACCACTGCCAGAAGAGCCACAAGGAGGGTGGAAGCAGAAACCAGATAAAAGCAACATAGGGAAACACTGGGAAACCCAGACTCAGCAAAACTCCCACAGCAGGAGCCAACACCGTAGAAAAACCCGGGGAGCAGTAGAGAGGCCGAAAGGCAACACCTGAAACTGGCAATGGAACCCATCCACCCCAAACCGCAAACCGCAGGAACTGCGGACCCGCCGGATAGATGGGAATGTCAAAACAGGCGACTTCCAAACCCAGGGAAGCCAAAAAATTGCCCACCAGGATGAGGGGAACGACAGACAGCAAGGGAATCATCTAAAAATGACCCAGCCGCACCAAACTGTACAAAGCCTGGGAATTCAGAAACTGAGCGGAACAAACCATCGGGCGCCGGGACCAGGAACAGAGAGAAAAAGCACCCTAGGCCCCACTCCGTCACCAGAACCAGCACAATAGTGCTCCAGGACAAAAATAGGCCATCGGCAGAGAAGATGGCAGAGAGCAACACGGGGCCAACGGACAATGGGGTAACCTTGAAAACAGTCCAAAAGGGGGACGGCCACCGAACTGAATCCTGTAACCAAGATTAATGACTGATAAGACCCACCTGGCGGAAATCAGACTGGACCAATGAGCCAGGAACAACCGAGCCGAGTCCCAAAATTGCAACATCACCAACAATGTAGACAGGGAACTCACAACCAGTGAAACACCAGGAGCGGAACACAACCCTTTGAGGAAGAGACCGTAACCGGAACCACCAGGACACGGTGACTCCTCCTGGGCAGAACAATAACTGACCAACACCCAGGGACAGCAGCAGGCACTGCAGAGGCTGGGAACCAAATGGAATGCAGCCCACCGACCACGGGCCCGACCACAAAAGGGCCGAGGAGAAGACAGAGAATCAAGAAACTCCAAAAGAAGGAAGAAAGAAAAGCCCCTCTGTACAGACCACCTTTAAAGTAAGCCAAAAAAGCCTGAGAACCACAAACGGCAGGCAACAGACCAAGGCATCTGCGCAGCATCAATGCACCATAGCGCGGTCCAGAAAGACCTCCTACCAGCCACCACCGCCCCAGCAGCTGAGGAGAGGACCCTCAGGGCAACACAGCAGACAGAAACTGAGCCAAGGCCTCCATCTGCTCCAAGATAGGAGGGAGATCCCCCTGATCCGGAAGACAGACAAAAAGGTACCCAAACCCCTAGAAGGGACCTACAAAGCAGAGACTGAGGAAGTACAAGCCCAAACCCCAAAATGAGAAGCAGCATAAGAACACATGAGAGCAGACTCCTCCTAAGACAAAGATGAGGAAATTGACATGGAGGTCAAAACAGACAGACCCCATGAACCAGAGGAAAATGAGTAACAAACACCATCAGGTGAGGCCGCTTCCTCAGAAAATGCGGAATCCCCTGCATGTCGACCTCAAGCCATGAGACAGCCAGAACCCCACAGATGACATAATGGAAAGGCAGGTCATGCACCATGAGAAACAATACAGGGAGTCACCCCTCCACAGACAAGGAAGCAGGCGTAAAGTTTTCACTGGACATACCCACCAGCAGGGAAAATGACCACATACTCCCACCCTCCGGAGAGGAGGAAGGAGAAGGCTCAAGCAGCGCAGCCCGGATGGGAAGGCATCACAGCAGAATGAACCAAATCCCGCAGGCTAGACCCAGCAGTATCAGGAAGCCACAGCACACACCAGGAAGTGCCCAGCAACTCCCCTAATAAACTGTCCCCAAACAACCAAGTCATAACAACACGAGATCTGGGAAAGAAAAAGGAACAGCCCTGCAGTCTCTCACACAGTCACAGAACAAACATTATGGGCGCGGGAACCGGATGCCGCTAGAAGACCCCATTACAGGAACAACCTGAGGCCAGAACACAAGAGAAAGCTCCCCGCCCCAGCCCAGCACATGCATATGAAAATATTATAAGAGTTCTGATTGGCTGTCAGGAGGCAGAATTGCCTCAATATGTTAGGACTAGGACGAGAAGGAGCCATGAGGGGGTAATGATTCACTATCCTCTGATACATCATTACAGAGTCACAGATCAATTTTGTGTTATAAATATTCTTGAGATGCACTTGTTGGTGTTATGTGGTCTGTGTGTGTGAGCCTGTAGTTTACATGATTTAAATGGAAGGTAAAAATGTAATGCAATTTGTGTATTATTCATTTCAAAAGTTGAATCAATGCAATAAACATGCAAAAACATCAAACAAGAATTGCTGATTTGTTGAATCTTTTAGGAAAAACAATATAAACGTTTAGTTAAATGCTAAGGGTTCGATGAGTTATATTGTCCCTACCGCTCGATGGGACAATTATGGCAATTAGAATGCGGTCTGAATTTGATTATACTCTGCTAAAAATAAACCCAATGGAAAGCAGATCTACCTTCAGGGAATAATTATCGTTGGAGTACTTAATATTCTGAATTGGCGTGTCTTAAGAGGTATGTTTCTAAAATTCTGTCTATTGCTAGAGTGATTATTATCAGCTAAGGTAGTTTGGAGTGGAGAGCATCAAATGGTCTCTAAGCTAAGCAGGGCCTTTTCTTGTTTTACTTGGAGCAAGGGCAGAGAATATAAGTTTATGGCCATCAGCATAGCACTTGTAACTGGAGGTGCCCAGTGCGACAACATTTATTTGGCGCCCCCTCCCTCTCATGACCTATTCCTCGAATGCCCTCACTACCACCTGGCAAAAGTGCCCCTCATCTCTCCATAGCCTCTCGCTCATATACATTGCATTTATTTTAAAGCACTGGTAAAGGCTGGCTTTACTAATCTACTCAGTTATCCACATAGAATACAGATCTGCTCTTTGCAGCAGGCATATTTACCCTCTGCGGTACTTTATGAGGAGTCAAAACTGCCTCTAAAAAAACTCTGATCTCTCTCTCTAGCAGGAACATTAATCACAAGAGTTATCTTGACATTTTTATTGCTGCCTGAAAATTGGACGCACAAGGAACTCTCCAGCAGGTGCTTTTCAATTTTAAGTTATTGCTAAACATAGGGCCCCCATTGAGGTCAGTGCCCCCCTCAAGGTCAGCACCCCATGCGGCCGCCCCATTCGCACCACCCTAAAGTCAGCCCTGGTCATCAGCCATAAAAATCGTAGTTGTTAATATTTGGTGAGAAAGTAATCCCGCTGTATATGTATTTAATAATTTTCCATATGACATTTGTGCGTTTTTTTCTTGGTTTTTCGTAGGAGCCTCACAGTGTAGTCTGATGTGTTTCCTACAGATGAATAATGTAATCCCAAGGGAACTGTCTATGCTACAATTCTTACAGGACAGCCTTAAATGATTCTTATGAATCATCATTATGTATTTTTGTAAGACACAAAACATCCCCACGAGAGCAACAGAGTGCCCGTCTCAAAAATCATGAGTACAGACAAATTAAAGTTTCACAATCAAAAGGCAATTCCCAGGTAAGCAATTTATTTTCACTAACAGTCTGCAAAAACTATCCTGTCACCAGTAGGCAGTTATAGTTAGTATCAAAGTTTCCATAGGACAAGCGTTTTTTGTTTTAGCAATACCTTTGGCGCCGCTTGATGAATCTTCACAACATTTTTTTAAAAAGTCCCCTTTTTGATTCAGCTGCTGTGTTGAAATGTTTTAGGTGCTCCATCAAGCAGGGGCCGAGAAAAAAGGGGGCTCCCAAAGCATGTTTTCTGCATGCTTTATCTACGGGGATTTTTTATGTTTGGAACACGACTACAGCCCGAACCGATAAACGGAATTACACCAAATTTGGCAGAAAGCTTGATGTTGGTCCAGAAAGCGTGCTTTTTGTGATTTGGTTTAAATGTGTTCAGTAGTTTTTGAGATATTTGACCGTAAAAAAATAGATATCTGGGGACGCAAGTCCTGGTAGTGGACTCACGAATCCTACTAAAATTTGATTGACTACGAACACTTCAACCAGTAAGTTTTGGCAGCCATCTTGGGGCTCACCTTGAAGCCGAGTCCCACAAACATAGTAAAAAATAAAGAAAAGGGGGCAGGATAGGAATACTCTGAACCCTCCAGATATGGTGGGGGGGTCCCACAGGGAACCCGCTGTGGTTTAAAAGCATTTTTTTGTAATTGTGCCGCTAATTCGCAGGTGGATCTGCTAATCAACTGCAAAATTAATTTTAAAAAAGACACATAGACTCCAGCGCGCCTTTTATATGAAGCCCCCGGGTGGGCCAAATCCCAGTAGCATGATAAAAATAAAGGAGGGGGTGCATGGGGCCCCCTTCCTAAAGTTTCCCGGGGACCTCCAGCTCCCTGGGTTTTTTCATTTAAATTATGCGGGGGTCCCCGAACAGCACCTTCACACCCGGGGACCACCACATCCCTGGGGTTTCTTCAATTAATAAATGGGGAGGTCTCTAGGATAACACAGCCTAAGGCCCGCCACCTCCCTGGGACTTTTAAGTGAAAATGCAGATGGCCAGGAGGCCCCCCAACCCCGAGGGCCGCCACCTCCCGGGGGTTTAACTTTAATTAACGGGGGGGGGGCGTGCCGACCCCGCAGCCCTTGGGACCACCACCTCCCTGGGAGAAAGCAGGGCATAAATGGTGGGGACCATGCACCCCCTGCAGCCGAAGGACCACCACCTCCCTGTGGATTAATGTAATATTAATAGAGGGAAGACTCCAGCCCCCCCCCTCGCAGCCCTGGAAACCACCCCTTCCCCAGGGCAAATGGTAAAAATTAAAGTGGGGCCGCGTGGCCCCCCACAGCCCTGGGCAACCACTACCTCTTTGGGGCTATATCCTGTAATGGAGGGAGCCTGCGCAGACTCCTTCCTGGAGCCATACATGGCCCTGGGGACTGCCACCCCCCCAGGGCCGTCTCCAGCACAGTCTCGGTGTGCCCACCACCTGGCAAGTCTGGGGAGTCTGGTGTCTTGCATCCCTCTGCTGTTGAGGAGGGATGCAAGGATGTGGGTTGGAGATGCACCATAGGTCTATTATGGTACTGAAGAGGTGGTGTATGTTGTTCTTCTTTTATACGCAATACACTGGGGGTATAATGGGATAAGGAAACCCGCCCAGATAATTATTGCTCCCTGGTCATATAGAAAGTCACCCAAAGTACATCTGCTCTCTCAGAAAAAAGGGAAGGAAGTAGAGAATTGCCTGTTGGAAAATGCTTTTCTTAGGACAAGAACCCTCACTCACCTGAGGGTGACATACTTTATCATTAGGTTCACTCCTCACACCAGGCCCACAAGGTACTGGTGTGGGTTACAAATTCCCCAATGGAGAGAAGCAGCAGAGTTTTGGGTTAGATGAGCATACATTTCAGAGTGCAAGCAAAATGGAAGAAGTTGTATGAATAAAACCATCTCCTAGTGGGCTGGGTATCAGCTTTATTCTGGTGATCCGAGTGAATAGGATTAAAAAGTAGGCGAGGCAAGGGGTTTGGAAAAAATACCCCTTTTACAAGGTCATCATATTTCTGCCTACAGAGGACCCCGTGTGGAGTTCAGTGGCACTTACCAGGACTAAAGTAGTATAGTCACCCTGCGCATATAATAAAATCATGAGGGTAAACCAGGTGGTACAAGAGATGACCCACAGTAAAGAGTTCAAGCGGTCCACCGCCGTTCTGTAACACAATTGTTCACCTCACTCTCAAACCTAAAAGGCCGCCCAAACCACAGAGCTTTATCGTGTCTGGTCATATCCTTAATGGCATTTCCAGCGAAAGTACTTCTTTTATACACAGCTGTGCCTTTGAAGTGGAAAGAAGCTTCTAGAGGCATGCCTTTGAAGGGGGCATGGAGCCCTTTGTGTTGAGACAAGACACACCGTATTCAGGTGTAAGTGATAATGGGCCCAGCTCCTCCCTCCAATCCTGCCAGTGATGGCCAATTCAGTCACACCTAAGTTCCCATTGTGTGTGGCTGTCTAGGGGTAATATACAAAGTCCAACTGCCAACTACACTCAGTCATGGAACCAGAGACAAGCTGCAGGTACGAAATATCTAAGACTAAAAATTGCCAACTTTCTAAAAGTTCAATACATATACTTAGGAATGGGCCCTTAAACAGTCAGCAAGGCTAGGCCACAACACGTTCAGGACTCCGGACAGTGTTTCGCTCCGCCCGTAAAATGGAGACAGGAGATTTCAGGTCCTAATTTCAATTGTTGAAGCCAACCACTCCCGGTGAACAAGAGTCTACCCTGTCCAGCCAATGCAATGGATTGGGATTAATTGAAGTTGAAAGAAGAAGTAGAGGTGGTTTTAAGTCATATGGTTTGCCAAGGGGCACATCAAATAGGTGCTCATCACACACGGACCGAATAGATATGAATTCACGTCAGTTCTGAGTCCTGATGAGAACCTTTAAGTGTGAAGGGTTTGAAATGCGTTGAGGTTAACGCAGGCGAAAGTGCAGGACACTAGTGAGTGCGGGAACTACGGAGGATGGTATTGAATAATCATAAGGCCACTCCTTTTTTCCTGATCAGTTTGGCACTATGAGGCTGGGCAAGCACATTTAGAAGGAATAAATTTAGTAGTAGTAGTGGAAGCAAAGAAACATTTTCTCTTGGGCATTTAAATCCAGAACTGTTTGATTTGTGTTTCATATTGATTTGTAATGACTTGACTTTGTAATTGTATTTTGTTTTGTGTGTGGTGGGTGACAATGTATTTCACTGAACAGTGATGAGATATTTACATTGTATGTTATGTGTATTTCAATGTGTTATGTATAAATTAGTATTTTGTTATGAATGGTATAAAGAAAAAAGAAGACATTAAAAGGTGATCGATGTTATTAAATATAATAATCATGATCACAAATGAAAGTTTGTAGTTGCTGAGTCAGTATTAGTGGATTTTATGTATGTTTGAACTTTCTAAAAGTGGCATTTTCTGAATTGTAATTTAAAATCTGACTTCACCATAATTTAGGATTTTAAATTAGGAATTCAAAGACACCAAACTTGAATCAATCATATCTTCCCATTTAGAAATTACACTTATAAAATGTAATAAGGCAACTCCAATGTTACCCTGTGAGAGAGATGATCCTTGCAGTAGTGAAAAATGAATGTAATAGTTTTTCACTACCAGGACATGTAAAACTTAAAAGTACATGTACTACTTTTTAAATACATTGCACCCTGCCCTTTGAGCGGTTCGGGGCCTACCTAGTGGTGACTTATATGTAGTAAAAAGGAAAGTTTTGGCCTGTCCAATGTTTTGTTTTGCCAAGTTGAAATGGCAGGTTAAACTGCATACACAGACTCTTCAAAGGCAGGCTTGAACATGTTGTAAAGGCTGCTTCAGTGGGTGGCACAATCAGTGCTACAGGCCCACTAGTAGCATTTAATTTACTGGTCCTGGGTACATGTAATCCACCTTTCTAGGGACTTATAAATAAACTGAATATGCCAATTGGGTATAAACCAGTGTCACCACGTTTTAGAGAAAGAGCTCAAGCCCTTTTGCACTATTTAGCTGTGGTAAGGTGCAGAGTCCCAAAGCCAACAAAAACATATTCAGCTCAAAGAGGAGGAGGAAGGCAACATGTCTGGAGTGACCCTGCAGAGAGGGTAATTTCCAACAGTGTGTTATATGCCCGAATATCATAAGCTAGAACATCGTCTGCCAATATTTTGTTTTGAATTACATTTACAAACATATCATCCCATTAGGGGTACATTTGCTATTATTAACTCTAATGCGATATTTGTTATAACAATATTTAGGACAACTAATTCCGTCAAATTATATTTTTGTTAGAATATTCCTTCACCCCACTGCTATGTGTTATGCAACCATCAAACGTTTAAAACTTTCTTTTCTTTCTGGAGGGAAAAAAATATTTTGATACAAGGACAAACACCAGTGTTAATTCTCATTGTAACATTGTTTCGTATTCTTAAACCTTAATAACTATAATTTCTTAGTGAGACTCTGGTCAGAAACAATGGAACCATTTTGAATTCTGTAAATAATATATCCCTTTTTGGGATGTGAGATAATGCATTGACTCTTGGTAGGTGTAATTTTAGGAATGTAATCAAGTACAGAGTTTTTTACTGGTCTCATACTTCTTAAGTGTTCTTAATGATCCCACCCTCCCTTATTGTACTTGCATTTTAACTCGTCTGATTTTGACTCCAATGCCGCTACATATGTGTACATTTTTAGAGCTTTCAGCGCTGTACCAGGCTTGCTATCAGTTGTCTTAAACATATTCTATATCATGGATTGCACTAGCACTATGTCATTTACGCTATGTAAACATTTCTGACAGAATGTTTGATCCAATTTTCAAATCCTTTTGATTTTCAATCAGCTCCTTCCCTTGGTTTACAAATGTTCTTACCCCAACCTTCTTTCTGCTTGATAAGTTGACTTGGTTTTCTAAATTGGTATTTATTCAGGACATGTTTTTCTGTTTCTCTCATGCTTGCTGTCTTTATCTTTTTCCATGCCGTCCACTTTACATTTCCACTTGTCACTTATTTCTTGTTCTCTGTCTCACATTCACACAAACAAACGACCAACTCACACCAACATATTTCTCAAAACCCTGCTGGTGCCACTGTTGAATGTCTGGTTTTCTGAATACCAAGGCTATATAGTCTTGTTTCCCTTCATGCCTCTTCCTTCCAGCACCCTACACTCGCTACCCCTTCATCTCACTCTTGCAGTGTCTTTTTCATTCCTGCTTTCTTCCTTTCTCCCTGTTTTTCTGTTTTTCTCTTCCTCCTCTTGCTGTCTTTCTCTTTTTTGATCAGGGTCAAATTCTGATGATTAAAAAAAAGTACCAAGACCTAAAAAACAGTGGCGGTGACATCCCCATGTTCCATCAGCTCAAATTAAGCACTGCAAATTGGGTCAAGTGGATATGTTAGCCTTTGACAAAATGGGCTTTGTCAGTTTGGGCAATGAATTGACAATGTAAATAAAGTGCTCTGCTTCCAATCAACTAGGTTTGTGCAATATAAATACCACATACATACCATGCACACAGACCACTCCCGCAACCTTGGCATTATCCTTGACAGTAAGCTCAACAAGCAAAAACAGAACAGCGCAGTCTCATCCACCCGTTCCCCCACCCTATGCATGCTCTGCAAGATTTTCAAGTGGCTCGCCAACGACACCAGGAGCACCATCACCCTAGCCTTGCTCACCAGCCAACTGGACTACAGAAATGCATTATATGCAAGAATCACCTTATACCTTCTCAAAAGACTACAGACAATACAGAACGCAGCAGACAGATCTCCCCAAACTGACCCCCATCACCCCCCACCTCAAGAAACTCCACTGGCTCCCCATTCAGAAGAGATGCTAGTTCAAGATGCTGATCATCTCCTTGCAATCCCTCCCCAACTAGGGACCAGAGTACATCAACCACTGACTTAACTTCCACCTTACCTCCAGACACCTACATTCCACCTCCCTCTGCCTCGCCCACACCCCCCTCATCTGCCACAGCAACAGTGGAGGACAACCCTTCTCCTAGCTCGCGCGAAGGCCTGGAATGACCTCCCAATCCACCTACGGACCTCCTCCTCTCTGCTGGAATTCATTAAAGGACTCAAGACCTGGGTGTTCGACTGAGCCCCCTGAAGCAGCACCCACAGCACCTGGATACCCTCATGGGTGATTAGCCACGCTTTTCAAATCCAGATTGATTGATTGATTCAATTTATTACCTTTCTGTCATCAGCAGGCTTATCCCAGGTGGGAACATAGCAAATTTAAGAAACACAAGGCCTAACTTATATGTATGTATGTGGAGGTGTATAGTGTAAACCTAGCCTCAAAGCAAGTGATCGCTGAACCTTAGGGCTCAAACTATTATTGCTTTCCAAAGGTACACTCAGATGATTGAGATATACAAGACTGCCACATGGGTTTCAGTGCAGGTTACTGTTTGTATCCTAGCCATCCTCCCCATACCGTGTTTTACAAATGTTGCTATTATTATGGATATAGTGATTCAGAAAACACCATTGGCTCCTTTTAAAAAGTAAATTTTGGAACATGATAGGGTGTATTAACATTTCGGAAAAAGACAAGAAATGCATTGCACTTACATCTATAATCCTTTATTTGCACAGTTAATAACAAACCATTGTAAGGTGAAAGCATTAAGCATTGGTAATTCTTCAATATTTCGAACATTTATGTTACAGTAGTAAAGAAAAATTGAAAGACAAGGACAAAATTGAGATGAGAATCAGCTATGAGGTTATTTTCGTGCAGCTAAAGTTAAAGTACATGGATAAAAAAGTGTTCACAGTAGCGTAAGTTTCATCAATACAAGCTAGAAAAACCTGGCATTCACTTTAAAGACATTTCTCCCTTGGAATCAATCAATCAATCAATCAGTCAGGGGTTTGTAAAGTGCGACTACTCACTCGTGAGGGTCTCAAGGAGCTGGGGGGAGGGGTGCTGCTGGCACCTCTGGGTGAGGATGATCATTCGAAGAGCCAGGTCTTGAGGTTCTTCTTGAATTGGGTCAGCGATGCGGAATGCCTGAGGTGGAAGGGCAGGGTGTTCCAGGTCTTAGCAGTGAGGTAGGAGAATGAACTTCCTCAGGTTCTGGTCTTGTGGATTCTGGGGACAGAGGCTAGGGCATGTTGGGTGGGATGGAGTTATCTGGCGATTGCGTGAAATGCAAGGCTCTGGTTCAGGTATGCTGGTCCTATGTTGTGGAAAGCTTTGTAGGCATGTGTGAGGAGCTTAAAGGTGACTCTCTTGTTGATCAGGAGTCACTGGAGTTGTCGGAAATGATATGTGATGTGGCTGTAGCAGGGGATGTTGAGGACCAGTCTGAAAAAAATGCAAAAACAACAATTGATGGACAGAATGCAGGACAATGTTGTACATTCACTCCATTACAGAGATCTGGGCCTAAATCCTTAGTTTTTTTGCTCACCATGCCATTCCAGTTTGCACCCAGCCATATGCAAATCAGTCTTGACCCTGCGCCCAATGGGAACAGCCCAGCCCGAACTGCCAGGCCAGGTTCTCCCTGGACTGGAAACAAGCATCCTAGGACTGGTTTCGGGCTTTCAGCCCTCATCAGCCAGGTTCACCATCTTTTATTCTCAACTCTACACTGCTGGGTTTGCTCCTTCTCATGACATCCTGGATCAATATTTTGACACTCTTGAGCTTCTCTGGCTTGGTAACAGTCATCGGGTGTACCTCGATGAGCCCTTTTCCAAGGAGGAGATCTTGGTGGCCATTAATAGTCTACCTGGCGATTAGACTCCGGGCTCTGACGGTCTACCTGCATCCTTCTACAAGACCTTTGCGCCCCCTTGTTATGCACCTTGCTGCTATGTATAATTACTCCTTCGACAATAAAATATTTGCCTAGTTATTGGCTTCCCGCCTCCTTCCTCTTATGCCCCTGATCGCCCACCCTGACCTGTCCGGTTACATCCCTGGTCGTGCCACGTCGCATAACCTTCGGACTATATTTGCTGTTCTCCACCAGATTAACCCTGCTCTTCCGGCCGTGGCAGTCCTTTTAGATGCCACTAAAGCCTTTGACACTCTCAAGTGGCCTTTCCTCTTTTATTATCTCCCCTGCTTAGGCTTCAGCCAATTATTTTTGCACAAAATCCACCTCCTTTATTCCTTTCCCACAGCTCGCCTTTGTATTAATGGTCAGATCTCGGAACCCATCCCCATTTCTAGGGGAACCAGGCAGGGGTACCCACTCTCAGCTATGCTTTTTTCTATGGCTATGGAACCACTTGCCGCCCGGCTCTGACAGCATCACACTCAGAGGGGCCTTGGATTCACGGCTCGTGCGATGGTCGTCTCCATGTATGCGGACATTGTCACACTCTATGTCCGCAACCCCCAAGAAAATCTCGGTCCCATGGTCCGCGAGGTGGTGCGATTCAGGGGTTTGTCTGGGGTGCAGGTTAACTGGGGTAAATCCATTCTCTTTCCTGTAACAGACGCCACTGTCCCCTTTACCCTGGACTACCCGTTTGTGTGGGCCTCTGGACCTACTAGATACTTGAGCATCTGGCTCAGCAGAGACGTGGCCGAACTTTGGAGGGCGAACTTCGGCCGTGCAGTCGACTGGATGGAGACTAAGATGCCCCTCAGGCGGCGCCTGACCTTGTCCCTGGCGGGGCGCATAGCCATCGCCAAGATGGTGGTGCTCCCGAAGTTTTTATACCTATTTCTCAATATCCCCATCCCACTCACGGCTCATTTCTTTCGGACACTTTGCTCCCTCATCATCTCTCTTGTCTGGGCTGGGCATCAGCCTAGAATTGCATATGAAATTCTCACACTCCCCTTAACGAGTGGTGGGCTGGGTGCCTGGATTTCAAATGATATGCTCTTAGTGCTCAAGCCAGCTTCCTTCACTTCTGGTTACATCCGACGCCCTTCCAGCCTCATGTAGCAGTTGAAGCTGACCTTGCGGCCCCCTTGCCGCTCCAGACGGCTGTCTTTGCCCCCACAAAGCCTCCGCGCCAAGAGATAGATATGGTTGAGACTCTGTGCTGGGCCTGGGATGGTCTTCAGGAATTCTCCGCCTCTAGCTCACTCTCTGCCAATTCCATGCCCATCGCATATCATCAAGCATTCCCTTCCCTGCATACTGCCGGGATGGTTAAACGTGCGACTTGTTTGGGGCTCTCCACGTTATTAGATCTCTACCCTGCCGGCGACTTCTTTTCTCTTCCAGCCTAATCCAGCTCCTTGGACACCCTGCTCTACTATCAACTTAGAGCAGCCTGTCGGGAGCTACACCCCACGTTTCCACAGCCTCCTCCTTCAATGACTGCGCTCGACCTTGCATACACCTCCGCTTCCCCCCTTAAGCTGGTCTCCAGACTTTATGCCCTTACACTGGCAGCATCCGTGATCTCCACAGACCCGGCACGCATTGCGTGGAGCGAGGACCTGGGCCCCCCACTCGCTCCAGAGACCTAGCTGTAATGTTGCAGGCAGACTAAACGACTGTTTTCTAACTACCGCCTGCGCCTCATGCATGTTAAGTATTTGCACAGATTGTACCACTCTCCTGCCCAGTTGCATAGAATAGGCCTCGTTCCCAGCAATAGATGTCTTCGTTGGTCTGCCCCCGCCGCTGACTTCTCTCATCTTGCATGGCTGTATCCCGAGGTCTCTACATATTGGCGAGATGTGTGCACTGCCATTACTGAGATTACTTCCACGCCAGTTTTACCTGACCCATTGATATGCCTATTAGGCTTTGTGAAACATTGTCCCGACGCCTCCCGTAGGCTCACTGCTATGCTGCTTGTGCTTGCTCGACGTAGGGTCGCCATGCATTGGGGTCGAATGCCCGCGCCCAAGGTTGGCACTTGGCTTGAGGGTGCGGTGCGTTGTCAGACGCGTCTGTCTGAATTCTGGGACGTGACGCCGGCAACTAGTCGGCCGCAAAATATCTGAGAACCCCTTGTTTCTTATCTTCAGCGCCAGAGCGCCTCACCCTCTGCGTCCTCTCCCATGCTCCCTGTCGGCTCCTCGCCCACGGCGGCCCCCTGTGCCGGCTTTTAGAGGTTACTCCCCTCCTCTGCTCACTACTGGCTCTCTGTGTCTCTTCTGGGCACTCCACCTGGCCTGTCCCGCTCTATCCTCCGCTGTTTCCCCTCGTGCACTGATGTGGACTACCATTATGCAACTGTTTTTATGATGAATGAATCAGCTGTGCCTTTTCTTCCTAATCTGCGGAATTCCCGCCTGTATACCTTGTAACTGGATGTGCAAGTTTCTTCAATAAAAAATAAAAAACTAATGCATAAACAACAATTGATGGACAGAATGCAGAACAATGTCGTACATTCACCCCAGTACAGAGATCTGGGCCTAAGTCTATCGTTTTTTTGCTCACCATGCCATTCCAGTTTGGGCCCAGCCATATGCAAATCAGTCTTGACCCTGTGCCTCATGGGAACAGTCCAGCCCGAACTGCCAAGCCAGGTCCTCCCTGGATGGGAAACAAGCATCCAAGGACCGGTTTCGGGCTTTCAGCCCTCATCAGCCAGGCTAGCTTGACTCCAGTGGCATGGAGAGCACGAGACCCACGTCTGGGCATACCCGTCCCACTCGGGGTGACAAATGCAAAAACAACAATTGATGGACAGAATGCAGAACAATGTCATACATCCACCCCAGTACAGAGATCTGGGCCTAAATCCATTGTTTTTTTGCTCACCATGCCATTCCAGTTTGTACCCAGCCATATGCAAATCAGTCTTGATCCTGCGCCCAGTCTGGCAGCAGCGTTATGAATGTTCTTTAGTTTCTTGAGCTGTTTCTGGGTAACGCCGGCGTAGAGTGCATTGCTGTGGTTGAGTCTGCTGGTGATGAGTGCATGGGTGACAGTCTTTCTGGATTCTGTGGGGATCCATCTGAATGTCTTTCAGGTGAAGTGTGTGGAAGCAGGCTGAGGAAACTGCATTGATTTTGCGGTTCATTGTGAGCAATGAGTCCAGTAGGAGACAAAGGTGACGTATGTGGTCTGTAGGGGAGGGAGGGGGACCCAGAGCAGTTATCCACCAGGAGTCATCCCCGGCTGAAGGGGTGGGACCCAGGATGAGTACTTCAGTCTTGTCCAAGTTGAGCTTCAGGCAGCTGTCTTTCATCCATATGGCGACGGCCTACATTCCGCTGTGGAACTTGGTGCTGGTAGTTGTGGGTTTGTTGGTGAGGTAGAGGATCCGCTATGTTTCATCAGCGTAGAAGACGATTTTGAGTCTGTGGCTTCGGATGATGTCTGCGAAGGGGGCCATGTAGATGTTGAAGAGGGAGGGGCCCTGGGAGGAACCCTGGAGCACACCGCAGCTGATCTCTGCAGGTTTTGAAATGAATAGGGGTAGTCTAACTCACTGTGTCGGCCAGTGAGGTAGGAGTTGATCCAGTTCAGTGCCTTGTCGCATATGCCGGCGTCATGGAGCCTCATGATTAGGGTGCGGTGGGAGACCGTGTCGAAGGTGGCTGAGGGGTCCAGTAGGATGAAGGCTCTGGTCTCTCCCCAGTCAGGGACGGAGTGGATGTCGTCGGTGGCAGTGAGGAGTGTGGGCTCCATGCTGTTGTTGCTTTGGAAGCCAGATTGGGAGGTGTCAAAGACGTGGTTCAATTCTATGAACTCGGAGAGTTGGGCGTTGATGGGGGAAACATTTGTGTAACCACCGTAATAATGAAAAAAGATAGAGCGTAAAAAGACAAATCATGTTAAGGCCCTGGTTTACGTAGCAGCTATGAAAACATAAAACATGGTGCATTGAAAATATTACGTTCTGCACATCACACACGTTCCATGTTCCAATCAGTTGTAACCTGCGTGCAGCAGATGGCCTCCGGATAGGATGGGCCTAATTTAAAAAGCAATTTGCTCATGTTCAACTTATATTCACAAGTGGCTTAACATACATACCACTACAAATTCACTTTGTAATTCATACATCATTTAAATTGCACCCACAAAAGGGTGTTTCCCATGTGTAACATTAACCAATATGTTGTTATATTATGCATAAGTATACCTTCTGTCAGGCTGCACAGTGGGGGCTTCAGGGAAGGAATACCCTGGAACACATACCACAAATCTCTCCTGAACCCTCCTCAGCCATGAGAACAGTCAGAGATTTACTCCATTCAAGGGCAGGAGTAAATCTATTTCAAGGGCGGAATGGGGAAGGGAACATCTACAAAATTAAAGGCTGTGGAGGGGACGGGATGCAGTTGTACTCACTGAGATGCATTTCCGCAAACACAATTCTATACATTGTACATTTACATGCACGTCTTTGGAAATTCGTTAAACTTTTCGGGAGTACCCCCTGGAAAACACCCGAATGAATTTGCAAATTCTTTTGCACATCGGATTTAGGGGTAAAGGTAAAGCATTTATTCTTCGCGGCTCTCTCCATTAAAAGATCAGCGAATGGTTTGAGCTTCCAATGAAGCCACTGCAATGAACGTAATTAACTGCGGCCGTACATTCTGCATGAACATTAGGCATGCACGCGAGCAGCCGTGCAGGGTACTTCTAAGGGCGGCCGCCCCCCACGCCTTCTTCAATCAGCCTTCGTATTCTGGCGCCCCTCTGATGTTAGACATAGTTGTAGCGGTCATACTAACATTACCGTATGTTAATCACTGCACACTTAAAACGACGGCCAATCTCCCTGTGATGCGTAAAGTACAAAGGGGCTATCTCTGACTGGGAAACTTCCTGCTTATAGAGGCGGGAAAGCCGGATTCTGTTCACTACCGCTTGTTATCAATGCCAGATTTTTTTAAAAATCTGACTCTGAGCATTACAGCAGCATGGCTTGGATGTAAATCAAAATGAACTATTTGATTATGCGCATAGGCGGTGGGAAGATGTACAGCCAACTCGGAGAAACACAGTCTGTTTCGAGGCAGTCACTGCTTTGACCCTCAATTTTAAACGAAGCAACATATTCATATTCACCTGACCAAGACCCAGTCCAATTGGAGCAATGTGCAGACGAGGGGTGTCCAACGCTGGTCCAGCGTAGGTAAAGCAATGGCAGATTTTTAGGGTATCCTCTTTGACATAAATCAAAATTCACTCCGGCCCTCTTGGACCAGCCCTGGATACTCTTGGTCTACACTTGTCGGAAATAAAATATAATAAAATAACAAATAAAAATAAAATAGACAGAAAATATGTAATAATGAAATATACAAATATAAAAAGATTGATACAATAAACACCTCCATGAATAGAAAATCAGGAAAAGTGATAGCTTTTGATTAAAAGGCTGAAGCAAAGACAGCACAATGCACAATGGAAATTGGTCATACATGCTTTTTGTGTCTCCCACGCTCATATCTGTGGGGCGTGGCCGAGACTAACTGACATATGTTTGGTTGCAATCTGTAAGGGCAGTGACGCTCTGAAAAACGATGGACCTTGAATGTTGTACCAAGCATCCCACCAATCACTTTTTGTGAGGTCCACCCAGAAATCTGATGAGGACAAAACTCTGCCAAAGGTCCTACCTAAACATTACAAGTAGAATCATGGCAACATATTTGCAGTCTTCCATATTTCTATTTTATTAGTGTTTTGTGATATGGAAAATCCGGTGGCGGCTGCTGACCTTTGAAAGTGGCGAGGCGTAATCCTTGGTTCAAATTCCAATGAGCTTCTTCTTGAAGGGCTCACACTTACTTGCACTAAGGGCCACATTTACAAAGATTTGGCAAAGGGCAGTGTCGCAAGCCTTTTTTCTGCACTGCCCTATGCCAAATCGAAAGAGCAGGCGTGCACAGTATCTAGGAGATATGGAGCATTCCTGTCCCTTCAGCTAGCGCCAGATTACAGTTTGGTGCCTAGCGCCAACACAGGCACCCTTGTTCTGCATTGTTGGCAGGATTGGTTTTGTGCAGGAAGGGACACCTTCAACACACAAACAATCCATGGAGGCTTTCTCCTCATTCTACCTGTGCTGCTGAATGCAGCACACATGGAAAGAGGAAAAACTAGGAGAAATGAAAACCTTTCTCCTCATTATTCCTGCTCTGGAGAAGTGTAAGGTTTTGGAGCTGCCCCAGGTTTATGCGACTTTGTAAATATAGGGCAGCGCCAAAATGCATTGGTGTTGCCCATGGAACGGCTCCTTGACATAGAGTAAGGCATGCTGCTCTTTGCGCTGCCTTGTCTTACAACATAATTATGAGGCCATGCAAAGTCCCGCAGGGTGGCTTGGCATTGCCTCATAGATATGATTGAGAGGCCTGTGCCACCGGAGCGTCTAAAAATTGACGTTCCGGTGGCACAGGCCTCTTGTAAATAACCCCCTAAAGTTTCTGTCTCACTTTGACTCATTCAGTCTCACTCTGTCTCACTAATTCATCGTCTCACTCATTCTACTCTGACCCACTCATTCTCACTCATTTTGAATTAGTCAGTCGTACTGTGCTTAACACAAAGTAACACTCACTGTCATTCTCACTCACTCACAATCATCACTATCTCACTCATCTCACTGTCATTCTCACTCACTCAATCACTCACATTCATCACTATCAAACAATGTCACTAGCAGCCTCTGTTTTTTGTTGGCCCCGAAGTGGGTCTGCATTTTATTTTTATTGAACCAAGAGTGAATAATGTATAAACTCTTGATACAATAAAAAATGGACCAAAAAACAAGGAAGTTGTAGTGTAGCTGTGGAGCCAATAAAGGAGAGTCGCCAATTGTCCAGGGACACCCATCCATCAAAACAATCCATCCACTCAATCCTCATTCCTTCCACTTATCTATTCCCATTTCATCCATCCATTCATCCATCCTTTAATCATCCATCCATCCTTTCACTTATCCATCCACCCTTTTGCTCCATCTATCCATCCTTTCACTCCATCCATCCACTATCCTCCCTTTAGCTCATCCATCTATTAAATTCAATTAATGGTATTTCTAGAGCATGCAGCTGCCCCCGAAGAGGCGACCCAGCAGCACTAGCGGAAAGTTCAAGAAGGAAAAAGTCCAAAAAGAGAAGAACCCATTAGCCTCACAGAACAGAGTCAAAAGCGAAGTCTTGAGACTCTGTCTGAAACAGAGTTCAGAAGGGCAGGAACGCAAACCAAGAAGTAGTGCTTTCCACAGTGTGGGAGCCAAAAAAGAGAAGGAGCTCCCCTCTCTTCTTGCTTTGTAGATGAGAGGAACTTGGAGCAATTTTAACCCATTCGATCTTAGGGATCTGGTTTGCGAGTAGGACTTCAGTCTTGATCTAAGATAAAGCAGACTTTTCTAAGCGAAGGTTCAGAAAGCAAAAATGAGCACCTTAAATTGAACCCTCTTGATGACCAGGAGTCAATAAAGATGCCAAAATTGATGAGAGACTGACAAACCCGGTAAACTTTAAGGATTAGAGGAGCTGCAGCATTTTGTATAATCTGAAGCTGTTGAATTAAAAAAGCAGGCAGACCTATATACAGGCTATTGGCATAGTCCAATTTTGAAGTGACCAAAGCATGAATAATCGTTAACCGACAGTCTTCAGGAATCTGGTAGAGCGTCCTCCGGAGAGCCTTCAAGGTGGGAAAGCTGGTGGCGGAAAGCGTTTTGACTCGAGGCTCAAAAGTGAGATTTGAATCAAATTTTATCCCCAGGTTCCTCACAACTGGAGCAGGGGAAGGAGGAGCACCTAATTTCGGTGGCCACCAAATGTTAGCCTCCGGGGAAGATTTGGTGCCCCAAAAGAAAATCACAGCGGCCTTCAGGCAGGGTTTAAGAGAGCACAAGGATGCTGGCGCATTTTCGTGAAAGGCCAAGAGGAGCTGGGTGTCATCTGCATAGGATGCCACGTGCTCTACCCAAGACTCTGCAAGTTTGGTTAGAGGCTCAAGGTACATATGCAATAGGGTGGGGCTAAGCGCTGAACCCTGGGGGCACTCAGCACTCTAAAGGCTTGGGTGAGCATGTGAAAGGAGGAAGGAAGACCGCCTGAGAAGGATCCTTCAAAAAAGATCTGAGCCAGAGTAAAGTCTGATTCCAATCTTCTCAAGCCAGTCCAGCAAGATGGAATGAAAGATAGTATCGAACGCTGAAGACAAGTCGAAAGGCATGACCATTCCTGCCATACTTCGATCAAGATTTTCCTTAATGTATTTGGAGAACTCAAGTAAGGCTGATTTGGTATTATAGCCAGCCCGAAAACCAGATTGTGAGTCTTGCAGAAGGAGATTGGACTCTAAAAAATGCGATAGCTGTCTTTTAACCCTTTTCTCCATGATTTTAGCAATTGTGGATGGAAGAGAATTTGCCTGAAATTACTCAGGACTTTTGAGTCAGCAGACGTTTTTTTTAACAAAGAGAGCAATAATGCTTGTTTCCACTTTATTGGAACCATTGTGGATTCAAGAGAGGTATTCATGAGTTTATTAAAAATAGGGTTGATCATGGTGGGGCATCTTGTAAGAAGGAAGGGGGCAGGGATCCAAAAGGGAGCCATATTTTCATAAGGCAATTTCAGCAGCTTAGTCTTCGAGTGAAATAGGGACAAACCTCGAGAGAACCGGGCAGGTTGAGCAGGAGCTTGAATCACCAGTACAGGAGGAACGTGCGTAGTGAATTGCTTATAGATGATCTGGATCTTCTTAAAGAAGAACTCAGACAGCTCTTGGTATAGCTCCACCCAAGGGGAGGGAACATTTTCATCTGCAATTGAGGAGGCAATAAATGATTTTTGGGCTGCTCAAATGGTGGCGTGGTAGCTTTTCAGTGTGGCCTGATAAATAGCTGTAGCTTTTGTATCAGAGGCCAGCCTCCATCTCTGCTCTAGTCTTTTACAATGGGATTTTTCTTCCTTGAGAGAATCACACACCAAAGGGCAGACGGTTTAAATATATTAGACTTGAGGGCTTTTGGGGGAGCGATATTATCCAATGCAGAGGTCAATCAAATATTAAGTCTGGTGGAGTTGACTTCCAGGTCCCCACTGCTCATGAACGGGGACAATTGAAGCGATTCAACAAGCTGGACTTGAGAAATTTCATGCCATGTTCTGGTGGCTTTCCTGACCTGACACACAGCAGGGGTAAGAGCGTTACAAGGTACCAAAAAGTGATCAGACCATGTGATTTTAAGTGCTGGACCAACGCGAACTGTAGAAGGGGTTGCAAAAATCAGAGCAATGGTATAGTAGTAGGTCCCTTTACCAGTTGTTCCAAATTAAAGCCTTCGATTGAGGCCAGGAAATGCTGTGCCAGTTTGTTATTCTGGTCATTCACATATAAATTAAAGTCTCCAAGAACCACAAAATTGGCCTGCAAAGGTGACAGTTGACCCAGAGCATCACATAGAGAGTGTAAGGAGTAAGCCAAAGATTCAGGGGGCGATATATAAGGACTCACAATAGTGCAAAGGAGGGGGCTAGGATAATAGCGAAGGCCATCCCTTCAATATTATTAATGTATGTCAATTTAGTAATAGAGCAAGAATAAGAGGAGTGATGTAAGCAAGCCCACCCCCATTTTTTTGTCACCGGTCAATGTGTTTTATAGAAAAGTCAGGTGGGATAACCAAGGCTATATAGCAGTGCCAGTTCACAAATTCAATTAATTCTAATTCTAATTCTAATACAGAACTCCCACATGAAATTAGTGCAAAGCAGAAGCTAAAAACGTTATTTAAATTGTGTAAAAACAGATTTAGGAATCAGGCAAGAAATAGAAATAACACTAATCCAGCCACCCTTTCACTCAGCCATCCATCCTTACACCCATTCATCCCATCCATCCTTCCATCCATCCATCCATCAACTCATACATCCCTCCATTTACTCTTTCACTCAGACATCCTTCCTTTCACTCACTCAATCTCAATTTCAAAGTCCTTTATTCAATCTTACTCATAAGATCATAAAAGTGTTTACAGTCAGAGTTTATAAAAGACATAGTAAAAATTATCATAAACCCAGGTATAAAAATAATGCAAACATTCATTATATCCTAAAATCTAATTCATCAATATGAATACAATAAAAACATGATAAGCCATCCAGATATATCTTAAGGGCCCAGCTGCTTTCTCTTTTTCAGACATGCCCAGAGAAATGAGGCTAGAGAAAAACAGACATAAGAATTATGCAAGGATTTAAAGAAGAACAGAGTTACACAGCAACATTTAAAATTATGGCTCTTGCAAATTGGTACAATAAATTTGTGTCGTTCTTGACAATAAAAACCACAAAAAAACAAAACGTGGAGATCATTTTGTTGGGACTTGTTGTCAGAAGGAAATACTGTGAGATCGGAATGTTAATATTGCTTCCCTGGAAGTCCTATCATCAACGGGATCATATTTAAGCGAAATCTCAGTAAAATGTATTTGTGGTGTGAGAGTGTGACATCAGCCAAATACAGAAAACTTCCCTCCATCAACACTGGTGTTAATTCATACAGACGAGCCATCTGGGTGTGGGAGTTTTTTTCCTTTCTCAAATATTGTGCTCCAAAAAGAATATCTCAACCAGTTTTTGCTTACACATGGACTACACGTAGAGGGGTCTTTAAAAAGGCGGCTTAAACCAATGCCAGATAATTCCGACTCCACATACTATAGCCACTTAACCCTACTGTAATTATCTGACTTTAAAATGAGCGTTATCAGGTATTGCGTGAGGGGAACTGTCCCCCTGCGCCAGATAGAGTGCCACTGTAGGAGTGGTGACATTTTAATTGTATCAATGATGTATGGTAAAGCCAATTCCATATGTAAAACATAGTTTGAATATGACTGTGGAACGGAAGTAAAAGACTTAAAAAAATTGTTCTCTATGGACTGCAGAGTATCACAGGGAGCCATCCCCCATATCGCTGCACCATATACTGCTGCCGCCTTAGTTTTAGCATGGTACATTATTTTCATTGGAATCAGAGGTTTGACTCCCAACCTTTTAGAGAATGTTTTCAGTGCCATAAGGTTTCTCTGCATGCCCAATGCTCTTCCCTCTAGTAATTTAGACCATGATTGGTTTCTATCAAAAAGGACTCCTAAATAGGGGAATGAGTCCACCACCTCAATCTTACCGGAGTCCATTAAAAAAGAAGGTGGTATGTCATGTTGCCCCCCCCCCCCGCAATGATAAAAGATTTGCTCTGGTTGACTTTTAAATCTAATGATTCCATGAAAGCTGCATAGGCAGATATAAGATACTAGAGCCCCCTCCCAGTTCTCGCCATCAATACGGCATCGTCCGCATATGCTAGCCCTCGAGATGTTTTCCCACACCATTAGTGTAGATGGAAAATAAAAATGGTTCCAGGACGCAGCCTTGTCTTACCCCTCTCAAGATCTTAAATGTCCGGGTACACTCCCCGTTCCTCCCATAGCGGACTGAGGAGGAGGTGTCAGAATACAACTGCCTGATGAAGTCAACCAATGCATGATCTATTCCCATCTCCTCCATTATCTGCCAGATTCTAGGGTGGGACACGCAGTCGAAAGCTGCGGATATGTCAATGAAGTCAAGATAGATATTTTCACCCTTGGCTCTGACATATCTATCCATGATCAATGACAGATTCAGGCATTGGTCAATTGTTCCTTTTCCCACTTGGAATCCATATTGGGACTCCATTAAGATGTTTTTACTCACTCATCCATCTATCCATCCATCCATTCATCCATATACATCCGTCCTTCCTTTCAATAACTCACCCTCATCTGCAGACAGGAGAGGCCCATCAAGAACCCCACTCCCTATGTAGCAGCTGAAGCAGGGAAGGGATGGGATATGATGATGCCCTGCAGAGGATTAACTGCACACCTACCTTTTAGTCCACTAGTGCAATTGTTGTCCGCAGGTGGTTCCTTCCTTTTCTTGGGCATCTACGCAGCCGAGATAAGGAGCACTCTGTGTGCTCAGCTCCATAATGTTTTTTTCAAAGTGAAACCAAATGCAGGACTAAACACATGTCACTGTCAGGACAGCAGCCGCCTGCACCCCTCCTACAGCCTGCACCTCTGTGATAATCAACAAATTGCTGCCACCAACTCCGTCCTTGTCCTCATCGGCCTCCCTCACACCCAGCCATTGAAGTTCATGGAGTTTTGGAACTCCTCCCAGGGCCATTGTTCATGCGCCCCAAAAGCAACCAGGACCATGGCATTCTAATTTAGCACTCCCTCTCATGTGATGTCACTGCTGTAGCCTATGCCTGCAGGTCAATGAAAACCTCGCCTGCATGGCGCTTGCAAAGTAGGACATCTGCAAAGGCGACTGGAGTTCACCAGGAGATTAAGTACACCGCCTCAGAGCAGTTATTTCTTTTCAGCTGCTCTATGTTTATTTTCCCTGTTTTTGTCTCTTCCCGTAGGGTTTAAGGGCAATGCCTCTTTTGCCCATGAACACCAATCGCCCCTATGAAAATCTGATTTTAGATCTTTGATACAGATGGACTGGTGTAGGAATACATGACACAATATAAAGTATGCTATACCCATCTCCGGTTAATTTCCTGTCTGGCAGAAATTGAAATGTTTTGTGACAACACCAAGGCAGTCCATCATGTAGGTAGAATCATTTGTTGAATCTCACTGTTTACAGAATATGTATATGAATGCCTGTGAGATATCACAGTGATTGAAAATACTATTGCCTGATCCTTTGTCCTGGTTAAAAAAATGGTAGTGGGATGTAAGAAATTCTGTATCTGATGGGAAAAAGTTGATTTTTACCCTAGGCACATTTAGGAATTCCAATCACACTATGTTAGAAAACCCCGGGCAACCGGGTTAGCAGTCACCCGGTTTTTCCCAACACAAGGGGTAGCTTGGCTCGAGCGGTCGGGGGTCAGGCACCGTGTTAAGCGTACGTCACACCCTCACAATAACCATGCGTTCATCCGTTCCAAAAACGACTCTACACCGTAAATATTTATGAAAATATATCTGTGTTTATCTTGTTTTCTCTTAGTTGCAGGTTAAATAAATAATAACACACTTACAGTACACAAAGCTTCTTCTGTAAAAAGGGTAGGTCAAATAAATAAGCTCAGATCATAAATAATCAATGAATAAATAGATGTGCATAAAATACATAGGCAAATAAATACTGTGAGGGAATAAATACTGTGAGACATTAAATAGGATAAATACAAAGAATACAATACTCTCAATAAATATAAGCCATCAGTACACTTTCAAATCAGGTCACATTTGTGAGGTACTAAGGGTTGATTTGGCCCAATCACAGCTTGTGGTTATGTGGATGGCCTGAGGGTGTCTCACCTAGCTTGGATAAGGCTGAGGCTAAAACTGAGGTAGATCAAGGGTAATCTAGGAATCTGGCTCTCCCAAACTACACAACCCCTCACACAGGTCGCTGTATCAGTCTCAGTCCACCCCTGGCACTCCCAGGCTGGTCCTAACACCTCTCTAGCCCCTAGGATGGTCTCTTAGGGCTCCACAGGGCCTTAGGCACCCTCTATTCCACTTACTGCCCTCTTTATGAACTTCCGACTCCGCCGGAGTCGTGTTGACGCCGTGAGGCGGTTCCGGTACGATGTCGCTAGCCGGCCTCGGCTCGATGTCAGTTCTTGTCGACGCTGTGAGGCGGTTCCGGATTGATGTCGGCGGACGGCCTCGGCTCGATGTCAGTTCCTGTCGACGCCGTGAGGTGGTTCCGGATCGATGTCGGCGGGCGGCCTCGGCTCGATGTCGCTGGGCAGCCTCGATTCGATATCGGTCTCCGGCGTCACAGGGACACGATCTCCCTACTTCCGGGTGTCTCCGGAGTGCGACCTCCACTCCCGACCTCCGGTGCTCCTTTCCTCAGGTTCCGGCGACTCCGGAGTGCGATCTCCACTCCCACCTCCGGCACGATTCACCTCGGTCTCCGGCGACTCCGGAGGGCGGACTTCACTCCCCCGTCGACGCCGCACACTCGACCTCAGGTGACTTCCTCCTCGACCTCTGGTGTCTCCACGACCTCCGTCGGCGCCCTCTCTCGACCTCTGGCGGCTCCGGGTACGACGTCTGCTTTCCAGTCAGCGCCGCTTCTTCACCTCCGGCCCCAGGTCTCTAGGCTTCTAGGCGTCAGACTCCAGGAAGATACCAATAGACAGGTCAGGAACTTGCTGTTCTTTACTTTCAAGGCCTGTTCCGGCTGTTCAGGTCCTTGAGTTGGTTCTTCTTGACTTTATCCCACACAGGGCTCTAGGCTGGGCTCAGTCAGTAGGGACTAGTATCAAGGGTGGGTTTCTGGACCCCACTCCAGGCACAAGTTTCCACCCCTGCTGTCTCACTCCTTCCTCCTTCAGTGTTGTGCTGCTCTCCCTTCACCAGTCAGGTGCCAACTGCCAAATCTGAGCTGGCTTCCCAACATTCTAAACCTGCCTCACACTGTCACAGGGTTCTAGAATGTTCTGGAAGGTACTAGTAGGTTCCAGTGATATCACAGGTGACAATGGGTGGCCACCATTTTGTGTGTCAGGCTCTCAGACAGAAATTCCTGGGGTAGGGAAAATGGCTCCCTGACCCTGCATCAATACTAAAAAGTCTGATGGTTCCCAAAAAGGAAAAATACTAACAGGGTTTGAGGCAAAAGTGGGACAAAATAAATAATGATGAGGAGGGACCACCCAAAGGGCTGACAGGTCTAACACGCGTCCCCCCCAGCTGAAAGTGGGGAGAGCTACCCAACCCCTTGGGAGTTCTCATCACTAAGGCGGAAATACCTTGAGAGACCGTCTGCATTGGCGTGGTCCACTCCAGGCCGATGTTCCACCTGAAAGTCCATTCCCTGTAGGGAGATAGACCACCTTAGCAACTTGGGATCCTCCCCCTTCATCTGCATCAGCCAACGAAGGGGTCTGTGGTCGGTCTGAACTAGGAAGTGCGAGCCAAACAACAGGTATGGCCGCAGCTTCTTCAGAGCCCATACCACTGCAAAGGCTTCACGCTCTATTGCACTCCACTTCTGTTCCCTGGGAAGTAGTCTCCGGGATAGGAAGACCACGGGTTGATCCAGACCCTCTTCATTGAGTTGCGATAACACTGCCCCAATGCCATGTTCTGATGCATCCGTCTGGACAATGAACTCCTTGGAAAAGTCTGGGGCCCGTAGGACCGGGGCCTCGCACATGGCTTGCTTCAGTTTTACAAAGGCCTGCTGACAAGCCTCCGTCCAGACTACCCGTCGAGGTTGTTTCTTGGACGTAAGCTCCGTGAGGGGGGCCACAATGGTACCGTATCCCTTCACGAAGCGGCGATAATATCCGGTGAGGCCCAGAAAAGCTCGGACCTCAGTCTGAGTCCTGGGGGGTTCCCAGGCCATGATGGCCTCGATCTTCGCCTGGAGGGGTTGCACCGCTCCCCTACCCACCAAGTGTCCAAGGTACACTACCGACCCCTGCCCGATCTGGCACTTGCTGGCCTTGATCGTTAAACCAGCTTGTCTCAGGGCCTGGAGAACAGCTTGCAGGTGACGCAAGTGATCCTCCCAGCTGTTACTGAAGACGGCTATGTCATCCAGATAAGCAGCAGAGAAACTCTCCATTCCAGTGAGGATCTGGTTCACCAGACGCTGAAACGTGGCAGGTGCGTTCTTGAGCCCAAAGGGCATCACACAGAACTGGTAGTGGCCTTTGGGCGTGGAGAAGGCTGACCTTTCCCTAGCTCCGTCAGTCAGAGATATCTGCCAGTACCCAGAAGTAAGGTCAAAGGTACTTAGATATTGGGCAGCTCCCAGCCGGTCAATCAATTCATCCGCCCTTGGGATCGGATGAGCATCAGTCTTGGTTACTGAGTTCAGTCCCCGGTAGTCCACACAGAACCTCAGTTCCGGTTGGGCACCCGGTGGTGCGGCTTTTGGTACTAGCACCACCGGACTGGACCAGGGGCTGCTGGAAGGTTCGATCACTCCTAGCTCCAGCATCTTAGTGACTTCACTGTGAATGCTGGCCTTCACCTTGTCTGACATCCGGTAGATCTTGGACTTCACAGGTGGGCTGTCTCCTGTGTCCACATCATGGACGCACAGGTGAGTCCTACCCGGAACAAGGGAGAACAACGAAGAGTACTGTCCCAGGACCTGGCGGCAGTCCTCCTGCTGTTCAGGAGTTAGAGATGGGGAGAGAATCACTCCCTCCACCGACCCATCCTTCTCTTGAGACGCAAACAAATCGGGGAGAGGCTCGCTTTCCACGTCCTCTGCTCCGTCAGTCACCATCATCAAAATGACTTCGGGCCTCTCGTGGTGGGGTTTGAGGCGGTTGGCATGCAGCACCCGTAGGGGCTGACGAGGGGTCTTAAGATCCACCAAGTAGGTAGCCTTACCCTTCTTCTCCAATACCTCAAAGGGTCCTGACCAGCGATCCTGGAGGGCGCTAAGCTCTCCTGGTTCGATCACCCACACCTTCTGGCCAGGCTCCAATTCCACCGGGTGAGCGTTGTGGTCATACCACGCCTTCATTACTGCTTGGCTGGCCTCCAAGTTGTCAGAAGCTTGCTTCCACAACTTAGCCATTTGGCTCCGGAAGGCCAGCATGTAGCTCACCACGTCCTGGGGAAGCTTTCTGGGAGTTCTTTCCCATCCGTCTCTCACCAGGCTGAGAGGTCCACGCACAGGGTGCCCATACAAAAGCTCGAAGGGGCTGAAGCCCACTCCCTTCTGTGGCACTTCCCTGTAGGAAAACAATAGACAGGGTAGGAGGACGTCCCATTTCCTCCGCAGGCTTTCAGGCAGACTTCTGATCATGCCTTTCAAGGTTTTATTGAACCGCTCCACCAGACCATTGGTCTGCGGGTGGTAAGGAGTGGTGAACCGGTAGGTCACTCCACACTCCTTCCACATCGCCCGCATATATGCTGACATGAAGTTGGTCCCCCTGTCGGACACAACTTCCTTGGGAAAACCCACTCGGGTAAAGATTCCCATCAGGGCCCTAGCCACAACAGGTGCGGTAATGGTCCTCAGAGGTATAGCCTCTGGGTACCGTGTGGCATGATCCACCAGAACCAGGATAAACCTGTGACCAGCTGTAGTAGGCGGATCTAATGGACCCACAATGTCGATGCCCACCCTTTCAAAGGGGGTGCTAACGACAGGAAGTGGTTCCAGGGGAGCTTTCAGCTTCACCCCTGTTTTCCCACTGGCTTGACAAGACACACACGTCCGGCAGTAGGTGTCGGACGACACTTTCATCTGAGGCCAATAAAAGTGTGGGACAAGCCGGGCAAAGGTCTTGTCTTGCCCCAGGTGTCCTGCCAAGGGGATCTCATGAGCCAATTCCAGAAGGAAGGCTCGGTAGCCGTGAGGGACAACCAAGGCCAGTGACGATCCATGCATGGGTGCCTTGGGTTCACTGTAGAGGAGGCCATCCTCCCAGTAAATGTGGTAGTTCCCCTCAACGTTACCTGCTGCCTGGGCTTCGGCCTGTCGCCTCAGTCCCTCAAGGGTAGGACACTCCCTCTGGCCCTTGCAGAATTCCTCCCTGGTTGGCCCTCCCTCCACGTGCCACTCGGCCGGGATGGGTAGGTTCTCCAGGTTGGTAACATCCCCCTCCGCGGACTCCTGGTCCACCACCTCCGGTGGCCTATCCGTCACACGGGGCGCGGATGCCGAGGCAGGCTCCTCCTGCCTTCGGTTCTTCCCTTGATTGGCAGCCGGCTGTGCCTTTGTTCCAGGCTCCAGTCAAAACAAACTCCCTCTCCGGGTAGTCGCGGACCCTGTGCTAACACAGGCCCAGTCAGGTGTACCCAGCATCTCAGCATGAGTCCGGTATTCCACCTCCTTCCAGGCATTGTGCTCCATGTCATTCCCCAGTAGACAATCGACCGGCACGGCAGGGCTTACAGCAACTCGAAGTGAACCTGCAACCCCCTCCCATTCAAAGGGAACCTCGGCCACCGGATAGTGGCCGGTTCTGCCGTCAGCCATCGCGGCTGGGTGGAGTACATCGGGAATTACCTGCTCTGGAGACACCAGTTGACTACGTACCATAGTCATACTGGCTCCTGTGTCTCTCCGAGCCTCCCCTCTTTGGCCGTTGATGGTGACCCACTGCCCATACTTTATGGTATTTGCGGGCACCTGGATCTGAGGAACCATCTCCCGTTCTCCCAGGGACACTAAAGTGACACCCGCCCACTCCCTTCCCTTAGTTAAGGGCATCTCCTCCCCGAGCACTACACTAGCTACTCCGGGGGCCTTTCCTCCAATGGGAGGGGGTGGTCTTTTCGGGCACTTCGCATCTCCCTTATAGTGTCCGACGCCACCGCACTCGAAGCAATGGACAACCCTTGGCTGCTGACTCTGGCCAGGATTAGGGTTTCTGGGTGGGTTAGCCCTAGGGGTGAATCCTGTTCCCTTTCCTTGGAAGTTATTTTGGGGGCCTTTAGAGAACTCCTTTTTCTTTTCCCCTCCCTCTTTCTTCTGGGGGGCGCCCTGTCTGGCCTTTTGAGTATCCCCTCCAGTCCCCCTTGTGGACACCCGGGTACTAGCCCAAATGTCCGCCTCCTCAGCAAGCTTCCGGGGATTGGTCAGCTTGCTATCCACCAGGTGTTGACGCAGTTCAGGGAAACATTTTTCGAGCAGGTGTTCCTTCAACATTAAATCAAACAACCCCTCGTAGTCCCTCACCTCACTGCCCTGAATCCAACCCTCTAATGCCTTCTTTGCATAGTCCAGGAAATCCACCCAATTCTGTGTGCCCAGTTTGTGGCTACCCCGGAACTTCTGTCTGTACTTCTCGGGTGTTAGTCCAAACTTTCTTACGAGCGCCACTTTCATGGTGGGGTAGTGGGTCTGCTCATCCTGCTCTAGGGCCAATAATGCATCCCTACCAGCTGGAGGCATGTATTTGTACAATCCCCCTCCCCAGTACTTCTCTGGCACCCCATGGGCCCTTAAAGAGACCTCATAGGCCGCTAGCCACTTGGCGATATCGTCGCCCGCACTATAGCTAGCTACTATGTCTTTCGGCAGATAGGGTTTGGGTTCCCTGGTGATTTCTCTACCTTCGCTGCCACCACTAGGAACAGTGTGTGCCCCGACTTGTAGGATCTGGAGATCTATTTCCCTCAGCCTCAACTCGTGAGCCATCCTCTGTCCCTCCTTCTCTTTCTCCAGCTCCGCCAACTTCCATGTGAGCTGTCTTTTCTCCCTCCGGTCAGTTAATTCTACTTCTGATAAGCCACCGCTAGAGACAGTGCTGCCCTTCCTGGAAAGTGTTCTGGGCCCCGCTAACAGGTTCCCCACCTCAGGTTGGTACAACCCAGCCCCCTCGCTAACAGGCTCTCCATCCCTGTCCTCCTGCTCAGCCTTACTTTCCTGTCGTGCCTCCCCCCAAGCCCTCAAGCTGGTCTGGAGTTCAGCCTTCTTGGCACCCGGGGAACAATACACCCCCTCCCGCTGACAAAACTCTCTGAGTTGGGCCACAGTGTAAGTTTCCAAATCTTCCAACACAAACTCCATTTTGCCCACTCAGAATAGAAGACAGGTGTTTACAGAAGCTATGCAGGGGGGTACCTTTTGTAATACCTCCTCCCACCACCAGAGTAAATTTGGAAAAAACAAAACTCAGAATTAGGAAGTCCGCTTTGAGAAAACTCCCGGTGTAGGCCTATGGACTACCCACAGTTATTGTCGAGTGGATGCAAGCACAGCTCTATCCCACCGCTGAACACCAATTATGTTAGAAAACCCCGGGCAACCGGGTTAGCAGTCACCCGGTTTTTCCCAACACAAGGGGTAGCTTGGCTCGAGCGGTCGGGGGTCAGGCACCGTGTTAAGCGTACGTCACACCCTCACAATAACCATGCGTTCATCCGTTCCAAAAACGACTCTACACCGTAAAAATTTATGAAAATATATCTGTGTTTATCTTGTTTTCTCTTAGTTGCAGGTTAAATAAATAATAACACACTTACAGTACACAAAGCTTCTTCTGTAAAAAGGGTAGGTCAAATAAATAAGCTCAGATCATAAATAATCAATGAATAAATAGATGTGCATAAAATACATAGGCAAATAAATACTGTGAGGGAATAAATACTGTGAGACATTAAATAGGATAAATACAAAGAATACAATACTTTCAATAAATATAAGCCATCAGTACACTTTCAAATCAGGTCACATTTGTGAGGTACTAAGGGTTGATTTGGCCCAATCACAGCTTGTGGTTATGTGGCTGGCCTGAGGGTGTCTCACCTAGCTTGGATAAGGCTGAGGCTAAAACTGAGGTAGATCAAGGGTAATCTAGGAATCTGGCTCTCCCAAACTACACAACCCCTCACACAGGTCACTGTATCAGTCTCAGTCCACCCCTGGCACTCCCAGGCTGGTCCTAACACCTCTCTAGCCCCTATGATGGTCTCTTAGGGCTCCACAGGGCCTTAGGCGCCCTCTATTCCACTTACTGCCCTCTTTATGAACTTCCGACTCCGCCGGAGTCGTGTCGACGCCGTGAGGCGGTTCCGGTACGATGTCGCTAGCCAGCCTCGGCTCGATGTCAGTTCTTGTCGACGCCGTGAGGCGGTTCCGGATCGATGTCGGCGGACGGCCTCGGCTCGATGTCAGTTCCTGTCGACGCCGTGAGGTGGTTCCGGATCGATGTCGGCGGGCGGCCTCGGCTCGATGTCGCTGGGCAGCCTCGATTCGATATCGGTCTCCGGCGTCACAGGGACACGATCTCCCTACTTCCGGGTGTCTCCGGAGTGCGACCTCCACTCCCGACCTCCGGTGCTCCTTTCCTCAGGTTCCGGCGACTCCAGAGTGCGATCTCCACTCCCACCTCCGGCACGATTCACCTCGGTCTCCGGCGACTCCGGAGGGCGGACTTCACTCCCCCGTCGACGCCGCACACTCGACCTCAGGTGACTTCCTCCTCGACCTCTGGTGTCTCCACGACCTCCGTCGGCGCCCTCTCTCGACCTCTGGCGACTCCGGGTACGACGTCTGCTTTCCAGTCAGCGCCGCTTCTTCACCTCCGGCCCCAGGTCTCTAGGCTTCTCGGCGTCGGACTCCAGGAAGATACCAATAGACAAGTCAGGAACTTGCTGTTCTTTACTTTCAAGGCCTGTTCCGGCTGTTCAGGTCCTTGAGTTGGTTCTTCTTGACTTTATCCCACACAGGGCTCTAGGCTGGGCTCAGTCAGTAGGGACTAGTATCAAGGGTGGGTTTCTGGACCCCACTCCAGGCACAAGTTTCCACCCCTGCTGCCTCACTCCTTCCTCCTTCAGTGTTGTGCTGCTCTCCCTTCACCAGTCAGGTGCCAACTGCCAACTCCAACTGCCAACTCTGAGCTGGCTTCCCAACATTCTAAACCTGCCTCACACTGTCACAGGGTTCTAGAATGTTCTGGAAGGTACTAGTAGGTTCCAGTGATGTCACAGGTGACAATGGGTGGCCACCATTTTGTGTTTCAGGCCCTCAGACAGAAGTTCCAGGGGTAGGGAAAATGGCTCCCTGACCCTGCATCAATACTAAAAAGTCTGGTGGTTCCCAAAAAGGAAAAATACTAACAGGGTTTGAGGCAAAAGTGGGACAAAATAAATAATGATGAGGAGGGACCACCCAAAGGGCTGACAGGTCTAACACACTACAGCTTGATGTCTTAGTAATGTGAAGCAAGCCCCCTTCAAAGGAAATGTGTCTCTGAAAGGAAACACCTACAGCCAATGCAGTTTATAATGTTATTTTGAGTTCTGTGATACTGTGTTATATTAATTTATGAAATCCATGTTTGGCCTGGTGTATCTTGGTTCTGCCGAGAAGCAGAGCTTGATAGTGACAGAAAATGAAGAAATATGCAGTGGTTTGAAGGTGATCTTAAGTCTAAATGATCAGTCACATTTCTGATATACATTGGTAGGCTACAGTGATGTGACTTTATTGGCCTTGGATGGTGAATCCTGCAGATCTAGAAGAAATTGATTTTATCTTTTCCAGGATGCAGGGTGCTATCATCAGTTTAGAATTCAAGATGACATCCATTATTGTTTTTTTGGGGTTTTGGCAGAGTTGAGATGGAACCAGGTAATGTATAATTTCCTAGCTAATGTAAAGGGAAGTTACAATTCTATTAAGAACACGGAGAAGAGGATTATGCTGTCAGTTTCCTTTTACTACTCACAGCAGATAAAACAACTAGAAACCACAATATCCATAAAACAATGTGTTTCCAAACACAGACCACATGCTTAGGATCTCCCATGATGACCATGGCAATGCGGTGTAAATTATTTCCCATTATTCTCTTTCTGTAGACAATGGTCTCTCTTGCTTGTCCAAATCAAAGCTTCTCTCTAGCTTGTTCCTCATCCGACACTGCACATCCACCAATATGTTAGGCCTTCACAGTCAAATCGTCTTCACGAAGCGAAAAAAATAGCTAGGTATCATCTGCATAAGAGACAATGGAAATCCTGAAGAGAGTTATGATATCCTCCAGGGGTTGCCGGTACACGTTAAACAACGTAGGACTAAGAGAAGACCCTTGCGGAATTCCCCAGGTAACTGGAAGAATAGCAGAAGAGCAAGCCTCATCTAAAGCCTGAAAGTCCATCCATCAGGAACCAGCTAAGCCAGTTCAGGGCTTTCACTGCGACACTGGCCTTACAAATCCTATCTAGGAATGTAAGGTGATCCACATACTCAAAGGCGACGCTAAGGTCAAGAAGTATAATATAAAATAAGTATATATAATAATATAATATTAATATATTATATAAGTATAATAGTAACCGCCGTCCATAGATCCAGTCTCCTTTACGCGTCCTCCACCACTGCTGAAAGAGTGGTTTTGGTGCTGTGCTTAGGCCGAAAGCCGGTTTTCGTGTGAATTGGGCTCAAGGAATTCTGAGAGATGCCTGTCATCATATTTTTCTGCCACCTTACTTCTGCCTGGAAGAAAGGAGATTGGGCGAAAATTCTCTGGGCATGTTGGATTAAGTTTAGGCTTTTTTAGAATGGCTATAACCATGGCGTGCTTCCATGGTTGCGGCACCTGACCCGTTGGCTGATCACCTGCAACAGTGGCATAGCCGTTTGCATTTTTCTGTTTATCTACGACAAAACCTAAATTTGATAGCTTATAAAAAACAAAGAATCAATTTCCCTTAAGGTGGGAGATTTCTACCTGATGCTTTTGTGTCACTGCCAGGAACAGAAATGGTGGATATGGCTTCAGGAGCCCACCTTAATTAGAGAGAGTCTTCCGCTGTCCTGTCAGCCAGCATTGGTGAGCCAGGCAGGGTGTTTTTGATGGTGGATGCAGTTTTGCTTCAGTCAGAAACACAGTACTTCCCCTGTCACTAATGAGGCAGAGGATCTATGAGATTGACAGATCGGGCATCTGCCAGCTCTTGGCAGATTGCCCACGATCATTAAGGTCCAAATGAGGCGCTAATGTCTCAGGCTGTGATGGAAGAGCTATCCATCTGGTGCAAAGATCACACAAGCTCTTTCTGTTCTTTCTATCCCTTAGTTGAAAAGCAATCCTGGAGCCTCAGTCTTTGTCACTGAGATCCTCCCTCCAAGTTCAGACACTTGCCAACTAATCTGTCTCTTCGCCTACAGAGAACTTACATGCTCCTGCCTTGAACAGCAGGGCTATGACTGGATGGCAAAGATCACTGAAGCTTCAGACAGCAAGCTTCCAGCACATATCTCACAGGTATAACAGAGGAAAGTTCATTGTAAACCTTTCTGAATTCTTAAGACTGTGTTATAATGGTTAAAACAAGGTTATTTGTCCACAGACCTCCAGACCACAGGACATTTGGCAACCCCTGTGAAGCTACTTACAGGCGTTGGAGACCACGGATCTGGGTTCTTGAGCATGGGTGTTGTTCTTGTGTGTCATGTGCAGGCCTCGCAGACCCGTGACCACCTGACTTGACCTACTCTCTGACTACTCTGGATTGCTTGCCACTTGTACCTCCGTTCCATGTACCAGGATTTGCTGTTGTTAATGTTCCAGCTGCTGTTACCGGTGACCTGCTATATTGCACGTACCGCAATACTCCCAATAATGTGTGGCAGTGTTTGTCTTGTTTAATAAGTCACAATAAAATTATAAATAAAGCAACAAAAAAAACGATTGTATGACGGAACAACACAGGAAAATACTCTGCATGCCTTTACTACACATGTTTTATCCCGCTATTTTTTTAGAGCGCATATGCTTTTACAACATATGCCTTTACCACGCTTGTTTATATATTTATTTATTATATATATATATATATATATATATATATATATATATATATATATATATATACATATATATATATATATAAACAATGTATTTGTGGGGGAGACCTTGCACACCCCCAAACGTACCTTAAATGCGTGGTGAAAGCATACGTTGTAAAAGCATACGTGCGTGGTAAAAAATGCATGGTAAAGGTACAACGTGGTAAAAACCTAGTTGTAAAGGCTGTCTCCCCCCTAAAAAAACATTGTTTGTTATTTTAACTTCAGAACAGTCAGTTTGCAATAATGCAAGCTTCACACAGATCACAAGAAACATCTGTGAAAGTTTATCTCACACAGGACAGGCTCAGCATTGGAAGCAGCAGTGCACACTTCCCTCACACACAGAACAGGCACACCCCAGGCAGGAGCAGTACAAACGTCTCTCACACCCAACAGGCAGCCATGTTTCAAGTTTCCTCACGGACCACAGCACAGACAGGGAGAGCTCTGCATTTCTCATCAAAATAAAACAGACAGCACAAGCAAGATCCCGTCCTTGAACAAGGATCATTGATGCCAGCAACAATGTGAGATGTACTTGTGAACCAAAGAGGTCAACAAACAAGCAATGCAGGACCCTCTCCCCAACAGGAAACATTAGAACAGAGCATGTCTCACAGACAGCTTCACTATGTCCATCAGCACTGCAGGTGTCCCTGGGAGACACAGAACAGGTATAGGACTGACAGCAGCAGCAGCAGTACAAGCCTCTGTCAGTCACAGGCCAGGTTCTTCACACATGCTTCTGTGGTACCAGCATCCCTCGTCCATGCTGACACATGCACAGCCTTGAAGAACTTATGCATGTCTGCACTGCATTGATGACCAGGTCGAGGACAGTTCACCCCTGGGCATGTTTCTGTGTCTCCATGAGCATCAGACAACCACGAGTCCAGGACATGAACCAACCGTGATAGGAAAAGCAGCCACAATGCCAAGAAATGCTAAAACGAGAAGCAGCTAAACAATAGTAAATAAACAGAGCATGGAATATGAGCCCCTCCGTTGTGCTACGTCTAATATTAAAGGGCTCAATAAATACAGGTGCCTTTACATTATTCATTGATGAAGGTGTCGCCTCCTGGTAGTGCTGCTATGAATAAACTGTGCTGCCGTCCCTTTACTCACACGTGACCTGAAATGTTGTTTTAAAATCGCCTTCAGTAAAGTGATTGTTAATGCATAAAACTATTTTGTGAAGATTGCGTTGTGTTAAAGGCAAAGAAAAATGATGCCTCAATATTTCTGTAATGAACCTTCATCCATCGTCATTCTTCCCAAAATAACGAAAGAAAATAGCATTTGATTAAAAAAATGTTAATGTTGAGTTTCCCAGACAGTAAGAGAAATAGCGGCATGTCACGTGTCTTATAACATCCCTGCTCAGACCCCCTCTAGCGGGGGCGAGGTCAAAGGTGAAACCAGCCCTGGACGGGGCCTGGCGTGTTGCAGGCAGAAAACATTCTGCCTTGATTTACTCCGGTCCGAGTCTACAATGGCATCAAGCAATGCTGTAAAACACTACCCGGTCACTGAATACAAATGTGAATAAAGATGCACTTCCCGGAGGATGGCTTCGCTTCCGGACTCCTTACTGTCCTCGTGACCTGGAAGTGCAGGCTGGAGACAGGCCAGCAGCAGACGCGTTCGCTGCAGAGGACGCTGACAGTCATTATGGGGTTGTCACATAGGGAGTATCTCCATGGCAACCGATGGACACAGTCTGTCCCCATCAATTATGTTCAATGAAATATGTATTTTCTACCTTGTATATGAATATATAAAGCTAGTCCCCCTAGACCCCCTTTCAAGCACGTTTGCAGAGGTATTACAACGAGTCAAAGGCCCACCTGTACTGTATTTCAGGCATAAAACCAAACAAGCATTGGTAAAGCCAATCTTTGTACAGGAAAAGTACACATGGATATACTCAGTATCCATACTCACATATACATAGACGCACATATGCCGACCTCCTTAATCACACGTTCGGACATCCATGCACACGCAGACTAACACAGAAACCGGTATACGTACACCACAAGACCCGGCAGACACACATGCATGCACTTGGACTAACAACAAGAATGCATGTACCTCTCTGTCCGCACACATAGCACATACAGACATGCATTCAGTCCCACACAGCACACACGCAGTTAGCATAAATGCATGGTGATATATGTAAACAGGGTTATGGATAGACACCAGAGAGACAGATGACTAGAGGCTTCATTTACACTTAAACTTTACCACACCTGCTGAAGAAATACAACTTGAGATGGAGAAAGGAGTGGAGTGCCAATTCCCATTCAGTCCTTGGCCTCCCTCTGGTTGGTGGGTAATTGAAAATTTCAGTGTCCAGGCACATCTAGCTTTGTGAAACAAAGGATAATGGAACTGAGCAAAGCAAAGTAATAGGGGACAGGGCAGGCAGCGGCTACCTCATAGTTACCGCGCCCGACGCCATTTGGGTCTTACTGCCTAGACACTTTCTCATCTTCGTGGAAGAATTACTAAGCAATGTGTGGCAAATATGAGCATAGCTGCAGGATTCTTAAGTGATTTTTGATGAATGGGAGATTGATTTGTGCAGTCCCAGAGCACTGCTGAGTGATGGAGCACAGATGTGTGGGTATGCACTGATGATCGTCACTGAGTGATATGTGCAGTTTGGGAGGCCGCAGTTTTACTAGGAATGTATTCCTAGAAAATTCCCTCTGGTACCCTTGATATTCTATTTATAGTCAGTTCGCTCACAAGCAGCCATGATGACCGTCATGTTATTTACAAGCAGTCAGTCTCATTCACAAGCATTCAAGGCATCAGTGTTCCTACAAGCAGTTAAAATAGTGACTGTTTCTTAGCAAGATGCAGTAAAATGGAACAGTTGGGCCGGCATGGCTCGCGGGTGGCGGGTGTGGGAGGTCATGTTGGTGGTTTGGGGGGTCACGTGAGGGGGGAGATCGGAATGTACCTTCAGGCAGGGTCCCACGTCTCTGGTCCTGCTCCTGCTCTCCTGCCTCCGAATCCGACAGGCACAGGAAGCAGGCAGCCAGGCTTTCTCCCATAAGGCAATCACAACGCTGCAATGCAGCATTGTGATTGGTCTGAGTGCTGTGATACAGCGCCCAGCCAGGGGCTAGAGGGGTGGGCATGTTCTCCATGCAGGCTGTAATGCAGCCTGCATTGAGAACGGGGAAAGTGCGCATGACTGGTTTGGGCGGCCCGACAGGGCTGACCAGTCATTGCGCACTTAGGAGTGGGAAAACCACTTCTCCCCTGCTCAGGAAGCAGAGCAGCCCTGTCCCCGCAAAGCGGCAGGACACGAAGCATAAAATGATAATAACTCTAAGTTAATATCATTTTATGTTTCTCACTACTTAAAAGCAGTGGGGTGATGCTCCTCCGCCATAGCGGAGGAGCCGCCCCTAATATGGAACAGTAAAGTGAAGGGCCGGGAGAATAATCTGAACTTGTTTTCATGTTGAAAGTTGTGACTGTGTGTTAGGACCTCCCAGCAAGAGTAGTAGAAATACTTCCTCCCTTTTCTTCCAGGGGAAGGTGACAAGGCGTTTGGAGGGTAGATGGCCAGTCCTATCTGCGGACTCATGGTCTCGGGCCTCATTTTGGTCCCTCAGGCTGTGGTTCCCTATGTGGAATTAGTTGTCTTAGTGCCCTCCACCAAGAGTCTGAGGATTTCCTTCTCCACTCATGTGGCAGTACCTTTCTCCAGCCGCGGTTCGCACAGGTAAATGCTGTGGGGCGGTGAGGTGGGGCGGGGGCCGGGCAGGGTGGGGGAGTAGTGGAATCCGACATACAACAGCAATGTGAAAATTAATGAACTAAATAAATGAAACAACTTACCTTGCGCTCGCTGCATCGCTAAAGTCTGTGATGTGGTGAGCGCAAGGTAAGTTGTTTTATTTATTTATTTAGTTAGTTTTCACTTTGCCATCGTATTACCTGTGCGAGCCAAGGCTGCCTTCCTCAATACATTCTGACTTGTCTCAGTCTGATGGGCTTGGCTTTCAAGAGTCTAGACCTCAAAGCCAAGACCTCAGACACTTGGGTTGTTCTGAGGAGATAGTGACTGCATCCAGCAGAGTTGCAGACTAGCAACTAAGACATCTTCTATTCAAAATAGGTTACACTTTTCTCATGGTGCACTTCAAAGGTAGTATGGACAACCTTGTGAAACGTTTTTATGATCCTGGACGTTTTGAGAGAGTGTGTTGTGAAAGGGCTAGCAGTTTCAACTTTAACAGTTCAGTGGGCAGCTATCCAAGCCTGCAGAGAGCTAGGAAACTCTTTGGTCACTATAGAAACTTTGGTAAGGCACATTCAAAATTATGTTAAAATAAAGAGGAATGTTGGTCACCCACTTTAGATGTACATATAGAACAATATATGTTTGACAAAAAAATATTGTTTTAAAAAAATCATTTTTTATATC